>NC_138907.1:56123433-56723433 GCF_965231255.1 Vanellus vanellus
GTTCAACTTTAATACAAAGTCTGTAAACTGCTGAAATCTGTAGCTAGGCAGTGTCTGTAAGGAAATAATTTTTCATATTTCTGGTAGTTGTTTATAACAGACTTCACCAAGTCTTTTGAGTTTTCCATTTCAAGTTATGTACAATAAGGATAGTGCGAAGGCCGAGACACTGTTATAACATTACATTATCTTAATTTTACTGACATATATTGCCTTTTCCAAGGTGAAACACAAGATTTCTCATTAGGTTATGCAAAGGCGAAAGCAAACATGGCACCTGCCGTTCTTTAAAGGCTTTAAAGTAGCTCAGCTGGAGCCAGTTTGTACTGCAAATACCAAACCACGTGCTTTGAATTTCCTGATGAATTAGTAACTTGTCATCTTGCTTATGCTGTGTGGATAGACTTGAAATACAAAACTCCATACAATTTCCTTAACGTACCGATCAAATCATTTTATGAGCAATGGAAGATAATGGTACCTTGTACTGTGTGTGTAACTGAGCTATAAACCTTTGCTGTCTGCTCTGGTAGGGGTTCAATTTGTAATCTTTGATTCAAGCCATTGCTCATTCTTTTTATATTCTTCCCTCTCGGTTGGCTGAGTCCCAACTCAGTTTGTTCTTTAAGCAAGCACTGGGAGCAATAACCATTAACCTTTTTAAAGTGCCTTTTTAGCATGTCATGAGTTTAGATGTCTTGCTTCTTTTCACCATTAACCTTTCTGATGGGACAGCGCGCTGTGTTTTGCTTACTTCAGCATGTCACGCACATTTTCACCCCTTGCCCATTTGCAGGCGCTGCACTTCATTCAAAGAAGGATGGGGGAATGTGGTGGGGAAAGGACAAAGGCAGTGCATGCCATACCTTTCCCCTCGGCACATGAGCAGCTAGCGTGACCCTAGTTGAGAAAAATAGCCCATTAAAGAACTACCCTTGTTCAGGTGCAGAAGCAGTGCTTCTAACAGTATCGCTGGCGCTTGCTACGAGGCCTTAATTGTCAACCACAATAAGGCATTGCAGTCAAAGCCCTCAAAACAAAAGCTGTTCATCTCAGGCCAACATCAGTGAAAGGTTCAGTTATTCTTGCTTTACTGAGCATGAAATGGAATTGAAAGGCAATATTAAATGGGTTATTAAACTTAAGACATGGTGTCTTGTGATCTTCTCTTGCAATTGCCCTTACCACATGCATATATTATGTGTGGAATATTCTCTATAGGGTTAGTCATTTGTATGGCCTTTAAGTTTCAAGAAATGTTAGCATTGCAATTATTAAGTCATCATTTTATAATAAATTAAAAATATGGTTCCTTTGAAAATTAAATGTCTGTTCTCTGGTTATTTTCATCCTCTCTATATGCAGGCAGGCATCTATCACAAAGAATGTTGAAGGAGTGAAAAGAATATACTTATTTCTAGCACAATTTCTCTCCCTCTCAAAAATTCTTAAAGTGAGAAAGATGTACTTTTGTTTCTCTTCAAGAGAAACACTAGTCTCTTATGGTTTTGGTTTAATTTACATAGCATTGTGACTTCACTCACGTCCCATTGAAATGATTCTAAGACAAGTGATGCATGTTTCCTGAAAACAAAATAGGCTTTTAAAAATGAATGCCACTGTCTGGTAGTGCTTTGCTCAGAACTTTTTCTCAGGTGAGCACTGAACAGTTTTTTCCATGGTCTTTAGCTGGCTTGAGGGCAGCCCCAAGGGAATTGCATGAAATAGCATTTCTAGTGCTGGATTCTGTGTTTGTTCAGCTTGCCTAGAAACCAGAAAGGACTGGAACATTAAACAAAAGGAATTGATCTAAAGGGCATTTGCCAATTAAACCCAACAGCTAGTAAAGGTGCCTGGTAATATAGCATTTCCGCTGTTTGTTCAAAAACTACAACCAAACTGGACTAAGAAGCTCCCTTGTAACTCTTCATCCTTTGCCTGGCAACAAAAGTACTTTCTAGATAGCAACTATCTCCATAACTAATTGAAAGACTTATCCAGACTGGCTAATTATCATCAGGCAGGACCATTCAGTATCACTTCAGTAGCATGAAATAGAAGTTGGAGGAACTGACACTGTGTCTAACAGGCAATTATGCAGAAGCTAGAGCATCAGTTAATTTTGTTAACTGAAGCTTAGCTGATATTCAGTTTATATTTAACCACATAACTGAGAATTCTTGCTAAGGAATTGCAAAATTTAGAAGGGGGAAAAATTTTTCCTTGTGAAATGAAAGAAATATTAGAAGATAATTCCCAAAAGATATTGCTAAAAAGGTAATCGCTTCCACTAGGATTTATCTGTCTTATTTTGACAGTTTGTACTGAAAACAGCAACTTGACTTAGGAGTGGCTGATAAGCATGGTATAAATGGGTAATCGGTATGAGAATTTCTAGTGCCTACGGCTGCAAGGTATGAATCTATTTCTAAAACAGTAGTAAAGAAATTCACCTTTTTCTTAAATGATTCTGATTTTTTAATTATCTCTTTAATAATTCATCTAGCTCTGGAAGATCTGTCAAACAGCTAAAGAAAAAGAAGTGGCGATACAGTCAAAACACTCACAAATAGCCTTAGAGCAAGAAAAAAAAAATGAATGGAATTAAGGATGCCACTGGGGAAGATTTTGGTTTAGTCTAATGACTCGGTTGGTTTATGTCTGCTGACAGACAAGTCAACTGCCACAACTTCATCTTAACACTTTACAGAATCATCTTCCAAATTACTAGAAGCACAAAGAACATTTAAAGGCAACTTCCACCTGACAACAAATTTCTGTATCAGAAGAAAAATAAAGCTAAAATTAAATGCTTCATCAGATCAGGTTTGGGTTGCTTGGACCAATACGGGTGCTGTAGTGTTACTCTAAAGATACTCTGAAATTAAGGTTCCATCTTATTCAGAACTAAGCTATTTAGCTTCAGATATTCAAGGTCCTACCAAATTTTTGGTGTGTTTTATGCCCGAGATTTTTGGCTTATCCTAATGATCTTTCATAAGAACTATAGAATATGACTTTGACTGCGTGGCCATCTCAACCTGTATCTAAATCCTGGATGCACTTTTCACAAATCACTTTTTGGTCATAGTATTTTATGGCTATACATGGGAAAAACAAAGATCCATGCCATGATTTTGTGTATTTTCTTCTTTTTGTTTACAGCAATGAAATTCCAAGTTGGTGTTTTTTTTTTCCCCACCAGGCTTTTCCTCCCTCTGACATTAAATCTTCCATTGTTCTTCAGCACAACCCCTGGAGTCCAGGGGAATGTACAGAAGTGTTTTTTATTTCAAACACTAACACTACTGATCCTATTTTCTGTGTTAAGGAGATGAGTAAATCCATCGTTCCTGCATGACTCAATCAATTTCCTTTTGAAAGGGAAAACCTGTGCTTCTTTTACCTTCAGACAATATGTCGGTATTTCTACTGTGATATATCGGCAATGGATTTAGAGGGATTTTTTTTCCCATAAACCAACTAGACTGTTCTGAAGTTCACATTCAAGGTATGAATACTTCAGTTAATCCTTCAAGAGCTGTTTTTAGCACTGCATTTTGTGCTTCTGCCTATGTGAGGTTGGTTGCTGTTGCTACTTCTGCTCTCTTATTTCATAGTGGTTCAAGGACCTGCCATATAGATTCACACTGGTTGTGCAGTGCTCAATGCAACCGGTGATACTTGTTGTGTGTTGTGTCTTCTAGAGGCTGTGATGACACAGTAGTTTGGAGTGCTCTCCATAGTGATGCCAGTAGTCTCTGTGTCTGATCTGTGTGTCATTCACATTTAGTTTGCTGAGGTCTAGTGAAAAAGCGTTAGTGCAATACGCAAAGATGTTGAGTGCTTTCTGATTTTGTACAATAATATTTTGCAGTTTTATTAAGACATGAGATCTTAGAGGTTCGCTCTAAAACTGTCAGAAACCCCATTTTTTTTTGTTTGTGGGAAACCAGTTCAGACCTAAAATTTGCACAAGTTCAAATTGGGTTTGGATGCTTCAACTTCTTCCACTCTCTAACGACTCTGTAAAACATCAGTTTGCTCTAGCAGACACAGGAAGCTCCAGCATCTTTCCCCTACCCAGCCCAGGGAAACCTATAAGAAAACCAGGCATGCCTTCCTTAAACTGCCTTCTGTACAAGAAACCTAAAACATAAAGAACCCAAACAAACAAAGACAAAATCCCCCCCCCCCCCCCCCAAAAAAAAAACCAAACAAAAAAAACCAGACAGTAAATAGGCTATAAAGGTTGACTTTTTTAAAATTTCATTTTTTAAAAGATAAGATATGCTTCCCTGAAAAATCTTCAGACCAGTTGTTCTTGATGGGAATTGCAGCTCTCTGACACTGGCAAGGGCAGGGCCACAGAGGTGAAAGTACTGTCTTCATCACATGCAGAAACTTTATGGTGACATCTAAGAACTGAACACAGGCTTTTATTTTACTTTTAGCTCCTACATCTTATACTTATCCAGTTTTCGTTTTATATTTTACAAAGCATATCTATCAATCACACCAATAAAAGATGAATAACTTGTACTTAGTCTAAATGCACACATTTTTAAGAGAACTTCAGTCTGGGGTTTGAAAACCTCCACTGGGGACAGAAGTAGCAGTACAAGTTTATGTTGGTTTTCAGATCTAGGACAGTATTCCAAAGAATACGGGAGAGTATGGAAGAGAATATAAAACAGAGTACGGCTGTCAATCCAACCTATCCCTCACTGGGTTCCCTTGGTAGAACAGTGACTTCTGTAACCTGTTAACATACTCAGAGGCGGTTTAAGCTCAGCAGCTTTAAAAAGATTGGAAATGGTTTTCCTCCCCCCTCCCCCCCATATTTAAGGTACATCTAGATCTCACTGGTGTCTGCTCTTACATACAACAGGGATTCTTTCTAACTCCTAGGTGAGGCTGAGGCTCTAATCCATGTCTCCAGGTGACCTGCGTTTAAGGCTTGTCAGAATAATTACATCTTGCTGTGGACGGGCATAGGCATTCTTCGTCTTTTTTAAGATTCTTCCCTGTAAGATACCTGACCTGAGCTAACTACCCTTCACAATGGGAGAGAGGAGTGTAAAGTAAAATTAGCTATGCGTGTCCTGCTGTCGGCCTGAGATCTCCATCATTGACTTCTGTCAACCTCCTTGGCATGAAAACAACCTCTTGTGCCCATGCTTTGCTTTATGAAAACAACGTGTGCTTGTTAAAATAAGGAAGAATAAACAAACCACAGCCCTCCGTCATATATTTGTTTACATCAAGTTGTCCCAGAAGCCAAAGCTCACGTGTTTATTAAGACGTGTGTCCCTGTTGCCGTGACCAGCTAATGTTGCCTTGAACTGCAAAGAACAGACAAGGAGTGATTGAGTGTGGATTTTTCCTCTTTATGTATTATACTTGAGTTTAGTCTCGGTCTGGCTTCTAAATAGAATAATCAATGCCATTATCTCTTCCTCCCTTATCTAAATCACATCAGGAGATCAATAGCTACAACAATGACGGCCAGTGCTTTCTTTCCACTGGGACTCATTACTTTGCTGCCCAAGATGGGGATATAGATATTCTCAGGAAGGTTATCTGGTGTTCCCTGGTAGTTAACAACAACTGTCAGTTATTAATGGTGCTCTGCAGCCTCACCTTTACAGTGCTGTGACTGATAACAGGACATGTTTATAACAAAATGAATCTCTGCCGCCTTTTCTCCTCGCCCTCGCGATTGTTGTTCGTTCTTTAGTTTCCTTTCTCCCCTCCTGTCTGCTGCTGCAATGTGAGGCAGCATGTCCGAGCATATCAAATGTTGGGGGCCTTCTCATTGAGATTCCTCGCAAGTACGGGTTTGCTTTTCTACAGGCTAACATCTGCTGCAGTATTACAAAGACTAATTAAAACAAATTCAGATCCTAAATTAGTCTTTTCAGTAACATTTATTACAAAAGACAGTGGGTGATAAAGTGTATAATACGGTTAAGCTGAAGCAGAAGTTGTATTTTGATGGGGTTTTCTGGCCACTCGGGAGCAATGTCTCCAAAGAAGTTTACATTTGCAATACAGTACTTTTCACTAGACTAATAAGGAAGTCTACAACAATGTTCTCCTCATGTTTATTTATGCATATCAACTAAATGTAAACAATGATACTTAAAAGAAAAATACGCTTCTCCTGTCAGTTTGGACTACACTCCCAGTTTTTCTTGTCAAAACCAGACAGCCAGTTTGCAAATCCTAGGTGAACGGTATGACAGACAATTCGCACATCAGGTCGTCAAATCCTCAAAGGGGTAGTTAGCTAGTAATTTAATGCCTTCACTTTCTGCAGTGGCACAGCCTCAGTGTAAGTGCAGATCCCACCCCACGCCATAATCCTGTCTTGGGGGGCTGGACATGGAGCTTGGGTAACCCCAAATTGCTATGGAGTGATAAGCAGAGAGAAGCAAGGTAATAGTACCTGAAGTACATTTGTGTTTACAGCAGTTAGAAATACATGGATGACCAGGATTGTATTTATTCCTTATCACATGCTTCTGAGAAGCAGAACAGGGTGCCCAAGCGACACCGTTGTCACCTTTCTGGCCTGCAAGGCTGTAAATGGATGAAAATCAGGGGAGAGCAGTTTTGAAGCTGTGCCCTCCAGACGCGCAAAGCTAAGGAGCCAAAACATACAGCACTTACAGCATCTTTCTTCTAATACAACATCAGGGTTTGCTTGTCAAATCTTACAGGCCTGACTTTATGCCAAGTGAAAATAATGGGAGTTTAGTGATTGGATTCGGGTAGGATCAAGAGTCGCCTTTCTCTGCTGGAAAACTAAGGGTTTTCTGATGCATGGAGGAAGAAAGAACCTATGAAGTTTTAGGCCTGCAGACCATCTGTGAACACCACCATGATGTGAAATATGTAGCTGCAAAAACTGCAAAAAGGCTCATCTTAATAAGGACCTGAATTACTCATATTTACAGTCATTTGTGCCGCTTATTAGGACAGGTTATTACAGTGGGGTTTTCTGTGGCTCTATGTTAATAATTCCTTTTGGACTTTTCGTTGACTACTTTTATCTGCAGTCACTTCTCATTTTCCATGAAAGAGACTAAAAAAAGAGCAGAAAACATTTTTATTTTGTTTCAATTGTCTCTTACTGCACCTGAGAAAATATTCAGGAGCATGGAGCGTGGGAGTATTGCTTTCCTTTGCCGGCATATCATCTCAAGTGCAAGACATCTTGGACTGGATCATTCCTGCTTTTATTTTGTTATGCAGTTTAGGTGCTTCTTTTGGTCATCTTTTTCTTTAAAGATTTTCAGGCCTTTTTTAATTAATAAATGGGCATCTGTCCTGCTACTCAAAGACTTTGTGTGTCTTCCAGTGGATGGGAAATAAGTTAGTTGGAAAGAACCTACGTTTCTTTGTGTATGAGAGAGAGAGTGCCCTTACATATATTTTAGCCCTGAATAAAAACTATAAAAGCAAACAATGTAACTTGAGGATATATTTTTCTAGTATCTCTCCCTTGGCTACTTCATTTTTCTTACACGAAACAGCAAAATAGTGCAGGAGTTAATAAAAGACAGGTCTGTAGAAAGGGCATAATACATTACAGACAACTCAGCACCGATATTTATGTTTTCTTTTACTCTGTCAGTCCCCAGATTATAATATACAGATTGAGTATTTCCGAGGACACCACAGGGAAACTTGCGGGGAGATCGAAATGGGCTATGGTAGGGCATAATCAAAACAAACAAAAACTCTCCAAAAAATGCCCTTGAAAATAACCAAGCTTCAGAATAAAATAGTCTCAGCAAAACACTTAAAAGGAACATAATGAATTAAAGAGATGAGCAGAAGTGACTAAGGCTGTCTTAAATCAGAAAACCACAAAGAAAATAGAGTTGTCTGTGTCTGGATTTCTTGAGAAATCTGTGTAAAGTTCCTTTTTCTTTGATAGTTTCTCTCTGTTGCATAAATAAGAAGACTTCTATCTAGTTTGCTGCCTAAAATCAGTCTAAGAGAAAAGATGAACTGGTAGTTAAATTCTGGATTGGCTGATACAAACTTCTTACAATGTCACTGTCGTGGTTTAGGCCAAAATCCACTACTGGGGACCTGAGGGACCCCAGATGGGACCGACAGATGCTCCCCTCTACCCCTCTTCAAAGAGAGAGGCAGAGGAGGAAAAAGAGGCTTATGAGTCCTCAAACCAGGAGAGTCACCCAGGTAACAAAGATGTATCTTCATCTCACGTGATTATGAAAGGCTTATATCTGTTAGAGTACACTGTTCTCTTCTTCATCCAGCAATGTTTTTGAGCTTTTCTCTGTTGGTTTAGAGGCTTTCTGTGTCCTAGTAGCCATCTACCATTGCCTCTGCGTTACTATTGCTGTCATTACTGTTGAAGACCAAGAAGAGATTAAAGCAAATGACTTAACATCTTTAAATCGAAGTGTGATCATTAACTAACACAAACATCTCTGTCACGTAAAACTGGGAAGCTACGTTAATGCGCACCTTCACCTTTGCCATGCTGAAAAGTGAGTGGTGCTGGAATTTGGATTCAGTCTTGTCGGAGCTCCTAAAATAATGAAAGTTTAGTCATACAGTTCGCAGCATAATGTTTGGCTACAATTCAGTAAAAAGATGAGAAGGGAGGAGCGAGGCAGCAAGACAGACACACGATGCGGGAGCGCTGATGCTGATGAGCCGTTTCGCTAAGATGATTAATGCCCATTTACAAAATTGGGCTATTTACAAAATTGAGCATGTAACTTAAAGACTGCCTGGGTTAAAAGCAAGTGTCCCTGCCCGCTGACACCGCTTTTATACCGCACTGTTCCCTCTGTCCCATTGTGCCATAATTACGGCTGAGCCTTGTGCAATGGCCTGTCTCGGGTGGCATTAGTCCAGGTCCTGCTCGCTGCAACTGCTCCTGTCTCTCCCGGTGTGTTGTGCCAGGCTGCAGGAGCGAGGGGACAAGGGACCACTTAATGGAAGGTGAGAGGCTCCCATTTATGGCTGTTATTCCACTCTGAAGAGCCATTATAAGGGTGTTTCAGAGCACAACAGGAAAAAAACTACCATAACTAGGAGTAATGGGATAAGATTGAGCAAAGGCAAATGGAGGCCATTTCCTGACAGTGAGATCTATTAGACTGTGGAATAGATAAGTCTCCCAAGGGAAGTGGTAGAAGTCCAAGCACTTGAGTCATTTAAAACTACAGTGGACAAAGAGCTCAGGAGTATGTAATAGGGAATAATCTACCAGTGGCCGCAGAATGAAAGATTGACATAATATGTCCTTCCATCTCTAATTTCTGGAATACATACAGACTTATTGAAGCTTTCCAGCTTGTAGTTTCACATTTTTCAGGAAGTCTGGTTTCTAGAGGAAGAGCAGTAGCTGCAGATGTCTCTTAAAGGAACTACTGCTGTTTGATAATGCTGTTCCACAGCCCTTTCTGTAGATGTCTCCTCTGCAGGTGACAGGTTTCAGGCTTTTGCAGTTGACGGAAGTTCAGCTCAGGGGACAGCTTTCCTTTCAGAAACAGCGTTTTCTCTCCACCCTTGTTGTTCATCACACCCTGTACCCAAATATGCATAGCGTTATTAATATTAGTTTCAGGCTCTTGGATGCCTTGTACCTTGTTTAACCATTTATATAAGTAACATAAAACATAGAAATAATGTTTCGTCTCAGTGTTAGCCATCTCCTTCACTTACAGCTGTATATTGGCACGATGGGCCTTGCAGGAAGATCAGTCTGTGGTCCTACAGTTAAACTCAGGAAAGGCACCTCAGAGAGAAGCAGCAGTAAGAATGTGAAGCACAAAGAAAGTACACGTGAGAAGAACAGCAAAGTCTAGACTAAAAGAAGAGATGGGGAATGATGTGGTGCTAGAGGAGAGCAGTCAAGGTACGAGCAGCAAAGTTAAGTGTACTTGAGCATGAACACGATGTAGAGGGAAAGTGATGTGAGCAATGCAGTGCCCTAGAGCAATAGACCTGAGACGCCAAGTTTTTGATAACTTGAAGGCAAAATTAAAGGCATTGAACAGGAGTCACCAGGGAGGGCAGAGAAACATGTTAAATACTTCTGGTTTTGGAAATTCTACTGCCTCCAGTAGGCAATATTGATCTTGTGATGCATTGAGTTAAAAGCTGCATCTAACCTGTAGCTTTGTCCTTTCACTGTTGCATGCATAACGTAACTTAGATTATACCACAGATTGCAGAATTCACGAGCAGGTTGTGCAGTGTATCTGTGACTCACTCCTCTTAAGCTGTACCCCTTAGTGGGTATTGGCAGAACAATACTACTAGCATAAGAATTGGCTTGATCTAATCTGCAATGCTGTTTGTGATAGAAAATGGAGAAGAGAATAGTTATTGAAATGGATTATGTTCAAGAAGCCCTAAGGGTGGGCTAATATACTGAGACATCTTCAAAACCCTGTAATGATTTGCTGTCTTCAAGAGGTTGGTTTCTTTTTTTCTGTGACTTGTGTGTCTTTTAAAGTTGCAAGATTCCTTTTTAACAAACCTGATCTGAACGTTGTATTTTTTGCTCTGTATTTTTTACCTCCTTTCCCTGTTTTTTTTTTTAACATTTGTATGTATTACATTTGCCAGTTATGTCTAAGCACACATGCTTTGATATCTCAAGATTCTGTAGTTAAAAGCTTTAGCCAAGAACTGAAACAAACACATTAACCCACTCTGAACTTAATATCACAATAAGTCTTTTTTCTGTTGGGCTGTGTAAATACATGGATCTTTGCCTTGTGCCTGGATGGTGATCAGATAATTTATTATTATTATTATTAGTTTATTTTAACTAGCTACAATGGCTAATTCCACAATTTTGACCTCTCACTAAGATGTTCATTTGGTCAGTACCTCCATAGTTCTATTTCATTGATATAGGTGGTCAAGATATTGAAGACAAGGTATTGTAGTGCAACCTGGCATCTCAAAAGAAATGACAAAATTTTTTATTGCTCTTTTTCTAATTCAAAACCTCTATTTTGCTTGATGTGTCATCTCCAATTAACAATAGCAGCTCAAGACAATTTTATGTGTTTTCTGTTGTCTATAACTAAGCAGACGGATCTTCTTTTTCTTGCTATGCTGTTTTTGCAGAGCGAATCCATAAACTTTCTGTTGATTTGTATAAGATAATAATAAAAATAAAGTATCAAAGTTGTACCAGAATAGCTGTTACTTTATATATATTTTATATTTATAATGGTCTTCTATATTTAAAATAATAAAGAAACGCTGAGGAGTAAAATTTCAGTGACTATACCAGTATTTATCCACTAAATGAGCACCTTTATTGTATCATTTAGGTGAAAGATAGGTATATTAAAAAGCATGTGTTATGCATACACGCTCCGTATTCTACCATACTATATACAGTCCAGTAGAAAGCTATGCTGAAACATGTAAATGGATGAACACAGCATATGTAACCATAGTATATCAATATATATATTTCCATATTATTTCTTGTGAAGCATTTTCCAAGAGGGAAAAATAAAAGCATGTGAATGGAATATTGATTCCACTGGTAATAATGGCATTTGATCTACAGAGGTGGCTAGTAGATTCAAATCATTGTCAGCTACTGCCTTCTAGGCAGCAATCTTTCAATGCAGGATTTACCATAAAGATCAGAAAAACAGCTGGCAACTAGCAACTTGTTATATAAAAGACCTTTAAATGTCTTCTGCTATCTAGCTGTGATGCACTGTGATTTACTTAAAAATGTAGCTAATGAATGCACAAAATTATTCAAGACCCAGAACTCCAATTAGCTGGTAAAATCCAGTTATGGCTTTAATTGTTTCAAGGTTTCTGTGAGGATATGAGTCTGTGAAGAGTTGAAAAGGGGAGAGGGCTGTCTGTGTGCTGGAAATTCGGTTTCCTAACTGTGGCAGGAATGTTTCACTGGACGCACTTGCACTGTCATTAGTGAGTGGGAAGCCACATGGCAAATATTAAAGAAGGGTAAGATATGGAAAACAGCAGAAAAATATAGGGAAAATGGGCTGAAGGACACGTTGGACATTTAAAGGAGGGAAATAGCTGAGAGTATGATTTTTCCTGTCACTCAATTAGAGGACCAGTGCGGATGTACAGTCCATACAAACACATGTTCACTCTACACTGCTGGTGGAAATGATGTATCTGCACTGCAGTTACTACTAAGAGAGTTGGATGGGGATGATTTGAAGGTGGATTTTCAAGGCACGTTTTGCCAAAGCAGAAAGCTGTGAGAAAATGTAGTTGCCATCAGCAGGATTTTTATTTCTATTTCTTTTGCAAGGTGCAAACTTGTTCTTCAGTTGTCCATACTCACCCTTTCCGCTTCGCTCCCCCCTCCCCTCCGAATGATTCCTGGGGTGCTCTCTGTATTACCAAGTATCTACTTCGGCTTTCATATCTGTTTCAGCTATCTATCTCTTTGTTATAGCTACTATAGCTATATTTCAACAAGCTACTGTGCTAAAATATCCTGTCTGAAAACTCAGACCGACAGCTTAGAGAGTGAGTTTGGATGGATGGATAGATAAACGGTTATCCAGAATAGCTCTTCAAGCTGTCTATTTTAGCAAACTGTTTAAGCTGTCAGCCTCTGTGTATTTATAGCCTACTTATCACACTAGTATCTGAACACCTATCAATTTAGCGTTAGAAATCCAGTCCAAGTCTCAATCCAATTGTGGAGAGTCGCTGGCTGTTCCCTACTTGCCTTAGATGAGTAAAATAAAAGATGTCATATCCAGCCATCCTTTTTTCCTCCCTAGTCTATTATCTGAAAGCTTGATCCAGAGCTTCCGAAACTATCGAGAGAGGCTCTTTTTGGTGATTCCTTATAAAATGTAGTTTGTACTTGTTCAGAGCTAATCTCTGAAAAAGGTTTACCTCTTTCTGAAAAGGAATATTTTCATTAAATATTCATTAAAAAGTCTTGCAAAATTAAAATTTTAGTTTCCATTATCCCCAAACTTCTCCTTCATTTTTAATATTTTTACCCTTTCCCATGCTTTTTCTTTTATCAATGAAGTTGTCTGTTTCTCATTTTACTGGTTGAGCAATAAGCAAAAGAGAGAAAGTGAAAATTTCCCCGCCCCGGGTAAAAAAAATGGATGCCGCTTTGAATGTCTCACCGAGTCACAGAGACATTAATTTGGTAGTCAAAAATGCTAAGTTTTGAACATGATGCAGTTCTCCAGTATGCTGAGCTGAGAGTCATCTAGAGAGAGGAAAAAGGAAACATTAAACAAAATGACAAAATGGAAAGTTTCACTTCCAATAACTTTCTTTTCTTTTCCTTTAAAAAAAAAAATAGAAAAAAAAAAGATTTAAAGAAAAGAAACTAATTGTTCTCAGTGTTATGCTCTCAAGCATGAGGAGGTCATCATGAACACGTGGTGGACTGCTCTCGGGGTTTATGCTGATCAGAAAACTGTATCCCGCACTTATCAAAGCAGATGTCTACATCTTGTCTTTAGAAATGGTCAGCATTGTAGACTGCATAAAAGAAAGAATGGTCTTTGTGACTCTGTAGATTTAAAAGGCAGAATAGTCAGGATATGACAAAATACAGTATGATAGGGCAATACAGCTCTTTGTGCAACCTGTGATACTGATTATTAGCTCAGTCATATGTCATTAGTAGAAGTCAGTCTATTTGTGCGCATGATAAAATTCTCAAAAAAGGTCCTTCTGCAGCACTGGAGGGTTCTTGTGTTACCCCAGATGCTCTGAAGAAACACTGGTAAAAGGAGCCAGGCCGGCATGGTCGCAAATTACCCATGTGCATGCAGGTACAAGTTCACACCGTTATTACTCGGGTCAGCCAATTTTCTGGTCATACCTCTTATGAATGAGCAAAGAGGAAGACCAGATGTATGCAGCCAGAGGCATGCATGCTTTTAATCAAAAAAGAGTGCTTGTTTCTCGGGGGGGTGGGGAGGGGGAGAGATTCCTTACATGGTGGTCTCAAGGGGCAGAGGATTTAATTTTTTTTTTTTTTTTTTTTTTTTTCACTTTTGGTCCTTGCTTAGCTATAGTTCTGAGGCATTTGAGACAGCAATCAGTCTGTAATATATGAGACTCCATCCCTTGGCCTACAGGAAGTGGTATTTGTGGGAGTTCAGAGTTTGCAGTTTCTCAGCCGTTGTTGCCAAATCATACATGGCCCATTTATTCTGTGTCAATGTATCGGTCCCATTTCCACTAGGGAAGGTCAAAAAGGAAAAAGCTTGGATTGCACTGTTTCCCTTTCGCTGAATTTGAATTTCTGGTGCACATACGTGATTAATTCTCTGATTAATTCAATATGGAACTGAACTGGAAGAGTATTGATGTATTTGGCTCTTCCGTTAAATGGGAGAGATCACAGGGCAATTTACTAGATGTTTTTGTGGACTGACTTAGCAGGCTGCTTTTTGATACAGTCAGGAACATGCATGTTTTTCTCCTTTCTTTTCTGTTAATTTTACTAATTTTTTTTCATATAAGAAAAAGGAAAATGAGATGTGTTTGAAATACTAAAGCACACTGGGGTTTTGGGGGGAACATTTAAGTGGTTGGAGAAATCTAGGTTAGAATTGGGAAGATATAGCAGAGCATTGGCTGCATATCTGCTCTCCTGAAAGAGCTGAGGGAGAGAGAGACCAGAAGATGAGGAAACAAGGGAGGAATAAGCTCGCAAGAGGGTTCGTGAAAACATGGGAGAATGCCGCAGGATCGATCTTTGTACTGGGTCTGGTTGGGACGGAGTTAATTTTCTTCAGAGCGTCCCGTATGGTGCTGTGCCTTAGATCTGTGGTCAAAACAGTGTGGATAAGACACCAATGTGTTCGTTATCACTGAACAGAGCTTGCACAGCCTCAGGGCCTTCTCTGTTTCTCGCTCTGCCACCCCAGCGAGTAGGGTGGGGGTGGGCAAGAGGTTGGAGGGTAGGCAGCCGGGGCAGCTGACCTGGACTAAGCAAAGTGATATTGCAGCCCATATAACATCGTGCACAGCAATAATACGGGGGTGGGTAGTTTTTCCAAAGTAGACGTTGATCGGAGGCTAGCTGGGCATCAGTCTGCTGGTGGGAGGTGGTGATTGCCTTTATATCACTCGGGTTTGGGGTTTTTTTTTCCTTCACTTATTACACTGTCTTTATCGGCAGGAGTCACAGCAAGTTTTTCTTGCTTTTGCCCTTCTAATTCTGTCCCCCATCCCACTGTCGGGGAGTGAGTGAGTGGACTGGGTGGGGGCTTAGCTGCCAGCCAGCGTCAGCCGACCAGTCTGTGGTGACCTAACTTTGGAAACAATGAAAAAGGCCAAGTCTGTCCTGCTGGAGATAAGAACTTGGTATCAGCTCCTCTCTGCTATGCAGCTATATTTACAACTAACATACTTGTTGTATTCATAGGTTGTTTGCAATAAAAACGTAATGGGGAGAAAAGGACATGCATATAAATATAAATCTCTAGAGGTGTTAGTGACAAGTTACTCTCAAAGAAAACAGCTGATCAATGTATGGGAAAGATGAAGGGGTGTGATCATGATCAGACAACAAGGTTAGCAATATCAGCCAGTTCTCCTAAAATAGATGGAAGGGTTGCAGTTTCATGTCTTCTGCTACAACCTGGCCTTGTTTGCTGGTTTCAAATATAAAATAGCAATAAAGCATCCATCTACCTGACATCCTTTTATGTTCTCTTTCAATCATGGGCCGCAAAATGTTTCTTTTCGGGTTTACTCTGCTTTGGCAGCCCTGTTATTGCCTATCACTTTAAGGAGTTGAAAGGCTGAGGATTGATTTCATTTTCTTTTAGCTCGCAAGCTTTTTTATGTGGAATCTGTTTCTCACTTGGTTTGCATTTCATCTAGGATAATGCTGGCTATCAGTGCTTGAATAATAATTGAACTGAAGCAAGCTGTTCAGCCTAAGGTCTCAAGCTGGGAAAGCTGTTTATGTCATGTGTGGATATTTCAAAAGAATTTAACATTGCAAAATTAAGTTGCAAGTAAACACAAAGGTAGGGAAAATCGGTGTCGCTCTGGCTACGCAGCTATACCATTGCCTTCAGTAGTTCCTCACTGTGCCTGAGCTAATCCTTTATGTTTTTTAACAATTTTCATCAGTGGTACGTAGTAAAACATTACAGCACTGAGAGGTGGAAAGTGGCATACCGGTAATTTTGAAACACAGATGAGCCTTGTGGAATTGTTTCTCCTGCCCCTTCATATGCTTAGCTTCTGTTGAATGGGCCTTTAATAGCTACCCTACTTGAAATTGCACTTTTATTTAGACACCGTTAGTGCTGCTAAAACATAGATGCTGGGTTTAGCTTTTGTAATTATGTTGCTACACCTTTAGTTTACAGTAACACTATATAATCATTGCTCTACCGTCTGTAATCTCTGCTAATAAGAATTTGAAATGGCGGCTCAACTGGCAGGAAAGGCAAGCTTATTTTACAGTATCAGTCTGTAAATGGGTTGGTGATTGCTCAGGCTATAGATTGCTTATATTGAATGCCACTGTTTGACACATCCTACTTGAATTTGGCAGATGTTGCTAGTTGGAGATCAATGGTTTGGGGTTGCAGTTTGGGTTCACCTGCAGTGAGCGATGGTGAGCACCGAGTACTTGGAAAGCTCCTTCTGTCTGCAACAGGCTTGGGCTGGGACTCGGGGCAGGGTTTTAGTTGAGGATAGAGGAGCAGAAAATTGTTCATTTCATAAAACTTAACAGACATCTACAGAACTACAGAACACTTAATCTTTTTTTTTTTCCCTTAGATTGCTGTTTGAATCATTGTAATCCTCTTTATAGTCTCCTATATAAACCTTTTTTTTTTTTCTTCAGGTTGGGGGAAAAATTCAATTAATGGTCCAAACAGTAATCGCATCTTGTAAATCACAATCTGATGGCTTGAAAACATGGGTTAATTAAAACTTCACAGACTGTTTTAATCTTTGAAAAGCTTTAACCTTCTCCTGCCCTGCTTAATCCAGATATGGCACCGAAACTTCACCAATATATAAGCACTTTTACATGTTTTACTAGCTATTCGCATGCACAGTTGCTGTGCTACCAGTTAGGCAATATGATTTCTCTGTGCTCTGGAGATGAGAGACAAGGAAGGATGTGTAAAATATTAAGAAAAGGTCTTTCTATAAGAAATTCTGCCATTTGCATAAAAATGCTACAAGACACAAAAATGTGAGTTAATCACAGAGGTTAAACTATAAAAGAAAAAGTCACGCATAGAGAGAGATAGACGTTCCTGTTGTAGCTATCTATGAATTTATGATATTGCTGATGGATATCTTTTAAACTTCAGAATTAATGAGCACCCTGAGGACAATGAATGATAGTTGGTTTAAAAGGAATAGAAGACTGAAGGGGCAGTGTTGAATCTAGGATTTTTTGCTCTGCAGGGGTAGGGCGTGCTAAAATCCTTTTGCTGATAATATATGTTGGAAAAAAAAAAAATCCTGCTTCTGCCAAATAAGAAATTGCATAAACAAGTTACAGTATAGCCCCTGCAGCTTAGTTCCCTTAAAACAAGAGACAGCTAAATAGCATAACTTAAAACAACACCCTGGCTTTTTCTTTACCTTGACACTTCAAGGAGAGATGCCAAGCTTTCAAATGTCAGATTGTATCCAACCTGTTAGTGACTTCCTTTTTTAGAAGAGAAGAAAGGAATTGGGCTGCCTTGGGACTGTACATTGCTGTGTACGTAAAGTTAGGAGAGGAGTGTACGTGTTTGAAAGATCCCTTCCTGAGCAGGTGCCTGCAGAATCCCATAGCATGTACATGTGCAGTCTTTCTGAACTGTTAACACATTGCAATTCAGTGTGAAGTACTTGCTTAGTATTTTATTTCTTAGGTTTAAAGTGCTTCTTGTCAGTTTTGAGCACTCCATATCAGGGACAAGGTATGCCACTTTCGTTGCACTGCTCAGGCTGAGAGCCACATGATCTTGATGGGATGACTGAGAGTCAGATGGGGCTCAGACTGGCATAACTCATAACTTTTTTTTTTTTTTAAGAGTCCTGGCACAGAGAAAGATTAGTCACGTGTACAGCAAACCCCAAGAGGTTTTCAGCTTTTCAAAAGGCTGGAAGCATTTTCATGGGCATCTCCTGGCAGCGGATGGTCAGTGTCATGATGGGGGTGTGGATTCAGCTTACCTCTCTTCTGGGTACACACTTTATTGCCACCTTTGTGCAGGTCTTTGGGTTGCACCTGATCTCTGGCCTGGCTGTGCCAAACCAATGGCCATAAATTTGTCAGCAGCAAGTAATTCTTTAGGTTGTGAATCTGCCACCTGTATTATGGAGGGAAGGGAGCTGGGTATTTTACAGGTTTGTATTCATCTCATAATATTGTGTTTTATCTCCACACCAGATGCTTTCATCTTTGCTCAGTTTGTAAAATATTTGGCAATTGTCTGCAACTTCCAAGTTGCATGGCATTTAATTGTGAAATTTGATGAGTTTTTCCTTGTCTCTAGAAAAACTTTCCCTTTATCCTTTAAACATTAATTCAGGCATTTGTTGAAAAGCTCTGCATGGCTGACAAACTGCTTTTAATCCCACTTATTCCTCCGTTCCTCTCTCTTGTCAGTCCTTTTCATGAAGCGCCCTCTTTCATGTATTTTGTCCTTATCAGGGCAGAGAGAGTGCCTTGCTGTTTAATATAAAGCCCCGAGACTTCCCTGTATGACAGGGTTAGATAAGGTCAGAGAAGGAGTTTCACCTATCTCGTACTTTTGGTGTCTCAGGCTGATCAGGTTTTTCTTTACCAAACCAAAATTTTTGATAGGTGAGCAAACAGAGTAATACGTGACTGCAGTAAGTAGGACAAAATCTTCTCTCCCCTTGCAGAGGTGGAATTCAAATGGTGAGAAGGAATGTAAGCCGTCCTCCTCTGGTTGGGGGATGTTATCTCAGGGGATGTTATCTGTTTCACATGCAAGTCTTTTTAAAATACACCCTCCACCTTTCTCTTTAATTCCATTAAGTGCATTCTTTATACTATGAAATAATGCCTTTTGCTGTATTTCTAGACTCTCCAGCAGTTTCTCCTTCTGCCAGAGACAGTGCTATTGTATATCAGGGACAGTGATGTGAAGATCCTGACTGATCTGAGTGCAGAAATAACAATATAAAATGTGAGAGCAATTATTTTATCTTCCTGGGCTTTGAAACTGCTGTCTTAAAGGACAAAGCAGAATAGAGGACTATGAGCATTTCTAATCTCTGACCATCCACATCGCTTTTTCTGACCTGTCACAATTCCTACTTGATAAACAGGTCTATGCTAGTGTTAGGATTGTAGTGTTAGCACTGGACTGCACTCGCAGTAATGTAAAGGTAGATACATATGTGGGGCCAGCAGGGGAAGGGAGGTGGTTCTGCCCCTCAAACCAGGTCACCCTCTACTCTGGCGAGACCCCACTTGGAGTACTGCGTCAAGCTCTGGGGCGCTCAGCACAGAAAAGACACGGACCTGTTGGAGCAGGTCCAGAGGAGGCCCACAGAATGGATCCGAGGGCTGGAGCATCTCTCCTCTGAAGACAGGCTGAGAGTTGGAGTTGTTCAGCCTGAAGAAGAGAAGGCTCCAGGGAGACCTTATAGCAGCCTTCCAGTGCTTAAAGGGGGCTTATAAGAAAGATGCTTATAAAAGGATGTCCAGGCTTTTTAGCAGAGCCTGTTGCAGCAGGACAAGGGGTAAGGGTTTCAAACTAAAAAAAGGGAAGATTAAGACCAGATAGAGGAAGAATTTTTTTGCAATGAGGGTGGTGAGACACTGGCCCAGGTTGCCCAGAGAGGTGGTGGGTGCCCCATCCCTGGAAACATTCAAGGTCAGGTTGGACAGGGCTCTGAGCAACCTGATCTACTTGGAGATGTCCCTGCCCATTGCAGGGTGGGTTGGACTACATGACCTTTAAAGGTCCCCTCCAACCCAAACTATTCTATGACTCTTTAAAGCTTTATGTTAAGCTTACTACCTTAATTAAACATGGGGGTTTTAGTAATCATTCCTGAAGCCTATTCCTTCACTCTACTTTTCACTCAGGTTTCTTTGCATGGATCTCTTGAAAACGAGCCCTAGTTCTGCAGTCTCCTGAGCCTTCACCAGTGCTGTGGATGGCAGCTATGCTGTGTGATTTTTTTTTTTTTTTTTTTTTTTTTTAATAAAGGTTGTTCAGTGCCTGCAGTACTTCATGCTCAGAATTGAGAAAATGGCAGTGTGCTCCCAGCAAGCATCAGAATATTTAATCCCCAGGGCTAAAAGGTGCAGTGTTTATAACTGTATTTATTTCTCAAGTGGTTTTAATGTCTTGGGTTCCTTTTACAAAATAGGGATGCTTTCACTATTTTCTTTTTTTTTTTATATGACGAGAAGAGTACAGACAAGACAATAATAACTTCCATTTTCATTAGCTACATCTCTGCCTGTCCTGACATTTTCTGATGAATACCCCCTAGAATTTCAGCAGCAGCAACAACAGCAAAAAAATACTAACTGCACTTGAGGTTTATTAGCAGGTTGAGAGACGGGGAAGAAAAAAGAATATTCCAAAAGTATATTGACTGGAGCAGAATTTGTGTTCTCTTCCAAGTGATTAATATAACCAAAAATACACTGGAGAAATAAACGAGTAGGAAATTATTTATATTCTCAGAGATACTCTCCCTTAAGCATATACTACTAGTATCTCCTCTCTGTTTTTTAAAAATACTTTATGTAGCTAGTTTATGCGTTCTCCCTACGAAACGTAACACTTCTGAGAATAAGTATTTTTAAAGCTTCATCTGCTCTGTGTGTAAATGGTACACACCAGCTATGACTGGTGCCATTTGTTTTAAACACCCCATTGAATTGAACTGTTTTATGAAGAGTTGGCTGACAAAGTGGCTTCATATAATGGCAGTGGCCTGGGCACAGCTACGCCTACAACTTTCTCAGCAGTGCTGTTGCTATTTGGTCTGAGTCCTCAAAATAAGCATGAGCAATTCGTGGAGAAAACTTAGTGGATAGACAAAAAAAAAGTATTTCCAAATTTGATCTGCGCAATTATATATCTATCCCAGTGTTTGTCTCCAGCAGTGGAAAGTATTAGATCTTGGAGAAAAGCGCTAAAACTCCCACAGTGGACAATTATGGAATAAGTTGCTCTAAGGAAAAGTTCCTTCCTAACCCCAGGATGCCTTAAAGTATTTCTGTTCCATCTATCATATTAGTACTACAAATGCCAAATCCTTTTATTAATCCTTCAGCAAGGCTAGTTTTTTAAAAGTCAATTCTGCATAGTGGCTGTTCAAAAGAAGTAGAAATCCATCTTAAAATAAAAAGTGAATTTTTCTGTTTTCAAAACAGGACAAGACCTAACTGATAATTTATAAACATATTTTCCATCATGACTACCCTGATACATTCCAGTTGAAAGACAAGAATGATTATTCACCCTGGTTGTAGGCAACTGAATAAATGATGTTGCTGTGAGAATATTCTTGAGACTTCGTTCTAATGCTGTTATTTTTTATTTACCTATTCCAGTTATTCCTCTAATTCTTTGTAGAACACTCTTTCCATAATCCTTTGAAACATACCTCAGATAATCTTCAGAGCATCATACACCTTTTTTTTTTTTTTTTCATGCAGGTTCATGATCTAACTTTTAAACATTTAATTCGCTACTAATCTTTGTAAGAAATAGGATCATAAATTCAGGCATTAAAGATAAATATTAGGTAAATTATAAGGCTAATGTGTTCCCAACTTAGTCATTTTCTGATAAGCATTGACATTTCTGGAAGACATTTAATTATTGATGTACAATATATCAGGAATGATTAATCAAAAGGCTATCATAAGTTCAAATGGATATAAATTATATGTTTTATAATGCTGACATTATTTAATTTACTAGGATTTTAGTTTAGTAGTCATCTTGGATTAGACAATGTAGGGGCACACTGTGGGAATATTAATTTTTGTCTGACTTCCCACAGATTCTGAACCGGCAGGAACTGGGCACAGTTTCCAAGGCTAAATCCTGTGTAGAATTTCAATATGAATGCATACCTGAAAGACTGTTTAACTCGTATAATGGTGTCAAACACAAGCAATCTTTTAAAATAAAATTACCTTGACTTCACTTCTCCCAGACTGGGGTGGAGGGTGGTGTTTAACCTTTTAATGATCTTACTAGCAAGACCTATGTTGTACCATGAGGTGGTAAAAAATACTATCATCCATTTTTATCTAAGATTTGATATTCTAAGGATACACTGAATAGTTTAGATGCTGTAGATTTGATTTTTCTTTCTAACACTAATTTTCCTCTGATACGGTAGTGCAGATATTGCTTTCTCATGAATATGTAGCAGCATAAGGAGAGAACTGGGCAGTACGTGTTCTATATTAAGAAATCTCTTTTCTCTTCATTATAAAACACAAATATGTTCCTAACAGAACTATCCGTACTGTAAGTATGTATAAATCAGCTGTTGCACACTGGTCTTATGCAAAAATGCAGTTCTTTTGTATCCCGCTTCTGCACATGCTGTCTATTGTGCAGGCTGCATGCTATCGGACGTTGTTGTCATTGCTAGTGGGATTGGGTCTGTGATGATAATTTCTCAGCCCTCCTGAAGGCTGTATAAAGTTTCTGGCCTTTCAACTTTGAAATGAGTTTCCTTTTCAAAGTCAAACTCCTCTCTAAAATGCCTTTTCCAGCTGAACAATCAGCTTACCAAAAATCTCCTATGGTCACACAGTACCAAAGTAATTGGGAATCTAAAGCTGTTTAAAACAAATAAATAAATGAATGAATAAAACCAAATGGAAACATTTTGGTGGCCTTCAGGCAAAATCATGTTTTCAGTGAAAATCTGGATGCTGTTTTAACCGGAGAACGTGTCTTGGGAAATGCAGGCCAATAAGAATGTTTGGGCAGTTTGGTATTTTCTCTCAGTCTGACTTGCTCTATCATTCAAAGCAGATAGGAAGTCCATTATTAGGGACTTCGGTTATCAGGTCCCTGAAGTGTATTGAGGTAATACTGCTCTTCCCACAGCTTCCATGGCAACTGAGGAATATTTAGAGGTTCAGTTCAGCAGCGTGCATCAGTGATAAGTAGGAAAAAGACAATAGCTGTCTGACGGTAACCTCTCTCTTCTGAGTTACCCTGGAGAGCAAGTTAACAGAAGAAGAAAAAGAAATACCCCACTTTGTTACAGGTGAGAGCAGTCCTGGGTTTGGCTGTATCTTGTGCATGGAAGTATAGGTGACTTCTTAGGCCTTTTGCTTTCCCAATATACCATCCAGCCATTACTGGAAGTCATGCAAACACATATCAATGTATTGGGGTTTCGCCTTTTTTTTTGAGAGAAGTGACAATGTCAACTGTACAGCCAATACTGTATTAAAAAAGAAAAAAAAAAAAGGTCGTCTTCTCAGTATGGCAGACTTCAGCCCTTATGATGATGCTGTTGCTGAAAATTCATGCACCTTCTTTTTTTTTTTTTTTATTACTGCAGTATCTGTACAAGGACTGTGATAGTATCTTTTCTTCATTTTGGAAGAACTAATATCTGGAATTAACTGACAGATTTTGTTCAGGATCTTTGCTTGATTTTGGATAAACAATGATTTTGTTAATAGCAAAGCAATAATGTAAGCAAATACAATGCAGCTTTAAGTAAATTAACAAAGAATAGAGAAACGCCAACCATATCCTTGGCTGCATCAGAAGTGTGGCCAGCAGGTCAAAGGAGGTGATTCTGCCCCTCTACTCCACTCTTGTGAGACCCCACCTGGAGTGCTGCATCCAGCTCTGGAGTCCCCAACATAAGAAGGACATGGACCTGCTGGAACGTGTCCAGAGGAGAGCCACAAGGATGGTCCGAGGGCTGGAGCACCTCTCCTATGAGGAGAGGCTGAAAGAGTTGGGGCTGTTCAGCCTGGAGAAGAGAAGGCTCCGGGGAGATCTTATTGCAGCCTTCCAGTATCTAAAGGGGCCTGCAGGAGAGCTGGGGAAGGACTTCTTACTAGGGCACGTAGTGATAGGACGAGGGGGAATGGCTTTAAACTGGAAGAGGGCAGGTTTAAATTAAACATTAGGAAGAAGTTTTTCACTTTGAGGATGGTGAGGCACTGGAACAGGTTGCCCAGAGAGGTTGTTGAGGCCCCATCCCTGGAGGTGTTCAAGGCCAGGCTGGACGTGGCCTTGGGAAACCTGGTCTAGTGGGAGATGTCCCTGCCTATGGTAGGGGGTTTGGAACTCGATGATCTTCAAGGTCCTTTCCAACCTAAACCATTCTATGATTCCCTCGTGTGCATCACGTGGTTCACCTGGCTATGAAAGAGCTAAATCCCAAGGAATCACTGAAGATGAAGGGTGAGGTGGTGCATGTTGAGTGCATTTTGTGCTTAGTGTCATCCCAAAACAAGTTCTGATCCCTAGGGTTAAAGAATTCAACTGTCATGATTAACTTAGGGCAAGGAAAGATTGGAACCAGCAAACAATACTTGATGGAATACACCTTGAGGGCTGCATGTATGTTTATATAGAGTCATTTTAAAATTGTGTATTTCAATGAATGAAATGCTAAGATCGCTTTATAACTTCAGAAGACACTGAAGTCGTCACGAGATAGTTTCTGTATTTTAGAGAGTCCATCTTTTCTTCTTTCCTCTTTATTAATTATAAGAACTTAGAAGCAACAAAACCCAAACAACACGTACTTTCTTGGCTAATTAAATTGTTGTTCTGTGGGAAGTGAACCTTGATGCCTAGAGCAAAAAGCACAAGCTACACGTTGCATTTGGTCAAAGAGTTAACTTTAGTTTTTTGTTTAAGCTTCTCTCTGCAGGGGTCAGACAGCCACAGTATTCTGGAGTGGCTTGCATTTATCAAAAGGGGGTTTTGCTATTTTCTTGTGAAAAGGCTTATGAGCGCCGAGTCTACAGAATGAATTTGGAATGGGGGAAAATACAGAAAAGGAGCAGAGTAAGCATTTTGCATTTGAGAGAGATTGGTGTATTCAAGGATGGTCTTATTTACCAGTAGAGACTTTCTTCTTCCTTTCCTCTTACAGACCATGAAATGTAGCTTAATGCTGTTGATCTATTGCATCGGTTTTCTGGTGGCTAGCTGCATGGTTAGGTGTAGGGGGTGGTGTGCCTATCTGAAGGCAATCTAGTAAGGACTCATTCCGCTGCTGCTGAGTTAAAATTAATCTGTTTAGGGAGAGAATTCATCTTACCACTGTTCTTTAAACAGACGAGAAAAGGCCTCTTCTGCGAGGGTTAGAGGCTTTTCAATAGTCAGAGTTGTCAGCCGAGTGAGTGGTCTGTTGGTTCTCCCTCTGCGGGGGCCTGTGTGCAAAGTGGAAATTCAAGGTTGAAATGGGATCTCTGCAATCATTTATGTGAAAGTTGTACAATGATGCCCCTAGATGAAAGAATACATAAAAATTCATAAGATACATGAGGAGCAAATTTCATTAATATTTATCAGCCTTCTCCTTTGTGGAATATACAGATGTTAGCTCATTGTTGCATTTAAATGCAGTATACTCAAGACAGGAAAGAAGTAATGGGCAGTAAATTTCAGGAACCTAATACTTCTGAGTATATCTGTACATGGCCACGCAGCCAGAATGATAGCATCCCTGCTTTTAAAACAGCGTTTTCAGTTAGTCTTTTCCTCATGTGAGTTTGTGAAAATTAATCACCTTTATTAACATCCCAAATTAAGGACTGCATTAAGGCAATTTGTTTTTTAAAGGTTGGCATTCAGACTATTCCAGACTGTTCAGACTATGCCTACCATCACAATCCCAGCAATACTGGAAAACTAATTAAATTATGATGGTAAAACACCATAGTTTCTGTTAACATTAGATGATTTTCAATCTCTTGCACTCTTTCTGAGAGAGGACAAAAGTTCAACCTGCAGCTCATCCTTTAACGCTGCTCCAGAAACATAGCTGAAGTGGAGAGGGTTATTGGGAGTCACAAATGGGCTAAAACCTATCAAATTCTGCTGTGGCTACTCTTGTTCTCATGCGAGGGGATAATTACTTGGAACCAAGGTGCTTGGCAGATGTACTTTGTGCCATACCAGAAAATCAGGCTGAGCAGTGCGGTGTAATAAGCGGTATCGTATAACATGTTGTTCCAATTAGCTCATGCCAGGACCTATTAACAGCACTTTCTCCCATTTTTATTTCCCAGCCAAACACAACAGTAATGCCGTTGGAAAACACAAGACAACAATCAACCCATCAGTTCTAACTAAATGGCAATATATAATCAGTTACTGAGGGGTCCTGCACTGTTTTGTGTTGACTGCCAGGGCTACCCTGAAGTAAAACAAGAGTGTGAGCAGTCTTAACTGTGGTAATTTTGCTTGTGCCTCTAACTCAGCGGTTTCACCTGCTGTGGTGCTCACCTGAGACTTTCTCGAGCAAAACAGCATCTTCTGGGATGTGGGAAAGATACCACCACCTAATTCTGTATAAAAAGTGCCTATCTTGATTGACAACTTCATGCGATGCCACTACTTCTTGTGATGTCCTGCTATCAGCAGTCACAGTTTCCAGTTGTAGGTGCTCGTTGTTTTCATGGCAGCCTCCAGGAGCCACGTGGTATTGGCTTTTGCCTTCTGTCTCTCCTTAGCTACTGCAAGCCCTGGCTGGGTCTGATGTTGGTTTCCAGCAGTGCATGTCTTCTCCTTGCAGTTTTTGGTTGAGCAAAATGCCATAGCTATTGAGATAATTCCTCCTCAGCCCATCTTTTAGATCAGGTATTTGTGCAGATCCAAAATATAGTGCAGGGCCAGAAACATCTGTGTGAATTTCTGGTAAGTGGGCCCCCCAGTTTCACACTGCATTACTGTGAGAGCCAACTGTCACCTATAAGATAGCAGCTAGACCCATGCACAGTCTCCAGGCTATTCAACAGACTTCATAGAATTACAGCATTAATCTCTGTGTCAAAGGTGGAAAAAAATTTAAATAAAACAATCAAAATTGATGTAGTACTCTCCAGAGTGGAGGCTGGCTCTAATGGACTGTCAGAGGCACAGTCTGGTGTGGAACCGTGTGTGGCAGACCTGGGAGATGCTCGCCACACAAAGGGCTATTACACAAATGTTACCGGAGGAACAGTTTCAAACAGCCCTGAAAAAAAAAAAAAATCAATGATCTAGAAAAACGGAATTGAAGAAACGATGATAAGAGTCCTGAAGGAATTGAAGGCTCTGACCCTCAGAGGATTTTAACTAAATGGCTACTTAGTTGATTGGATTTACTTGGGGACAGAGGGGTAGAGGGGCAGGGAAAAAAAGCTTAAATGAAGCTGGATGGAGAAAAGATTCTCTAATAGATCAGACTGAACAATAGTAAGAGCTTTATTATACTCTTGTTAAAATTCCCCCAGCTGAACAGTTACTTAGTTATCGTGTTAAGATCCCACTATAATATGTTCCTGAGGGTTTTTTTCAGTCTCAGAGGTTGTATCCATGCCATAGTAGAAACAAGTCAGTTCTCCAGCTTTTGTTGCAAGGGGGAGACTGTGGACTCCTTCCTTGTGAGACATCAGCAGAGCTGTACAGAGCTCATCAGCCCAACGTGAGCCAAGTACAGACCATTTAAATCAGACTTCTCCACCTGCCTTTTCATCCAGGCTGTACTGTGTCTTTAATTTCTTGCTTTTGTCTATGTACAGCCAATTTGCTTCTTTTTTCTGCTATTAAAATGTCACTCCTTGGTTTTCCTTGACTGAATGGCATGTGTCTGTGAGTCCTTCCAGCAGCTCTTGGATCCTGTTTTTCTAAATCTACTATTAAGAATTACTGCTTTGTATTATTCTGAATATATTCCCCTGCTCCAAACACCAGTCTCCCCGCCCTCTCCCCACCCCCCCACCCCCATCTTCTGAACATTTCACTTTGGCTGTAGCTCAAGATCATTCTGATCTTACAGTAGGGCACTTCAGCTTATGGATGGCTCTCCAGCTTCAATGACCTTTTGCTTTCTCCATTCAGGAAAATATATGGTAGAATCCCAAGAGTATGTGATTGACTGCACGTGCACCTGCACCAAGGCATCGCTAAAGGAGTACTTCATGCATTGCATACAGGCGGATTCGTGAAACTGTCATGCTAGGTCTAGTATGACATCTGACTAGATGGTTAGATGTTTCTATACAAATGCAAAGACAAAATGTAGTGCAAAGGACAGCATCAGATGAAAATGTGTCAGCAGATGGCAAGCTGCTGCTACTAGTACTAGTGGTTTCTTTGTTTCCATAGCAAAAAGCGTGTAGGAAAAAATATCCTTGGTCATATAACTGAGCACACAGCAGGCCTTGAGGGGAGCGAGGGAAAAGTCTTTATCACCGATTTGCAAGAAAGATCATTTCCATCATCCAATTTCTGATATCGCAGGTTTGATCAAACTGTTCTTCATGGGAGAGTCTGTTAGGTCAGACCAGGTCCCTAGCTTGGTGTTACAGGAATGGTGTTAGATGACACGTCTGTTTGGGAATTTCTCCTCCTGAGAACTGATTCCTGTGGCCTAGTTGTCTGCGGATTACCAGTGACCCCTCGAGACCAATAAAATGAGTCTTCCTCCAGAATGCCATGTGGATTCTTTGGGGCAGCTTTTACCTCTTCAGGGTGTCATAATGACTGAACTTATCATGCAATATCAGCAGAGGGTTTCTGTTCATCCCCACCTTTTTGTTAAGAAGGATGACTCAGGTAAGCATAGATGATTTAGAAACCAAAGAATCATGATCAAAGTTCATGAACATAGTGCATTTCTTTGTAGCTTACTTTTCCTTGGGGGTCCAGCTTGTTCAGAAAGACGGGTCTCTACTTTTGCTTCAAGCTCAGATAGTAACTTCGTTTTAAGCAAGTAAAACAGGATCCAAATGTACAACATCTCTGAACCATTTATCCTGCTGTCATAAAAGTGTTGTGCTCAGCACTGCAGAGCGATTCCCAGCAGACCCCACTCAGGGTTCTGGTTCTAAATCTACCCATGAACACCAGTTGTAAAGGGCAATGCCAGCCTGCTGCTTAGGAGGAACCCATTTAAATTGCTTTGTAAATATGGAAATTCACTTCATGTAGAATTTTCACTTAAAAAAAAAAAAAAAGTCCCTAATTTTGTTGGGGTTGTTTTTAGTCTTTGGGGTTTTTCAACAGCTGGATTCATGATGTATTTTCATACAGAGTCTGACTGACAGAGGTGCAACTGGAGCACAGCTGCTTATTTGCACCTGGCCTCTGTACTCTGGCTTGTTACTCATCCACTGCATCTTACATTGTTTAAAAGCCTTGGTTTTGCAGACATTTATGTATGCTTTTAATTTATTCACCTAAGTAGTCTGTCCTTCAGAAAGGTGTTGTCTTATGCTTAAAAAAAGCTTTTAAAGGCTAATCTTAGATAGGTTCGTAAATAAGTAGCGGGATCCTTTTTCAGTGTAGGAGCATTTAGTAAAAGCTGCTGAATGTTCCACATGTTTGAAAGTAAGGCCTTTATTTTTGTTAGTGTAAAAAGGTTGTCTTCTGCGAGCTGATAGTTTTCTTCGAAATCTTGGACACATTTGTTAGACGAAGACAGAACACTGGAAGGTTGGGGGCCGGGGACCTGTTTTGGATGGGGTAGAACGAATAAACCTGCAAGGACATCCTTGTGTCTCACAGACATGGAAGAGTGAAAATTCTGGGGTCAGAAAGAGACCATATGGCAGGAAACATCAAAAATGTTTCTACGTTAAGGATGCATTAAAACAGGCTGATGTTAACCCATGATGAATTACAGCAGTGTTAAATGTTGCAACCAACTGAAAGAGAGCATTGGCATAAACATTAAATCAGCCAATACTAGGAAACAGAAATCAGTTGCAGATTATGACAGGTGTTAACTCTGTCTCAATAACACAAATAGAATTTATTTATTAATCGGGAGAAATACAGAAATTTTACAAAGAGGGGGATGGAAGTTGAATATTTTGTACAAACTTCTGTTGTGTTGAATTTAGATTTCTCTCTCACCTCAGTTTGCGTGGGATGAATGGTATGGTATGAACCAGTGCTCTCGATGGGATTATGTGCATAGGAGTGGTTTCAGGCTCCACAGAAGCCCTGCCTGTATCTCACCCAGGGCTAAGGCACCTTCAATACGCTCATCAGCAGGCTCTAATGTGATTTTTGCTGGTTTTCTTAGGTATGACCTGCAGGGCGTATTGGACTCCTGTCTCTCACAAAGGCAGGGTAGGGTTAGTGTTAGCTTGGGAAAGAGAGAGGCATCCATCTGCCACTGAGTTCCTGCTGATGTTACAAAAGCCTACAACTTTGGGGAAAAAAAAATAACCATCTTCAAAATAAAAGGGGAGGGACACAAAAAGACAGGAGGATGAATATGTCAGCATTATGCACAGCTATGACAGTGTTAGAGAACTCAAGGAATGATTTGCACTTTACATAGATGTAAACATTTAAAGAAAAAAAAATGTGGTTTAAATAATAAAATCCTCCATTTTAGAAGAACCACTGGCACTATAGCTAAGTATGCTTAGTGACTTGGAACATTTCTCAATGGCATATTTATCTACTGTAGATTAGTTATTTAAATAATTACACATCAGTCACAGAATCACGGAATTTTCAGAGTTGGAAGGGACCTCTAGAGATCATCTAGTCCAACTCCCCTGCTAAAGCAGGACTGCCCAGAGCACATTACTCAGGACTGCATCCAGGCGGGTCTTGAAAATCTCCAGGGAAGGGGACTCCACACCCTCCCTGGACAGCCTGTGCCAGGGCTCTGTCACCCTCACCGTAAAGAAGATTTTTCTTGTGTTTGAATGGAACTTCCTATGTTCCAACTTGTGCCCATTGCCCCTCATCCTGTCACTGGGAACCACTGAAAAGAGCCTGGCTCCATCCTCCTTCAACCCACCCTTTAGATACTTGTACGCCATAATAAGGTCTCCCCTCAGCCTTCTCTTCTCCAGGTTAAAGAGTCCCAGCTCTCTCAGCCTTTCCTCATAAGGGAGATGCTCTAATCCCTCCATCATCTTAGTTGCCCTACATTGAACTCTATCCAGCAGTTCCCCGTCTCTCTTGAACTGGGGAGCCCAAAACTGGACACAGTATTCCAGTTGTGGCCTCACCAGTGCAGAGTAGAGGGGGAGAATGACCTCCGTCAACCTACTGGCCACACTCTTCCCTGTGCAGCCCAGGATTCCATTGGCCTTCCAGGTGACCAGGGCACACTGCCAGCTCATGGATGAAAGAAGAACCAAGTAGTATCAAGTAATGTTTTTGAGTTCAGAGAGGTACCAGAATATGGTTCCTGCAAGTAAATCAGCTTTGTGTGTTTGGAAAGTAAAGGACTGAAAGACAAACCTTTTCTCAATGAGAGTACAATTGGAATTTCTGACTGTACTGCTGCTGAGCCTACATCTTGATAAAGGGTGGGTTTGCTGTGCTACTGTTGGTGTGTAAAATCCCTAGAAGATGTTCTGGGTTTAGACAGCTTGCCTTGAATATTCATTCACTGAATTCATATAAATTCAGATGATGGTTGTCACACTATTTAGAAAACAGACTGAAAAATTATTTCCGTAGTTCTAGTAATGGTTAACCTTCATAAGAATAGTAGAGGGACCAATGGAGTTACAGTACATTTTTTAGATTTTCCATTTTTACTGTGCCTTGAATTTATTAAATATAAGTACTTCTTACCTTGTAATATATAAGGAGTGTTATACTTAAGAGTTGATCTTTTACCCAGTTTGAAGTTCCTGAACAATTTTTAGAGCATATTTTGCTCAATAAAGGATACCAGCACAAATGATACTCTCCTTTTCATGACTTTTTAAAAAATAAAATCAGCATGACTAAAGTTCTAGTTATGAAACGGAACTCAGAATTTTGAGATGAATCCAGAAGTTCTTGAATTGTTGGTATGAAAAGAAGAATCAGTCTGCCTTCCTAGGGGCAAAAAAAGAAGTTTCATTCTATTGGCTATTCTTCAGTGTTTAAAATATTTGTGAGGATTATGTATTGTTTAAATATTGTGGAAAAATTTGGAAAAATATTTGAGTTATCCTCTTATCACTGACAAGTTGAATTTTTGCGCGTTTAATTTTGATCCTGGCTATAATCACTTTGCCTAAAGGCTCTTTACTAAAGCTTTTTCTGCAACAAAGTATTTCAGGTATTTTTTTGTATCTCTACAATGTATCTCTACAAATATCAGTGAGGTTTATGCATGATCTCAACAGCAGCACTAAGAAATTGGTAATTTCTTTTTAAAATATATCACATTTATAAAATTGTTATTCTTAAAATTACTAGTAGAATTTTTTCTGTGTTTGCTTTAGTGTTTTGTTGAATGCAGATGGACCACTATATTGAGAATTAGTTTATAAGACTTGTAAATATAAGGATGAAGTCTGTGAATTTAAATACCGATATAGGAATTAAGCTTTCCTTCAACAAAGACAATTCAGGATAGTTCTTTTGGAAATGCTGCAATCTGTTAAAGCTGAAAAGACATTAAAATACACATATTAAATATGTATTAGATAAATCTTAAGCCTGAAATATGCAAATGTTGGAGCCTGTAATTGCATTTTTTGTCTTTCCTGATGCGTCTATTGATTTTTTGATGACACCAAATTTTCCTCTTCTGATCTTTTAACACTTAAAAAAAAAAATAAAAATAGAACCGTGCCAGGTTTAGTTGCATTATCGTCAAATCCACAGTGGATTGCTATGTTGAACTAGTGACTCACCTCACCTTCAGTATTTGTAAAGTACATTTGGTACATCTTAGATATTAAGGGAAGTAAATAGCTATATAAAACCAATTTCCAGTCAAATGCCATTTGAGAATTTGGAGTAAATATTGCATTATTGTATGCACTATCATTTATTATTTACATGGAATAAAAATAAGACTTTGACCTTCAGTGATTCAGTTGTTTTCTAGGATACAATGAAGGTTTCACTAAACATAATCTAATGTTCTGGAACACGGGTAAAATGATGTGCAGATACAGACTGTAAGGAAAATGTTAATTATCTTAAATTTAATTACAGAAAAGACCATGATGAGAATACATAAAAATGCTTGAAATGCAGCCAAAACATTTTCCAAAGAACATTAAAAATGATTGCTGTTTACTAATCACAGATGATATAGACACAAAGCTGCGGTGAGAAAGATGGTTAAATTTCACCTATGTGGGTAGCAGTGGAGAATCAGGGCCAGATGTAAAGTAAACTGAAACCTTCGTCTTATAAAAGAGTAATTTGTCGAAGGCTGAAGCAGAACTTTCAGCATTACCTCCAAGCCGTGCCAGCTGGACAGGTCAGCAGCCTCTGTAAATGATAAATGTCTCCACTCAGACTTCCTCATCCCTAAGTACCGTCGCACACAAATTGCATGATCTTTGTGAGGAGTCCTGCAGCTTTCTGTGGTCTCCTTTCGTGTTTAATGTAAAGTCTGAAGATTACAGGTAGGAAAGAAGTAATGGGACATGACAGCAGCAGTAACTACTTGGTAATTGCGGGTGTTTAAGGATTACTGTCTCATACATGCAGCTGGGAGCTTCCTTCATTGTGGCAAAGATGGGAAGTTTCACAGTCCCGCTCTTTCAGACAAGAAATGTGTGTTACCCAGGGATGAAGCAGAAAAGTCTGTTTATTGGAAGAATTGCTTGTGACTATTGATTTTCGTCTGAGCGCTCTGACTCCCAGTTCCTTTGAAAGTACTGCTAATTTCTGACAAACTTTGTTTGGATGCTTTATGCCAAGCTGAATCCCAGGAAGCTGATTTTTGTTCCTATTAAATGTAATATTTGAGATTTAAATAAGTAAGTAAATTCAAACAAGCATTACAACATACTAAATTATTGTTTCCTTCAGAATTGTTTGAGCTTTTTCCACTTTTGCGTAGACTGCTCCCTTTTCCCCCCCTTCCTCCAAGAAAACAAAGTGTAGGCAGTTGGGCTGGCTGTTTGTCTGGCTCCCTTCCAGTTCTTCTCCTTAGTTTGAGGTGAATAGGCAGAAAAGACAACAAATAAAAATATCCACAGAGGCACGCTAATGAAAATGGATCAGACTTCTCACTCCTCCTTAATATCCAGGTGGTTTGCATGAACCTTTATATTCTGCAGAATACTAGTGTTCCTTAGACTGCTAGGAAATCTGAAAGTAAACTTCCTAGATCTGAAGGTTAAAAAATTACAAATCTCAAAGCAAGACAAAGGATAAATCTTTAGGTAAGACAAGGGCCCAGGATCATCTTCCTGAGTCTGCAGATGCTCTGTAGGGTAGTTCTGGAAAACGTCAACTCCCTCATCCTGCCCTCATCCTTTTTTTATCATCTTAATAAATGAATTTATGAATTATTCCAGTGCCAATTAGCCTTAAAGTGAGAAGAGGAAAGAGGCCTGAGATGCTGCAGGAGAGCAGGGAAGGACTGGAAAGGAAACAGAAGGGACCAGGAGCGAGACGAGGCAGAGTGCGGGGTGAATGGGGACGCAGAGCCGCGCAGGTGAGCTTTGGCCCCAAGTCCTGCATACGCTTTCCACCAACAGCGAGATCAGTCTGGTCGCTAACCTACCCCCTGACGTCTGTTGAAAAAACGAATTGGAGAGTAATGAGGAGTCCAAAACATCACGCTGTATCCCACAGACCGCAATTAGAAACCTCATGCAGCCTTGCCTATGGATTTGGCATGTGTTTGCAAGCCACTTTGGGGCAGGTTTTGTTCGGGGAGGTCACGGGCAGCAAGCGCTGTGAGCTGGCATGGGGCTGGCCCCCGTGCTCCGGCAGGGACAAAGGGAGCTAGGGGAGCGAAACAGGCACCCGGCAGAGCCCTGGGAAGGCTGCTGGTCCTGGCATGGTTGGGGAGAAAGGATTCATTATATTTTAGGCAAATCAGAAAACTCTGTGCCTCGTAGACCTTACAGGCTGCGCAACAGATGGTGTTGTTTTGGCTGGCGCAGAAGGCAGGTGTTAAAGCAACTTCCAGAGATAATGGAGCTGCAACCGGCAGAGTTGAAAAGAGTACAGAGAGTTACAGGGCATAACACATTTACATGGAGAATAGGAGACGAGGGGCTTTGAAACTGAACTGGGACTTTGGAGGCAGCCACCTGACTTGTTCACTGCTTCTGGAAGGAAAGGAGGTACAATGGCATGAGCTGCTTTGGGCTCCCATGGGAACAGTGTGAATTGCTGAAAATACGTAACCTTGTCAGGGCTGAGACATTGTGGTTATCATCTTTTATTGCTGATGTTTCCCATCCCCATATATCACTGAAAGAAGAGATGTGCTGTCTGGGATAAGTAAAAGTTGTGAAAAATGGGTGTAGATGGTCCCTGACCGTGGCAGTATTTATCCACCACAGCAGTCTGAGAGGAGAAAAAGTGTTCAGCCAGAGAACAGGTCTTCGAGCAGCAGAGGGTCTTGTCTTCAGCGATGAATCCCAACCTGTCATTTTCTGGGTTTTGTTTCTGTAGCTGAATTTCAGATTATAAACCCCTGCTGGCCGCACCTCTGTCAAGGCACAGGTCCTGTTCTGACGGGGGGCCTGGCCCAACCGCTCTGGTGTCTGCACTGCAGCTTCACCCCTCCGCTGGGGCGGCTGGGAGACCCACTGGGCTGAGAGCCCTGGGGGCAGGTGCCCACATGGGGCCAGGCACGGCCTGGGTAGCCTGGTCTGGGACACGTGCCAGTTAGACCGAGCTGCGCTGCTCTGCTCTGCTGCTCTGGCCACGTAGTGCTGGCTACCGAATCCTGCTGGCTTCCTGATTTAGTTAACGCTCGCTTCACTACAACTACTCCTACTGCAACCTGGGCAGACATACCTAGTATTCAAGTGAAATTTCAGAGGCTTGTGGTACAGGCTTAATAACAGGGCAATATTAAACCTTATTAACTCTCTGTTAATGTTAATTTGCCCCTTGGTAAAGACCCGCTACTGGTCTGCCTGGTTTATTTTGAGACTCAGGCAAAATTTCCCATAAAGGAACACTTGAAATTAAAAAGAAAGGCTATCGCCCTGGCTCTGCCAGAGCAAAGAAATGCTGGATGCACCTGCACAGTTTTCTTGCAGGTCAAATACAGCTATTGCTGCAACCTCACCAGGTCAAGCAAACCTTAAAAGCACGGAGACCAGCAAGTGTGATGCACATACTGCTGGTGGTGTGCACTTGGCTTCAGAACCCCTGACTGGGAGAATGACTTTTTAGGTATTGACTTTTTAAGTATTTCTTTCAAGCTGTAATTTCAAGGGTTATTTCCTCTATTTTTTTCTCTATCTCATTTTAGCTAATTTTATTTCTATTTCATTGTGACATATTTCGTCATTGTTACCATAAAAGTAAATAGTAGCACAGTTGCTATAATAGTTACTGTATACAGATAATTAAAATAGAAAAATATTATTCTACTTGTTTCCTTTCACTAATTTAATGAAGAGTCATTGAACATCTCAAATGCCACTTACCATTTAAGATGTACTTCCTGACGGTGTTAGCTGCTCACTTAGCAGATAGATAGTACAAAGAATTACAAGCTGTGTGTCCTAGTTAGAAAACTGCAGTAATATCTGGGTTATCTCATCACGGGGATCCTTTTCATCTAAGGATTAGTTTGAATAGATTTTGCAAAATATTTTAGACCTGTAGATCTCCCAAACTTTTTTTGCAAATTCATCAATCACTTGATCTGTTCTTGAAAGTATGTATGGATTATAACTGATGTATACAGATGAATAGAATAGAAAATAGAATCTCTCAGTTTTCTAATTTAGACTGCTGAGGTTAGTACTGAGGGTTAGTTACGATCTGCCAGGAAGACTAATGGTCAAATTGTCTAAATAGGCAACAGGAAGTCTCCCTTTACAAAGAGAGCTACAAAGCTGCTCATTTTCCAGTGACTGGATGCTATAAATATGCATTATTCTTGAAGTATAGTTCTAGATTGTAAGTGATTTAGGGACTTAGCTTGCAATAGGGTATTACGTCTAACTACACCAGTGTTGTGATATCATCCATGTTAAAATAGGGGCAGTACAAATTACCTCTTAGGCATGTCTGTGGGAGAGCGAGCAATACAATACTTGAACTATCTCTGATCTGTGCATATTGCTCTTGGCTGGGTGCTGCCTGGTAGTCTCAAGGCCGTAACTTTCAACATTTGAAGCTGGCTTACTAAATGGCAAAATAAATTCAACACCCACCTTGCAAAAAAAAAAAAAAAAAATCTTGCATGGAAACATAAGGCGGAGAATATTTTAAATCTTTTGCAGGGCAAAATACAGATTTTTTTTAAAAAAAGTGCAGGCTGGATAAAAGCATAGGGTTTTATACTTACTTTATCATCGTCTAGTCAAGCAGATTTTCCCCTCTTTCAATTTGCATTTAATATAATGAAGGCTTTGAGAAAGCTGCTGCAATTTAATTTGACGTGTAGTTTGTATATGCTGCACAAATTTATAATACGTGGCACTTGAAACACACCAAAGGTCTCGGTCTTACTGAGTTTTGCTAGGCAAAGAGAGATGAATAAAACAATCTCATCATGAGTCTTTGGAAAAGTCAATATGCATTCTTCCTTCCAAGTAGTGCACGTGTCTCGCCTGTTGGCCTGGGTTATCCACGTTCTCAATAAAATGGGATATTTCACATGGCAGTTGGTGTGAAGTTAGCAAGGTGCCTAATTTCTTGGCGAGTATTACCAACAAAAGATTTGAATATAAAATTATACCATTATTACCAATAGTTTAGAAAATTTGGATTGTTTTAATATTCAAGAATAGGTTGATCTCATTTTCCTTCATTGCAGTTTGAACATATCACAGCATAATTCCAGTTTGAAGAAAGATCAGGAGGCATTCAGGTATTCAGATGAGGTTGCTCAGGGTTTTGTCCAGTTGGTCTTAAAAACCTGCAAGGATGGAGACTGCGCAGCCTCTCTGGGCAATATTCTGCTTCACTGTCCAAACAGTGAAAAAAAACTTTTTCTGAAATGCAGTCTGGACCTCTCATTTCAACTTAAGCCTGTTGTCTCCCACTCTCCTGCCGTGCGCCACTGTGAAAAGCCTGGCTCCATCTTCTCAGTAAGTTCCTTGTAGGTACCAGGAGCTGCTGTCAGGTCTCACCAAAACTGGTTTTCCTCCAGGCTGAACAAGCCCAGCTCCCTCAGTCTCTCCTCGTGAGGCAAGTGCTCCAGGCCCTGACCATGTTGGTAGCTCTCTTCTGAAGTTGCTTCAGTTTATCGGTGTCTTTTGTGTGTAGGAGGACCTAAAACTGTAATCTAGGAAGTGCTAGTGGGGCTCCTGTTCATGCAGCCCTGGGTGCCGCTAGCTGTCTTTGCTGCCAGGACCACCGCTGGCTTCTGCTCAGCCCGTGCCTGCTCACACCTACAGGGCAAGGTCCTCAGAGCTGCTCCCCCACCAGTATTGTAGGGGTTGTTCCTCCCCAGTTGCAGGATTTTGCATTTGTCCTTGTTGAGGTTCATAAGGCTCCTGTCAGCTCTCTCCTTCAGCCTGTCTCGGTCCCCCTGAATGGCAGCTCTGCTTCAAAGCATATTGAGGGCTCCCACCATTTTGAAGCGAGCTGCAAACCTGATGGCAGTGAGCTCCGTCACCTCCTCTGGGTCACTGACAAAGATGTTAACCAGGACAGGTCCCAGGACAAACCGCTGCGCTGCTCTGCTTGTAACCAGCCTCCGGGCAGGGCACGGCCCATTGACCACCACCCTCTGAGCCCAACCAGCCAGTCAGGTTTGTACCACATAGACTGTAGCATTCTAACATGGATTCAAGAATATTGTGGGAGATGTGTTGAAAGCCTCGCTGAAATCAAATGTGTCCACTTTTTCCTTGTTTGGCCTTTTACATGTAAAGTATCCTGTATATCGTTTCCCTTATTTTAAGTGGTTTTTGCTGACACTGTTTATCCTTGTTCTTTGGACATTTTTGAGGCAGCTCTTTTGACTGACTGGACCAGAATCTATTCTTTTAATGAATGGCCTTTTGCTTCTGTTTTATTGAGTAAAAATCAGAATGAGTGATATTTGCTATTTAATAAAAGAGGTAGCAGAGCTCATTAAGGAAAGGAATACTAAAACTTCATAGTTTGTTCAATAAGTAATAACTTGCTGTGCCAGGCTCTCTTTTAGACTTTTTAAAAATGTATATCGGTAGTGGAAATTATTTCTATTAATTATAAAGACAACTTATAATACAGTCTAGTGGAAAGCTTTGTTTTCATAGCAATGTCTTTCAAAAAGGTCATCCATCAGCCTCTGAAATTGCCTTCAGGCAACCTCTGTTTAGGCTTATTGTTAAATCTGTTCTTACAGATATCCTGTCCGGGTAAATCCTATTAGAATGCAAAAGTTCATTTCTAAGTAGTTGCAGTCTCTAAACTATCGCAGTTTAGGGATTCGAATGCAATTTTTGCAGCTAAGAAACTCCATTGGGTCTGTATGTGCATGAAGAAAAGCTTGCATCTTTGACACCAAAATATTGAAGCACTTGAATTCCATTTTCTGATACGGCAGGTGGTGTTTCTAAAGCCACCTAGGGACCAAAGGATTTATGCAAGTTGTGGGACTGTTAAAAGCATCTGGGTATCTGTCTTCATCGTAGTGTACCTCTCTCAACTTTAGTCATCTTAAGCATGTAGTCAAAGAGTATCCTAGATTTCCTCAACCATCAGTAGAGAGAGACAGATCCACCACACAATGAATTCTTCAATGCAATCCAGAAACCTCCGGGACTGCTTGTGCCCTGTACAATTTCAGATTGTACATTGCTGCCATGAATAAATATACGTTTATATTTGGGCCTAAATAGCATGATTGTATCCACTTAATAATTTAACATCTAAGGCCTGAAAAATCAAATTCTTGAAAGGATTTATCAAGTGGTGTTTAAGAATTTTTTAGCCCTGATTTTTACTGTCCATATTTAGTACAAAGCCCACAAGGCAGGTCTTTAAGTCTGAAAGACTTCTCAGACTCCTTTTTCAACGTAAAAGCAAAATGGAAGAATGAAAAGCATTCGGAAATTATGTTAAAACATACTTCTATGTATATTTGGGGTGGTTCTTCCTTCTGTAGTACTTACATGGCAGTTTTCATGAGGGCAGCCGTCTAGTTGTCCTCTGCTGTGTACGGAAGGAAACAGGGGCTCGGGGACTTTTCACTTCAATGGTGGAAGCGAAAACAGAAGATATGCACAAACTGTGTAACAGCTGCCCGGGCCAAAGCCCACTCTCTTTCATCAGTTTGATTACATTTTTTTCTTCGTGCATTCAGATAATAAGAAAACAGTGTATTCTAATTTCTTCATCCTGTAAAAAATAAATATGTATGAAGCAAAGACTAAGACTTTATTAATATTAAAGAAAAAAGTGCGCTTAGACAGGTCAGAGGTGTTATATGGAAATACGCTGGAGAAAATTTCGTGCTATATGGAAATCTTTATGCATATAGTAAAAGACTGCATAAATAGTCTCCTTTTTATTCCAGGTGGTAAGCGGTCGTGAATTTCGCGTCGAAAGGTGTCTACCAGAAGCTATGGGACAGGATAAATTAGAGAAAGATGCTTGTTAGGGATCTGAGTGCATCAAAATAACCAGATAGCGGGCCTTCAGTCTGCAGCCGCCGTTTTTCAGGGCACGGCACCTAAAGCTAGAAGGTAAAGAGGAACCGCCCGTGTCAGCAAGCAGCGCAGGGAGGCAGGCAGGTACCCGGGTACCTCTGCTGTGAGCAGAGTTTGAAGCAGCAGCCCTGGCCGGGAGGGTAAGGGAGAAGGGGAGCGAGGCGGGGACACGCCACTGGGGACCCGGAGGCACAGCTGCAATCGGGATGAGCAGCCATTTCTCGGGCTCCTCGGCTCTGCCACGCTTCAGCTCAAAAAGCTCTGGGAAAGAGATAAGTCAGTCAGTTAAAGAGAATAATTATATTCCTTCAAAAGCAAGTGAAAGTGGCACATGTTCAACACGGATCTCCTCCCCCTCCTTCTTGATCATAACAGAAGATTTGGGCGGATTTCCTATTCAGAGGCAACCAGGGAGCGTGGAGAGCGAGGGATGCAGGATGCCCTGGCTGACCTTCAGAAGAATTATTGTTTCTTTCACTCATGGTTTCTCCCCCCATCTCTCTTGTACAAGGCTTGGGAGCTACAGAAGCTTTCTATTTAAAAACAGGTGCATAAGTGGAGCTTGTCTGCTGCGGGGATGTAATTGATTCAGGACAACAGTGCCCCTAATCAGACAGCTGCTTTTGTCGTCTTGCCCTTTTGTGTGAGGGAATAGGAAAATAGCTATCACTGTGTGTTTTAGTCAGGAAATATTCAGCAAATATTTGTCAAGTAATGTGTGCTTAAAATATTGCTTGAAATTAGACATATATTTAACACTTTCCCCTCCTTTACTGCTTAAAACTGTCAGGCTTTAAAGGATACAATTTAATTAGCAATGGCATTTTAATACAGTTACTGCACTGGCTGTGCTGTATGCAAATAATTTATTTCAGGGAAATTGTATTGGGATTGAAAACGTTTTTTCATTCCCGGGAAGTATTATAATTCCTAATTGACTGAAGCTTTGCTGATTTAGAAATGCATTCAAAGAAACCAAGACGCAAGTCAAGGGTATAGGGGGATTAAAGTTACTGTCACTCTTATGCAAATGTCTGTCACCCCGCACAAGGCTCACAAATTAAAATTGAAGTGCCCGTTTGCTGCCACAGTCATGCTTTCAGAATAATCAGTGATTAATTCAACTGACATACCACAACTGTTTCCTAAAACCAGAGCATCATTCTTGTATAACATGGCACATTTATATTGTTAGAGAAGATTTATATCAATTTCATTCTGCATTCAGATTTTTGAGAGTTCCTAGATATGAAGCAAGTGCACTTGCTTGCCCTGAAGATGAGTTTTCCATGTGCAGTGCCACGCTTGTCATTACACATTAGTGCATCGTTTAGAGGGAAAAGGGATAGATAGAATAGATAAAATATTTTGCATATGCATAATCAACACAATTGCAAATAAAGGCAAAAGTCTTGGGAGGCAAAACACAGCTGTAATGCTAATGCTGAGTGAATAATTTTCTTGATGAATTTAGCCTCTGTTGTCTGCTCACCAAATATCCTCAAACATATTGCAATTTCTGAAAATTTGGTTATTCTTTAGAATTGCTGTACTGTTGGGGTTTTTTGCTTTACTTTTTATTCTCTGGTTTGTATGAAATTTGTGATCATAAAATATTTGATGTTCAGCCTGCAGGCTTTATTAGCTAGTAGTCATCAATCATATAAACATACCTCACTTCTGTCTACTGGTCGGATTGGTGGAATTCCTTTAGGAATACCATCTGCAAACGGTTGGCCCATAGCAAAGCGTTAGAACTTTATTTGTGGTATATTATGGTCCTAGAATTAGTTGCTTTCCGTATGTACAGGAAAATTCTAAAATGTACATAGTTGCGGGCTTTGAAGGAAGGGCAATAGATAAAATGATGGTATGTTTCCCATGGGATGTATATTCTTTTCTCACCATGTTTTCGTCTACTTAGTCTGGTCGGACTTTTTCTTGCTACTTTTCTGTGGAAGGGAATGTTGATTTGCTTTTTTGTGTAATGTTTATAATTTCATTTATAATCAAATTGAGAATGATCACAAGCACTTTGAGAGAGGATCTGTAAGAATTCTCTATCTGAAAAGAATTAGAACCTCTTTCTGGTAAAATACAAACAACTTATTAGCAAGGAATAAGGGAACAAGCATTCTTTCAGAACAGTTATTGTCCTTCCTAGAGTGATTAGATGATTGCTTTACATTTTGTGGAAGGAAATATTTACTTTCATGGTAATAAGTTTTATTTCACTTTCTTACTCTAGTTATTGGAAACTGCTGCAGTGAATCCAATTAGGCAGTTCAGTATTGTCTTAACATATACACAGGCTGCCCAATGATTCGGGAATATTCTCTGTGATCGTGTTCTAATGAGTAGCAGATGGGTTATATCAAGAGCCATTACAAAAAGTATGAAGCTATAAACCTTTTGAAGTATTTTCATACAAAAATAAAATCTTGTGGTTTCAAAAATGGTAAATCAAGAATATAAATGTCCTTACAACTTGGGGGGGGAGGGGGGGGGAGGGGAAGGGAAGGGCAGAAGACCTTAAATGGACTTAGTTCATGCGATTTAAAACTATTTAGATGTACAAGCACCAAACAACAGACCGCTGCTTGCAGTAGTGTCTGATTCTTGCATTTGCTTTTCCATAAATCCATTAGTCAGGCACCACTCTTCAACAGCCTCTGTATTGGGTTTTACAAAGCATTACATTCAGTTATTCTAAAATCAGCAAGTTATATATACCAGAAGGAAATCACAAATACTGTCTTTGTCAGTGGCTCGGTACCAGTGGTAGGGTTGCAATCAAACTCCGGTACATAGGAAATTGTTAATGGTTCAGATTGGGTAATCATCACTCTCATAATACCAGAGAATGAATGATTGCCCAAAGCAAAAGAGTGTTTGCAGAGACCTCATCGTATGCCATTTTCTTTCATGATAGGTTTGATGACCAAGTACAAAACCTTGCTAACTCCGCAGCTATTATTCAGGAACATGATTTATTGTGATGTGGGGAAGGAAGGTCAAATTCATTTAACAACACTGTATTTCCCGCACCTGTGTTTTTACTATGTTTAGTGTCTAGATGTTCACTATCAAACCATGTTTCTCAAGGCCTTATTTGAGAAAATTATCTGGATACAGGTTTTATGTCTGTGACACGCACTGCATTTTCAGGAATTATTAGAAGTAGATCAACCAGATGGATCCCTTTAGCAGCTGTAATTTTTATTCTCCATTTGGCGGCTTGCTGTCTGCCCTACCCGCAAGCGTTCATCCCCAGTGAGGCACGTGGTATTGCTGTTGGTCTAGTGGCTGCCTGGGGTCTGAGGGCTTTGCTCAGGGTTAAAGCTGTTCCCCCTTATAGCTCTTAACTCTACAATTTATTAAAGCAGTACACCTCAGTGAGCCATATTGGCTACTGCTATCCTTCCACATCATGAAGCAACAATTTACAAACTGGAACTACCTTTTCTTTTTCCCTCTGAAAGTAATTACTACCTACAAAGCTTTAATAAATCAGAGCACTTAAAGATGGCCCAAGGGAGCTTTTAAGTTTGTAAAACCTTGTCAGTCACGGCTCGGTCTTGCAAAAACTCCTAGAAAAGTTCCTTGTTTTGTTTTTATTTGAACTTTCAGGGCAATGAAGTTGAGAAGGTTTGGATTAAAGGTTTTTGTTGGGCTTTTCTTTTTTTATATTGTTATCAATACTAATTCAGATATTAGATGTAGTAAATCAGGTCTCTTTAATTCCCAGACTGCAAAACATTTAGGCTAGGATGAACAAAATATACACATTTTTATATCTCTCAGAGATCTATCTATGTCTAGCCAGACCACTTAATTGCTTACATTACTCTGTATTTGAGGATGGTTTGCCTTGAGCAGTGAGTTAGCTTGCAGAAAAGGACCCATCGTACTCTCAGCAATGCTGGAGAGCTAATGCCAGGCTCAGCCAGAGCACTGGCACTGGTGGTGTTAGAAGGCTGAACTTACTGTACTGGGAGCTGTGGGTGTTTTTTGTGCTCACAGAGGTGCCTGTGTTTGCAGCAGCCTCAAGTCCTTGCTCTACAGTGGCAACTTCATTTTACATACTGCAGATATACTTTGCATTGTGCACAATGTTATTGGAAGTGGCTTGAAGTACTTCTGCTAGAGGATACAAAATATCTCATAAGATGCAGGGTTGGACTAGATGATCGATGGTTCTTTCCAATCCAAACCACTCATGATAATATGATGATATGATGTGCCAGAAAAAAAAACTCTTGAAAGAGAAGTTAGCCCCAACATTGTCAAAGATGGTGCTGTTACAGTGATTTGGGCAAAGAAACAGGGCAACTTTGCTCCTGCAAACGCTGAAAACTAAAATGACTTCTAAAGCTATTCTGAGTAATGAGCCTTTAGTTTTACCTCAGTAAAGTGAATTTCTTCTCTTAGTAGAAAAGTCATTCCTTTTTTACAGTGAATTAAGTCAGAGTTTCCAAAGTTGATATATATGCTCTTTTAACAAACTGAATGGGACTAACTTAATAGCAGTTTTTGGTAGGGCAGACAAGGTTAAAAGCATCAGTGGAGAGAGCAGACAGAGGCTGTCTAGAGGATATCTGTTGGTATAGTTGAGGTGGTTTTAGCAAGGAAAGTGTAGTTACAAACCATTTTCTGTTTACTCTCTTTCTTCCAGACAGTAAATCTACTAGCCAGTTAGTACTTGTAATGCAAAGAAATTGGAAGTGCTGATGCGCTCATGAAGCTATATTGGGAATATCACAGGTGTAAAGATGAACTGGCACAACTGCGGAAGAAAGAGCGCGGCCCTACAGCGTGGTTCAGGTGGGCACGGGCTGGAGCTGTTCATTTCTCGTGTTTTAAGTCTTTCCTGTCTGTTGTCCCTCTGCTCCACTGCAGCAAAGGTAAAGAGGTCACAGGAAAAAAAAGTTATCTTCCAATGATGTATATTGTAAGCAATGTTTTGTAGATTCTTAATCTAGGAATGAAGCTGTTACTGTAATTCTTACCGAACTGTGGAGTAGCTGCAGGCCTGATTAAAAAAACCAAACAAACAAAACAAGGAAAAAAAAAAACAAACAACCCAGAAAAGTGCCTTAAATGGGTGGGGACTGCTAAACCACTGAGAGGGTGGTTAGATGTATTTGAGAAACTCAAGTGTTACTTTAGGTAATGTTCTAGACCAGGGCATAGTGACAATGCATTGATACGCAGGGCCAGCTATCTAAAAACACCAGACTCCTATTAAAACAGACACCTTTTTTAATAATAATAAAAAGTCATTGAAGTATGAAATGCAATGTTAGATGACCAATGAAAAATGAAAATTAAAGAACTGCAAATAATTCTTCAATTTCAAACACTCTCCAATTAAATGCCCGTGTACTCTCTGCTGGTCATTAACTGAGATCAGCTAATGAGGAATGCACAGAACAGTTGGTCTGTAGCTCGACTGTACAATCAGTCCTGTGAATAAAATTGTTACCTGATAGTAATGAAGTGTTATTGGAGCTGATTGATAGTAAAACTCCAGCTGACTTTGATGGGGAAAGAGAGGAACCAGGATCTCACTCTCCAACTTGAGCTAATAGAGACACTTCTAACATCATTGAAAAGGGAAAGAAATTCTGCTTCAACTTTTCACTGAAACACCTGCAATAAATAGGATTATACATTTGTAAGCTCTTCTGATCGAAAATAAACTCAGCAGACTAACAAGTGCCTGCTCAAACAACCGAGTGGTCTCATTGCAGAGGGTGAATGAACGGTACCTCTGAAATGAAGGCAATGTACGCAGAGTCAAATCATTCCCTCTTTAACTTCTCTACATATATATTAGGGAATAAACTCGTTCTCAACTGCCAGTGATATACTGATAAAAGTATCACAAATCACGAAAACTGTCCCACATAGATTTAATGGCATGTGCCCAAATGACAGGAATTTTCTCCACTTCTAGCGTGTTAACATCTACACACGAAAGCAAACTGTGGGTGAAAAAGAGCAAACATAAAAGTGACACTGGATGAAAAGGTGAAACACTGAAGAACTAAACCAAGACGTTACTTCGGTCTTACACTCCCTATGAGCAGTGAGAAGCACGAGCTCCGTTTTTGATACTCCACAAAACTTCAGTCCCTTGGGGTAATTCTGGGGTTGGTTTGGGGTTGGGTTTTTTTACCCCCTTAAAGCTTCAGGCTCTCTTGGAGATATCACTCCTTCCTCCCTAATAAAGATTTGTGAGTCGTGCACATATTAACTCCAGGCTCAGCAATCCTAATTTATAGACTTTGTAGCTGCGTGTAAAAATGCGGTAGAGCTCCCAGCTGGCAGGCTGTCCGGCTGCCCTCTGGGACAGCCCCTTGGACTGCGCTCATGCTGGGCTCCTTCCAGCAGCTTTAGTCACCCCTTGCTAAACCTGCTAACGAGGATCTGCTGCCCATCTTTGTGTGGAAGGTGTAGTGGCAGCAGCAACAGCTTGTTAATTTTAAGCTTGTTTACTCCTTTTTGGCAACTCCTTCTCCAATTCAAAGGGACATCTGAGAGGTCGTAGTCGCAGCCCTTCTGCTTCCCTTCCCCGCTGCAGGCAGGCGCGTTCTCCCTTCACCTTGCTGTAACAAGATAAATCTTTTAATCTTCCAGTTCAAAGCCAAAACCAGAGGAAGGGTGCTCAAAAGCAATAATTACTTTTCATTTCTCTGTGATGTCATCATCTTGAAAATTGTATTCATCAGTGAACCTCTGTGAGAAAGTCAAGAACATCTGGTCCTGGAAAGGCAAATATTAGGTGAACATCTAGTCTGACCATTGTTCACTATGAAAAATTAATTTCCATCATAAGAAGATGATATTTACTTGGCATTGCTTTATATCCATAAATCTCAGTTCCTTTTACTCTTGCCAAAATAGTTTTTATTCTGAAAAGAAAATGTCAGAGTTGAGAACTTTAAGACTTTTGTCTAAAGTTGTTGCTGTTATATGGAAGATGCATGAAAGTTATAATGATGGGGAGACGTGTAAAAACCTTAAAATAAACTTTTTTTGGAACTGGAATGATCCAATGAAATGAGTAGGATTACTGTAGCATAAATCATGGTTTGGCCCAAAATCTGAGTACTTCTGCACTTTTTGGTAATTCCATGTAAGGGCCTTGTAATTTTGTCAGTATACAGCGTGTGCAGTGTTGCCATTTCCTTCAGGTTAGCCCAAGTCATGCTTGTTTCCATTACTTTCTAAATGTGCTTTTACGGCTGAGTGGTGGCAGGTTTTTTCTTCACCTGTGAAGAAACCCAGAAACAGGGAAAAGGATCCCATAATGCTTCCTTAAACCAGCCTGTCAACAAACCCTAACTAGTTTCCAGAGAAAGCAAATATTCACTTATGTTTTCATAGCACAAAAACCATCATCTTAAACCCAGGAATAGTGCCAGCAAACTCTGATCCCTGAATAAGCAGTTTACTTGCTCAAGCTCTTAGGCTGTACGGGAATTGGCACTCTTCTCCACCACCACTCTCTCTGTTACCTAATAAGTAGTCCAAGTGTTGCACACATTCATGATCAGGGGTTCATGCTTTGAATTTCAGTTGAGAGAATTACTGTGTGTAAAACCTGGTACCTTCCCTTCACTCGGCCTTTACTAGCTATTTAGAGTTGGTTAATAACAAGTTGTAACTATATGAGTGATTTTTTCACGTTTGTATGAGATTAGATGAGATCTAATCTGGTGGGATTGGATCAAATTTGTTCTTTGACACATTTGATGTGCCTAATTTGGGAAGTTCAAGTTTTTGGGTCGGCCCAGTACTGCTTGAAAGCTGCTGACTGGGGAGCTGTCAAAACCTAGGTCATAACCTAAATGCTAGTGTCAGTACAACATCCAGCGTTAAGTTTCTTCAGGTCTATCCTGGCCTGCTCCTAAAACTATGGAGGAAGATGCTGAACAGCGTCAGGCACAAGGTCTGGGGGTATGTGCTCCGTCTCTCGCCTCCGAAGCAGCAGGAACGAGTGGAAGCGTCAGGGGGTCACCTGGCTGAGACCTTGTAATGAGCTTGTGGCACAGTTTGGCACATACTCTTGTGGTTGAGACTGCCTTGGACCACTGCCAGGCTGGAAGAGAAGAAGTTGGGGCTGCATTTCATCGTTTCATCAAGCATGCTGTTAAGAAGCTTTGTGCACACTCCTTGTTAGTACTGTGTGGTTTCCTTTTTTTTTTTTTTTTTTTTTTTGGCCAGTTCGCTTACTTTCTTTATTGGCTTCCTGAAAATCTCCAAGGAGAACTGAAAAGCTTTAATAGATAATGAAATTAAGCCTTTTACAACAACGATAGTGGAAAAATGACATTAATTTCTCGAACTATGTGGTGCAGAGGGTTTTATGTAGTATTTGGGGGGGTAAGGTGTCTTTTTATTTCTTTAATATTTTTTATTATTATTTTGTAAGTAATATCAGTATTCTGAGAGATACAGAAAACTTGTTGCAGAAGCGGGAGCACAGGAAACTCGGGTATTCTGAACCAGTGAGATAGGAACTGGAAAGTCCAGGGTTGCAGGTTATTCCTGCTGCAGGCGAAGGCACTGTAGGAGCTTACAGACTTGGCAAAGGCGCGGAGACATCCAGGGTGATTTTCTCCTAAAAAAGAGTCAGAATTAGTTCTCTTAGTGCTTGTCTGCAGGGAAAAATTGCCAGTGTAATTAAACTGCTGTAGTTACACAGGTATAACTGCTTCTTCGGTCACTTTTGTGTCAGGAGGAGTGCCCAAGCAGGGAGTTTACACCAGAGTAACCACGGCAATGTGCTGCCATACAAGTACAGCGAGGCCACTTGCCAGCTGGTGCGTGCCAGGTGGTTGCCATCTGAAATGCTCAGGACAGCATTGCTCATGGTGAAAAAAAGTGCCGAGCTGTGCCAGGGCCTTAGGCAGGACACACATTCCCATCAACGCCCTGAAAATAAACATTTTAAGTTGTAAGTCAAATCATTTCCCTATGTCTATAAGCTCCAGCTGCCTTTGAAAACCTCCTATCACAGCTTTCTTTCACAGTTCAATTTGACAAAAGGATGAGTTTAACTGTTAATATTCAGCAGCCTTCTGATGTTTGATCCTTAACTCAGTTTCTCACCACCCCACCTTCCTACTGCCCCTCTTTTTCTCTGCTCTGCCTGTGGCAGAAGAGTAATTCCTGACTGAGGGAAAGGCTGGGAAAGGAATGATGTGACTAGCTGGAAGTGTGGGTGACCTGGCTCCAAGTCCTTGCTTTGCTGCAGACTTTCTGTATGGTCTTGAGTAAGCCAGTCCCTCTGCAGTTTCATTTGTGCCCTGCGAAGGTGACGAGCAGCACGTCCGCAATGCCAGAAAGAGTTGCGAGTTATGATAACCACATCAGAGAAGATGAGTTGCACAGGTAGTGCAGGCTGAGAGGTCCAGTCAGTATCTCAGTTGTGTTGCATTTCCCAGGAGATAGGGACTGGGAAGTTCGTTCCCCAGCCAGGCTGCTTTTCTGGAGCAAACCCACTTTGCCCTTCCTCCTCTTCCCTTACTGAGCAGTCTTCCAGATCCTTAACTGCCCAAAGTCGGTTTCTGTTTGTATTAATGCACTAAGAAGAGAAATCCCCTTGAAAACCCTTGTGACCTCTGATTATTAAAACCTGAAGAAATAATTGATTTTAAAGCAGGAAGGTTCCCAACACTTCTCAGGTCATTTGTCTTATGAAGATTTGGCTGGAGAAAGACAAAACTCATTCAGACAGAGATGTTCTAAAGAAGCTGACATTTCAATGTGCAAGATACCACAGTTCATTATGGGACAGGCTCTGCTGTTACTGCCAATGTTTGCTAACAACAGGTTCAAAAATTGGTAGCAGTGGATGTTAGCGTCGGATAAGGAAAAAGAGAAAAAGAAAAGGGGGAGGGAGAGACCATTAAAGCTGAGCTAAAGCTAGGTTGCTCTTCATCTTTTCATCATCCCCATGTAGCCTTCCATGCTTGGCCTTGTCTGGACTGTAGTTATTTATTAGATTAGTGTTTTTGCAGGGTGTTCCTGAACTGCTGAATATTTTGTGTGTGTTCATTGGCCTGCATAATTTGCTCAACTTGTCTTATACCAATCTCTGTCTGAGTGGGGGGAAAAGCGCATATCTTATGTGGCAACTCTATTATACAGTTGTTCAAAGCAGCTGTTTGAATCCTACTATTCAATCTTTTCTTTACTTCATTTCAAATGGGACAATTCAGATTGTGAGTTTAGCTCAAGGATATACAATGAGGGTAATCAAACGTCTTTACATAGCCTCAAATTTGTGTCATAAAGAACTGCAAAAAAGGCATCCAAACGCAACATTGAAAGTTAGATGGCAATTTATTTCTACAGTGTAATCTGGCAGTCATTTCCCTGGCCTACAACAGGCTTGGAAGTGCTCTGCTGTGGTTTGTACACACTAGAAAGAAAGAGACCCACATGAACATAAATACATGCTGATGTTAAATGTACCTTCTGTATTCCAAAATTTGTGTTTATTTGTGTAACTGTACCACACAATATCCCTGACATAAAAATTAAGGGATAGGCTAATACTTTATCTATAGTCCCTTTTCTAGCCATATCACTTATTCAGCATTAGATATCTGGCAACAGGAGAGACAAGTTGTAGCTTTTTAACTCTAAATGGATTGTGCTACCTGTCTGGTCTGGTCCTTGGTCAGAGTAGCGGACGGGGTGATGGAGATGTGCTTAGTGGGTAGGAACAGCCAGGTCTAGTCCCTTTCCTTATGCAGGCTTTAGCTGCCTTTCTCTCCCTCCCCAGGTTAGTGAGCAGCTCGGGGGGGGCAGCACTCAGCTGAAATTCACCCACTTCTGTTTTCTCTTAAAAGCTGGCTCTGAGTATCCCTTTCATTTTTATTTTTTTTTTAATTCTTACTCTGCGGAGAATTATTTTCATCAGGAATAGTTCATTCTTGTTTCTTTCAACATGCAAAGCAAACCAGATCACCTGATCCTTTCAGATCACTAATGGATCTTTGTTGCTTTTTTGTGAGGAGGCAACCTGCAGTAGTAGAGTCAGGCTGGACCTACAGTCCAACAGGCACTATTCATATGTGCAGAAACTCTGGGATGCTTTTGCAATCGGAGTGATGTAAGGCAAAGCGCACAATATATTTGATGGTTCATAGGATTCGTCTCTGTGCAATTTCATCAATGATGGACCTCGCTTGATTGGTCTGTGTGTTGGGCTAAACAGCGATGGTGGAGACGTTTGGTTCAAAACTTGCTTTTCTAAGTTAAAAAACAAACAAACAAACAAAAAAAATGCACAAACAAACATAAACATGGTATTTCTACAGCCATATCAGGATAAATAATTATCTCTGATACAACTGGTAAGTTTTGTAGCAAGCATCCAGAAGATGATCCGAGGGGCTGGAGCACCTCTCCTCTGAAGACAGGCTGAGAGAGTTGGGGCTGTTCAGCCTGGAGAAGAGAAGGCTCCCGGGAGACCTTATTGTGGCCTTCCAGTATCTAAAGGGGGCCTACAGGAGAGCTGGGGAGGGACTCTCTATCAGGGAGTGCAGTGATAGGACGAGGGGTAATGGTTTTAAACTGGAAGAGGGTAGATTGAGACTAGATATTAGGAAGAAATTCTTTGCTGTGAGGGTGGTGAGACACCGGCCCAGGTTGCCCAGAGAGATGGTCGATGCCCCATCCCTGGAAACATTCAAGGTCAGGTTGGACGGGCCTCTGAGCAACCTGTTCTAGCTGCAGCTGTCCCCGCTCATGGCTGGAGGGGTGGACTAGATGCCTTTTAGAGGTCCCTTCCAACCCAAACTATTCTATGATTTTAAGTTTTATCCAAACACACCCTCTGCGGAAATAACTACATATACGCAATCTACTGTACCTGTACATCTGGGGAGGAGCTGACCCAGTAACGACAGCCCGACGAGCTCCTTCCTGGCCCGCGGGGCGGCCGCCCCCCACCGCCGCCATCAGCGCCCCCGCCGCCGGGCCGCCCCCTGCGCAGGCGCAGACTGCCACCTAGCGGCCGCCGCGGGCGCCGCGCCGGGGGCCGGGGCCGCGCCGGGCCTCGGGGATCGCCGGCGCTGGCCCGGGTGCCCGCCCGGGGTCTGGCGCCCGCCGGGTTTCGCTGTGCCGCTGGCGGGGCGTCCGTGCCTCTGGCGGTTGTAGCGTACCGCCTCGCCTAATGACAACGGACAAGAGAAAAACAAACTCACCCTAAAACCCCCCAACAGAAATAAACACACAAAAAGGAAAATAAAAGCGGGGGGTGGGGGAGTGGGGAGCGCAAACCTACAGAACGTCCCTTGGGTTTAAACGGTGGGGCTGTGGCGCTGCGATGGAGTTGGGGTCTTCGTTATTAATTATCCGGGGAGGGGAGGCCCCCCCCGCAGCTCCCAGGGGCCGCAGGCTGCAGCGGGGAAGGGGGGGGGCGGGGGGCCGGGGGGTCTCCGGGCCACATCGAGCCAGCCGGCTGCCTGCTTGGGGCTGGGATCAGGGGCTTTTGGGGGCTCCCGCAACATCACTGTCAGGGGACGAATCGGCCTTGTCGTTTGCTTTTGTATTTCAAAAGAAGTAAACGTTTGTTGAAGGGAATACGCCGGATCTGCCGGAAAAGTCTGTGCCAAGCAGCCTCTTCCCCCCTCTGAACCCTCAAAAATCACAACAAAATGAAGGAAAAAGGAAGAAAACCATAGGACAACTTAAATGGGCCAAAGAAGGGAAAGCATAATTTGCTTATGTACAAGATCACAACTTAAACATGATAGAGAGGAAAGAGCTGATATTTTGTCTTGACTTAATAATCATGGTGTTACTTGCAGGGTTTTTTTCCAAAACTCAAATACTTCTGAGAAGGATGATGATGTGGCTTAAATAATTTAGCCATTCAAACTGTTCTTTCAAATTATCTGGCATCTATTCCCTGAAATGAAGTTAAGCCTTTGGCTTTTTTCAAAGCTTAGATCGGAAACTACGCATTTATTTGCCATTTACAGTCACTTCATGTCCAAAATCACTACTGTAAGGTTGCTAGCATTTGCATTATATTTTGGTATTAACCATTGCAAGATTAGTAGTCTGTTTATAGCACAGAGAAGTTGTTTCATTGTGTGCTTTCCTGCTGTGCCACACTACCTTTCTGAAATCAATGGAACTGAGCACACTGGAAGAGAGGAAATTGTGGGTTGTTTATGATATTCTAGACAGAAATAGATGAGGCAACTGAGTCCATTGTGTTTTATGATAGAGAACTGTAGATATAAAAAAAATGCAGAAAGATCCATTGGTGCTAAGAAATTTTGATTTCCCCATTGCTAATGCCAGATATTGTAAAAAACAGTTTTATTTACCTTATTACATTTGTATCTTTTAGGCATCAGACTTTATGTCCCTTCTCTGTGACCCTGAGTACTTAAAACATGATGATACTCTTCCTGAAAACTGAGCTTCTTATAAATAACAGGATTGCAGGAGCTGAAGCTTTAAAAAGAAAGATATGGTTATATACCTTTGAGAAATCTCCAAGTTATGAAAATTGTGTTAATTAATTGACAGTAATGGGAGTTTTGGGGGTTTTTGTGTGCCATTTTTAGTTATCAAAGCATCTGTGGATTTTATGTATAGATAATCAGGAATGAGACTGACCACCAATACTGCTAAATTGTTCTGTTAAAGCTGGGTGCTGGGGGAGGGATGGGGAGGCAACCACCTCTTTTGCTAAGAGCCAGGTTGGGACTATGCTGACTTCTAGCCTTGGACATTTTTTTCCCATCAACTATCAAAGCCTGACATCCTCCATATAGTACTGTCAAGGAGTTTGATAAATATCTTGCTGATTATTTATATACTTTATATAATTCTGGCTTATTTTTGACAGGTAATCATGTCGGTATTTGCTGCAATCTAGCTTGTGCTATAAATGTTTTTCCCATACTGTCGGGTTGCTACGTTAAGTTGGACGTAGGGTCTGTCTGCCATAGACTGAAAGAAAATGGTGCTGCACTAAAAAAAAAGATGCTTAAAAATCTCTGCTTGCAAGTCTAAACAGGAGAGAGGAAGAGCATTGTTTACTGGGGGACTTTATATAAGAACAAATGAACTTCTTTTTGTTTCCAGTCGAGATCTGTTGACTGAGAACCACTTTAGTTTCTAGGAGTTAGGATAGTAACTCTAATAATTGGTAGCAGCCTCCTATTAATGGGTAAGAAAGTTGTGTAGGAAGTTGGTGACATGAACAACGTCACTTACAGAGCCACTGGAAAGTTCAGAGTAAGATGACTTTTTCCTCTTTGTCTTTTTTGGTGAATGAGATGGTAATTTTTTCTAAAATCAGTGTGAACCTTCTCTGTGTTGTTTCCAAAAAACACACAATGTTCATGTCTGGGTAGCCCTGACTGAACAAAAAACATCAGTAGCTTTTGTGTCCTACCTTCCAGCATGTGCTATATAAGAAATTCATGTAAGCGCAAACCCAGTTTTCACAGAGATTGCTGGCATCGCTTCTACAGAGGTAGCAGAGCTGCCTCATGGTTTTCCCTTCCCCCTGTGGAGTGGCAGCACTCTGTATACATTGTCTGCAACATACAACACAGCGTAAATGGTCAACAACCTAAGTACACAAAACATGGGTCAGATGAAAGTAAGGCAGCTAGCAGGCATCAAATTTTTTCCAGAGGAGATGGGATGGGGGTGCGTGTTTTGGTTTGGTTTGCTTTGCTTTGGTCTTTAACTAAGTTTAAAATTGCTGTTGTCAGTCTGTCCAAGCTGGTGAACTCTGCTAAGGAAGAAATATTGAGCCATTTCCTTGGAAAGTAACTAAAAATGCATTTTTAAAACTGAATATTTTACTGTGCACTCTCTCATTCCATGCAAACCCTTGCTTTGCTTGTGTTAGTGTCTTAAGTGTCATGATCTGTGCATGGGATGTGCCTGCACAGATAAATGTCTTGAGTTAGAGTGGCTCCAGATGGAGAGTCACACCATCTGCTACCTCTAACTCGCAGCCCCAAAGACTGTAGATCCAGGGGAATGCCTTTGTGCTCTTCTGCTTGCAATATTTCTTAAATATTTCTCACGCCTCCCACAGGAGTTGATCTTGATGTCCCAGCTTCCTTTCAGTAATGAAAGGACACCTGCTACTGCAAATTTTTATTCATACCAGGGTTTTCTGCTACAGGATCTATAAAGAGGAAAAGAACAGCGGGAACTCTTCCTGTCAGCACCCTGATTTCAAAAGGCAGCATTGTTCCTGCACGGAGGAGAAAGGAGAGGGGAAAAAAGCATAAATAGTTAAAAAACTAAAAGCAGCATTTCCTCGATCCTCCATTTTGGCAGAAGTATCTGGAAACGTGACAAAGTCTTGGTACTTGTTGATGCTGAACACTTGTGTAGAGGTTCCCAAAGGGTGAAGGTGCTGACCTCTGTTTGGAATTCCCAAACCTGCCATGAACTTTACTGACCTCACTTAATGTCCTAACCTCTCTGAAGTCTCCAGGCTCTTCCAGTGTTTTAAATGAATGAAAACAAGGACTGAAGAAAAAGCAGTAAAGGGGTGATAAAGTTTTTCCTATCCAAATTTTGTCCTGATCCTTATAAATCTCTGTAGCATAACAAGCAAAGTCAAATGGTAAACATAAGGTTCCTTTAGTACAGCTATGTCCAGATTTACTAATTTACTATATAGTTTGCATTTGGAGTCACTGTTAGAGAAGTTAGAGACCTTTCTGCCCCATTTCCTCTCTATTTTATCAATTACCAGAGTCCTTTCTGTTGTATCCTCATTTACTGCTCTGTAATAAACAGGAAAAAGAATTCCTCTCACCCCTCAGACTTTGTAGTTAGAACTGTTACTATTTCATGCAATGAGAATCTCAACTGTAAAATTGAATCCAGTATGGAGAGTTTACTTAGCGTTCAGAACTGTAGGATTTCATGATCAAAAGTCTCTTGGTATTTCATGACCCAAAGGGTATTTTGGAGTGTCAGAAGGAGACAATGTGCACAGATAATAGTGGGGATTTATAGCAGGGTTGTGTTCGATCACTTACCTTTGTCACAGACAATCCGGAACAACTATTTTCAAGGATCTTCTGCCACGGTACATAGTAAGCATGCAATATTTTTTAATATCCAAGGTCTAGAACCACCATTGCTGCTTATGCCTCTACCACACTTCTAGCTTCTCTCTTATATTTTAACTTGATGAATCTGATCCAAATTCCATTGGCATTACTGAAGAACACTCATTGACTTCAATAATCTTTGAATTGCATCTAGTATCAACTACATTAGCATAATCAAGTGAGAGGCAATTGTTATGGATGCCTTATTTGTCACTGATTGGGGAGGTACTGTCAGCTCCCAGTGTCTGCTGGTATTAGATGTTATTTTATAAGGGCTTGATTATTAAATTACTACTGCAGATTATGAATCTTTCAGTTGTGCTTTCACTTCTTACTGTGCAATATTCTGTATTTATGTTATAGTTCCCCTAAAGCATACGTTGGCAGAGTTTACTTTATATAAATTTCCAAATCTGTAATCTCTTCTATGAAGTGACACCTCTTACAAACCTGAGCGAAGCAGCAGCCACAATGTGCCTCACATTCCTCTCTGCATCACGTAATGAGACGCATGCTGCATTGCTGCAGATAAGGCTTTGACCTGGCAGCACTCATTCGTGCAGAAAGAGGGAGCAGGAGTGTGCCAGTTTTCCCATGCTGCTAATTCAAGTCAGACTCCTGGTACCCAGTGTTCCTTAGCTTGAAAGCTGTTGAAGGCCATTAAGACAAAGAATCTCAAACTACCGATGCCACATCCCGCAACATAACTTCATCAAGCCCTGTTCGGGGGGTATGATCAGCAGTCATAAAATAGGCAGCTGCAAGTAGGAAGCAAGATGCTGGCAGGTCACACGCGGATGGCAAAGCTCTTGTCCACATGTTTTTAGAGACGGTGTTAGGTGTTGCCCTGTCCTCTAGAGGCAGAGCCTGTGCCCAGGACATAAGAGTGGTTGGGTTGGTACGTGCAATAAGGTGGTTTTAAGTTTTTTTAAATCAGTATTCAGCTTGACTGAATCTGGAAATATTTGTGGTGCCGGTTGCCACCAGTTTAAAAGCCGTACTTGATCACAACTTGAGCGAGCAAGTTCAGAGGCCACAGTGGTGTAGGAATAGGATACAGGATGTTTTCTACAGCAATAATCTCAGTTCTGTTAATACTTGTGGAGCAGTTAAAAATAGTTTTGTTGGTGATCAGGGTTTTTTTCCAAAGAGCTGCAGGGGACAGAGACCTCTGCTGCCAAGTTAGCTCCTTGTCTTCCAAGACCACGTAATTTGCTTTTAGTGAAGTCTGAAATGATTAACTGTCATATTAACCAATGCATATACTTGCATCAGCAGTTAGAAGAATTTGACTTTAGATCCTGTCATTCAGGCTGATGGACTTCTGTGCCAGTGTAGGACTTTGTCAGTCAATAAAAGTTGATCTGCAACTTTATTTTGTGCTGCAAGAGCCAGACCTCACCCACTAAACCAGAAGCGAAATCTTCCTCGGCCTTGTCAGATTGCAGTGGAGTGTGCTTTAAATAGTGTGCTTTAAATTTTGGGACAAAGACACATGTGCACATCATATTTGGCACACTAGTGTCACAGTGGGTTGTCCTAATCACCCACAGGATAAGGGAAATCTGCTGCATTACACCAGTAGGTAAAGACAACCCCTCGCTGGGGTGAATTGCTGCACTTCCAAAGCTGAGAGAGAAGAGATGCCCCATTAGTATGTAACTGTGGTACCAAGGTCTGCTTCAGAAATAGGTCATTAAAAACAGAATCTACTTGTGATTGCTACAGAAACCAAACCTTGGAAATCTTTCTCACAAATCAAAGCAGGTGAAGTGTGCTGAAGCGCTAAGGAATAATATTTATAAGACATTACTACAAGTGCATGATCTTAACATGGAGCGATTTACATAGGTATTGAAATTAAAATACAAAGTTGTGCGGGGGTCTGCCTAGTACAGGCAGAAGAATGGAGCTAAATGATGGACATGTTCAGAACATGTTTTCTGGGGGGATCAATATAAAAGAACTTCAGGAAGGGTACGTAAAGGTGATTTACTTTTCACCTTTTTCTGGCTTACAGCAGAAAAATGTAATTGAACTTCAACTGGTCTCTGAATTATTTGGCCTTCTGTTAAAGTAGCAGAGAAAGATCTTTGATAGATGTTTATGATGATCCTGATGGAAGATTTTATGCTGTGTAGCATGAGAATCAAGGGAGAAAAAGAAAAAAGTAGGCTTTTAAAGTTGCTTTCTACTGTGTGCCATTTCACCTCTGGTTTTCCTTGCCATCTCTATCCCAAGCTGCTGCTTATAGGATCCAGTAATGCACAAGCTGCCATCGCTCGCCCTTTGCTCTTCTTTTTCACCCTCCCCCTCCAAATATTTGTTCAAAACCAAGAAGTCAGTCACTTAGTGTCTTCACCGCAGTTTTTTACCACAGCATTTCTGTCAAAATTGTTTTGTAGTTTTTGAAATAACAAATCTAAGATGACATCATTTTCCGTGTAAATTATATTTCGTAACACAAATTCAAACGCTCATTAAAATAAAATGTCTAAATAAAATAAAGTGACATTATCCCGGTAAAGTAACAGATCTACAAAAATTCCCTAGAGCTTACAGTGGAGCTCACCAACAGGACTTATTTCCAACTCACTGGGTTCAATGTGCATAGTTCAAAACAACAGATAAAGTACTGGCGACATCCTGGTTGTAACTGGAAAGCCCAGAGGGTTCAGGATCTTTTGCAGTGGGACAAAGATGCCTGTGTTCCACAAAATGCCAGAAGAATTATATCCATTTGCCAAGTTGCAGGATTCACAGAACAAAGCAGGAAAAACATACATGCCGATAAGGAACAGTTTGCTAGTTTTTTGCAAATCAAAGAGCTTGAAAAGCACTAATAATGGATTTATTGCCGAACAACATCCTTTGTAAGTATTTATTTCTGGACAGATACAGGATGATCAGCATCCTGTTTTATTTCATTTTGTTTGTACAAGTAGAACACTGAAGTGATTAAGTGGGAATAAGTGCTGATTAAAGGTGCATCTAAATTTATCCCACATTGTTTGGGGATGGCATAGACTGAGGAAATCTGAAGTCAGATCATTGGATTGTAAATGTTGATCGGTGTGTTAAATAGTGCAAGTATATCCCAGGCCGAAGTGTGCAGTCAGAGTCATTAGGGATGTTTTACTAGCCTGGGTGACTCTCTTGGGTGAAACACATGGCACTTTTATTCTCCTTTTTTTTTTTTTGTCCCACTGATCTAATTAAATGCTGACTGAAAATGCATAAGTGGATCAGGCTACAATGGTGTACATAATATGCTATTATATGTATGTTATATTACTAGGTATTTTATATATATATAGGTAGAATATCTAAAGCTGTAAGAAGGTGGAAGGCTTTTCCTATGTTTTAAACGATTTAATGGGGTAGTGGCATTACTACTGTCTTACCCAGTGAAAACCACCAGGTAGGTGTTCCACCCCCCGTGCTGTTGAGGGGTCCCTGTGGCTGTGGGCATGAACCGCCCCCCAGACAGATGGGCCTGGCCGTGTCCCCCTGCTCCGGCAGCCCGGCCCCAGCAGAGGCTGCTGGGTTTCCCCAGGAACCTCTGTCGTCCACCTTCTTACTCGGTTTTGCCCGTCCGCTTCTCGTAGTTACAAGAAGAGCCCATGAGCACAGCAAGGGCATCAGAGGAAGATGTTAAAGATAGGAGCTTGGCAGAAAACAAAAGCTTTTAAATTTTAAAACTTGGTGCTGTGGACAACATTCATCTAGATCATCTCAGCAATTTTCAAGCCAGTAAGGGCTGCAGCACCTGCAGTGGTCCCAGCTCATTGGGAAACATCAAGAGGTGTAGAATGAATATTACTTCAGACGTCAATGTGTCAGAAAAAGCAAAAGCTTGCAAAGAAAAGGAAGTTATCAGATGAATCTGGTGAGGGCTTGATGGTCATTTAAAGGTCTGCAACAGCATTTATTTGCTTGGAGTGGTGTTTTTAGTCTGGGACTTGAAAGATTTTGAACCTGCACAAGGTTTACCTGTGAAGGCAGCTGACCAAAAGCTTTAAAGATAGGCAGATGAAGTAAAAGGCAAATCTTGCACCGCAGTTTCCCAACTAGCAGACGGTCGTTAGGTTGTTATGTATTTCCTCCTTTTTCAACCTACTGCAGAGTTGTTACTAAACTCCTCAGCTTCTCTTCTTGGGGCACAAAAAGGTCTGCGTGACTATGGAAAAGAAGAGGCAGCCTTTAGATTGTCCCTGGATCTTGTTATCCCCGTTTCTCAGAAAATGCACTGCAAATTCTTCTGTGCTTTTCTTGGACTTTTGCGGGTTTTTTAATTGTTAAAAAGTGGCAATTATAAGCACATTTAAATATGTTTTTTTAACTTCTTCCTTTCGCAGTAGTTTTGTGCATTAATCCAGTAATGCATTGTGGCAAACTAGATGTTTTTAATGTGTAGCTTATGATGAACTTTATGATATTTCTATACGTAGCAAGCAGCAATCCACAGTTACGTTCCATACACAGAATGTAACTTCATACACCTTAGGGACCTACACTTCAGAGACTTTTAAATACAAGCCTCTGGCTTGAAGCTATCTTTCTCTTGGCTGCACATAGCACCCAGTAAAAGTTTGCGTCTGGCACGTCATTTTTGAGGTGTGGCAGAGTTATAGATGGTAATACGAGTTGAAGTTTTACAAATGCTTATGTTAGAGACATGTATGAATCCCCGGGTTCCTTTATTATACATTGTGCAAGCATTCAGTTAGCTGAGGCATACTTCACTTTTGAATCATAAGGAAAATGCCACTACCCAGCTTGCTTGCAAACTCGTTTGCTTAGAAGCCTCATTGCATCAGCAAAAACAACAGTGCGTGTTTAGAGTGCTCTGTGGAGCACAATGTTTCCTTTTCTTTGTTCAGTAATTTAAATGATTGGAGCGATACTTTTAACAAGGAAGAAATAATTTCATTGTTATGGATCATTTTTCAAGTGAAGCTGAGTTTTGGAATAAAGTGATGGTGAGTAAACCCTGTGAGTGGGGAAGGAGGGATTATTTTTGTTCCGAGTTTTATTCAGCAGTTTCTGAAAACCAAGATGGAAGTGATTTTGGTATTCTGACTGCGGGGCTATATGGTTTTTATTAAGTGGAAAACATAACATATTGATTAAAGAAGGGGTGAGACAGTAACAGGCACGCTTGCTGTCGTGTTCCGTGGGAAAGTGAAATGTGGATTCTCTTTTAATGTCGAGATACAAATCTGATTCACAGTTAGTTCGTCTGACTTCCACTGAAAAGGAAACATGTAAGCTCATTAAATAGATGCAATTGGTCTAAGCAACTGCTTTTAACATAATAGTAACCTAGATTTTCAAAATCGTTTGTGGTATTGCTATCTAGATATTTAAAGAGGTTTTCTTTTTTACTTTAAAAAAAGGAAAAATAAAATCAAAACTTAATTTTATTTCAGATGGGTGAAAACTCTTTAAATGACTAATTATCATTGTTCTCTTTCTGGAAACTGCATTCTCTGCGTTAACTGTATTCGGTATGTTCTTTAAGTAGCCGGTTTCTTTTGTTTCTTTTTTCTCTTTTTTTTTTGCCATCAGAATACAATTAATACTTCAGTCATTGAATTATCAATTTTATCCAAAGAGAGAGGGTGGGTTTTTTGAGTCCAAGTTTTGCCCATAAGAGTAAAAAGGCCAGACAAATAATGCTGCTTAAGTATAGGGAGGTAACCGTATGCATAGCTGCAGGTTAGGACAAGTAAACTTTATTGTGCCTTCTCCTGTTGCTGATGGCAATCAGGACATTCATATTAGCCTGATGAAAAGAGAAAAATCAACTGGAGGTTTTCTAAAGTAACTTAAGGAACACTTCTTTTTTTCTGAGGGAGAGAGGCAGTGTGATCTAGCTGGTAAAGCCTATAATCAGTGTGTCTGGCTCATCATCTCGGGCGCTGCCACAGGCAGCCTTAGATGAGTTTAAGGAAGCCACTGTACAACCAATTTCACTACACTTGTTTACAAAGTGAATTGTACTTTATTCATGTAGTAATGTGTGTCTCCCCCCCCCTCCCCCCCCCCAATCTTTCCGTTTCCATATTTTTAAAATACCAGTAATTTTTGTCTCCTTCACAGGGCTGCTATGATTTTTACTTCGTTGCTGTGTTTAGTCTTTGACACCGTTTCACCCATCTCTAGGTCTTTCCTCCATAGGCAGCACTGCAGTTGGGAGAGAATAAGTAATATAAAAAGTGTTCAAATTTGCGAGGACCTATTTGTATTTCTTTTTTTTTAAAAAAAAAAAAAAAAGGCCACTAAAGTAACCTTTTGGCTGTCCAACTGCTGAAAACACGGGAATACATAAACAACCTGCATTTTAGACATGTAGGAGTTATGCTAATCTTTTTCCATATAATTTACTTCCAAGTTTGCAAGCTATGAAGTTCTTCGTTTTGCTGTCTTGTATATATATGATTTGTACAAATGTTACTAGCTTGTGACAGCAGGTTTGCAAGTGGAAATGTTTGTTCTGTTGAACCTTTAGGCCCTGATTCTGCAATCTGGTCGTAATCCAAGAGTGTTGTGGGTAAAGACAAGTTCTGTGGTTGTCTGAACATATATATATATTGAGTGCATTCTCATGCGTGGAAGTTACCTTCACGATTTAGTTATTTCAGGTCAGCTTGTGTCCACTAATGGCTACGGGAATGTTTCTCCTTCATGATTTGCTAACTGTATTAAATATTTCCTAAAATTAAAACTGAGAGCAGCTCGGTTTTTTTTTTTTTTTTTTTTTGGTAGTGGCTGGGGTTTTTTTACTGGCTTTCTCCCAGAACAGTAGCACTGCCATCTTCACCTGACTGTAGCCTCCTCTCAGGTGAGCTCTCTGCCACGTGCAGAGCCCTGCCCTCAGAGCTGAGTTTTATAAACACTTCCTGAAGAAGATGCGATGAAAAATTCTGTCTGTGCAATTTCCCAGTTCTTGAAATCAAATTTTCAAATACGTGTCCATGTTTCCTAAAGTTTTCCTGTCACAGAGTGTTGCTTGTAGGACAATGCAGTCTTCCTCATTGTTTTTTTGCACTTGAGCACAGCTTAATAATTTAAAATGTCCAAAGGAGCAAAAATTATTTTTTTAAAAATGGGGCTATGGTTGAGCAAACTCTGTATTTTTCAGGAAGGATTTTAAAAGAAGGGTGCCAGGAAATATTGGTTATAATTTCAAAATAAAACAGCAAATGCACTGCATTCCTGTGGAAGATGCCAGCAGACTGTCCCAAAGAAGATACGCCGGCGTCTGCATTGTTAGTGTGGTTTGCAGTAACACTGCTGTGCTGAGCTGAGATCTGGAGGGGATTCTCAAGTCACTCTGCAGAGTGCCTCAGCGCTGGAAGCCGGCGAGATGGTTCCCCATGTGCCTTGATGATGGGGTTATCTAGCCAGCTTGGTGAGAGGGAGTCAGGATAGCCGGTCCGTATTGGATCATTGCACTGAGCAACGTCCCCTGTCAAAGAGAAAAAGAAGAAAACCCTTGAAGCATGCTAACGCTTCAGATACAGTAGTGGACCCGTTCTCCTCATCACAGGCATTTTGCTTACCTCAGTTCCAGTTTTGAGCTTTGGTAAAAAAGTATATGATAACCAGAATGTGGCTAATGATGTTGGGATAGAAAGTGTAACAGTGGTAGAAAAGTGTTTACTCCTATAGTCATCTTACATTGAAAACTGGGGAGTCGGAGGGAAGTTATTAGAGCAAAACGGCTGTTTGATGCAGGGCAACCAAATCCTGTGGAAAGATTGTTTTGGTTTTTTTCCTCGGTTCCTGTTAGACGCTGATTTACTGCTTCTTTTTGTATCTATGGGTCAGGTTTGAACTGTGACTCTTAACAAGGGCTGATGAAAGTGGAAGGTCTCTTGACTTTGCTTCGTGGCTGCCAGCGGCCTAAGCCCAGGTATCATTCTGGCGGGCTCAGGAGTGCCCTGCCGCCCTTTCCTTCTGCTGGATCATTTCGTTTGGGGTGCAGCTAATCACCAAAAAGATCCCTTAGAGAAGGGGATTTTCTTCATATAAATTCAGAACTGCCGTGGTGTGCCAGTTGGTGTCAATGCAGTGTTTGAAATGGGCTGAGGGAAGGAGAGTGTAACAGAAGAACTGTTCATTGCCAAGTCACGTGTTCTCGGGGTCTGGGTAACCACAGGAATGGGATGTGCCAGTGTTTGCTATTGGCAAGTGCAGTGTCACTCTGCTAAGATTTTTGGGATGTAGTTCAGAAACTTGGCTCTGCAAAACTGTAAGTTAACTGTGTGTGTTGCCAGCTTCCCCATACAATGGAAAGAGTGATCGCACTTTTCTTTAATTAAAGTGCTTGAAGTGAAAAAAAAAAAGCTAAAAAGTGGTTTAGCGATAACATAAATAGAAGAACTAGTAGGATTAAAACATGAACACTGAAGAAATCATGGTTTAAAAAGAAAGCAAGGTTTCTTCTGAATCCAAGAGGTCAGCTGTAGAGGGGGGGAACGCCTGATTTGTGAGCTCGGGCGCAGCAAGGGAGTGGGCTGCATCTTCTCGTAGTTCAACTTCTGGAGACGCTGATTGTAGCCAGCTTCCTTTGCCAAGCAGAGGGCCCACCGTTTTTGAGAGGCCTGCTCTTGTCTGCATACAGTCCACCAACGTCTGAAGTGCTTTACACATCACTGACCAGGTGGAAAGGTCAAATTCACGTGCGTGAAGAAACTGCTGATCCATTTGCATGATATGCCACAGTCCCACTGCTTTTTATGTAGGTAGGTTGTCAACAGCAAAAGATACTGAAATGTCTTGTTCTGTAGTAGTTGCATACAAAATGTCTTTTTTCTCCCTTTCTCCTAATTTTCACTCCCATTTTACTACCTCAATTTATATTTTGCGTTTCTTTTCATCCCATCTATTGAACTGAAAGCACTGTGTCTACTGCACACCTGCATTTGTTTTCTGTTAAGTCATCCAAATCCTGAAAATCCAAACCTAATATTTACAGGTAATCTGCTCCTCTGGTAGCCGATAATTTTTTTTTAGAATCAGGTTGAAGGCTATATGCTTCCCCAGAGAAAAGACACATATATTGATGTGTTTGTGCTTCGCAATAATAATATTTGTCCATGTGAGAAAGTGTGAAGTTTTTTTTCTTCTGCCACACCATATGGCTCATGACTATTTACAATCCAAACAATAACAGCTGCTGCTGCGTAAGAGAATCCATTCCTCGGAGCTGGAGATGCGCTGAGTAGCGAATGACAAAGTATATGTCCACAGATGTATTCCAAATATCCTCATTTACCACTCAACATCCTGTCTATCATTCTCCTCTTGGAAACTGTCAGAGCTTTTTTCTTATATGCTTAGCTAATGGGGAGAGCTTTGACAGCTTGGTTTGGGAGTTTGGGAGCAGATAGAGAAGCTGTGTCCAGTGACGGCTAGCCAAATGGGAGAAGGGAAGGACGTTCTGGTTGGGTGCTCAGCAAAATGAAAATGTGAGTCATGTTCTTAACCCCTTTCAAAGAAAAATCAGTTGACTTCCCTTAATAAATTAGAAGTTTCTAGTTGGAAGAATAAACCAGGTACTCTTTAGACCTTTAAAATGTGGGTCACTTCATGCCCTTCATCGATGGCATGCTTAAGGTTTGGAATTCTGCATTACAAAGATACATTTCGCATTTCTCAGCTAGTGTCAGTCATTTGGGGCTCCTGTCAGTTGCCTGTTTGAGCCTCCTCTTTTTTTTTTTTTTTTCTGCGGTTTTCTGCTGGCTATTTTGATAATTCCTGAATTTTTGCATCAGGCGTTGTGAGAGGTGACTTGCTATTGTCAGTCATTCCTGTCAACAGCAAGAGGACAATTTCCAGATATTACACAATTGGGCTACACGCCTGGCCTTCACCTATAGTGCTCTGATTGGAAATGGCATTTAAACCATGTCCATGCCTGTCAGCAGGTTCTCTCAGATTTGCACTGAGTTGTTCGTGTACCTGCTCTTTCCCAATAGGTTAGACAATTGGCACATTATATTTATTATGACTTATCTTCCAAAAGAATATTCCAAGGAGGATGAAATATTCAGAGGGGGTATTCCCCAGGCATATTCTTCCTGTCACACTATAATGTAACAATGCTCATTAGCAAAAAAGAATTGCAGGTTTCTTGCAATTGACGCTTTATCTGCCATAAAGCTCTGCTGGTGAGTAAAACTCACTGGATTTCATCTGACGTCAGAGTGCATCGAAAGGTGGCTATGAATAGAAGCGACCGGGCTTTCTAACAGCATTTACTGTTACGGTGGAGACTTCTCATTGAAAAGCCTTAAAATTAAGACAGATTAATTCTTTGACAGCATCTAATGGTGTCTATTGTGTACACCTTATTTTTTTAAATGTAGCTGTAGTACTCCTGTGCCAATGGGAATTTTTCATGTCAGGGCTATAGCTACCAACAGAAAGAGGACTGAGAGGAACCTTCTGAGCCTTGCTGGTAGTTAGGCTGGCAGCCACGAACCTCAGTGCTTCAACAACCCTTTAATTTGGCTGCCTTTGTGGTCATCGCACAGAGATGTTTTTAACTTCAATAGTTTTCTTCCCGCTGCTTGGTGTGAGCAGGTCTCCATCTCAGCCTCCGCTTTACTAAGGTCAACAGCCTCTGCTCCTCTCATCACGTACGGTAGATGTTCTTTTGCCATGATTACATTGGCCACTTACAATTTCTCCTCCATGACTGTGCAGTGACCAGAAGGGTTTTGAAGCTGGGACCCCACCGAAATGAATAGGCACTTGTGACCACTGAGAACGACCTGTAGGGCATATCCCGTGGGCCAGTTCAAGAAATAAATAAAGGGGGCTCCAGGTAGATGCAGGTCAAATCCCTTTTTTGTAGGGCCTTAGCAATGCTACTTATAGTTAATGAAAAATCTGCCTTATAAATCTAAGGGCTGTGATATGGCACCGCATAGTTGTGATTCCATAATTCATGTGCTGAGTCAGCTCATTCCCATGTGAAGGAAGGAGTTACTTGAGAACATGCTCCTCAGTGTGAATTTCATCTCGCTTGCCAGAGATAAAATGGAATTACCAGAAATATTTGTATGAAAAGCCATAAGTGCAGGCTTCATCTACATCAGTGCTACGGGAAAAAGCTTCTAACATATTCCTACCAGAAAAATGGTGATAGGTACCGTCTCCTGCCCCATTTCTGCTTCACTAGAAGAGACAAATAACTCCAGCTTTCTTGGATCAATGCAGCTGTGCCCAGGTTAAACTTGGAACTGCATGGAGAGAAATCAATATAAAACAACTGACAACAAAAATGGCAGATGGGAAAAATTGCTCTGTATAAACTAAGGCTACGTTTTGTCGTGGCCTTTGGCTGCCAAAGCTGTTCTGTGAGCAGTAACAATGGGTTGCATAAACAAATTCAAGGGATAGATGGAATTTGATTTCATGCTTTGTTCTTGCTAGCTGTCTGCTATGTTAAGCAGAGAATCCATTTCAATACCCACTATGCAAAATTCTAGAAACAGCTGTGAGTATTTACTTCTCGGGTGCTGCCTAGGGATAGCCGGGCTTGTTGGCAGCTCTGTGTTAGAGCAATCAGTGTCAAGAAATCACCTAGTGAATAGAATTGTTTTGCTGACCTGTGACATGATTTGATGCCATTAATACCAGATGTTGAAGCCTCTGCTCCTCCTCCAGTCCTGCTCTCAGTTCATACAACACTGAGATGAGAATTTGCTATTGAAAGCTGTCTCTGCTTCCTAAGCAGGGAATCCACGAGCTTCATCTGCAGACGAAAGCCGCTCTAGTGGCTTAACTAAGGGAACGTCCATATGGACTGTTGGCTTCTTAAAACAAAAAGCATATTATCACACTGTCCAAATGCGGAGACTGAATTTACACCCATCCCTTCCTGCTGCCCCATGGCTTTGGAAACACTGTAGAAATACATTGCAGAGGGTCTGTGCTTTGCTATCAGCTTTGCAAGCCAGTGGCGTTGAGCCTCTCCTGCACAGAGGTAGCCTCGCATACTAAAATTGCTTAGCTTTGGGGCTTCGTAGGTGTTGTCTGCATTTTGGCTTCAGACCAACAAGCTGGAATCTGAGAGAGTAATCTCTCAAATCCCATACACTTGCTTTAGCATAGCAAGTTTGAGCAAGAAGCTCTGTTTGGACAGCATCCCAGTGAGACAGCATGGAAAGCATGGAACCAATTGCTGTCAGAAACCTGTACCTTGATGTGAATCCTAGTGTCCTGGAGTTGCTGAAGCACACCTCTCAGAAACTCCTCCTGGAAGTTAGACTCGTCGATTTGCCCAGGACCCAAGTGAGCGATGTGAATGCGCTTACGCAATAACCTTGCGAAAGTGTGTCCATTAGCATCAGGCAAGCACCTCCAACAGTGATTGTTCATATGCTTTTTACCTGGTGTGCCAGAAAAGGTTGAGCAAGGGATGAGGTAAGAGGGAATTTGGGGAGGTCTTCTCTGCATCCTACTCAAAATTAAAGAAGAAAGTCCTGCTCCTTCCATCTCCTATCTGTAAGGGATCTTCTTTCCCCTGTTTCCACAGGCTCATTTTGTTGGAAAATACAAGGTAGAGATAACAAGACAATGCAACAGTAGAATCTTACAAGAGCAGAATTAAAGTGCAAATCCTGTGTCTTCCTCCGTTCCCCTCCAGAAATGCCCCATTTCTTATCTCTGCCAAAGAGCAGAGATGCCAGCAGCAAGGAAAGCTCAGCAACACTGGGATTCTGAGATCCTCAGGGAAGCCTCAGGCCCGACTGTACCATAGGAAAAGCATTTTGGGCCATTCCCCTCAGCGTGGCTGTCACTCCATATCTCGAGAGTGCAAACCAGTCAATCAGCGCCCCAAGCGAGGCTCCCACAGGCTGGGAGTTGGGCGCGGGCAGAAGGGTTCGCAAGGCTTGAAGCATCTGCACGATCTGCTTTAACGTAGGCTATTTTAGATTTAAAATGTACTTAAACTATCATCTTAGACTAATTCCTGCAACATGAATTGCACTTTATAGTGCCATTGATCTCATTATTTCTGCAACTTCGTTCCTTTTATTGTGAGTTTTATTTGAAAACAACAACAAAAAAAAAAACCCCAAGCAATTTACTGTTCACCACTTTCTGCTGCCACAGGATGAACTTACTTCCCCCAATACCTTTACTAAATCGGCGGTGCAGATCCCCTGTGAAAAACCTGCAGCTGTTACAAGAATTTCTAATGTATAGCTTTGAAATCCATCTTTTGCCTCTTGATTTAATAGTCTTCTAGGCCATTACTTCAAAAGGGGATGTTGCCTATTTTTTATTTCTTGGGTTCAGTAGTTAGTGATAAATGAATCTCAAGAGAGAAAATAACTGAAGATGATGAATAGAAGAAAAATGTTCATTATTAGCTCAGGCAGAAAATGAATCCCTTTTCAGAAATTCAGGAAGTTGATAATAGTGGATTTTTTTTTTATAGATGATTACCCTCATGACAAATCTATCACTTTGCCTTCTCAAACAAGTATGATATGTTTTATCTTTTTTTCCTCTTGACAAGGGAATTCATGACATAATGTCACCCTGTTGGAAAATGTGTATGTTTCTGGTAATTACTGGAAAATGATGCTGTTCTTAATTTCCATATTGCGCAGGGTGGTTGTGATTAAAAAGTTAGACATTGACATGCAAGAAAGTGCTGGGACAAGTCAGTTAATTTCTTCTAGCTGCAGCAGACATTTCTCTGTGAGAAGACATACTACCACTTGCATGTGCCTTTTTTTAACTGTTTAACAGCAATCCCTGTACAAAGCAGAGCTGTGATCCCACACAGATGCTGAATTTCTGTGCTATCTTCAGTGCTATCCCCATCCCTCCTGTAAATTTTTACCTTATCAGGAATTCTGTGAGACCTTTTATTTTGCCACACAAAGCAAAAAAGAAAGAACTGCCTTCTTATCAGTTTCCAGGTCTATTTGTATTATTTTCAGAGAAGCAGAGGTGAAATTTCATCTAAGCACCCATCCCCCTACAGTGATGTGTTGCATTTGAAACTCAAGCAGAGAACAAGATGTCATGCTGTTCTTCTTATCTGTAAATCAAAATAGTATCTCTGCCTCCTTAGGCAAACCCTGCCTTTGGCCTTCATTTAGTATTGCTCTCCAAATTGTTCTGTTACAAAGTCAAAGCCAAGGGTGACAGAACCACTCTGTCACCACGCATACTGGTCGCTCCTCGCTGTCGGCTTAATGAGTGAAGTCACAGCTCGTATTAAATCTTGCCCAGCCCTTTATAACGCCTCAGCCGCATTTAACATGTCACATCTGGCCACCCTTAGGCGTGGTTGGCATCTTTATTCGAAAGATGTGATAGCGTGCTTAAAAGGTTTGCAAAAGCAAACATTTGGCTTTGCTTTGGTCCCTTGGGAAATGGAAAGAGAAGCCGGCAGTGTGGTCCCCGAGGGGTCCTTCCAACAACCACTGGGAGAGAAGTACTCAGTAAAGAGGGGGAATCAGAAGAAGGGCTGATCCTCTTACCGGTATCCCAAAATAAGGAAGGTTTGCATTTATGGGTTGCTGCAACACAGGCAAACCCTTAGAGCTCTCTGAACTTAGGATTTTTTCTGACTGATCGTGGTAGAGGAGTAATCCTTTAATGTAGTGAGAATTTATAGTATTGCAACACATTTTTCATTCTCAGAATAGGATGGGAAGCCTCATAAATCCTCAAACTAAAAATAATTAAATAATAAATGAATCACAACATCTCTTTTTGTTTTCTGACGCTTTCCCTCCCATTTTGCACTGTGTTTGCCAGGTTTTTTGGTCTAAAACTGCTAATCCTTCAAAACAACAACAACAACAAAATGCTGCCACAGAGAATACAAACTTCTGCAATCAGCTTTGTTGGGAAATTAAAATCTTTTATAAAGATAGGTTGTGTTTATTGATAAAAATTGCAGTTGACTCGATTCTACTTTTGAAAGTAGTCCCTTCAAATCCATGCAAAAATGCAGATAAAATCCCCCTTAGTAGTCCCTTCCCCTGGACCATGGTTAAGGAGTCTGGGTCCTGTGGGCTCAGGACACGAGGTGAAAACCTGTTACATTGACTAGACTACAGTATAATCCGGGTTGTGCAAATGCGTTGATTTGTATAGCACGCAGCCCAAAGTCTTCTAAATTCCCTGTCTGAAGGGAAAGGAAGAGAAAAGAAACCTTGTATTAAGTGCCTAGGTTAAATTCCAATAATCTCACTGTGTTATAATTGAATGATTGATAAAGGAACAGAACACTATAAAATGATGTGGAAAAGATTAATACTGTTCAACAAGATTAATATGCTAATAAAGGGGATCTTTTGCTCTGAAATAATTACAAAATCCACCTCCTGCAAACAGCTGAATAGGCTCAAGTTGCTGCTTCTTAGCATTTCTTTGCCGTTGGTTATCTTCTAGCGATAAAGTTCATTATTTGCAGTGTAATGGTATAATGGAAAGTAAAAGAAGGAGTTGTCATCAGTCCAAGAGCGTATGGGCTTTTTTCATCTTTACAGGCTTTCTGGCAGTTTCATTGAGTTTTCAGGCATCCAGAAAGCTGTATTTAAATTTTAGACTTCGGATGCAGCATACAAAAATTTCAAGCAGATGTTCATAGCCCGAGCACCGGTCAAGCAGAGTGGAGCCCTGCACATAGGCTCTGGAAGCTGACGTGCGGTGTTCCTCGCCTGTGCTCCAGCGAGATGTATGCTGCGTGGCTTTGGCTTCTTGGAAAGGTTTTGTCACATGTGACTGACAGAAAAAGGGCCTTTCTAGTATGATTCCTGTGAAGGTGCGGAGCAAAGGCAGCTTTCAGGGTAGAGGTGATGTAAACACAGGATAGTTAAGCTCTCTGTCAGAGGAAGACAAAGACATCTACTCCTTTGCTAGCAGTTGTAGGAGGTGGTAGTAGGAAGCAGGTGGTTCTACATAAACAGGACAGATGCGTGGCAACTCTCTCAAAAGATTTCTCTTTCTCCTGCAAGGCCTCGCTTTCAAAGTCACCTCGCTTTCGCGCAGCTTTTGTCTGATCTCACCTCTCTCATCTAGCATCAGAGGCCTTTTGGTCCTACCAAAGGCTGCCTAAAACTTGTGCTGCCTGAAAGGAGCCCTCCTTTATCTTTCTGAAGCATCTGTTCACCATCTAATTTCAAAGCATAGCTGAAAATATGTTTGTTGGGTTTTTTTTTCTTTTTCCCCATAGCCAGTGCTTTTAGATTTCTTAATCACTTTGTTGTTGTTGTTGTTGTTGTTTAATTTGTAAATTTTAGGTGTGGTCTGTTGGGGGTTTTTGGAGAGCAAAAATATTGCCTCAGATTGCTGTATCACAACATATATTAGAAATTTATTAGTAAGCAATACTTTAAAGTAAATACTTTAAAGAAAAAAAAAATACAACATCCTCATTCTGTTTAAATAAGTGTAATGATTTGGACTTGTTTTGTTTCACAAAATAAAAAAGCACAAGGAAGACATCAGTTCTTTGACTGAGAAGATGAAATAGTTAACCTTGGTGGGTTTTCACACATCAGTTTTGGTCAAGTTTTTACTTTTTTTTCCCCTAATACTATAAGTCCCCTGTCTGATGCTGGGATGTTTGCCATGACAATATAATTCCTGACTTACCGAGATTGCATGTGCTCCGTGGTGCATGCAAGAATAACTTCAGTTTTCTTTCTTCAGTTTCCTTTCCCACCCCTTACTCCCCCCTCCCGCTCCCCCCTCCCCCCCCCAGCTTTTTTCCCTCATCCATATTTACATCAACAGTGATAAAAAAAGGAGGGAGAGCTACCTCCTACCATTTCCTGCAGGGCCTAAGAAATTGGGGTACATATCCAGCTGGGTCACACTTTTCAGTTTATGTGGATTTTTTTATTCTCTGAATTTATAGACTGAAGTCAGGAAATGCCTTCCTCTTACAGCCAGCCACAGTCTGAGGCTCTTGGAGAAGAAAGAGGAGGGACCCTGAGAACTTTTTCTTTCCTTTCCCTCTCCCTCTGCCTCTTCCCCCTTGAAATCACTGGTCCAGACAGTCTCACCTCAGCCAAACGCATCTTTTAAACTGCATGGATACATTCCTTTCAGATCTTTTAAAACTCATTTTTCAAGGAAAAGAGTGGAAAATTTGCAGTCCTTAGTCTGTGTGGGAAAAGCCTCGAGGAAGACGTATCCAAACACACCATAGTGAGCTTATGACAGAGGCTTCTTCCCCTGAGCACCTTCTGAGCTCTGTTGCTTGAGTCTGCTCGATGAGAAAACACCACACTGGGCATTTTCACCAGTGCAGCTTTGCAAAACATTTTGCCGTGCGGTTGGCCTGCGTGCCGCACCACTATGTATGAGAGCCATCTGAGGCTTGGAAAAGACAAAATCTTTTTTTCACCAGAAAACTGAAAGGTGTCCCTTAATGCTTATTAAGTAATATTTTGGTACTAAATCTTTCTCTTTTCTTGCTAGGTATTTGGGGATAAAAACTCTTTTGAAGAAATGGTAGAAATTATGAAAATGACATTTAGGTTTTCATACTTCTCCAAAATGTTTGAATTTTGGGAAAGTCATCCTCCGCGAACAAGAAATACAGATGATGTGAGTGTAGAAAGTAATAGTAATTGTAGCTGTAAACGTATGAAAGGATCAAGAGGATCCACTAGAGGTATTCATGCAACATGAGAGTTGCTACTCTTCCCGCTGCAATAGTTGCCTATGGCTGAATACACGGATCCGTATATGTATATACTCACTTATTGTAAAACTGGTCCTACTGAATACAGAAATCCCGAGAACGCAGTTAAGAGGTTTTGAAAAAATCCGTGAATGTTGAGTTACAGCTGTAGCAAATAAGAATTCTGCATCTATCATCAGTGCAATAGTTTGGCAGGGGGAAAATCTCATCTAAAAGCAGGTACAACGAGTATGATTTGCCTGAGTTTCTCCTTTGAACTTAGAGAAAAATGTTCTCCACCTAGGTGAGCAAGAGCCAGCTGCTTTCTTGCATATACACGTACATGTCTGGTCCTGTAGATCGGGCAGAAACTGAGCTGATGCACTGAGCAAGTGTAATTGAAATAACAGGTTTAATTACAGTCCTAGAACTGGAGTGTCAGGTTTGTGACAAACGCGTAGTAATTTCCACTGCACTTCATAGAGTCAGCAAATGTTGATCAACAGGTACTGCTTACTCTGTCTTTCTGAAGTTTTGATTTGAAATAACCGAGATCAAACCAGTTCTGAGAACAAGATATGCACGCACTGGCTTCTTAAAGTTTATTCAGTTTACCAATTCAGTTTTTTTCATGGTACATATTCTCAGTAGCATTAGGCCTTGCAAAACAACTGCTATGACAAGATAATATGTTTTTAAAAGCCAATCATGTTGAGTGCAGGAAAAAGAATTAGAGAAATGAGTAACTCTTGTACAGTCTTAGAATTTGTGTGCAGTGACAGTTGTTTTCCTGGATATCAGTGGTATATCAATAACCACGTCCTATTCAGGGGTTATGTCATCAAACCATTCTAAAGCCTGGAGAAGAGGAGGCTGAGGGGAGACCTTATCACCCTCTACAACTACCTGAAAGGAGGTTTTAGAGAGATGGGAGCTGACCTCTTCTCCCTGGCGACAAGTGATAGGACAAGAGGAAATGGGTTCAAGTTATGTCAGGGCAGGTTTAGATTGGATATTAGGAAGCATTTTTTCACTGAAAGGGTTATTAAACATTGGAATAAGCTGCCCAGAGAGGTGGTGGATTCACCATCCATGGAGGTGTTTAAGAAAAGGGTAGATGAGGTGCTTAGGGACATGGTTTAGAAGTGGTGGTGTTTTTATCAGGGTAGGTTAATGGTTGGACTTGATCTTAAAGGTCCCTTCCAACCTCACTGATTCTATGATTCTAAAGGCTACTAATTACACATTTTTTTCATTAAATCAGTCAGAGCTGATACAGCATTTGGGAAATCTTCCCTTAAATCTTCTTTTTAGTTTTAAAGTGTGAATGAAGCCCCTTATATTAAAAGTATTTTGCCTCTGGTTACCAGAGAATAGTGTTGTTAATGCAAAAAACAAAGTAGAAAATGGCGCACAAGCACTTCATTTTTAGAAGTAATTTTCTAAACATTTAATTTGTTTCATGTCCATTACCTGCACTAAAAATGAATGCCAAAGTGGGAATTATATTTTAGAAGGAAACCTTTTTCCCTCTTTAAAATATATTTTGTGACTTTTTATGAGACTGTCTGGAGAATGAAAGCAAATAGTTGATTCTCAAGAGGACTTTCATTTGCTTAGAAGTGAGGATTTTTCATTTTTATTTTTTACAGCAGGTGTTAGTTTAAAAGAAGTTATTCAAGCTAAATGGGTTATTGGTTTCCCGTTTCTTTGTTTTTCCCAGTATCTTTTGCTTTTCCAGAAGACTCCCAATAATTACCTCCACATATTTTAATGTTTATCTGCTACTGTTAAAGCAGCGTTAGAAATAAATAAACGACTCCAGAAGATATTTTTAAATTCAAAATTTGTCCATTTTATTTTTGTCCCTTTTAATTCAGGCACACTTATCCTGTTCCTATCAGTGATCTGTGCCCCTTTTATTTTTCTTCCCTCTCCCCCTCCCCTAAACCTTTGCAGCATTTTAGTCAAATACATTGATGACTGCAGGATTTTTGTCTTGTTTCTATGCTCCAATATTTGAATTCAAGAAATAGGTTGTATCTAATCTGCTCAATTTTGATGATTTTGATGTCAAAACCCAAGTGGGATGCACTGAACACCATCTTGGTCTCTCTATGATGAGAAGCCAATTTTATGTTGTCTTATATCTGTTCTTGTGTTCTCCATGATTAATAGAAAACAAAAGGCTTAGTCCTCTCTAATTCTAAATTGATCAGTTCTGTTTTCAAAAAACGTTTGCTGAACAAAAATTTTTACCATGTGTTAACTCTCTGCTCTGTATCTTTGGCAGATTTTAGACGCCCTTGCCAATTTCAGTCATACTTGAAAAATAATATTTTGGTTTTATTATTCCATTTATAGAATCATAGAATCATTTAGGTTGGAAAAGACCCTTAAGATCGAATCCAGCCATTAACCTAACACTACCAAGTCCACCACTAAACTATGTCCCTGAGCACCACGTTTACACATCTTTTAAATACCTCCAGGGAGGTATTGTCAAGACCTATGAAATAACTGAATGGAAAACATATATCGCATTTATACATGAGCAGATTTTTGCTTTCCTATTTACAACGTGAGGATAAGCAATTCCATTAATCAGGTATTGAATACAGGGCCAGATAGCAAGACAGATAATGGGAGCTCCGTGAACCCTACTGGATGTGAGCCACTCTAGGTAATGGTGAGGAAAGAGCTGTGGGTCCCGTTATGCAGTCCCCCAGCCTGGTCCCCTTGTCTTTATACCTTTCCATCTGAAAACTCCTATCCTCAGATAGTGTCTTGGCATCCATAACTGGCGAAATTGTGCACTATATTGCAGTGCGTTGGTTCCAACCATCCCCTACTCCAGCCTCTTGAAGGGGCCACCCTAAGAAGATTTATGTAAATTCTGCCCTAGAGTATTCTGTGTGAAAATGATACTTGAACTTTCCCCCACACATAAAATGTTGTGAACGTGTCAAAGACTTGAATTGGCCATTGCTGTTCCTTATGACACCTTGACTCCGTGAGCGGGGGCCCCCTCAAGTCCTCCTCAGCATGCCTCCAGAAAGAGAAGTTGCAGTTCATGTCACTCCACCACAGGGAGAAGGGAACAATGCACATTCCCTCCAGGCTTTCTGCTTTTCCTTAAGGCATTAATCAAAAAGCTGCCTTGGAACCAGAAGACTTGGGGGATGATGCTATGGAGGTGTTCGTGACTTCTTGTTGCAAAGTGGAGTAAAGGTCTTCAAGAAGGAGTCACAGCAGAACTATCTGTACTGATTTTGCTCTCTAATAATATTCATGTTCCTCCCCAAGTGCTGGTGAAAGCAATAAGTCCATTAGATACCAGTGGTCTCTTTCTGTTATGGATATCAATCCTAATAGGTGCTATGGTTCATCCAGACGCAATTCAAAGAAAGACAGGTTGGTTAAGAAAGAGACAGTTGTCTGGTGTTATAAATACTGCCCTGTGGCTTTGCCCTTAGTGACCTAAGAGGTACCGTAGGTTGAATTTTTATCAGCAGTACTTCCCCAATAAAGCTATTTTCCCTCAAACATCACATATTAAATTGATTATGCACCGTGTCATTTTAGAAGTATGCCGTTGCTGTTTGATTCATATGGTCAGACTGCCTGCCAACTCAGCAATTTCCATCCTAAAATAACAGATCCAAAAAAAACCCCAATCCCCACAGTCGGCTGCTTTATGTTGTAATGAGTCAGCTGCAGATCTGTGCAACCACTAATTTCAGCCCATTTGTCCGAAGGGACAAGGAAAAACATGCAATTTTCTAGCAATTACAATCAGTGAAGAACTCTATGTGGAAACGGTCGGCAGAAATATCAAGAAAAGAATTTTTACCAGGAAGCATTTTCTGCCGTTTTCTGTGCTCACTCTCTTTTTCTCTATACTCGTCTATGTTTCCAGTAAACAATTAAATGACAATCATAGGCCGTGTCGGCCCATTCTAGGGAAAGAAAAAGAAGGGGGGGGGGGAGGGGACGACACACAAACCAAAACCAAACGAAAAACCCCAAACCTGGTGAAGTCAATGAAGTCGCTAGAGGTTTGCAACTAAGCGTGAACTTAAGTGAATGGATGCTGGCAAGGCAGTGCAAGCTTTCATAATGTCTCCTAATGCCATAACAAAATGAATGAAAAATTTTATTGGCTGCTCTTCTTCTGTGTGCGGTTATTTAAAATGCAAACCCCACAGGCCCATGTGTGTCACGTATGTGCTACTCTGTCTTGCACAGCACACAGACGAACAGAGAGCAGTAGTGGGTATGGAGAATACAAATGTACGGTCATATCTAAAAGCAAGAAAAAATAGGGAGGCAGCCCCCAAAGCTAAATAATGCTGGTACACTCTTCATGTGTACAATATGCATCTTGGTATTAATTAGGAAGGAGTAAGAGAAGAAATAAGTCTACTTTTACTTCTAGTAGTTCAAGATATAGACCTGGCTGATCTCTTCAGGTTATTGTGATAAAGATACCCTGTGTCCACCACTTAAAACCCACTGCACCATAGTGCTACAATCCTTTCTTCGTGACTGGAACATGAAAAGCTGTAGGGTAAATTCAGGGTAAGAAATGGCATTCTCAGAGTTCTCTAGTGGCAACAGGAAACAAAAAAAAATTCAAGCCGTGCAGTATAGCATCTGGGAAACAGGCAGCCCATCTCTGTTATTTTCCTTTCTGGCACTACGAAGGTGACGAGGAACTCCGATATCCTTTTTAATGTGAAAGAGCCAATGAGCATCTGACAGTCACTGCAGATGCCAGCTTTTATCAGTCCAATCACTTATGACCGTAATCATCTGTGACTTTGTCATTTTAAGGTGATCTATAGAGCCTCATACTTAACTTGTATATTGTTTCTGTTAATGATGCATAGTTAAGCCCAGAGCAATAATGTAATGAGATGAATCCAATAGAGTTCATTTGTGAGGCCTGTGAAAGGAACATCTTTTACAGACCTTGCATTTAATGAGAATATGGTATTGATTAAATTAGATTCACAATGGCATAAACAATAACATTGAATTTCAAAAGCGTGCTTTGATTGAGCTACTATTTCTGATTTAGGCTCAAGGGTTAGAAATGGGGTGAATGCATATCCATAAATAGTGTTTGCGTGGCATTGGTACTAATTAGTATAATTATATCCCAATGTCATTTGCTTAATTTATGAGTTGGCAGCATGGCTGAAAGTAGGGGTTTTTTCTTGCCTTTTCTGTTTAGAATTTTGTTATTAGGATGAGGTCGTTAGTTTACAATTAAGTCACTTTATTTCCTCTAGCACTAATATTAATGGAACACTTCATCACTGGAGCCCATATCTTGCCTTTCTGGTAAATAGAGGGAGGAACTCCTATGGGGTTTAGCTTCCCACTCCATCATTAAAGCTGCAGAAGGAATTTCTTACATGTGTTATATGAGACAATTTCTTATGAAGTCATTTTTGTACACACATTCCCATCTTCATGCCTCCAGTGGGCTCTTTGGATCTTCCCCCCCATCCTTCTGCCAGCACAATCCATCAGTTCAGATGTGGAAGAGGGCTTTGCTTTGCAGGGGGAAAAAAATGTGAAACCTAGCTTTAATTACAGAGTTTTACCAACCAAAATCAACCCTACACATTCAATTCTAGGACAGGTGTCTGGCAGCAGTTGACATCAGATTCCTCTCATGAACGAAGGAAGGGGGGGTAAGGGAGACCTGTTCTTTGGACCGCTCTAGACTATCAGTGTGCCACATAAATAAAACCCTACTGTTATCACTACGTGATGCTTAAAACCAAACCAAAACAAAAAGGAAAATTAAAAGGAACAAAATGGTAGGAGAAATTCCTTACTTCCCGCCTGTATTAAAAAAAAAAAAAAAAAAAAAAAGAAAAATTGGCTCGGGGCTTTTTATTATTTGCCACAGCGTGATCTGCTTTAACAATCCATGTCTCTCTTCATCGCGTTCCCCTCTAGCGGTGGATCAGAGGAGGAGTGCTGCTGCCTACCCGCGGAAGCTGCTGCAGAGCTGAGCGAGCTCCGGGCTTGCGGAACTGGGCAGCGAGTGTCTGAGTCGCACTTTAGGATGCCAGTTCACAAGCAGTTGCTCCTGTTGTTTTAAATACTGTATTTTCCAGTCATGTAGTCATATCCTTTCATAGGTTTTCTTTTTTTCCCCGGAAACTAAATGACCTACAGCTACATACCACCGCCATAAAGCACATACTTCCCTTTTACAGCCTTCTTTTGCCAGTGGTATCTGCTCAGGGCGCGAGGCATGCTGTTATAATAAAACACCCTATTTTAATCCCAATTCACCAGTTCTGTCTTTTATCCTTCTAAGTCATTCTAGATATGTTTTAAAAGCATCCCAAATCTAAACACGCCTGAGAATGTGTGCTGTGGCTTTTTAACAGTGTGGCTGTGTTTCACGTGCACACAGGGGTACACGTCCCTGCATATATAAACTGTATGCCTGAACCTTCTGAATTGGGCGTCTTGAGTTCACTGAAAAAATCCCCTCTGCATTTTGTAAGGGAGGCCTTGGGTGGTTGCTTCGCCGTGGGCGACCATGTGAGGATGCGTCAGAGCGAAGGCTCCTGCCGAGGCTGGCCTCCTGCCACCCTCTGCGCTTGCCCATCGGCCCCCCGAGGAAGGTGCGCACTGAAGAGCTCTGCCCCTTGACAGGAGGATTAACTGTTATTCCCGGTTTGCTGTGGTGGGGGCGAGTGTAGAAGGGCTGAGGCTGAGCAGCTGGCAGGGCTGCGAAAGCTGTTAAATGGAGAGCTGGGGGTATTGCCTGAGAGTGGAAGTCTTGTCCTGGTGTTCCTTCGTCCATCCCACATTCCAGCCTCCTTCATTCATCTCAGATGTCTTCCAGAAACCTTCCCAGGAGAAACAGCTGCCTCATGCTTAAGAGAGGAAATGCTGAAAGCTCCAGAGGGTTTAAATCTGGGGGATTGATGCAATTTCTCCCCTTTGGCAACACAAACAGCGTTTAACTCATCTCTTGCCACAATCAGGGGCTGAAGAACTGCCCTAGAATTTTTTGTTTGCTGGAGTAAAGGATGGTACCTTGTGCAGGCTCTCAGTGGCCTTAAGAGTGGATGGCTCTTTGGTATTAAATCATATTGTTTTAACAGGACTTGAAAAGCTATGTTGAGAAAAGGATGGAAGTGATGTGATATTCGCACATGGGCTCAGATTTTCAAATCTAAGATACCTTAAGCTTCTTCACCTAAAGGTGGCTACTTGTTTGCCCCTTTGAGACCCTAAATAGCTATAAAAATGAGAACTGTGGGGTTTTCTTTACTACAATACCTGAAGTTCTTTCTATAATGCCTTTGGAAGGGAGAGTTGAAAATTATTCTGGTATAGGGCTGACTCCTAGTGATTGCTCACAGACGGAAGCAGCAGACTCCGTATAGGAGTCTGGCAGAGAGGCTGAATCTGAATGTCCACACGCATGGATATGTTCGTGCACGTATTGCTGTAAACAGGCAACTTCTGAGTTGGACTTGCAGCAGATTAATGTTAATTGTTAAATAAAGTATTGGGTAGGTATTTTGAGTCATAGGTATATTCTCTCATTCCTGTAAGAGTTCAGCTTGTGTTAACGCTTGCAGTGCTGTAAATCCAGAGGAACTCTCTTGAGACAGTGGCTTTAGCACAGATTTTACCGGAGTGTAAAGGGGAACAGGTACCTGGAGAAGGGTGGTTAAGACATGGAAGAAAAATTGATTGCTGTGATATGCGCAGTAATTTTGCTAGATAAATAGAGGAGGTAGAGATGATATTCATACTCTTTAGAAAAAGAAACAGCAATTCTTCATAAAAATATGAAGACTATGAAACCAAAGTTCCTGTAGCTAAATGCATATGAAATTCATTTTCTTCTATTCATTTCTTCCAACTTGCTTGCTTCACACAAAATTTGACAGCATTTGGAGGATAGCTGTGTTTGCTGTATGCCCTAGCATATCATTTAAGCAGTTTTCAGTGTTGTGCCCGGGTTGCCGCTGTTAAGTAGTTGCAGGAGAGCCAGCTGTATACTTGGCACTGTATAAGCACTTGAGGATGGCAGCTTGGACAACCGGTAAGGCAAAAAGAAATAACATTACCCTGTGCAGCTTAAAAATCAATGTATTTTCATATGCAGTGTGTCACAAGTGTACCTGCCAGGTTCAGGTAATGCAAGGCTTTTGGGGAAATTTGAACAGAAGAGGTGATATGGGGCAAAGACAAGGAGACTTGTCAGGCAGGCAGGAGGGCTGGGGAGAACTGGAGGAAAGGGGCGGGAGATAAGAGGTTAAGATGAAGCTTAACAAGGGGAAGATAAATTTAAAGGACTCAGAATTACATTGAACTTGGAAGGTGCTGACATCTGTTATGATTTTGGAGGGAAGCCAATGGTGAAACTAAGAAAGGGATGGGGGAGAGGAAGGAAAAGAGGTGATCAAACTTCTAGGCAAGAAACACATGTTTATGTGGCAGCACTTTGATTTGTATGCCTTTGTGCACACGAGAAGCCAGAAAGGAGGAATGGAGGCTGCAGTAATCAAAGTGGGATACATGTAAGAGTTGGAGCAAAGGATTGCACTCGAAGGATGGAGATGAAAGGGTGGATTTTGAAGATGCTGAAGAGATGTCTCATGTCTTGGAGATGGTTTGGATGTGTCTAAGGGGGAAGGAATCAAACACAACCCTCATGTGGGCTAAAGTGATAGAAAGAAGAGTGGCATTGTCAACAGCACTAAAAATAAGATTTGTGAGAATGAGAAAAGGTAAACTTGTTTCGGCCGCAATCCATGAAAAATGACAAAGAATTACAGCTCTTCTTGGATAGCTAATACATACTTAAACAATGATTTTTTTTCATGAGATTAATACAGTGTTAACTCCCAGCAACTGAAACAGTTGCCAGATAATTCAAACCATTCTTCCATAGATCTGTAAATGGCCTCATGTTTTATGACATAGCCCTGTTGAAATGGTTGTTAGTTCTTGGATTATACTGGTCTTTCAGACATTAGTGGAGTAGGAGAAATACATATATTTTTAAAGGAAAATGTAATTGGAAGATCCCAGAAATTGGCAAGGAAATGTAAGGCAAAATGTTAGTGCCTTAAGTAGGTAGTTTGTGTGTAGATATGCCTGTCCTCCCTCTTCGGGGGGCTAGGTTTCATGATAGCTGTCTCTCTTGAATTTTCACGGATGTCAGTCTGTCTTTCTCTCTTGTTCTTTCCTTTTTTTTTTTTTTTCTCTAGCACAAATAAACATATCATCGACTTGTAACTAATCAAATATGATGGCTAGCATTACTCTTGATTCCTTTCTGGACCACAGTTTAGGAAAAAGCTGTTTCTCGGCCACTATTGATATAGCTACTTAGAGCTGTTTATTCCAAGAATCTTTACAGTAACAGGAAAGTTACCACTTTTAGCTGACACAGCTGCAAGTCATTGCTGTTTCTTTTAGGACTGACAACATTTGTCTCTCTGGCAGCTGTCAGGTCCAGGGCACCCATGAGAAGCTGTCTCCTAATGAACTGTTATGGACTACCCAAGTGGCAGCGTCTGACAGTTGTTTGGCAGACACACATCCATATCATGGCGGTATCATGACTAAGTTGGTAGACAGCATCAAAACTAGGAGTTGCCAATATCGTCATGGCACTCACAAAACTAAAAAATCAGTTAATTACGCATTTCTCTCCCTCTCTCTGCCTCTTCGTTTGTCTTCCCCTACTTCCAAAATGGGATGGCGCTACCGATGCCAACCTGGCTGTTCCTTCTGGGCAGCTGAGGGCAGTCCCCACTCCTGGGGGAGGCTTGAGGGCAGCCAGACTTTCCTTCCATTCCCTGTGTCCAGGAGCAACCCTTTCTGTTCCCAGTAAAATGCTGGAGCACACCCGCATCGGTGGGTTTAGTGGCACAGATCCTGAGGAGCTGCAGGGCAGTGAAAGAGGAGGCTCCAGCAGCACTCTGCATTTCAGGCCCCACGCAGAGTGGGGGGACACTTCGCTGTTGACAAGTCCCCAGGGTCACACCTGGGCTGCCAGCAAAAGCACATCATTTAAGAAGCAGAAGGGTTAGCACAAGAAAGAGATTCCTGTTGCCAGTGGGATACTCGTAGAAATTAGCCTACTGTGTGACAGTACAGATCTGAATTCTTGAGCAATGTGGTGTCTTTTGTCTTATTTTAACATACAGATGAACAAACTGCTTCATTTCAATGTCTTAGTGCAAAAGAGAGGCTGTAGTGTGCAGTTGAGTTTAAAATGCTAAAAAGTATTTATAAACCTAATGCTTCCTCCAGCTGGGAGCTGGAGCGATTCCTGCAGCTTCTTGTTAGCTACCCAAGGACAGTTGTGGCTGGGCTGTGATAAGAGAAAATTATTCATGCGATCTGTCTGGAATACAGATTGCATCCTTTATTTTTAAACTATTAGAGGAAGACGTGCACATGAGAGGTGGAAGGAAATAAAAATGTAAAAGTTTTAGGAGAGTCAGCCCACCTCCTGCCCCTCCCCTCAGCAAATGCTTCCTTGTGCAACATCAGGAGTTTTGCTTTCCTTGACATTACTGTGTGCTACCATCATCTTACAGCATTCATTATTATTACTGAAGAATACTGAGCCGGAAACCCCTCATTTTTAAACCCAGCATTGTTTGCTAATCAGGCTATTATATTTCATCTAAGGAAATCACAGTCTAATTTCCTGCTAAGCAATCTATTATATTGGGGTGGGGAGGGAGCTGTAACCGCTGCTGCTGCTACTGTTGTTTTAAAGGGCTTGTCTGCATTTGCTGTAGATACAGTTTGCGGCTGCCTGTTTCATATGTATGTAATGATTAGGGAAAAGGAGCTTCAGCAAATTTTGACAACTTTCCTTCTGAACCAGACTGTGCTGGCCACCTCCTGGGACACTGTGCGGGATTTGTGGCGGTCGAAAGACCGGAGAGCAAAGAAAAGCGGCAGCTGTAGAGAAGCACCAGAAGTGAAGGTCTGCCCTTATCACTGCAGCCCCAGGTTGAAAGTTACTCAGACCATGACAGCTGAACGTTTCCTTTGTAGCAATTACTCTCAACAGAAGTTTCCTCTAGGATATAACTGGGTCACTTGCAGTGGGTTTTGCTATCTGTCTGCTATGAAGTCTTGCTTGAAATGTGTTAATGGGTCAAGAATGTTAAAGTCCTGTGGGGAACTGTTTTCAGGGTTAGATCGGGATCTGTGTGTACGTCCTCGCAGAGGCAGGGCTTAAGGCAGGTAGCCTGCGTACACAGAGTGCCTGCTGGCAGAAGGGAGGTCTGTGCATACTGAGACAGATTGACTTCTTTCCACTTGGATGCTAACAAGAATATGGGAGCACGCTAGGGTAGCCAGAATAAATTGAAACTAGATTACTCTATACTTGCTGCTGAGAAATGCAGACCAAGAGCATCTCCATTCATATAACATTTCTCCATTTAGGCATTTGTCTAGGGAGGCATGAGAGAGTGCAGCTTTATCCTTGCTAGAAATAAAACAGCCCTAGCCCGTGTCTCCTGATTTGAAAACAGTGCTCTGTGGCAGTACTGCTGCTTGGCTGGAGCAATAGCTCCCATCTTGTATCCCTCCAGTTTTAGTATCGCTCTCCTAAATACAGCTTTGCTTATCCAGTCCATCTAATCCTTTACAAGAACAAGGCTGGTATTTTTTAAGGAATATAATTACCTAAAGCGGTTCTGTTTCAAAGCTCAAACCATCAAACTCAATGATTTCTTCTCTTGCTGCGTTTCCAGGTTGACTTGTCAGATCCCTTCCAAACATTGTGTTGGGGGATATTTGGGAACCAGAGCTTACTTTGCACCTGCAGTGTCCAGGAGCAGAGCTGAATGATCCAGTCATGTCTTAACAACTACCCCTATCTCCAGGGTACTTCTCTCTACGTTTAGCTGTCACGCTGCAGCCTGTGCTCTGCTCTGATTGCCTCCACTGTTCAGCTCCATGTCTTCCTCTCCTTGCGGTGACTCAGCTTCCAGCATGGTTCCAGAGCACAGATTTTAATGCCAGGCAATCACTGGTATCACCTGCACAATACAGTGCCAGGGGTTTCGGCACGGAGCTCATTCAACCTGTCAGTTATGTTGGACAAATGGTAGGGACCACAGATGCAGTCTGGTGGAAAGGGTTCATCTTTGTCTGTCCCTTAAGTTATGCAGGGACAGTTGTGAAACCATGAATAGCAGCATTTTGATTGCATTGGTTAGTAGAGTCTGAAGCGGACAAAGATGAAGAGGAAGGCTAGAGAGAAGGCAGCACATTTATCATCCTCCAGGCAAAATCCATCAAGAATTACATTAAAGATGCCTGGGCAATACTGCCTTCCTTGGCCAGCTCTGTGTCTTTCCTGTGTGCATGCACAGGTATGTATACGCACGCACATGCACACGCGCATACACCCCCACACCCACACTCAGTCTTTGATACAATAGAACTTGTGATGTTTGCTTGGCTCCTTTACCCATGCATCAGTCCTTCCAGGTATAACATATGCTTCAGGGGAGCACAGTAACATCACTGTGCCAGCTGAGATCTGTGAGCAGTTGTCCTCCTCTGCTAAAGAAAATATGCTCTTTGTTCTGATGAGATGCCATTTCTCATTTACATCAGCCCTCCTTCAGGACTGCGTCCCTCAGCCTGGGGTCCTGGGAGGGCAAAGGAAGAAGGATGGCTTCAGAGGAGGTTACGGCCCGTTTCAAATGGGCTTCTGAATGCCCAGGTGTTATCTCGGTAGAAATGTAACCCAGTCTAGTATCCACATCTGGCAGCATAGATCCCATTACTCAGGATGTGCCTGCAAATTTCGTGTATATTTACTATAAAAGCAAGAGATGCTTTAAAAAAATAGAAATGTGGCCTGCTGGTGTGATTTGTATAGTGAAGTAAGTGAACATGAGCACTAATGAGCAAAATGTGAAGCATGACTTGGGAAGCACGCAAATCCAACGAAAAGTATGTCAGATTTCAGACAAGGCAAAGAAGAGGGAACACAGATGTGAGAGAGTGTTTTCTCTCAAGCCCATATAGTTACTGTGCTTGGCGAAAAGGAGGAACTGCTCTGAAATGCTGACGCCATCCAGACCCAAATGCATTAATTCCAAGTTCAAAGGCTATCACAAACCAATCCAGGGTTGGTGGTGTTTGGTTTGATTTTTTGTGATCCACCTGCACGTCAGAGGTAAATCCTTCTTGCGTTCTTAAAAGTTGCTCCTTCTTCCACTGGCAACGCCATGGAGAAGCAGAAGGCTGTGCTTGGGTTCACTGAGCTGGAACAGCATATTGATCTAAACAGAGCTGGGACCTGCCGAAAGAGATGCCTGCTTGGCAGTAACACCACCTTGAGTTCAGACAGGATGTACATCTGTGCCTCATTGATAATGTAATAACCTTCATTACATTTTTGGCTGAGAGCACCTGTGCACAGCCCGAGACGTCAGCCCAGGGCAACCATTTTGATTGAGGTGATACTAACAGCACTCATTAAAGCTGATGACTATAGCTGTGCCCAATAGCACTGCTGTACTGAAGCGTCTGTCAGCATTTCTATTATAGAGCTCTATTTTCAGGAGTTAATAACTCGGCCATAAAAGTTTGCCTACCTCTGAGCTGAAACTTGAATACAAAATATCAGACTGGGATGTCTTCAAAGCAACATAACTACTACAGGTCTAGCTTTCACTTTTTTCTGGGGCTGTCTTGTGCTTTGGTAACAGTGCAATGGCATTTGTCTAGCAATCGTAAGATGCCAAAGAAGTCACGTGTCTTCCTAGGCTGGAATGGGAGAGCTGGAAATGCCTGAAAAGTCTTGGGAGTCCAATGGAGGACGCATCCTCCATCTGCCCCAAGTGGAACCAAAGCAGGCTATTAACCTTTAAAATTGGGCATTGTTCTAAAATAGAGCATTATTATTATCTTATTCATAATTGAACTTTGGCTTTTTTGGCTTGAATTTCATTTATAGTCTGCACAGTCTTTCTGGATAATAATAATGTCTTAGTAATAATTAAGGAATAATTACTTCAGATAAAATATTCCTGGTTAACTTTCTGCGGCTTATTTCAGAGTAAGAATATCATCTTCATACCAGGTTTTCATACTTTGGAGAGTGTGTTTAGCTAATTTCCAAAACTTAGGCATTCTGATTTTGGAATATAATTTTTTCTACTGAGTTATTCCTGAATCATGTTCAATTTAAATATACTTGCCAGGGGAGACTGGCCCTAAAAGATGCTTAGATTCATTTAAACTTGTAAGGGTAATGCATAAATACATACCCTGAAAATGTCATCTTTCCAATGCTTAACTTTACTGGCAAGTAACATTAATGTGTTTGAAGGCCTTAAATCAAAATATTTAATTATACAATTCCTTACAGACACAAAATGACCAGCTAAATCAGTGGGACCGCAAGACTGCAAATACATGTCAGCAAAGAAGAATGTGGATAAACAGCAATTATGACACAGAACTGACAAGTAAAAAACCCAGCTGAGCTCTAGAAGTTTGTATTTTGGCATCTGGCTCTTAGCCAACACCAATGTTTCATACTTGACACCTTACATGGACAGTGTGTACTGTTCAGAGTATTCTTAGACAATTATGTGCATCTTGGTGAGCCAATGTCCCCCTTAGGGAAAGGAGGGGGTGGGAGAGAGAGAGGAGAGAGCAAATAATGGGAACATTAATGATGTCTCTTATTAGTCATAAATTATAGAATCACATAATAATTTAAGTTGAAAGGAGTTTACGGAGACCATCTAGTCTCCACTGCCTGCTTGAAACAGGGGTAACTTCAAAGGTACGTCGGGTCCTGCCAACTTTTGACTGTCTTCAGCGATGCTGATTCCGCTGTGTCCCCGGGCATCTCTTCCAGTGCTGAACCGCTCTCGCTCTGAAGAATTTTGTCCCTTAGTCTTATCAGAATGTCTCTTATTGCTCTTTGCGACTGTTGGCTCTTTTCCTGTTGTCATGCATCTCTGAGAAGAGTTTGGCTCTATCATCTCTACAGCCCTGCTTTTGATAGGTGAAGACTATGGTTAGGTTGCCCTCCTGCCTTCTCTTTGCCAGGGTAAGCAATCGTGGCAGTGTTTGGGTGGGGTCCGGCCTCACAATTCTTTGGCCTCTGCTGCCTTTCTCTCCAATTTATCAGTATTTCTCTTGTGCTGGGGGGCCAAACTGGCCACAGTCCTTTGGATGTGGTTTCAGGTGCTGGAGAAAAGAGGAAAAACTTTTCCCTAGACCTGTTGATTATGATCGTGCTCATGCAACCTGGTATACAGCTAGTCTCCAACACTGCGAGGGTGCATCGCTGGCCCGCGTTCAACTTGATGTCCAACAGGAGCCCCCAGTGCTTTTCTGCAAGGCTGCTAGCTAGCCAGGCAGGTCAGGCTGTATCAGTGCCGCCTTTGCTCTCTCAGTATATCGATGGGTGATTTTTTAGTTTTTGGGTTCTTTTAAAACATTCTGAGATTTCCATCCATAAAACTTGTCCTTTATACAGATGAGTAAAACACGCTAAGCATCTTTTCCGTGTACGGTACCTAAAGCACAGCACAGGGGTATGCTAATTAAGTATTCCTCCAAATACTTGAGCAAGGTAGGGGGATAAACATTATGACCACCATATAGGGGATAGGAAAACTGAGACACAATGGTTCGGCTTTTTCCAGAGGTCCACGCAGTAAGTCATTAAGTGAGCCAAAAGAAAAGCTCTCCAATCCTCCTCCTTAGTGATGCAGCCAACCTAGCCACCCGAGCTATGCTATCTGTGTATTTAAATCTAGTATCTTTACACTTTTAGTAAAAATTATTTGAAGACGCTTTGAGGAATGCATGAGTGTTTTGCATATTTAAGTTATGAGTTAACCAAATGGTTCCAATTTCTGCCTGAAAAAACGTTTAGGACAGGATATACCAATAAATTGCCAGAAAATCAGATAATGTTTTCCATTTCCACAAATGAAAGTAGGATTTGGCTTTCAGTGTTAGAATAACTACAATTAACAGGAACAAAAAAAATCAAAAGTATATTAAAAAAAAAAAAAAAACAAACAGCAGAAAAATGACCAGTGAAGCTAAAGTTAAAAGGCAGAGAAATTGGCTGCGATTTGAGAAATGTGGTCCTCAGAATGCAAAGACAGATCCTTAAATCTTTACTTTTTGGAGGAATCGATCTAAATAATGCTTTTGTGATCAATCCGTCCCAGAGCAAGTAAGCTATGCTCAGTGTATTGAGCGTTTTAGATTAATTCACATGGGGTCTACCAGCCAAACTGGAGAGGTGGGAAAGCAGATCAGTTGTTTGGCACTCCTCTGTGGCTGAACCCAGCCAACAAGCTGTTCGTGATGGCAGCAGATGTTCCTGCCTTTGCCTTATGCCAAAGTTCGCCGTATGGACTTAGTTCGTGGGCCGTTCCTGCCAGCTGCAAATTCCAGTGCAGGCAAAAGCCTTTCAAAGTAGAAAAATCGGATGCCAGGGCATCAAGACCTGGCACTAGTCAGTGTTTTCAAAAAGGTGAATTATAGAATAACAGTAATCTGCAATGTAACAATGCAGATATCGGAATTGCTTTATTTTCCACTCTTTGGCCCAGTACCGTTCTCTTTTGTTTCAGTACGTAAACACTGAGGTTTTCGTGGCTGGACCACATTAAAATTTGCACTTTGCAAAGTCAATGTTTCCTTTGATGTAGGCTGTGAATGTTTGGGGACAGGGTTCCTCAAAGCCATAATCCAGCCCTTGGGAACAAATGCAAGCGTGGATTTGCACAAGCAAACAATAATATAAGAAGATTTTTTTATTTATACGTCTTTTACCAGAGAAATCCTGGTTTCACTAATGAAGGGCTTCACAAATAGCAAATTTAAGGCTAAGGCCAGCTCTGGTGCAGAGGAGGCTCTCTCAAGAAGGAAGCAAACTTTGTCCTGTGCATCAGTGAGATGTAAGATACAAGTGCAAACTCTTTCCTTCTGGAAGCTCTGCATTCCCCTCTGAACCTCTGAAAAATGAGCATGCATTGAAGCCATATGGTGACCACGTGTGGTGTCACCTGCTCCTGCCTTCGCCGGGGAGCCAGGAGGGCTCCACCTGGAGAAACCTGGCTCAGACCACTGGGCTGGAGCCCTGCGCTCCGGAGGGAATGGGGCTTCAAAAATCGCAGTCTTAAGTCAAGAGATCAGAATTCCTTTTTAACTCAGGGGCTTGGGGGGCTTTGAGGTGCTTGTTTTTTAAAGAAAAAGAACTGGGTAGCACATTGCTCATCGTTCAGGTCACTTTTTCAATTACTCATGTAACCTTGCTCTAATAAACACATTCATTGTTTTATTCTTAAACGTGGAAAGTCAATCAAATGGCTAGGTTTATAATGCTGATTTTTTACTTATTAGAGAAAGGTAAGTAGATCCGTCTTCAATTTTATATTCCTTTTAGTGTGGCTTTTATCAGTGTATACTAGTTATTAGTAATTTGTCTATTTTACTTTTAAAAAGTCAGAAAGTATTATGCAACATTTCAGAAATTCTGATAATTTTTCACAAAACTTTTTTTTTCCCCACGTATTTTACCATGAGGCGTGCTGACTGGTCCTATACGGGAGGAAGGCAGAAAGTACATGTGGATGTTTTTGTGGAAGTATGATGTCATCATTTCTGTATTTATTACTGCAAGGGCATTTTTAAATATATTAACACTTTTCACTTTTCATAAATGGGACTTTTGGAGTCATTGGCTTTTATTCAAGCTAGAGAGAAACCTAAGAGCGGTTATCCTGCTGAACAGGATTTCAGTGCCTTTGGAGCTCCGTTCCTCGTTTTCAAAATTCAAGCAGTCAGTCTTTAAATCGATTTTGAAAATGGGAATTGGGTTGCAAGACCGTATAACTGCTCCAGAAATCTGCTGCCTTTCAACTACAGTACAACTGATTCACAGCATCTGCTTAGAACATGGTTAAAATGTACAGTGTGGCTGTCACCTCATGGCAGAGCTTAACATTTTGTTTATTTCTTAAGAGGGTACATTGCAAACCCCATCTTTTTTCTTTAAAATTGGTTAGTTATGTAAGTCTCGATTTTTGTGCATGCTTACTGACAGTTTGATGGAATCTTAAGTAAGCCTCAGGAATCAATTCCTCTGTTTTATACACCATGCTAAGAGTGATTTGATTATCCCTGTGGCTGCAAAAAAAAATAGCCTGCATCTGTCCTGAATTGAAAACAGATCCGCATTAAAGAGCATTACATCAGTATTGCTGATACACTAGAAATGAGTCAGTTGGGAAGTACATTTTCAAATAAAATATGATGGAATTACAAGCAATTAACTTCTTCCTTGGAGTAACAGAGATATACAAGATGTGTGTTCTGCTCTTTAAAAATACTTCACGCTGTTAGTTAGAGAATCAGATAGGAAAAATATGCTTGAAGAGTGGACTACACAGGTAGCGAGGAGATACGCGCTGCACAGCATCAGGGACTGCTGGCTGCAGCCTCACCCACGTAAGTGGTAGGTGTTCAGTCAGTGACACGGTCACCACTGCTTCCTCCTTCAGCTGAAAACACGGTCTAACATCTCTCGTCATGCTGGTGCCTCGTTAGCCTTGTATCGGGCTCTAATATGTGTTTTAGGTTTGCTCTTACTGTGCAAGAGACTACAGCTCTGCAGAGCAAACACGTATTTGTAATTCATACAAGAGAGTTCTTACTCAGATTGCTGTCTTTGGTACGAACTGAAAAATTGCTTACATCAAGGGCATTTTTACCTCTCTCGGGTAATGAGTAGAACACAGCAGTCAGTACCGCTTCTTGGCAGCCATCAAAATTTATTAAAAAAATCCAGTAGCAAAGTGGGCTTTTCATAACCCTTTCCACCTTAAACATATATGTGATTGACCTACGATTTTTCCACCAGAGAAAATCTCATTTTAGCAAATCAAAATGCAATATGTCAGTATCTGAAAATTTAAAAGCTATCTAAAGCATGCTATAATTATTATCTCAGTCCTTTGGCTTTCCTACTTCTTCATTTATTTTGCTTCTCAGCAGTTTGATGTATTTAAGGACCAGCTCATGCCAAAGGTGACTGAACAAAGCATGGAGCATTTTGCTGTAGCTAGTCGTTTGCTTTGAAGCTGCCCTTGACTGTTTCACCTCCCTTAAAAAAAGTTAATGAATAAAGTTACACTGCTTTGCTATTTTAGTTCAGTGTTTTGGCATTTGCATGTAAAATGAAGTCTCTTCTTGGCATCTGGGACAACAGTGCCAAAAATTAAAATTGAATCATCTAGATATACGTTGAGTTCGAGTAGCGGTTAGCACGAAGAGAGATGGGACAACCGCTTCGCTGATCGCTTTTGAACTTTCTGCTTGGGACAGGACAAGACTGTGGGAGGCAATAAGCCTAATTTTTAGGGAAATGAGGCTGTGAATCAAAGATTGACTCCCTGCAGGAGGTATGAGTTACATCCAGTGAATAAAACCACGTGAAGGATAGGGAGCCAAATAACTGACAAAAGTGGAAAGGATTTTTGTTGATTCATTATAAGAGAAATAATGAAAGCTAAAAAGATTTTGGAAAGCTGGGGTAAGAGTCACGGGGAAACTTTCTTCCCTTTTAGAGCTGTCAGAAAAGCGGGGGCAAAATCTGATCTAGTCAGCTACCACCTTCTTTTTTCTAAGTCCATTGGTCATAAATATTGTGATGGTGTTAAGAGAATTTATGTTACACGAGATTCCCATAACTGAAGTAACGATATATTGGCCAGGAGATGATGTTTTCTTTAGAGGATCCAAAATTTTGTTGTGTTTTGAGAACCTGCCAGCGTCTTTTAAATGATGTCAGATTTTTGTGAATGCCAAAAATGACTGCAGACTGGCATGGGACCATCTTTGCCTTATGATCAGCCAGTTATTTTATTTGAGTTTTTTGGTAGGTTATTTGTCTTCGCCTAACACTGAAGGACCAAAAAAGTGTATTGGTAGTACTAACAAATTACCAGTAGCTCAAACTATTCGAGTAATGGGTCATTGAGAGTCAGTTAAGGAAGTAGATTAGTGGATAACTCTTCCATCTCTGAAAAGCCAGATCGCTCCAGATCAAGAGGAATGGGAAGTTATCTTTTGATGCTTGTATTCGTCTTGTCCTTGAATTCATTTTTGATCAAAGTTAAGAACCCGTCCCTTGTTTTTGACTCACTGACACTACTGCTGACAATCTCATCATGGAAGAGGAGCACAAAGCACAGAGATAGCACTGTCTCAGGGTGAGATAGGGAGATGCTGTTTGCACTCAGATAAGTCTTTCTGCATTACTTATTTAAAAGGAAGAAAGCTGTTACTTGAATGTTTTACCACTGCACAAGCTGGGTTTTTTAAGAAAATCTACTGCACCGTTATTATTAGTTTAGGCTTATGTGTATGCTGTTAGTGAAGAAATGTGACAACATTTGTGAGAAGAAAATTAACTAATCTCTCTATGGTTACTTAGTTTGTTTTCTCTCTGCAGTTAACGTGTGTGTGTGTGTGTGTGTGTAGAATTACCTGGTATTCACAGAATTTGACTTAAAAATATTTGCAAAATTCCCAAAATTTCACAAGTTACTCCTGGCCTTGCACACTTTGCAGATTGTCATCAGGCATTAGTCACCTCTATTCTGTAATCAACGAGCAGGAGAAATAGCATGTTGTCCCAAAGCAGACAAACAGCCAAAAGTGTCAGTATTGTTTTACTAAATTATTCAGGTATGAATTATTAACATGAAATACGTTATCATTAACAGACCAAATGCAGGTGCCATATAGATTAGTGGAAGAAGGAAGAACAATGCAACAACGTGGGTGCTGTGCCATCACGTGAACCAGTGTTACTGGGTATCTGTATGATCAGGGAAGGGCACTGTCTCCTTAGCTTCCCCCTGAGAAATCTACGTTTGTCATCTATCAGATTAGATAACTAAGCTTTTGTGTGGCAAAATACATCCAGCTTTCACAGAATTGTTGCTGAGTGGCAGTGAGCTGGCTGCAGTGGCTGTGCCGTGGGCACAGTGGCGAATGTCCTATTGCGAGCCCTGATAGATTGCCCATGGATGCTCCCACCTGATTTGCTCAGATTGTTACCCCACGTACTCAAGTGACTCTTACTTCCTGTTCTAACATAACTAGAGCACAACCTTACGAGGTACGGCATTTAAGCATAAATTTAATTGTAATCACCTAAATAGCTGAATTGAGGTGACCTACATTTTTGTTCTTTAATACGTGTATAATTGCCCCGTTGGACTGACAGCGCAGTACTTTCCAGCATCTTGTCAGAACAAGACATTGTTTTATCATTCAGCAAAACGAAGTAACGTAAACTATATATGGGTATGTCTATGCCACACTTGGAAACATATCAGGACATCCAGCTATAAGATTACTCGTTTTGTCCACCATTATGGGGTTTTTATTTCTTATTTGGTTGGTTGGCTGCTTGAAGGCATTTTTGTTTCATGCATGTTGAACCACCGTTACAGCGGCTGAGGAATATTCCTGATGTTTAATTCCATTTGTGACCATCCTCAGCGATGGGGTTCTTTCCACAGCCGAAGGCAACGTTCCCAGTACTAAACACGTACATTCTCTCAACTTTTCAAAAAGTTGCTACTCAACAAAGAGTAGCTTTCTGGTTTTGACTGGGGAATGTAACGTAGAAGAATAAGGATAAAAAAACAGATCATGACTTTTTATTGACCATATCACCAAAACTTTCTATATCCTGTACATCAGTGCATATCCGTATCTTGAATACTGATTTTATTATCAAAGTTTTTTATGGAAAAAATAAGATCCTCATTTTCAATGGGAAATATTTATTTTACATTAAGACATATGGTCTGTGTGGTTATTTTTTGTGCATTAACTTCAGGAATGGACATTTATTCATAATTTTTGAAGGATTTCTATCATCTCAGCATTTCTAAAGGGAAATGGATGATGTGTGTTGATTAATACTCTATATGTTTTTATTAGTTAGCAGCTATGCCAAATGATTTGCAAGCAGGTTAGTACCTTAGCGTGGCAGGCTGTTGTTCAACAGGCGGCTGTTGTTCAACAGGCAGCTGTTGGAAAGGTTTTCTTCATTTCTTCCGTTAGAGACCATATGATATAAAGGACAAATACGTGTCAAGAACTCAGGTGTAAATCATACGCTATAGTATTCTGTAATGCTTTAAGAGTCTTGTATTTTTAAACCTCTGCTTTCTTGGCAATACACCATTTTGTTAAAGTTCAGAAAGTATGTACGTTTGGGCATGCACATGGAAGATAAGAAGTTACATTTATTCTCTCTCTTACCGTTATCGTGAGCGTCATTGCAATTACTGCTTTGTCAAAACCAAAAATTCTCTGGTCTGCCAGAGATGTAATCTCTTTCAGGCTATCAAACCCAAGGGGAATTTAAATTTGAGAGCTTTCAAAGGAATTACTGGTGACATTTTAAAGTTTATGACAGAAAGACAGATAATAAAGTGCTGTCTAAAGGGAAGGCACCAAAATGAGGCACTGTGTGTGCCTGTTCACAGCCGCCGGAAGGCCAGTCTCTGCTCAGGAGGGTCCAGCGGCGTCGCTAACAACATCGAGATGGCTTCAGACAATTCTCTGGCTTCCTTAGGATAAATTTCAACCTGAACTAGCCTGTTTGAAATTTATCTAAGTAGTCTGTAACCTCTTCTTTTCCCTAATCTGACCTGAATTCTCACCCCTTTGTCACTCATCTTAATGGTGTTAGACACCTGATAACAGTTAACATGGTTAGTGAAACAGAAACAACAAAATCTTTAAATGCATTAGCGGTCTCTGTAGTGCCTGTTTGCTTTACGTTTCTCTTGAACTGTGGATCAAAGCACTTCCTGGTCCCTACAGTTAATCTACTGTACTTTCTGGTTAGGCCTCCAAACACAGGAAGTTTACAGCTCAGGTTGCACTTTGATTCAAGTATAAGATACATAAGTACAGGAAAGGTATTTGCCCAGTCTTAAGCCAGTAATTATTCCATAGAGTAATTTACATTTTGACTGATATGTCTCTGAATCTTACTTTAAAAATGCAGCTTTTCACTTTCGCCCAGTATACATGGTGATTTAATATTGGTCTTCACACGTCAAAGTTCATCTGGCAAGAAGATTTTATGAAGGTATTCTGTAAGGAATCCAGGAAAAAACATGGTTTCTTTTTGAAATGGTTGATACTCCCCTTTATTCTTAGGGGACTGGAAATTACATCCCTAAGAAAAAAATCCCCATTTGAAAGTTGTTCCTACCTGTTGTGCAAAAATGCAGTGGACTAACTTGGCTTCTGCAGTAGTTTTATGAGCCAGCAGATCTTTTGTCAGTCACATAAGGTTGTGCAAGCACTCAGTGAAAACCTCACCGGAGAAGCGCTGCCCCACACTGTCAGGAAAATATTGCTGGATTCCATTATATGAAAAGTGAAGTGTTCTTCATGCATGAAGACCTCTTTGCAAATGTTTTCCATTATCTGAACTGTTGGCCCAGATCCACTGGCAAGAGCAATAGTGGGAGTGTAGAATAAGTGGTGAATATTGTCTCTTTTCATTTTATTAGTTTTCTCATGATATTTGGTATTTTTTATAATTAGTTACTGAATATGGTGCTTACATGAGAAAGGCAGCTTTCATTAAAATAAAATGCATGAGAAGTTGCATCAGTAGTAAAATTCAGCCCTTGCTGTTGCAAACTTTGAAACATATACTCTGGAGGTGCAAAACTCAGAACGAGAAAAAGGGCCCTGAAATCTGCCTCTTACACATGAATTTAAGCTACAGTAGGACATTGGGGAGTGCAAGCTACAGTATTTGAGAGTGGGATGTCCACAATCTAGGGTATATGCATTACAGACTGGTTGTTCCTTGCTAGCGTCTGAAATCGGCTCATGAAACAGTAGTAGCCAACTGGCCATGTCTATGCAAAACCTCTTTTGCCCAGGGAGGCAGGAACGGTTGAAGTCGCTGGCTGACCAGGCACTTCCAGATAACACCAGACGCATGTTACAAGTGATATGCAGCATCCTCCCGCTCTTTTAAAATAGCTTTGAAAATCAGAAGGTGGTGGTGTTTTCAGAAATGGAAGGATTCAAACTTTTAAATGTTAAGCTGGTAAAATTTGGTTGGGAAGATAGTGAAGTTGAGGTCGTACCTGTTTGCATTGCTAGGACCAAAACAAGACCGAAAAATAAATCTTAAAACACAGGCTGAACGCAGTGAGTGGTGTGGGGAAGCACGGCCAATTTGCGAGCAAGGCAATTTCAAAAATCCAGCTGAATTCTTCAAGAAACGGTGTTGATGTGAACCCAAGCAGGAATTACCGGCGCACAGCAGGAATCCCCCTGGGCTGTGATATTCCTCTGTCCCAATATTCTGAACCCGTGCTCCAGGGGGCCCTGCGCGGCTGAAAGTGATGCTCCCTCCCGCTCCCCATCCATAAGCCGGAGTTGCACTGCTGCAAGCCCTGTGAAACCACGCTCTGCTGCCCTGCATTAAATAAAGTATCGCAGGGCTAGCTACCTCCTGCCCACGTCCTGCTGGCTTCCAAGCGGTCGCTGCTTGCTTTTAACTCCGTGCTTCTCAGAGCTGGCAGGATGCTGCTCCGGCTGGGAAAGAGTTGCTGCGTTCTGCCCCAGTGAGGATTAGTTTTCGGTGCTGAATGCAGCGGTCTCACTTTATCATACATAAATGTCAGTTTATACGTCATCTTTAAACTCCTTCAGAAGTCCTTAAATGCAGCAACAAATCAAAGATTATTGTAGGATAGGTGGTTTATTTAGAGAGAAGTATTTTATTTACAAATAAGAAGAAACCAACACATGAAGAGCAATGAATTTTGTGTGCGTTGTGTTTGCATGCTTGTGATTGTTTCCAGACAAAAAAAAAACCAACCCAACAAGTTAGAAATGAGCCAGCAGGAGCTTGCAGTGCTTGTGAATTGTTTTCGGTTTGTGAACAGTGGTAAGAGGAGAAAAGCGTGTATTTAGTTATTTGGGTTTATATGGTCTTGTTGCTTAGCAGGTTTGAAACCAGTTGTAGTGCATCTCTTAGAGGACTCCCGATCTCCGTCACATCAGGGTACGTGTTCTGCTGCTCTCCTCTTCCCATAGCCTTACAGGTCCCACCTGCAAAACTGATGCATGTTGCAAAGGGTGAGACCAGCCGGTTCAGCTAGTTGTAAAAACCTTGGACTGTCTAACACCTCTTGCTTCCTTTAAATAAAGTGTGTTTCCATGTCACAAATGAATGGAAGTTCGGACTTCCGCCTTTTCTTTTTGTTGCTTAGGTTTCAGCTGTACTTGGCCATGTGGCCTCTGACACTGTACAAGAAAAGCACCCCGTCCTTTTGACAGTTCCTGCCATTGAGACAGCCCGGCCTCGAGGAGACACCAGGATGTTTTACCCAGCAGGATTCCCCATGGCATGAGAAGAGGCTTGAAATGAAGTTTCTTGGAGCTTGGCTAACCTCGGGAGCCACAGGCAGTCTTATTCCTGATAAGCTTTAGTTATTTCAAAAACCAGTGAGTGGGAAGTTGAGGTTTTAGAGGTGGAGGTAAAGATTTTTTCTTTCTTTTTCAGTCTCTAGTTTTTCTGTAGGTAACAGGAGACATAAGCCAGTTTTCTGGAGTAAAGAGAGGGAATGCAATGAGTCAGGCTTGCCTGTTACATGTAGCTGGTTTTGCATATTAAGATTAATAGTAACTGTGACAGGTCACAGAGCAAGCCTCAACTTTTTCAGTTTCCTGCAGATTTACCTAAAATGCTTACCTACTTCTGGCTCGTTGATGGCTGGCGTTTAAAAGATATAAAACTTCCTAGTCTTAACAACATTGATCATTCTTGCATCAAAGCCCTTCAAAAATATCAATGTGATAGACTTGGGACGCCACTCAAAGATGCAGTTAGAAACTGCTGCGGTTGTAATCATGGCCTGTTTCCATAGGGCACTATTACCAAGCTTATAAAAACGGTGCCTAGCTTTATTTAGCTTTACAAGGCTTTAACTTCATTCTAGCAGAACCACATGAGCCTGTTTCCCCCCCTACTCCCATGAGAAGGAGGGAAAGTTTGAAAAGGGGGCCCAGCCATTACTAATGAATGCCTGAACTGTGCACACAAATCCCACTTCCCAGGGATGTAGGGGAGCGCTTTGGCTGTGGCTCCACACCCAGGAGCAGCGCTGTTTGAATAACACCTCCCATAAAGCAGCCTTCCCTCTTCCCTCTCTCCCACCCCAGGCTATGCCAACAAAAGCGTTCATGTGGCTTCCTGATGTACCTGATCACAGAAGTGATCTGGCCGGAAAAATAGCCTAGAAATTTATTTCAGGTTTCTTTTCTCTCCACCTGGATCAGCTCCTTGATACATTTCCCCACATAGCTGCTGAAATAGTTGGCTTTGGCAGAGTACAAGGAGAGGAGTGGGGTGGGCACCAATTTCCGAAGAAGAAGGGGAGCCAGGGCTGTTTAAACTATCCTTGCCATCAGAGAAATGCTCCGAGAAGCACAGTCCCACCTGCGTGAAGTGCAAAAGCACAGGTCTAGATTGCCAGCTGCTTTCTGTGTGTGCATGAAGAACCTCTGCAAAATTGGGAAGCCATTGCATACAAATAGGAGGCTCACCCTGATCTGTTTCTTTTGTGCGGGCTGTTGTCAGCGTGCCATTGCTGTGAACCACACTGGTTATGGTTGTTCAACATTATGTTGTTGGATACCCTCCAGAAGTAGCTTCGTGCCTCTAAAAAAGCAACCTCCAGAGGTAAATAAAACTGACCATCGGAATGGGTGGTGCGGTCCCGCAGACATCCATCCTGCTTACCTTGCCATTAAGATCAAGTCTGTGCAACACCAGATCCAGAGGAACTGGCAACATAGATGTGTCCCGAATCAGACTTGGGCACATGGTTACTCAATTAGCCCAAGCCTGCAAAACAGCCTGTGTTTCAGGCTTGTGTTTATGCTGGATTCAGAGAACAGACAGTTCCTAGTGAGGAGTAACGTCTGCCAGTACAAAAGTTATGCTTCAGAAATACTTTAAAACAAATTAGAACCAGAAATGTAGGTTTGGGCAGGTTCAGTGTTTTATGTCAAATAGCTAGATTCTATTTTATTTGGTACTATGGGCCCTAGAACCAGAGTTTCCACATCGTGTGACAACAACCTGATACTCTGCACAAGAGCTACAAAAGGAATGAAAAAAAAGAAAAAAAAATTATAGAATCTCCCCAGCTAGATGCAGTTGGTTAAAATCCAGCTAATGAGCTCTAAACCACCAGTAGCTCATGAAGTCTAGCATGCAGTTTTCTCTACTTTTTTTAATGCCTCGGACTTGCAAAACTGTTCCAAGGCAGCTGAATGAAAAGTAATAACAGTTTCTTGTTTTGTTTTCATGGTGGTCCTCTTGTACGGAGGGGAAGATGGTTAATTTTCGTAGCTATAGCAACTGAGAGCAGCATCCCTATATCTTAATGAGTTGGTGGGGGTGTGTATTTTTTAGGTCCCCAAGAAAAACCTTTTAACACCATGAGTTAAGCTGTTTGCAATTTGAGATTTTTGAAGCCGTCTATGGAGGTGGTTGTTCTGCAGTCTGTGTGGACGTCTTACTGGACTGAATACCTGCCAGGTGGCTGCATCCAACCGAACAGGGCATTTTACAGAATCCTCCTGGTAGGAAAACTGCCTACAGAAGTCCATTTGAACACTTGGTCTGATGGCAGAAAGGAACGACTAAATTTTTATGGAGTACCGTCCTACAGGTCACAGAAAGCAATTTGCAAACGTTAGAGAAATGTCAGGGAAAAGGGAGGCAACAAGGTCCATCCAGCTCCAGAAGCATCTGTGAAAAATTACATAGCCCAGATGGCTGAAATGGTTTTCACATTCATTGCACATGTAGTCTGGTTTTAGCTATCTCCTGTGCAGTCGTTCTCCTGATCTATGGTAGTTATTTTCCCCTCAGTGCATGAGCATGTTTCCCATTCACATAAATAAGAATTATGTCTTTGTATCCAGAGAGGGGGGGGTTTATTTGTCTAGTGCTGAAGCAGCTTCTCACAGGACTGTTTTCCTCCCACACTCGGTTTTGTTCAGCTCTTCTGACCTGTTTTCTTTGTTTTGAACTGTTTGGACTTTTATATTTTAGGTAGTAAATGTTACTAAACTATTGGAGACGGTGACATGGCTAGAAATGGCATCCTTCGTGGATTCAGCCATCTAAGTAACGCAACCTAAAATATGAGAGGTAGCTAGGAAGAGAGAAAAAAATCTTGAAAGTTTTGCAGCGTAGAAGTAATTTTATTTTATGTGATGATATCACCACATTTTTCCCTCTCTTTTCCCCCAGTACCTATCAGTGAGAGTCTTGCTTTGTTATACGTGGGAAAGCTTGCTCTTATTTACAGGGCTTTTGTGTTCCTTAGCTATTTTTTGTCAATTGCTTTTAAAAATCTCTGTCACAAGGTGCTATTCAAGCAGTGCCAGTGATGACTATGGCTATCACAGCTAAAAAGCTTCTAAGCCATGGAGCATCGGTTTCTTTTGTATATGAGTTTAGGTTGTTTGATTAATGGAGTACGATAGCAATGACCAGGGTACCTCTGGCCATACAGATAGTGGTGCTGTATCAGCAACCACAAGATCTCTTTTGACACCTTCCATTTATTGCCCAAGACTGCTACTGAGAAGGTGGAGCTGGTGATGTTCACTCAATGTTAGCTTTAATGTACCAGGATTCTCTGGAGCAAAAGTTCATCAAGTTGGAATAGTCAATTTTTGCCATTTGTTCTCCCCCCTGTGCAGTTCACTTGGTTACAGCCATACGAGGAGGTTAGGTGTGCTCTCCTACCCTTGAGCTGCTGGAGGTGTTGCTGATGTGTCTGCTTCTCTCTCCCTTATTTCTTCTGGGGGAAGAGGTGAGAGATGGGAGAAGAGGAGAGGCGGCAAACAAAATTTATTTTTTTTTAAATTTTATTTTATTTTATTTTATTTTAAATTTCTTTTCAGTCCTCTGCTACTCCACCCACTCCAACCTGCCTCCTCTCTGTGACAGAAGCTGTCATCTGACTTGTGATGATGCCATTTCTCTTTACCTTTTCTCTCTCTTCTCCTTGCAGTCCATGATTTTCTTACCCTGCTCACTGCCTGGTTAATCCAATAAACTGGCATGCAGCCACCTTGGGAAACAATTGTATAACTGAAGGTCCCGGGGAGGAGGCAGGGGACGTATCAGCAGTATAAAGTCGGTAGCGACGTGGGAGGAATGAGCTCCTGGATAGCACTGCACGCCCACTCGTGTCCCCTGGGCTGGCTCCTGCGTAAGTCGGGGTCGGCTAAAACCACAGGGGGGGGTTGTATTTGTACTTTAAGCGAGTTCCCCGCAGGGTGCTCGGTCACTGTAGCTCTAGCATAACTTAGCATCAGGCTGTGGATAGATCCTGCTATTTGGCATCCTCCGCGCTGGCAGAAGGTGGTTTCGCCTCAGCGGCTGGTGGGGCTGGGCAGGCGCGCTGTGTGCCCCGCCGCTCCCCAGGTTATCAGGGGCTGCAGGAGAAGCAGATTAGGGCCATTCACACCGGCAGTTTCCTTAGTGCCTTTGCCAGACTGATATCTTCTGGCGGAGAGAGAGGCAGTGACGCCAGCGGGCAGTAATCCTCTCCCCCGGGAGAGCTGCCTGCCCTGCCTGTGTGTTTATCCCCGCAGGTGTGGCTCCCGGCTCCTGGAAACCCTGTCTCTGCTTCTGGCGCCTGGACTAGTATCCCAGGCCGGTCACCGCGGCTTGTCCAGGCTCCAGCAGTCCTCCCCGGGGAGCTGCTTCTGGACAAGATCTCAGGGAAGCGTTGCTCAACAGCAGCTTTGTCCTTCGTAGGTGCCATTACCGCCCTGCAAGGGGACACGCGCTGAGCCAGCCCGGCTGCGGCCCATCACAGCCGTCACCCCTATGTCCTCCCTGCTGCCCCGGCAGCACGTGGGGAAAGATGTCGGCTTGCGAAAACGTGACGGGCTCGGTGAGGAAACACGAAGAGGTGTGAGAATAGGCTTGGTTTGATGCCAGGTCTTCGCATTTCAGTGCTGCTAGTCAAACGGCAGGGCGCAGCCCCGCCAGCCCGGGATGGGTGGCAGGGGAGCGCGGCCGGCCCGGGTGCGCGGCCAGCGTGCAACGTGCCGCCGCAGGAATGCGCTGCGAGCACAACTGCAGCCGTGCGAGACAAACCCCTCCTGAGCAACAAACAGCACGTTACGGGCGGGCTACTGGCCCAAAGTGCTGCACCTTGCCGAGTCCCTTCACACGAAGGCAGGGCTAAGTACGGGCATGCCCTTAATCTTTATTTCCTATCCTCACCTTCAGGGGAGTTACGAAAGCAAAGTCCTACTGTGTTTGAGGATTTTCCAACAGGGCTGTGAATGTATATTAGCTTGCTTGGCCCAGGATATAGCGAGCTACTGAGCAGGAGTGTTTACTGAAGTGTACCCTGGCATCCTTATCCTTCCTTTGCAGCTGCTATTTACCAGACAGCATTTGTGGTGAATGTAGCTGGCAGGAAACATCGTCTAGGAATGAACTGGATGAGTTAAAGAAATTTTCACACTAACATTGTCATAGGCGTTTGAAAATAGTTCACACGAAGGCGTATTTTTGTGACACTGAATTAAAATAACATTGCGTGAAGCTGGTTCAACTAAATCGAATTTACCATCAAAATGTTTGGTGTTTTTGTTTCGGGTTCCTGCCTTGTTTACAGCTCCGCTGTGTTATGCTCTGTGTTGCAGAGAGACCATCTCCATCCACTCTATTGACGCGTTGTTTCACAAACGTGGCAGCAGCACAGCTAATTCATCAGTGCTGGGGGCGGCGGGGAGATTTAGCCTTTTCCTTGGCAATAAAATAAACTGATTATGAAAATGTACTTATTGCTGTTTAAGGCCTGCTATGACGCTCTTTCTTTAAGAAGCTCAGATTGCTTAACTAGAATGAGAATGTCTTCTTTAAAAATTATCAGAGTAAAGTAGCGGGATTGTTTCTTCCATAGGCTGTTCTGAGATTGGGAAATCGCTTTCTCCATTCTGGGATTTAACTTTCCAGTCAGATGTAATTATTATTCTTGTAGTTTTGTAACCCATGACTGGAACTTTTTTTTTTTAATCATTATTCCAGAAACTGAGAAAACTGCTTAAAAATAGATTTTAGAAGAGGTCAGAACCCACAAAAACAAAAATACACAGCCATTAATATGCGTGTCAGTCCACCGTGCTGATTGTAGGTTGTGCAATCTACCCCTTCCTTTACCCGTTGTCTTTGTTTTCTTTTTCGATCCTTGTTTAGGTTTCTTGTAGGACTGTAACTCTCTATTTAGATTAGAAAGTTCTGAGCAGACTGTGGTTGCTATAGCTATATGGGAACGGACTATTTTTGTTGAGTTATTTATTTGAATTGGGACTCTCTAAAACCCCCTCCTCGTCATCAATCTAATAGAGACGTTCCGCCAGTGTATTAGTCACTACTGGGGTGACATGAAGCAAAGTAGGGTGTTTGGAGACGCCCTCCCAGTGACAGACACCGAGGTTTAAGCCTCCTCACAGATGTGCAGGGCTGTGCTCACCATGCCTGACTCCCTTGCATGCTTAATAGGCTTTTTGCCTATAAATCCCCAGGTGCCAGTGAGGGATTGGATCTTTGTAGAAGGGCTGGATTTAATGGGAAGCCTGCATGTCTTCGATTTATCTCACAGCTCCCATCCTCAGCGTTGCTCATGGGGGTGGGTGGAGTGTGCTGCTCCGACACTGACTTCTGTTGCCAAAAGCAGCAGAGGGGGAAGATCTCCCTGCCCAGCACCCAGAGCAGCCTCAGAGCCCGGGCTTTGTCTCCAGAGCTCTTGACGGCAGCATGGCCACGAAACAGCTGAAGTAAACAAACCAACAATACAGGCATTTTTGTACAGAATAGATCCATTATTCTTCCTGACAGCATGACTTGGATTTTGAGTTCTCATTCTTTGTATTGTTCCTTATTTAAAAAGAAAGAGAAAGCAGAACAAGGAATAATACAAATGAGACAGCCTAGGGCTTGTGCTTGCCTATAGGCTACTATTACAGTCCTGTCGGCGCTACAAATTGGAACCATTTTGTAACCAGGTCCCTTAACCCAGCTGTATTTTTAAAGCAGTCGGGCCCTAAAGTTTTACGTGCTAATGTGATCGATTTGCCTGGGATTTCTATGCGGAGGGCAGACTAATAACCAAGAGGCAATAAGCAATCACTTACCCTGACCGGTTCATTGATCATTCAACGCGCAGACAACAGAGCTTTTCTTACTGAACAACGGGGCTCACACAGTCATATAGAGTAGCACATGGGCGTGCGTGCGTGCGTGCATTTACTGCCCTCTCCATCTCAGCCCTAGGTGGGATTTGGGCCGGAGGATGCTCAGTGGGCTGCAGCTGGGATGCACACTGCTGCGCCTGGGTACGCTGAGCGGTGAGCCCCGTCTGCGGGGGGCGGCCAGGCCGGGTTGTGCCCCGGCCAGCCCTGCCAGGCAGGGGGCCTGGAGGGAGACGGTGACCAGAGGGCGGCTGGAATGGTGCACAAAGATGTCAGGGCTTTCTGAGAGCAGTTTGTCACAAGACTTATGCTCAGTAAGGCTTCAAAAAGTTTGCATTCTATAAATTTTGAGCCCTTTCTGGTCATTTGGACTGAAAGTCCATACTGTCTGCTGGCCACAGAAAAGCCAGCATGGATTCTGGGAAACAACCTTTTTTCCCCTTACTGCAGCAGAGGCTGGCTGTGCCTGAGAAACAGCCCTTGGGCTGGCCGAAGCATCAAGGCTGGAGGCAGTTCCCACCTACGTCAAGAGAATCCGGATTCACGCACTCCCAAATGCCCTGGGACTCCCCGCCGAGGGGCGATGAGTCCATCTGGTCTGTGTGGTGCCCTCCTCTCCTGGCTGAGGACAACTTCTGGGGTGTTCCCCCGGCTGGGGGAGGTATGGCTGTGGGGAAACCCTGCCTGTGGGAGAGCTGAGGGAGGGTCTGTTGAAACCCTCACGCTCTCCGTGCGTGTTTTCCATTCTGGGGAGCCATAGCAAGGGACAAGCAATAGAGCCATTGTTGCTGAAATGAGCTACGCTGTTATCATAATCAGATTAGCTATCCCGAGCCCGCTCCTGAAAAAAAAAAGCACATCAAGAACATTAGGTAGAAAATTGCTGTATGTTTAAAAATTGTTACAGTTACTGACGCGCGTGTGTGTTAGAGACATAATTTCTTGGGTTGTTCCATGCCATTTTAGTTTTAATTTCTGCGCTTGTGATTTTTCAGGGAAGGACATGGAGTAAATCCTTATTCCACTTTGAGCAGTATGTGTAAACCTCATTTTAACTGGGCGGTCTGGAAGATCTTTTATTCAACTAGATGCCATTTCTCTTTAAACATCTGCAGCATTTAAACATTGCAGGACTGTTTAAACGCAACATTTAAAAGCATTTAACATTTAATGCATTTATGTTTATGTTTAAATGCATAAACAATGCATAAATTTATGTTTAAATGCATAAACATTGCGTGACCACCTCAGTTCATGGTCTTAAACATAAATAATTGGGGGTTTTGGCCTGAAGCAAGGAAACTGACAGTGAAGGAATTAAAGGAAACCACCAGAACATCTCTCCATTATTGACAGATAATAGATAACCAAATAACTCTATCGACAGATAAATAAATAAGTGGCTGAGAGTCATATCCATTAAGGGCAAACAGCAAACCCGCTTCCCCATTTACTCTTCCAATACAGTTTGAGAAGCCAATGCCCGGACACCCGGGAGTACTGTTCTCTTGCAGCGGGAGATGGGAAAACGGAGAGGACAAGCAGTGAGGAGGCGAGGGTGCATGAGGGGAGGAGGAGGCATGAGGAACTCCGGTAGCCGAGTCAGATGCATTAAAAAATATTTGGTCGAGAGACATGGAAAAATGTGGAAGAGAAAGCCAACAGGCATCTAACAAGAGAGGTAAATGGGAAGAGAGGGAGGTCCTGGTACAGGAGGGCATTAAAGTGTCCTGGTCGGGAGACATGGAGGGAAGGTGAGGTTACACAAATGTTATATCTGGAATAGGCTGTCGCATCCAGTGAGGTTCAAGGGATGGGGGCACAACGGAGGGAAAGAGGTCACACATGAGTTAATGTCCATGCTTACTTGAAGGACCCAGGCACCTGGGACACAGGGACGTGGATGGCATGAAGGGATTAGAGGAGCCCACACTGGGAAGACATGGAGCACACGCAGAATTGCTGGCGCGGGGACACTATGGTCAGCTGCAGGAACGTCCTGTGTGGCCCTGGGAGAAGTTTGGGCCCTTTCTCCCCACACCTTCATTGTTCAACGGAGGCAGCATATGCAGTGAGACTGTCCTCAGCACTGCACTTCACAGGACTGACAGCAATACAGTTTCCTCAGGAAATATCTTGTGCATCTGTTATTTTCAATGGGTGCAAGGTGGGAGAAACAGCCAAAGGTAATTCACTGGCTTACTTCCCACTCATACTTTAATTTCAAAGCCTAAGCCTTATTTTGGTTTTTTGGCACTGAGGTTGTTCAGCAGAGGTTGTAAAGCTCTGCTTTCAGCGGGGAAATTGATCAACTTGAAAACCAAAACTTCTCTCTGACACTGTCTTACGAATTCTGTAGTTTATACTGTCCTTTTGTCCTTTTTCTGCTTTTGATTTCTTAGTGTGGGGTAGTTGTGCCATGTTTTTGAATGCATGCATATGTCTAATCGGGCATTTGTCATTAGACACATACAAAATTCACATACACACACATTAAGCATATGGAAGTCTTGTTAAGAAGGATTTATTCCTCTGTGGCCACATGCAAACATTTGAAATCTTGAATCAGACTGAATCATGAGGTTAAAAATAGATCGGTAAAGTCTTCATATTTACTTTCTAAATGTTAAACCCTGTGGAAGTGTAAGGAAGCATTTAAAGTTTTCTCACTTTAATCTTTTTCTCTGATACCAGAAGGAGTAAACAGAGGTTTTTCTTTCCTTTTCTTTTAATGAAAACAGGAGATTCTCAAGACTTGAAATGAAATCCTGAGAATAGGCGACAGCATGTTTCCTGCTTCCTTCCCGTCTTGTTCCTGCCAGGGCTCCTCAGCTGTGGGGCACAGTCCCCCCACGACCCTCCTACACTCCCCCCAGCCCACCCGCTGCCCTTGTCCTCCTGCCTCTCACCCCCCTTGGGCAGCTGGTGGTGTGCTCAGTTGGGCTAAGGCTGCTCCCGCTCGCTTTGGCCCCAAGGCCGCTGTCACTGGGTGTGAATGTGGGTGTAAAACCCCTGTCCCGAAGCCTGAGGATGGCGGGTGTTTGTTATCTGTATCTCGCTTAATCTCAGCCCTTGTTTCTCTTTTGCACGGCAGCAGGGATGGTTGGTGGGTCGGGATGGTGATGGCTCTAGCCCACACTGTTTGTCCCCATAATACTGAGGTCAGGTCCTGTTTCTCCTCCTGGAAGTGTAGGAGAACCAGACCCTCCAGGAACTGCCTGATTTAATAGCTGCAGATGGAAAGGCCACCTATAGCGACTGCAGAGAGCTGCTGCTGCTGCCAGAGCACCCCTTGGCTTTGCAAACACAGGAGTTGCTGAGCTGCAAAGTGAGCTAATGAAAGTAATGGAGTGTGGGGAAATCATGTAAAATCACCACAATCACCATCATCTGTAGAAAATTGTTTTCTGCTCTTCCAGTCCTCCAGAACGGCAATGCTCATATGAGAAAGAAATCAAGATATTTTTAACCTGAAAAGGGGAAGTCTAAGATCATCAGTGGCTCACAACAGTGTGGAGGGGCATGATGTATGTCACTCCATCTCAGAATCATTTTACCCCCTTTGAACTCATAGTGATATATGTCTTTGATCGACTATTTTATTTTTTAATTTGCTTCCAAATAGAACTAGAAAGGTATTTTAGAAAATTATATGCAGGGACCTTTCTGAAGGCCTAACCTTTAAAATCTTCCGTGAGAGTATGTGCGCATATGTCTAAGAGAAATTTGTGTGTGTATACACAGGAACGAGTCACAATTTTCAACACGTTTTCTTGCTTTCTGCACTCCCAAGTTCACTTTCATTTGCGCAGTTACAAAGCTTTTGCTGTATTTAGTCCCAGATAAGATTCAGAGGGCCACGACAAATTGGCGGTACAATCCTTATCAGGGGTTTTCATAACCGGCAGGGCTGGGGTTGGTCTGGGCTGGCGGGGAGGCTGCCAAGGGACCAGCCCGGGCTGGGCACCGGGGCTGAGACCTCCATGCGAGGGGCACCCTTGGGGCGATGCCGGCACGATGCTGGGGAGCGGGGCTGGCTGCACCCCTCGCCCGCCGGAGAGCCCTCGCGTTCCGGGCACGGCCCCGCTGCGCGGGTGCTTGGGCAGTCGGCGTTAGCGGGTAACCGGCGCGCTGGGGTGGAAATGACACACCGTCTAGCAGAAAGGGAAAAAGGTGTTTGTGAAAGGAAGGCCAGCAGCTGGACAAACTGCAGCTGGGCGGCTCTGCCTTTGTGTGAAACGCAGTGCCGGGGAGTCAGCAAGGCCTTTGGCTCAGCTCCTCTGAGCCTTTGTATCTACCTGTCTGTATATGTTTTCATATTTGAGGGAGCGGTTGCCCGGCATTTTTAAGAGGCATAGCGCTTCTTCAGGAATGGGACTGTTTGGCTTGCTGATGCTTTTTCTCCGGAGTATGAAGTGCTGTTTTGATGGCTGATGGGTTCTTTTTTCCCCCTTGCTGGGTCTGGAAGTTGGTGGAGAAGCCAGTGGCACAGATGCTTTGGAGAATAGTCTAGGCTACAAAGAAGAAATAATTTAATAATCCCTATTGAGACAGTTGCTATTCATCGGTGTCAGATGGTAAGTCACTTCGATCTCTCCATCCTTATCTATTTCTATAGCTATTTACCTGTATTTCCTAATTACATTCAGATTACAGTGACGATTTTTACAAAGCTATCATACGGTTAATTATGGCTGAATTTAGTAGTTATTGGTGTTGCATATTTGACTGAAAATAGTTACTTTCAAACTGGTTTCACCCTGAGAAACAGAAACAGTACTTCTGATATTACTATTTGTGAACGGTTCTGCTTCTTGCTCTCTTCCTATCACAGGAAGGTAAGAAATTACATTAGACTGTTATTTATAAGTAGAGGTAAGATTTTAGTGTTGGTTTATATTTTTAATTTCTCCCTTTAAATAAAATCCGTGGATAAATATGAAGGTAAGGAATTTTTAAGTTGAAAGTAAAGAGACCAATAAATACAGTTGAGGAGCAGCAGGATGTGGATAAAGGGTAGTCGAGGAGGGAGGCGTGTTTCTCTGCTTTAAATACGAGTGAAAAATCGCTTCTTAAACTTAGCTTGAATTTTTTCTCACTTGCTGCACTTTCTAATTACTCACCTATTCACATTGGGTTTGAGCCAACAGAAACTGAATGTTGCTCCTATGTGTTCACTTGGTCTAGATATAATTTTCTGTTCGGGGCACCTGTATGGGAGACGTAAAACCTCAGTGATTCATTGGGTGACTGAAGCTGTTAGTACTTCCCAGGGATGGCACAAGAAATGAAATCTCAATTAAGAGTGACTTTCCCTTACAAAGTAAAGCCTTTGAATCAGAGCGTACCTCGGAGCCTTTTGTCTGCCAAATGGGTGGGGGTAATTCAGTTGAGAAAATGCAGTCAAGATGTGAAAAAAAAAGTGCCCGGGGGCATGCAAGGCCTGTTTCCAATGATGCACGGATGTTAGCAACATGCTGAGCTTTAAGATCCCAGAGCACAATAAGGCAGAATATTCCTTTCTCACCCTCTGGGAATTAAATTAGGTGTCAAACCAAAGGACTTTAAGAAAATAAAATCAGAAAATTTGGGGGGTTCAGTTGGAAATTTTACATGACTCACAAATTTTCTGTGTGTGTAAGCTTGCAAAAATATAGTTCTTTTTTGGTACTGAAACTTTTTTAGTGTCGATGCCTTTTAAATAAGCAAGTTGTAACATTAACTCAGAAGCTCTTCGATTATATGCCTAGTTTCAAAAAAAATTGCAGACTATGTGTCAGCAAAATGAATTCTAAAAATTTTAAAAAGTATGCTTTATAGTATATAGTACTTTACAGTATGTACACTTTATAATAGATGGTCTAAAATCAAGCTTAAGATTCTTAATTCCTAGAATTATGTGTAGAATTGAACCAAGTTATTTTAAAAGTTCCAGTAGAGACCCTTGTTCCAACTAAATAAGCAGGTTTCCAGAAGTGTAATCATCTGGAAATACATAAATAAAGTAAATAAAAAGGTAATACAGTGTCGTGGTGCTATACATTTGGTTTAAATGAATTTGAAAGGTATCATTTCAACATTGTATAAAGATATCACTATAGAGGGAGGACTGTAAGTGCAGATTGTCTATTTTAAGATAAAATAATAAAAAAAAATAAAGAAACTGGGCTTTATTCTCTTTTCTTCATATAATATGAAGAACATCTTTTTTTAATACTTTCAATTTTCTTCCTCTTATAGTCTGTTGTAAATATACAGTATCCTTGACCTTAGCTGCTCAAGCTTAGGTTAGCCTTCCTGAATAATGAGAATTCTTCTTTAAGCAATTCTCCCCAATATATTTTTGATATCTTTTTATGCCAGATGAGTTTTTTCAGTATTTGAAATACGCTGAGATTGTATTTTCATGCACTGTAAAATCAAGAGGGTTAAAAAATCCCTGCTTTCTTCTCCTACTCTCCATTTCCATTGAAAAAAAATATTGTGTGTCCACATAACTTCATGTGTTTGTAGAGGGGCAAGGAAATGCCGGCTGTCATAAATTCTTAGGTTGAAGATCTTCCAACTGAGCTAGCACTAACTCCCAGGCAGTTGGGTTTTTTTGAAGGACATGTTTTGTAGACCTAATAACTAGGCTGCTAGGTTATTTAAGGTGTTCTCCTCTGGACTCCTTAATTGATTCAGATCATTTTTGAAGTGCAGTGTCAGCAATGAGTCTCATAGCGCAGCTGATGGAGGTCTTGCAATGATTTATTTTCTGTGCCGTCTGTTAGTAAATCTTTATATAATGGTTGCTTTCCTATGACAGCAAGAAAGAACTTGACTCATGTTCAGCCTGCAGATCCTTTTGTGAGAACTGCCGCAGGGCCAGCTATCTCCCTTCTCCTGCTCATTCTCCTAACTTATTTCTTCCCAAGTGAAGTATTTTGCAACAATATGTCCTTTTTGCATACCGCCTCCTGTTTGTCTTAGCCCATTTCTCCAATTTCCATATCCATCTGTGTATCTAATCATGCTCTCCAATATGCCTGCAGCTCCTTTTAGCTTTGTGCAATCTGAAAACTCAGAAATCAGGTTGCATTATTCGCATCAGAGGCTAGCCTACAACATGGTCCTCTCTTACTGATGGTTTGCAGCGCTTTCGGTTGGCCTCTGTAGGCTCAGGCACTTCTTGCAGGTTGCTACTGAGCATCGTGATCTGGAGAGGCCCTGGAAGAGACTCAAATTGGACGTCTTGATCACAACTCTCAAAATGCAAACAGCCCCTAAACAAGAATGCTGTAAAAATATTGAACAGCGTCAAAATGTCTTGATGCATCTTTCCAATTTGATGAGGAACCGCTGATAAATATTCTTTAATATGGTGTACCTGTCATGACAATTTCATGTAGACCATTCTCTTCATGAATATGCCATGTGAAGCAGCATTAGGAACTGTATGAAAATGAAGATAGATGTCACCTGCTTCCTTCTTAGCTGTAAGGTATATCATTGTACTATTGAACAAAAATTACCTTTATTTGACAATAATTTACATTGTTTCTCACAAAGGCATGTGAGAAATCTTTATGTGCTTACACATAGTGTGTGTTCCCAAGTATTTTTGCCTGTAAGTTTAGGTGAGACTGAAATGTCAGTGGGGCCCCTGTGAAACCTACTTTCAGCCCATAAAGATGTGCACTGACTTGCCTTTTTTCTGTCTCCTGCAACATTAACCATCTGTATTGTTGTGCCTGGATCTATGCTATTGGCCTTGCTAGACCTGTGCCAGGAAGATTGCGGCGTCCGTGGCTGAGGCATGGAGCAGCCCTGCAAGGGGCCGGCAGGGACCCAGACCACTCAGGTGACCTCGCTGGGGGTGGGTAGGACTCAGTTTCTGTCCCAGTTTCACGCCCAGCCTGCATCTGCCATGACCACCTCTGGCCACTTTCTCTCACCTATGTGCCAAAGATACACTTCACGGCCTGTGGGTTTTGTGTGTCAGCAGCATTTGGGTAGTTCAGTCTTTCTGCTTACCAGCAGGTTCTCCTTCGTGTGATACTATTCAGAAATAATTCTTATTTACCCTGCTTTATACCTGATTCAGTCATCTAGATAAGGTATTCAGCAGTACCAGCCCCTGTGTTATTTTTCCCTTATTAATGCCCCAAAACTCTCAACAGAGCTTTCTGCTCTGTCTTTCCAGAGTTTGGGACAAGTGTAGGTTACCTTTGAAATACAAATGCAGGCCTCTCCCTTGCTTGTCATTCCCAAACAAGCTGTGCCTTTTCTATATTAATATTTCAGTTGTGTGAATTCTCAGCAAGTTTCTGTTAAATCCCGTACTTTATTATGCATTAAGACTTCCAGTTCCTCCTGTTTTATTCCTCATAGCTCTTTTATTAGTACCCAGGCTTTTAATACGTTCACCAGACTGAGCTGCTATTTGTTCCTCTCCCTCTTGTGACCTTACAGTGAACCCCAGTATCTCTTTTCCCCTCTTCCCTCTTCAGAGTTCGTGCTCTTTTTTTCCCTCCTTTCCATCACTTCCCTGGGTTTTGAGCGTTGTCTGCATTGTTTTGGTTGAGAGGGGAGAATTTAGTTCACTTTGTTGTTTTCTGTCTTTCTTCACCAGATGGATAACAGCAGAATAGCAGGGAATCTGTCGTGGAGCCATTATCCCGTGATCAAAGAAGGCAAAGCACTCTTGGCAGCATCCTCTGCACAGCCCCAACGTGTGTGTGTGTGTGTGTGTGTGTGTGTGTGCGCGCGCGCATGTAAGCATGCATGTCCATGGGTGCCCCTCTCCTCTTCCTGGTCTTTGACACTAGGTTGGTAGGGTCTATGGACTATGGGCTTATGGAGCCCCTGCACCTTCTCCCTTACCCCAATTGTTGTCTAAATTTGTCCCACTTTCCCTAGGAATCCATGGTTTTGTTTGTGCTCTGTTTTTTGAAGGAAGAGCAGCTTTTTGCCCCTCCTGAAGGAGGCCAGAGCTATGAATGGAGCTAGTTTCTTAGATTTCAATTGTAATTTAATTAGCGTAGAATAAAAACCCTTGTATGATGAAAAATTGTGCTATGTCTAATACACAAACAGCATAATGAAAGGCAAGAGTTTCACTGTTATTGTAATAGATGATTACAATAAGGTAAGGTGCCTAAACACCTGGAGAGGAGCAGGGGCGCTTCCCACTCGGGCTGGGGGTGCCTGGGCTCCTGGTAAATGAAAGGGCAAACAACAGGCAAGGGAAGAGGCTCAAGATGCTAACAAAGGGAAACAAACTCCTAAATATATTTTTTTAAAAAACTTGGGAGAAAATTCTGGCATACCTAAGGGCTTAGATATCTTAAAAGAGAGTTTTTCATCTCCTTGAAAACGTTGTGGCCGCCTCGTCCTCTTGATTGCTTCTTCCTTCTTCCTTCAAAGACTGCAGTTTAGTGCAGTGTACGTGTATTTGAGGGCCTCTATGCTACTTAGTCACCTAACCTCTAGGACTTTGCCTTATTGAACTGATTACTAAACTGCCCCTGAATAACTAATTATCGCACATACCTTTTGCTTCTAACAGTTCCTACGCATGAGCTATGGTTTCCATTAGTACATACCATCACTTAATGGCATATTCTGCATGTTTAACTACTGATCTGGTACCGGAACTCATCTAGTTAGTTTCAGACTCTGGTGATTTGCAACCTTTCTGTATTCCTAAAGATGTCTTGGCATAGATGCAAACTGGTGTGGTGAATTTAAGGCTATTAAAAACTAAGGCATTTTCTTAATTACTTTATAAGTACTTCATTAAGATACTTAGTGAGGCCTTAGAAGTCCACGAACCACAAGCTGAAAACCACAGCCTCAGAAACAATACATTAGGATTTAATGGTGAATTCACAGTGTTTTTTACCTGCATTGCTGCTAGTAAATAAGAGGAAGGCATCTGCTATCTATTTAAGCAGTGAAGATCAGCAGTAGAAGTTTCAAAAGCAATTAGTTTACTCCACTGATATCAATATGGAAAGGACTTCAGGAGGTAGATTATTCTAAATGTCTCATTTCTCTTTCTCCCCTTTCACCATATTGGCATATAGTTTTCAATATGGGGAGGTAACATGAAATACAGAAAGATGCAAGAGCCTGAAATTAAGAGAGACAAACCTCTATTGCTGTGATTCTTATAAACCTGGATTAGTGCAGTTGTAGCTGAATACTCCGTGGTTCTTCATCTTCAGTACTGTGTCAGCAAATGATGACCATGGGTCACTATGATAAGTGTCTGCTACTTCTATAATTGTCGTGAATATAATTTTACATGGAAAATACAATTGAAATACGACTTCCTGTCACTGTGCGACCTTCCAGAAAGATCACGGTGCTGGTAAAGTTCTCCAGATGACTGTAATGCTTTTGGGTCTAATGTATCAAGCTTCCTTGCAAAAAGACTTTACTTTAAAAATATTTGATATTTCAGTTCAGTTTCTTGTGAAACTCTGCATTTTGCATGCACTTCGTGGTATGGAAGTATTACTTTCCAGCAAACACTCCCACGTCTTCTCATCGTTTGGGACTACAGAGCATTTCCCCTTCCAGTTATAAGAGTAAGTGTCCGCTTACAGTTGCGTATTTTCTGTGGTTATCGCTGTAATGTTTGTAACAGGTTTATTTCTGTTAGGCTTCATGGTATAAGAGGTGTCCAGCAAAACAGATCATTTCCTAAGATATCTTTGCTTTCTTAGAGTCATGGAGCATGAGATGCGGAGCCTGGACTGGTGCATGGTTATTTACAGAAGGAGGAGTACCGTGTGGTCCAGTTGGCGCTGCCCTGGACTGCAACTCAGGAAGACCCTGGTTTCCTTTTTGGCTCTATTACTTATTTGCTGTGTTTCCCAGTGCAAATAACTTTATCTTTTTGCATCTTCACCCTCAGATGTAGAGCGAAAACACCCTTAATCTATATGCAGTGATTAGTACAGTAAGAAAGATCTTGTTCTTTAGATGAGGTGTCCAGGTGCTTCTGTCATAAACACGAAATACATGCTAAATTCTAAATAATATTTGAAGAAGTAACAAGACACTTTCAGAAACTTGAACAGCATAAAAGATCTATTTAGGCAAACACTTGTCAGGAAAGTTTTCATCGTGGTCCCACTACCTGTCATTTCCTGGTCCTGACTTTATTCCTGCATTATTTACTTCTAGACTTTCCAGAAGCTTATGTATGGACAAAAGCTCCTATTTTACTTCATATGCTCCTCTGACTTTGGAAACTGTATCTTCGGTAACATTGCCACTCATTATTTCTGCAAGAATTAAAATATCTTGAATTGTAGATGTCTGGCACTGTGGCAGTTCAGGCAGTAAGAGCAAATCGTTTAGAAGAGAGTGAGCTCCCTTTCACAGTTGCCAAGGTAATTGTCAGCTGTGATAAAGTCCGAGCACTGATGGTTTTGGATTGAGTTTGGTTTTTAACACGGGAGATAGTCATACCACGGAAAAAATAACTCTTTTCAGAAGCTGTAGTTATTGCTTTATATCCATGTCAACATTCATTTTCTGGATTTTGTGCAAATTGGATTAGTTTTCAGACATTTTAAAACAAGCATAAGCGGCTAACACAGAGAGGCTGCAGGAAGGGAGCACTGGGATTTCAGGGGCGACCTTGTCTCTCTTCAGTGCGATGGGGAGAGCAGACTGGCTTTCCCTGGTCCCGCCTGGATTATGAAGCAGAAAGGAAACTTCTTGCTGCTCCTTTCCAGAACGGCTCTTGTTCCAGGGGAAGTGAGTGGGAGATTTATGACTGGCATTGTACCTTTTGCACTGTGCAAACGTAGAATTTACTAGGAACGGGTTTAGACCCTTCTGGCAGGGAAATGAGATACTTAAAGTGTAAGTTGCCGACTTCTATTTCTCTTTCAACATTTGTGTTTGAGGGGAGGGAGTGTTTTCCTGCCAGTGGAGTCTTTAGCTATAGTTATTGCACCTTCAAAGTTACAACAAAACTCACTCTGACTTTTGTGGTAAGGCATTTAGTGTGGAAAGGGTATGTATATTTTTTCTCTTTTTTCACCCTCTGATATAAAATACGACTGGAAAAAATATTCCAAACTTTTCCAAAGGACTTTTGCAGCAGAAAGCACTAGTACAAAAAGTCCTTTGTTTCACAGGAATATCCAAACCTGTGGTAAACTCTTGCGCATTTTTTTTTGTCCCTCCCAGACAGGTGCCATGAAGCTCTTTGACATTTGTAGAGCAGATGGGATGCCATTTTACTGGTACATCTAATTGACAGAGCCTTACTAACTCTCTCCATGCATCCTGCCTTGGAAAGTGTGGGCTGTGGAGCATTAGAGAGCACTTTTTCCCCATCAGCAACTTGCTTAATTCACTTACTGTCGGGTGAAGAGTAAGAGCGATAACTTGCTAACTGGCCTGTGAAGCCTCTTGGGAGTTCATACCCCAGGGAAGTGATTTCTTGCTGCTGAATTTGCCATTCTGGCTGGTTGGTCACTTGCTGTTGACTTGGCTACCATACATTGTATTATGTATATCTGCAGCCACAGATGTTATAGTGTGCATATATTTTAATGTAAATAGCAGTGTTGTCTGTCTATGCAATCACATCACCACATATGAAATTCAATAGGTGTGGAATACATGAAGATGTCTGTGAAAGGCTGTCTTCGGGGATGTGTGAACGCGCACATCTCTCCATGGTGCCTGTGAAGGTTTCAGAGAAGAACGTAGCTGTCCCAATCATTTCTGCTAATCTTGGCATGTCACCATCATGCTCAGTTCTTGCACGTACGTATGTCTCAGATGAAAAACACAGAATAACTGTTTTGAGTGTAACTTCTGCTTCTTCTACACTCCTTGGCAGGTCTGGTTTACACAAGAAAACTACCTTTGCAATGTGTTTCCAGCATTTAAATCCCAATAGACACATATGCTTCCCCAGAAGTTGCTTCTTTGAAGAAAGCAGGCGATAATTTCACTTTTGGAAAGGTAGCTAGACTGTATTTTATGCTGATTGTCATTGGATATGACCAAGAGGGGTAGGAATACCCGAACAAATATTTAATGCATTTCAGCTGGAGTGTAAGTGAACTAACAAACCCCTTGCCCTTGAGCAGCTGTAATTTTTAGGATTATTCTTATGAAGCGTATTGAGTTTGAGATTCTTGGCTTCCTTGTGCAGCGGCCTGTCCCTCTGGCAACTGTCATCCTCAGTCATATCAGTTACATGCTGCCACAGCCACTGAAACATCTTGTGCAAATGTTAATATGAAGAGCAGGCCAGGTGGTAGCAAACTCTGGGTTAGATCTTCAAGTCAATGTCAAAATCACAGGATTTACAAATAAGGTGTAAAAATTCTGCAGTTCTCCAGGTGTCAATAGTTGTTTCTGTGGCACTGGCATACAAAGCATTTCAATGCCCTTTGTGGCATCCTTGATACCTGTAAGCTCTAATTCTAACTTGCGGCATTGTATGTTGGCCTTTTGGCATGAATGCCATTCATATAGCCTTTTGAAGAAATGCTGGCTGCTGTACACAGAGCTTTCACAGACTGGTTTTAAAGAATTAAAACACAAAAAAGTATTAAAAAAAGGAAGGACTGGAAAGAATCTTAAGAGATTATTTAGCCAACCCCAAGCCCCAGAGCAGAATCAATTATACCAAAGTAATGGGATGTTGGGAGGCTCTCAAGAACAGGTTAGACAGTGATGAAGGCACCATGCTGACCCCAGGCAATCAATTCCACCACTTTTACAAATCTTGCAGTTAGAAAGCTTTTTCTAGTGTTTAACCCAACATCACCCCTGCTGCAATCAAACCTGCTCATTCTTGCCCTATCCCCAGTAGATAGAAAAGTTTATTAGTTAGTGAAGCAAAGCTTTTACATATTTGAAAATTATTATCCTATTCTCTGGCAATCTTCTTTTGTCTTAGATGAAGCATCCTCATCCTTTCAGTCTTTGCTCGTAAACATCTCATTCATGGAGTTGTCTTCTACGTTTTCCCCCATTAGTCCATGTCTGTCTTGAGGTCTAGGGCACACTGGGTCAAAACACAACCCAGTACTCCAGCTGAGGGCTTGGGCTTTGCGAGCAGTATATAGACTGTTACACGTCTTGCACGTGGTTGTGTATCCTACTGGTTGTACTGGGTACGTCCTACTATAAGACTTGCTGCTCTGCAACAAGATGACTTCTTTGATTCATGATCAGTAGTTATTTTCAAGCTCTCTGAGCTATCTGTCATCTGTAAATTTAGTGAGCATATTCTGTATTTTACCAGCCAAGCTGTTAATTAAAATATTGAAAAACAGATCCCTGCAAAACCCCACTCAATATATTCTTTCACTTTGGCCGCCAACCACTGAAAACTAATCTCTGAAAGTGTTTTTTTTTCAACCAGTTGTGTAGCACTTTATAATGGTATCAGCTGACTGTGTTGAATAAGGTAGAAACCTTATTAAATTCAATATGTATTCCATCTGATGCTACTTCTTATCCAGTACCAATTATCCTCGAAAGAAGGAAATTAGATCGATTTGACACAATTAATTCTTGACAAATCCATTTGGCTGTTTTAAACTCTTACAGGATAATAGGGTGGAAAAAGAAACGTTATATAACTTGTCCACGTATCTTTCCAGCCCCATGCTTGCCCTCCCTTCACCTTCCTGAACTCTCCTCTTCATGAGTCCTCATTTGTAATTACCATGGTGCGGGAGTGAGAATAAGAAATGAAGGCAGCAGTCATTATTACTGCCAAAATCTTTGTATCTTAAAGCCAAGCCTGGGCATTCTTGGGTAAACATGAACAGGTTAAGCTTATTTGAAACCACCAGGCATGCTAAGTAGCCTCCAATACTCTTCAGCCCTTTGACACGGACAGGAATTGTCTGTCATACGTGGAGCCTGTTCCAGTCATTTCTCATACATCCTTATAAAAACAATTCAGCTACTTCACCTCTGTTACCTGTATATATATACACATTTCTTTGGGAAATAGTGGGTGCTAAAATATTTTCAAACTGTTTCTCCCCTGCCAGAATCTTTGGATGCGTTTGAACTTGTTAGAGATCGGGATAGTATAGTGCATGTTTGGGGGTGCTGTTAATAACTAGGTCCTTTGAATTCCTTTCTGGTTGCAGACAAACATGAACAATAGTTGGGAACAGTAAGGAGTTTGTCTTTTTGACAAGTCAAAATTCAGACTTTTCTTAGCTCTATCTGCTCATGCAGTTTACATATACAAATATAATAAAGAAATAATAATAAACAATAATAATGATTTTTATCTCTGGGAGTTTTAAAATTCTCTATAAAAACCTGAAAGTTGGTGAGTAATGAAAATCATCTAAATGAGGCCCAATACCTTGCTGGCATCTGACCGCCTGCTTACATAAGCTGTGCGATAAATGCCACATGTGTAATCATGGGGAACCTAAGGGCCACATAGGCTTTTCAGACTTCTTAGGCAATTGCCCAGAATTATCCATTAAAACCACCCAAAATAATTCATGTGGCTGCAAGCTATGCGAAATTAAGCCATGGATTGTATCTCGCCTTGAGCCTTGTGGGCTGACCGCCTGTCCCTGCTGGTGCCTCCTCTGTGCTGGAGGTGGCAGATACTATAAAGTGACTCCAGGAGGTCATCTGGCTTGGCCCCAAGATACAGAGTTACTGCTGTTATTTCTTATATTCCCCTCACCAGTATAGCCAATTTATTTAATTCCTTTTAGTCCACTTTCACATATTTTGTCCTCAATGACAAATAGCTATGACTTCTGAAATGACCAGAACTTCTTTTGTATTCACAAATAATGTCATCGTTTTGGCAGCCAATATTTCAGGGCTTAAAAACACATACATTTATCTCATTGCCCCGAGTTACACCCTCTTGAGCTTTCTTTAGCAATCTGACTTTCCCCTTGGTGTTTACACACCCTTCGTGCTTTCAGATAATCACTGCATCCTTTCCAGTCCCTTTAACCTTCATCTAGCCAAGCAACAGTTGTTTGTTCAAATTTATTCTCATAAATCACATCTTCCCACAGAAGTCAAAAGGAACATGTGATGCTCTTCTGTGACCAAGGGTATGAGTAACTTTCAAAAACCCAAATCTCAGTTACTTTTTGTTAGGCACATGTTGCTACAGGATACACATTGTACTGAAGAAGCGTATTTGGCCATCTTCAAACAGAATTGCCTAATTATTAAATCCTTGCAAATGAAGATTCATTTTTCTGAGAACTAGAGATACCAGCCTGCTCTACGTATACTTAAACAAAATGACTTCCCTGTAAAAATTCATCAACATGAAGCCAATGCAGTTAGCTCATTGCCCTCGAGGGCTGTTGTATCATCATTGATGCAGTAGGTTGAGTTGTGGAGGGTAAATTCCCCCCACTCACACCACCGCAGTCACAATAATCCTTCTGTTCACAAACTTCCCAAAATATTTACTGAGAGAATAGCTTGGAGGTATGTTTTCAGCAACGCTTAAGCCTGTTTTCACTTGTCTTTCTTGCTTGCCTTTTTTTTTTTTTTTTTTTTTTTTTTTAAATTACATTTTGGGAGCGGGTTGGCCAGTGCTTAAAAGCTGGACTTTCAGATAGACCGCTTCTCCTTGCTTTAATTAGTTTGACAGGCACCTCTCCTTTCCAGCTGAGTCGCCCTAACTGGAAGCAGCTGCTCTTTGGAATTACTCCCCCTCCTCGCTGTGTTACAGGAGTAATAAGTGTCTCGTGCACCTTCAATGAATTTGTGGATGTAAAATGCACCATTCCAGGGCTTCAGGTGTGCCTGGCTGCGGAGCGATGTTTCTCTCCATTCTCTATTACTTAATGAAGTTTTATGAAGTGAAACATGTCATTAACAATATAGGGAAAATTAAATGTGCAGATCGGATATGATTCTCCACTTCGTTGTTAACTCTTGTTAGTAAATGTAGAGCAGGTTTTAATAGATTTTTCCATGGCAATTTAAAACTCTGATTTGAGAGAGAAAGTCTTGAATGACTGCACAGCTTGCAAGGTAGTGAAGAGTAAGGTTTCTCCAGAAGAGCACAGGCTCTGTGAATCAAGCTCATGCCTGTGTTTACAGCCCCAGCTGAAATGAATACTTATCATCTTGACTACGTTGTCACCGTCTTGTGAATGCTCCTGATTTCATCACTGGCTTGATGATTTAACATCCTACCACCTGGAGCCAAGTAATGTAAAAATCTCAATTTGCTGCTGGTTTTTGGTTTAGGTTGTTTTTGTTTTTGTTTTTTTTTTTTAATAATGGAAATGTAAATTCTGGCTTTTATTTTCCAGTAAAAGTATGAAAATCTGACCTAAGTGCACCCTGATGACTCAGACGATTGAAGCTGAAGCACTCCAAAAGTCTTACTTTAAAAAATCCATTATATTTAAATGCAAGTGTAATTTTCAGGTGCCTGACATCTGTGAGTTTTGAACACTTATCATTACAGCAGAAATTGCAACACCACGTGTAACACAACAGCTTGCCTACTGCTTGCTAGTCAACTGCTGTTTGTTTTTCCATAAATTATCTCTTAATGTACGTGTCTGGGCTCGCTGGGTGGTGCACAGGTCAGCTAAGCCAGGGGCACAACTCTGAGATGTTTTAGTCTGATCTGGTACTCCAGGGAATGGGCAGGAAACATTTAAAAGGTAAGGTAGGTCAGCTGTTTGGAAAGTGAGAGCAGACTGGGTGCTCTGCATCCATCAGATCCTCTGATGAGAGTTGTTTCCAGGGATGGAGGTGAGAGGAGAAGCTCTGGTGATAAAGCAGGAGTTATTCCAGCAGAAACTGATCTGAAATAAGAGGTTGAAGCCAGTACGTTCTTCTCGCCTGGCTGCAGTAGGGACAAGTGACCCTAGGCTGACATGATCTACAAGCAAACATCAAATAGTCATATCTGGTCTATTATCTTCACCTGTGGCTAGCTGAGATCATTGGGCAGGTTTCTTTGTTTGGTTGGCTTCTGCATTAAGTAGGACCATTAATAATACATCTATGTGACTTGGGACACAGGCTTAAAAAATACAAAGTCTGAGCTCAGTACTGAATCCTTGTGGGACTGAAAGTCAGGCTTTGGGTAGGGTCTGTTTGCTGCTTGTTCAGAAGGGTGGGGTATTAACTTTTAAAGAAACAGTTGAGGAAATAATTGGTGTTCTGTTATGTTTTGGGACAATGTTTAATTGGTAAATTGGGGAGTGGGTGTTAGGTGGGGTGTGGAGGAAGTGACTTTTGTGTGGAAGTGGTCTGTTCTGGAAGAAAAGCTAAGCAACTCTTCCTCTTCTGTTTTCTTCCAAGTCTCTACCATTGGTGTGTTTGTGTTACATGTACTTTGCTGTAATATTTTCCTAAGGGCAGCTCTGTAAATTTTTGACTCTCCATTGATAGTAAGCAGATAACTTTTTTTTTTTTTTTGAGAGAGAGAGGGCTACGTTTGCATTTCATAATCGGTTGCTTTTGCAGAGATCAATGTAAGCTCTTGGGTTTCTTTTTCCAGAAAGCATTACTTTTAGGAAGGATATTTTCCCTTGCAAAGGGAAATGTAATAAACATCTTCTCTGATCTGTATCCATTCTTATTTCAAAAAATTGAGCTGGTCATGGAGTGAGTAGTAATCAAACAGTCACTGTGTGAGCTTGGCCATCTCTCTTGGTGCTCCTCCCACCTTACTACAGCCAGCTTGGTGTGATAGTTACATCAGCACTGAGAATCTCTGAAATACACGGCTCTCACATGCTACTAAGTTGTACCTTATTCTTGGCTGGTTTTATGATGCACTTTGGGATGAGATCATCAGACTCCTTTTCATTAGTAGCTCACTAAAAGTTTCAACAAAGGAATCAAAGGACACCGCGTTTGGAAAAAGGAGAGACTGAAAGTTCTATTCCCAGTTCTGAGGCTTGCTTTTTCTCCTCTTTTGCTTCCCCAGTTCTAAAATTATTTGGGATAAGAGCAGCCAAAGGACATTGAGCTAAATAGTTCTCTCTCATCATCCCAAAGGATGCTGAAGTCCTGTCTGAAAAATTAATTAAGTTTAAAATATTTTGTAAAAAGTGCTGCAGAAAACTAATAGAAAATAACTGTTTAAATGTTGACAGGAAATGACAAAGCATCAAAGCTGGCTTTGCCATGCAGCTAGAGAAGAGGGGATGCTGAGTTTGAGTGGAGAAGGCAGAAGTAATATGAAGAAGCAAGAGTCTCAGTAAATTTCGGAAATTGTTCAGACAGCATCTGGCATTGTGGGAGGCAGATGGAGTCCTGATCTGTTGGCAGTTTTGGAGTGGCATGCTGTGCACCTAAGCAGGATCGTGGCTGTGGCATCCCTGGGAAAGTGTGCTCCTCACTGGTCACATTCTGACTCCTGGAGCCCCTCCGTTGGCTGAGCCAGTGCTGCTGCCTCTCAGTTAAGAAACACAGTGCTGTGGTCCATGTCGGGGAGGGGAACTGGGCAGGATATGACAGGCCTCTGTGGAGCGCATCTGCAGGCAGGAAGGGAGGATACAAACCTTTCCTTTCTCCTCGAGAGTCAAAAGGTATCCTTCCAGAAGGGCTGTGACACTCGCTGTGTTAAGATTTCTTTTCCTTATATAATCTGTCGTGCGCAGTCACAGCCACTGTATTTTAACTGAAACCTGCCAAGCTTAGAAGTATTTGTATGTCTAGCAAGCGTGGTGCTAGCCTGAAGCGTTAAGACTACTGGAATGATTTTCCTGGGCATGTGTCTCTCCCTCCTTCTTATTTTTTAATCTAGTGGGGTACTGATGTATAGGGGAATGATGGATCGGGTGTAATATGGAGAGTTCAGACTTCTGTCAGAACAAAGCAATTTGTTGTTCCTAACTGCTTTCTACTGATAGAATTAAACAGACTTAACTCCATCTGGTTCCTGTTGGGTATATTAGCGTACTGCTCTCGCTGTGATGTGGTACTCTAGTCACAAGGCTGGCAATAAGACTGTGAGCTGACAGTTAAGCCTCTAAGAGAATAAATAATGATTTCTGACTGTACAGCAAAGAATATTTGGCCTAAATACTGTCTATTTTAAAGCCACTGGGTAAGTATTGTTTACACCGCTTTTAAAATCAGGAATATTTTCTGTAGTTTTGTCGGAAGAGGATGCTGAAACTTGATCATTTCAGGAATATATAGCAGTCTGATGTGCAAGTGCACATGACAGATCTAGTGCTGTCTTATAGTTCATGCCTGTATGTACTAAGCGTGTCTGAGACAGAGGGACAGCCTGTTTGGCAGAACAGCTGACGGGTTGGGTGTGTGGGTCCCCATCCTGCCCCACGCGAGAGGCTTTCTGGAGTGGCCACTGGCACGTCTGCTTCCTGCTGGAGAGCAGCTGCCGCCTCCTTTGGCTGATATGGGTGATGCAGAGAGCCCCACTCCCAGGGGCCCCGCTACCAGAAATAACAATCATACTTAAATAAGTCTTAAGGAAAATACTTTAAAAATGAAGTAACAGGTGAGAATTAAAAAAATACGTAGCAAGGACAATGAGATAAAATCGTTCCAAGATGGATCATGATAAGTTGATGGAATGGAGCCTGCAACCAGTGAGGGTTGCAGTTCCAAACAAAGGCTGTGATGTGAAACTTTGCATGTTTCAATTTGATGACCAACACCACCGGGAAAGAGGGAGAGAGCTGAATGGAGATACAATCACTGCTAATAATGTGTTGCCTTGTAATTTGCTCGTGTTAAGGGTTTTAGTGCTTTTGCAGGTCACCTGTAGGGGCTAGCTGGAATTTTTATTTCTCCCTTCCCTTGCACCCTCTGTTGCATACAATGGCTTGCTTATTTATTCCTCTGTAGCTTTGATGTTCTGATTTAAACTTGATATACTGGGCAGGGTGTTGTTAGTGATGTTGAGAAACCTCATGTGTTTTGTTCATGCATGCAGAGTTAATTGCTGGGCCTCTGAGCAGGAAGCCATTTCCCTCAGGTCATCTATCAGGAGCCCATGACGTTTTGTGTCTATTACACTGTGGGGCATGATCCACTCTCCAAGGCAACCTGATCTCTCCTGGCCTCTTGCATGTAGTTTAAAATTGATATCAAAACGCTCAGGGTTGTTTGTGGTATAGATTTCTTGGATTAAATGCCTTTTACGTGGTTGCCAGCAGTTGCGATAGTCTGGTTCTGATGGCGCATGTCAGCTTTTCCAGTTTATTTTGATGAATATTTCAGTTCTCTGCGATTAAATGCTTCGTTGAAACCATTGTGTCGCTTGTGTGACACTATGGTGAGATGATACCCGCTGCTTTGGGACAGAAAGATTGTCATCGTTTGTCTTAATGACTCAGAGGTTTGCCGTTGAGGCTTGTGCTTTTCACGGTGAAAGAGTTTGGTGTGATGAAGGTGATGTCCCTAAACCCTCAGTAAAGAAAGGAGAAAGATGAGCTTCTCTATGGCCACCTTAACCTGAGCTAGGATCCTGCTCTGAGCATCCCTCTAGAAGAAAATCCCTGTCTCGTGAATACAGAAGAGTGCTCTCCAAGTTGGTTAATCCTGCCTGGTGTGTAGATGTGGGAAACTCCTATTAACTGCACGCCCACGTGTAGCTGATGGTGTGATAGGAGGACACATTCACATCCACAGTGCATCTGCCATAACTGTGTGAAACTAGATTCACCACATATATGATGATCGTTTTCATCTCCTGTGTAGAGATTTGGAGGAGAACGACCATGGGGAGCTTTGTAGCTGCTCTGTGGAGGGACTTTCCATGCGGAGTGCACTGGAGTGTATGGGAGAGCAACCATGATCCCATGCGCTGCGGGTACGACACACTGGGGAATGGTGTCAGGATCACTGCCTCACCGCCTAGTGCTGCCCTGTAGGTGCACAGCAACCATTTTCCAAGATTTACAAATCTCCTGTGAGATGTCCCCAAAATCTCAGAAAATTGACCGGATGTATTTCTTACCAGTAGTGTACAGAGGCCCAGTACAAGATGCTTCTAGAATGCAGTCTTTTGTGGATGCTTGAGTTACTGTCTAGACAACTACAGGTAAAAATGCAAAGAAAGACTGTATTCTAACATGCTAAATTTCAATGAATTTGTAATTCTGTTGTAACACAAACAAAATACTGCAGTCATAGCTGGGCTTCAAAACTCTTGTAAGATCTGAGTTTCTGCTTGTTCTAAAACTCACATACTCTTGTTGCAGCTGTTTTTTGTAAAATACCCCTGGGATTTATTACTGCAGGACATTGGCGTCGTTAAGATAGAGGCACCCTGTGATATCTAGAAGGAGAGGGCTCTATCTGAGGGAAAGAGAGCAGGGAATATCTTAGCATGTCATAGTCATCGAATGCCTTGGGAAAATAGCATCTTGCGAATGTCTGGAAATGAATAGACAGTATAACTGCAAGACCATAGAAGATGGCAGCTATTGTAAACTGCCATGGATTTGTTGCAATTCATGCCAATTTGTTTCTTAAAGCAGCTGCTCCCAGAGTCACCTGATTTTGCAAGATCTTTTTTTCCTTATCCCCCTTTTTTAAAATCAAAGGCTCAGTGTCTCAGATATAAATTAAAGTCAACTGGCTGAGGGGAAGACTGCTGCAGCCACGCGTCACGTTCCTCTGACGAAAGTTGCTGCCTCCGCACAAGGGGTGACATAATGGCTCGGGAAGCAGCTCTTGGACCACCACAATTTATAATCTAGTTTCTGCTACCTGTACTGCATGGCTGAAAAGTGTGGATATTCAGGACCTGCTTCTGTAAGTAGTGTAGTCATCGCTGCCCGGGAGCAATGACCTCCGCGGGCAGGGAGGGGCGAGGCGAGTGGGAGTGCTGCCCCTTGCACCTATGCGATCCTAATCTATTGCTGCCTGAGCCAGAACAATGAGAGGGTTTTAGACTTTGTGCCCCAGAGTTGCTGGTTTGTTGTTTGGTTTTTTTTTTTTTTTTTTTAAAAAACATGCCTCCAAACTATAAAAAAGACAATGTACAGAAGACAGTGTGCACAAGAGGAGCCCAGAATGTTTAAATCCTGAAATCAATAGTGTGCCTTGTTCAGATATTTTGAAAGTAGGTTGACATTACTATTGTTAAGTGGTTCAACATGGATTTCAGTGGGTCACTAAGTAAATTACCCCTGACTAATTAAACCAGTTTTGAGTTATGCAAGTCATCTCAGAGTATTGAGAGACTTCACTGGCACGCCTTTATCCTCATACTTCATAGGCTTATAGTCGCATACAGTTTAAAGGTCAATTAGTAGAGATTTTATACCTGGTTTGGGCCTTTCATTATTTCTCATTACTCGTCAATAATATGATGAATTACATAGTGTATATTCTACATGTGCATCCTAAAGAAGGGTCAATAAAAATGTGTGTATTTCTACATCATCAGTGGTTTCTTTACCACTTTCTATCAGCATAATTCTATTTCAGTTTTTCTACCTGCGCCCCCCCCCCCCCCCCATCTCTGTTTTGTGTGTGCTATTCACCTCTCCAGCAAAGCTGGAGTAACACAGTGCGTAGAAAAGTCTCATCCCTTTCTTTGCGTACTGGTTGCTGAGAAAGGAAGTGTTTCGACCAGCATTTCTCTCTGGTGCTAGCCTACAAAGTAAATTCTCATCTCTGGGAATGCGGAGAGGAGATGAGGAGCGCAGAGTCACCCCGCTTCTGCTTTATGCCTTCTCCAGAAACTATTTTTAGCCCTGTTGGCAAATGGTGTCATTTGTTGCTCGGCTGTTGGTGTGGTGCAGCCGGTGCGCGCCGTGTCAGCTGTGGGGCCGGCTGCAGGGCTGGGGGGAGCCCGGTGCCAGGAGACCCCAGGGAGGGGGGGGGGGGGGGGGGGCAGGTGGTGGGCCAGGCCCTGGGCTGTATTTGGGTGGTGCAGGGCACGTAACATCCAGCCTGGGAGCTAGCAGGGCTGGTGGGGTGCTGGAGAATCTACAAACTGCTTGAAGATGTGAGGTCTTAAAAGGCTTGGCTGGGGCGTGACAGCTGAATGCATCACTTGTTTATCCCCCCTGTGCAGACAGGTGCTCCTGATAAGCACAGTAGCTTTGCAAGACCCACCTCACTATTTCAAAGCTTAGGGACATGCACGGAGAGTAGAGGATTTCGTTGCTGCTGGTCCCAGCAGAAGCTGGGAGGGCGGTGCGGGGTGGCGGGCGGGCGGACGGGCCTTGGGGACCTCTCCCGCGACAGGGTTTGCCCACCGCCAGGTAATGTGCCTTCCCCAACAAGCGTGATCCTGCGTGTGGGCACTCAGCTGTTCCCTAGGAAGGATGCAGGAGCATCCCTACTGCTGTCTGTAATTAGTGATTATTTAATTTCATTATAATGGGGGGGGATAGCAATAGGAAGCAGGAGGCATAGATGGAGGCAGCGTTTGCCCAGTCCCTCCCCAAGGAGAGCTTTGCCTTCTACCAGGCGATCGGTGACAGCTCTCTCCTCAGGAGAACGATGCGCTCCCGGTACTTAAACTAAACATCGGCATTAACCGGGCGCCTCTCCCCTCGCCGGCCGCGCACCGAGCGCGGTGTCACACGGTGTTTCCCAGTCAGTCCTCCCGCGGTGTTAAGGGATCGCTGTTGACTTTGCCGCCGGCGGAGCTGCCGGCACTCAGGTGAGGCGCCGGCACGGGGGGAGCCCGGCCAGCAACGATCCCTCCCCCCGGCGACCCCCGTCGTCCCGTTCCCCCCCCCCCCCTCCCGTGCCGGGCGAGGGGGGGCCGCCGGGGCCGGGACCGGGACCCCGCCGGGGCGGTGCTGGCGCGGCCACGTGCGCCGGGCGAGCCCACGGGCAGGCGGGGGGGAAGGGGGGGTGCCGGGTCCGCGCGAGGGGGAAGAGAGGAGGGGCTTTGCCGCCGGGTGGGCGCCCCCGCCGCGCCGCAGTGGCACCGCCGGCCGGCCTGTCGCTGGGCCGAAAGTTTGAGGGGGGGCGGCGGTGGGGCCGGGCCGCGGTGTCCCGGGGCGGGCCGGGCCGGGAGCGGGGCGGGGGAGGCATGGCGGGGCGGGGCGGGCCGGCGGTGGTGGCGGCGGGGAGCCGGCGCTGATCCGGCGGCCGGGCCGGGGTATGGAGGGGGAGCGGGCGGGCGGCCCCGCCGCCGCTGCTGCCGCCGTCCCGGCGGAGAGCGGCACGTCGGAGGCGTTCGCCCAGCTGTGGGCCGACGTGATGGGTATCCTGGTGAGTGGGGCCGGGGCGGCGCCGGGCTCGGGGGCAGCCGGCCGTGGGACGGGACGGGACGGGACGGGGCGAGCGGCGGAGCCCTCGCCGGGACGGCGGGTGTCCTCGGCCGGCACCTGCCGCGGAGGGTGCCCGGGGTGGAGAGGGGTGTCCGCGCCGTGCAGGCTGGCACGTCCCGGGAAAACTTCTGCCGTGTGTTGTATCGCGGACCGCTGTGACCGCGGCCCCGGAGTGAGCTCTGGGGACCCTCCTCCCGGCTGTCAGGGCCGGGGGGGGGGGGGCGGCGGCGCGGCCCCCAGCGCCGATGGAGAGCCGGGCTGGGGCTGTTGACCGGGGCCGACTGGACCCGCGTCTGTTTACACGCCCGGCGGCGCGGGTGTAGGCCGATCCGTGGGCGCTTTGTTTCCTGTTGCTCCGGAGTGCTGTGGCGGATTCGGTTAAATTTGGGCGAAAGGCCGGTGTGTTGTCGCTTTTCCATTCCACGCACGTGCTTCGGCCTCCCCCGCGCCGGGCGCGGGCCCAGCCTCGCGCGTGGGGGGTCGCTGCGGCGGGGCGCAGCCCGCCCGTGGGGTCCGTGGGCCCCGTCCCGGCGCCCGGGGTCCGGTTTGGGAGCTCTTCTTCCCGGTCGTTTTGGTTTGTTTTGTTGGGTTTTTTGGGTTGGTTTTTTTTTTTTTTTTTTGGAAAGGAGTTGCTCGGTTACGGCCCGCAGAGTTTCTGGGCCGGTGGTTTTCTGAGGAGGGACTCATTCCTCATAATTCACTGGTTGCGAACAAAAGGGATGGCCCCAGTAAGGAGGGCTCCAGGAGTTATATTTAGTGGGCACGCAGCGTCCCGACAGGGCAGGCTGGGTGGCAAACAGTAAAAATACAGGAAGAGTTAATTCTTTATTTCTACTTGAAGCGAGAGAAAAATATTTACTTTAGGTGCAAGATGATAATTACCGCAGAGGACTGCCACTCAGCAAAAAACCAAATATTAATGTTATATATGTACTGGCGCTGGCAGTTTTCCAGTGATACAGGAATGTGGTAATCAACAGTGGAGTGCCTGTTTATTCATTTTAAAAGCAAATGACTAGGCTTGGTGCATATTAATTTTTGTTGTTAATGTTTAACTGACAGACAGTTATTATGAGAAATACCTTTTGGAAAACTACTGTGGAATGTAACAAGTGGTAAACCCATAGGATCTAATCAGAAGTGTTGTAGAATAGGAAGGAGAATTTAATTAGCATCATGGACTTTATTGTTAATATTCAAAGTAAGATTAAAAAACCCCACCTCATTCCTTTTCTTCATGTCAATGGAGAATTTCTATGACATTCAGTTTAATAGCACCCGGCTGCGTACACTCTTTCACTGTTAATGATTTTAATCTAAGAATGCAAGCGGAGTCAGTTCTGCCAGTTTGTAGGGAGCACACAGTTGGTACTTCATGAACGGTCTCTTTCTCTCCTTTTCTGGCAGGTTTCAGTACTGCATTTAGTAAGAGCAAAGTGCTATTGGATGCCTGGGAAGGAGTGTTGGAGGAGGCCAAACCAACAGCCTAGCGTGCTGGAGCTCAGTGCAGAACTAGATCTGATTCTCACACAACTAATAATTTGAATAGGTTTCTTCTGGCTGTACAAGCTAGTTTCCTTCCTGGGAAGACAGAGCTGTTTAATTGTTATTTGTCTTCTAATAAAACTAAACTAAAGTAATTTTTCTTAGAGTTGGTCTGCTTTACAGGAAGGAATCCTCTTGTAACTATGAAGTTGCTGGTTTGTATCAGTTGCAACCACCACCCAGTGCTACTGCCTTTCCTTACTGCAGCGTTTTGTGTTGCAACACGATTACAAATATGAAAAGATACCCTTGTGGGTCTCAAATAATAAGGTATCTGAGAGAAGACAGAAGCTCTTCTCTGCAAGTTGTCAGCTTTCTTCAGATTTAAGGCTTTTAAAGAATTTTGAGTCTTTGCGGCTGCAAAATATGTCTTAATATGAACAGAGTATAAACTTACTTAGTGCTCCGTCCTTGTCTGAAGCCAAGGAAGAGTAGCTCCGGTGCCTTTTTCCCTGCTCATCTTTTCAGTATGTAGAACTTTGTCCTTTTCAAACCTTTGTTGCAAAAGGCAAACAGCCAACTAGATCAGTGGTTTTCAAACGGAAGTCTGTAGATGGTTGGTTGTTGTCCATGAGGCCATGACAGTGGCCTGCGGAGCCGGCTTACTTCTTTCATGTTGTCAATTAGGTGAGAGTATGGGTCTTAAATTCCTGGGATCGTAATTCACGATCCAAAATGTTTAGGGAGCACAGAGTTAGACACTGGAGTGATTCACTGGGAACAGCTCTATGAACCAAGGAGTTGGTGCAGTGATATGTGGGTAGGTTTGGCTTGCAACAGCTTGAAAGCTGCCAAAGGAACGCACTAGCAGGGCGGAAGAGGCAGGAGAGAAGAGCCCGTATCTTCAGAGGGGAAACGTTGAATGAAGGGAAGAAAGAAGGTGATCATCAAAAGTTTGTTGATCGAATGAGAGAGAAAATTACATTCTTAAACAATGATCATACGATGATGCAGGTTAGAAAGGATCTCGGGTGGCATCTAGCCCGACCTTGAGCTGAAGCAGGGAGAGCTCTGAGGCCGGGTGAGGTTGCTTGGGGCCTTATCCAGTTGGGTCTTGAAAACCTCCAGGGACAGAAACTGCACAACATCTCTGTACAGCTTGTTCCACCACTTTGCTGTCCTTATGGTGAAAATGTTGTTCTTCGTAAAAATGATGAAATGCCTTATTCTATCCTCCTCATACTGAGGAGTTACTGTGGTGGAGAGGAGAAGGGGGAAGGTGTTGTCTTCCTCCCACTGGCCCTGCTGGAAGTCTTGTGGGGGCATGGTGGTGGCTGTGGTGGTGTCTCCTCTAGGTGCAGGTTTACGAGGACAGGCCGTGCAAGTCGGCTCAGCCAGGTGGTAGATTAGGTACTGCAGTTACTTAAAATACAAATTGAGCCCCTCTCACTCAATGGATAAATATGTTTCATTGTTTGTGTACATTTAGGTAGGTTTCTTAAAATAGGACCTCATTAGCAGGAGCCTGTGATGGCAGATCCCAGGTCCGGAGGGGAAGTAAATACTTCTCAGGTGCTGCTTGTAAGCAGCATATTTTATGGACTTTGAAGTCCCATAATAACTCTCTCTATACTTGACAAATATTGAGTGTACTTGCAGCTGTACTGGGATTTTGCTGAAGTAAATGTGACTTTTCCCTTTTGCACTTATTCTAATGTAATATTCCATAGTTGCAGCTGTGGTATAAGCACCTCAAAGCTATTTGTGCTGTTAATGGAGCTCACTAGATAACATAATTATACTTAAAAGCTTTTCCTTAGTCTGCAGCAAGCACATGTTGGAATGTACTGGTTAATTATAATTTGCAATGTCTCAGAGCAACAATGGATGGTGGAAGCATATTAAGGTTTTGGAGAGAGATTGCAGTAGGTGGTGGATCACGAGTAATAATACAGAAATTCTCTGCATCCCCAAAACTCAACACTAAAAAGGGATGGTTTTGGCATAGAAACATATATTGATGTGGCGATAGCAAGCTCTTTGTTGCTAAGAGTCTGAAGATCTGTATGTGATCAGATTTGAGAAAAAATTGTAATGTGAAATGAAAATCATGAACTTTCTTCTTTTAAAGATGTGCTTTCAAAACATGGGCTATTGACCTCAGTTTGGGGAAGACACTCCAGTGTCTTTCTTGTTGATGGGATGTTCTTCCTTCTCGCATACTGTAGCTGGAACAAGTATCTGGTTCAAATCCTGACATTAATGAAATCACTGGCAAAACTGATCAGTTTTGATAGGGCAGGGATTTCACTGAAGAAAACATCCATTTGTGTGATGAGCTTTTGCCTTCAAGGGCCAAAATGCAAAAGATACAGAGGAACTTGTAAGAGATGCAACAAAATTAGAAGTCTTTTCAGCTTTTTATTTTAGGGTGATAGCTAGTTTCTTGTTTCAAACTGTTGAATCACAGGAGCTGAAAAAAAAAAAGAAAAGTCTTTATTTTTTGATAATATTTTGCAGTTATGCAAAGAGAAAACCAGTTCTTTCCCACCATCTGCTGTTAGCTAAAGAGAACAGAGTATTTTGAGGACAACAGAGCTCACTTGGGTTTGTACTGGGAGCCCTGATATTTACATACATAATTTATCTCGCTCCCTGTGTTTCAGTGACTATTTGAATTTCTTATCAAAGTCATAAAGAGACAAACCAAAAGAGTGAAAGACGCCAGCTGATAATACTACTGTGATAACATGTAATTACATACTGGCTAACATACTTTGGGGAGAGGAATTTGATATTAAGCCCGGGAGCCTGGATATCTGGAGAGATCGGGGAAGTAGATCCCCGACCGATAAAAGCAGTCGGAGGGCTGCCAGGAGGAGTTGTGGCAGCTCACACCAGCTGCAGATTTCTCCCAGGATTGCTCTTCTGTAAACTGTTGTTAGTTTCCCGGTGACGTCCTGTGGAAATCTCTACTTCATCAGCCTCCGAACTTCTCATTCGGGTGACTCTGTTTCTCTGATCTCTCTTGGCACTGAGAGGCCACTCCAGCTGAAGCCATCGGCGCTCAGTGCGGCTCCATGGCAAAACATGGACAACTGAGTAGCTGCTCCAGGTAGAACGTGCTTTTGAAAATGCAATATACTTGTTTTTTTCTGCTTTTTATTGATGTGTACGCAAAATGGCTATGACGCTGTGTAATTAGCTCAAAAAGGACTTTGGGATATTCTGATTCAAAACATTTTTGTTTTGACTTGTAATTTGGAGTGTGTTTTTAAAGCAAATCCTAGTTGCAGCAGTAAGGATAAACTCAGAAGGCCTGCCCTCTGCTTTTCAAACTAGCAGGTAGTGTGCTTTCTATTTTACAAAGCCGTGGAATGTATTTGGCTTTCAAATGAAGAAATCAAACCAGAGAGTGACTGTCAGTCAGTTTAGGTGTTGGATTCAATTTTATATTTTAAACTTAACCTGTTGCCTCTTCTTCCCCTCTCGTCTCCATGCAGCGCTATGCCTAGCAATGCTAATCCCTTTATGAAGAAAGACAGCTCATAGAGATAACCTTTGGTCTAGGCTTTTCCTTGCACATCAGGTCACATAACACAGATGTCTCCATCAAGACAGTACTGTCTCCACAAGACCCTACACAGTCAGGAATGATAAGGGGGTTTGATTCTGGTGCCGTCTTTGTTCTTTCTTGAAAGCAAACTCTGGGTTTCCCTGGCCTTTGAATTACAGAGGACTAAGTAGGGAAGACTTTTGTATACCTGTTCTGTGTCTGCGATGATCTGTTGTTTACTAAAAGAATAATTAAACTTAAGGTAAACTCGAATCTTGGTGATAAATTTTGTTTGCCAGAATATGGCTGGTTTGCTGTGAATACCAGCTCCACTATCAATATTTGGAAATACTTTTTCCTCTTTTTTTTTTTCTCTTTTTTTTTAATATTTTGAAAGTCAATCAACCACGCTCTTGGTGTGTGCTAAGAGCAGTGGAATACCAGATTGACAGAATTTTCCCATAATGATGCCCTCTTCCTTTTGTGGATGTGAAGAAATGGCATTGCCTAAATGGAAGGAAAATGTGAAAATTGGTGTGGAAAACAAAAAAATGTTGCACATGCATGACAATGAGCACTTAAACGAATTCTGTTATGTGGACTGCAATGGATTATGCTACATGTGCTGGTTACAGTTTTCTCTAGTCAGGTGAAAAACTCCTGATTTTTAGTATATCTCGGAGCAAATGACATTTTATGGAACTAGATAATGATTAATCTAACTTAGTCTGCTGTCTAGAAATCGATGTAAATTAGTCCTGATTTCATGAGATGCTGTGCAAATAGAGGAGTTAAGCGTAAGCTGAGTGGAGGGACTGGAGTGTGGCAGAGCAGGGTCACTGCTGGACGTGACACAGGACTGAGGGACAGATGAAACTGGCAGTGCCCAGGGCAGGGGAGTTTGAGTCAGGGAGGAGAAAGGACTTTCCTCTCCTTCCAGACCCCACTTGAACTGCTCCAGCTTTGGCCCTGGGCTCGGCTCCTTCAGGAATTTTCTTCTTCCAGAGGCATTGCGGTGGGGGAGGATACCAGTGTGCCCAGCCCGGCTGCTGGTGCCTTCCCTCTGTCATTTGAAGTCTCTGGTTGTCGCCTTTCCTTCAGGCAGCAGCACAGGCTTTCTCCTCTTCCACTTGTGCCGTTATCACTGTATTAATGGTTGTAAAGCACACCTTGTGCTCAGGCTTTAGGAGGTTCAGTAACGCAGTATGAATAGGAATTACTTTGTAATGACGCAGCAAAGTGATTTGTCACAATACCTGTTTTGACATAAAGTGCTGCTAATAATTTTCCTCTTTGCAGTTGTGTGATGCAGATGATGACTAATGAACCTGCTGCTTTGTACACTGCCATTATTGGCGGTGGGAGAAGGAGGAGGAGTAAGGTTTGTGTTGTGACTGCGGGAATGCTGAGGTGGCTTTGCAAGAATTTGGATTCCCAGGTGTTTTGTGAGGAAATGAACAAAAAGAAGGAACTAGGTTTAATATGTACAAGTCTGTAAAAATTCAGTTACTACTATAAAAGCATATTATCCGTTAAAAAAGTACATAGACATGTGTTATCTGATAAGATAAAGAGATACGAAGGGCTTTTATTTGCCCCCATCATCAAGAGACTCAACTGTCCCATTGGCGGGAAAAAATTACAATACAGTTTGCTAGAAACACATTCAAACCCAGGAGTTCACAACACAGATATCCATTATGGAAAACAACTACTCTAAAAATAAAAGGAGCTGCCCCCGGTGCAGTGCGGTAGCTGTGATGTGGGTCAGGTGTGGACATGCTGGCTCTGCTTTGATCTTGAGGTGAGGGGAACATTTTTCCTGGCTTACGGTAACAGCAGACCTTTCCTTGTCTGCTGCAGTGTTTTGAAGCACAAAGTTATAATGTGCTATTTTTATTTGAACTAAGATTACTATAATAAAATACTTAATGGCTTAAGTTTTTATGACACTTGGATAAGCGTTTTTGAGCTACGTACTAGTTTTAGAGGCACATTTCCTATGAGGAGTTTGAAATTGAGAGTGGGGATTGTATAGCCTGTCTGGAAAAAAGTTTTAAGCAGGATATAACTGGAAAATTAGATGGACAAGCTTAAGAATATAATACAATGATTTATAAATAACACTTTCAGGCTTTTTTATGGAAAATCATACAATAAATCGGAGAACTAGTTTCTAATACCTGTATCATGACCCAAGCGCAATCTAGTTGGAGTGCTGTTACAGCTCTGCTCTGCTACAAGCCCATTAGGTTTTTCTAATTTGACTTCCCTGTGGTCCTGCGTGAACACGGGGATATACTATTGAGATCAGTTTACATGATCAGGCCTCCAGATGGGAAAAAGATGATTGTTCTTATGTGCATGGGTAAAGACACACATTGAAGCTTACAAGTATAGTAATGTAATTATCAGGAATATAAATACATGCTTTTGTGTTTCACTGTTGCGACTGTATTTATGACGATATACAGTGCTTTTTGCTCTTTGGTAACAGCATACTAAAATTTCTTATGGCAGTGTTCTCTCCCTTCAGTATATTCTGTGTGTATAAAGGAGATCAGGTAACTACTTAATACAATAATAAAAGCAATACTTCGAAAACTTTGCAGCAAGCATGATGAGATTCAGTAGATGGTAGTGAAAACAGTACCATGCTTGTTACAATATTAAATTGAAAGTATATGAGCAATCTCTTGATTGCAGGATGCTCCCAACCCTCTCGCTTGCAACTGAAGATGCTCTGTGCAGTGCTGATGGGTATGATGGAAACAAAAGACGTAGAAGAGAACAAAAGATAAAGAGTCTAATTTCTGCCCAGTTTGCATAATAACTTTATGAGCCTAAGGCGCAAAGTTTATTTATACTGGAGCAGCATGAGTCCCGTAGGTTTTCAACAAGAAAGGAAAAAGCAACTTTTGTCATTCCTTCACAAGTTTGGATGAGTTGAGCCTCCTGGTACTTTCTGTGCCAGCAGCAACCTGACCCTGCTATGCAGAGCTCCCTCTCTGCTTGACTGTAACCCCAGTCTAAGTTGATGGAGAAGAAAATGGATTTGAGAGCACTTACTGTGAGAGCTCATTGCACCACGGTGGCACTGTTAAAAGTTTTTTCAGTGAGTGTACGTCTACAATTGGAGCTTGGGTGAAAACGCCTGCTAGGGCCGCTTGTGTAGCGTTACATTGCACTTCAGGCAAAAGGCATTTTAGGCTTCTAAGGTATTTTGTTTGCCAGAATAATATCTTACTGGTCCTGATCTGTAACTCTAGAAGTGGCATGTCATTGCTGTAGAATCTTTGGGGTTTATGCACTTATAACTGGGAAGATGTTTGTGTTCTATCTATGTTTATCTTTGTTTATTTGTATCAGTTACAATTTGGAAATGCACTCATCCTCTTCCAGTTTTGTGCCTGCAGTCTTCCAGCAGGAGCTTCCTGCATACTCCAACTCAGCTGAACGGGGTTTTTGCACCAGAAATTTCTGGTGCAATCTAGTGGATGGAGTGCAAATTGAAGATACTTATTTTCTACTGAAAAAGCCTAAATTGAGGCTCATCTCTTCACCATCCCTGTTAGACATTTTTCATATTGTTATCAATATCACTGCATAGGCTTAAATGTAGCCTTCAGTTATACAGAATGATTTTTAATACTTGTGAGTTTTGGAGCTTAGAGTGGATGGCCAGTGTAGTGCAGTGGCTCTGAAAGCTGATGATAAGTGCTTTGCATTCAAACTGAAATGTATCCTCTGTGAGGAGCAAAAGTGTGTTTGTGTTCATACATAATGTGCACCACAACTTGTAGGTTGTGATTTCCACTCCATTATTAGGCCGGTTTCCCACCTTAGAATTCATAGATAACCATTGTAAAATGGGAAAAGACAGGAATAGACTGCACATTGTATGTCAGTTGTGGCCTCTGCCTTCAAGTTTCTATCTTCAAGATATGTTTACGCTTCAAAAACTTGATGCTTCAAGAATGTGTTGTGGGAATCTGTCAGTGTTTTATACAAAAGTTGGGGAGAACAGATTTCCACATGCAACACTTTGAGAAGGCTAATAAGGATACTGTATTTCAAAACAAAAAAAAAATGGTAAGGTGAGGAAATCTCTAGTGAAGCAAGCAATCAAAAGCTCATGGTCAACTATCACATTGGGGCTATCAAGAAATAAAGCAGTTGATGGGCAATGGAGCAGGGATGCTGGTGCCTGTGGTACTAAGCCACATTGACTGGTTTCTGACCTGTTCTTTGTTAGATTTACATGGTGCTTTGTGTCAGACTGAGGACTGATTAGGCTCAGAACAGGTGTTTGGTTTTGCTGTATCTCTGGCATATAAATGTTGGGGTTTTTTTCATCACAGCAAACGCAGGAGGGGATCCCACTACAGAAGGTGTTTGTGTTCCTGCTTTACCTGAGGTCACTTCCAATTTGCCACTGATTTTGGTGGAAGTAAGAGCAGGCTGCTTATATCCCTTGAAAAATGTTGACAGCAGGGGTAGCTCCAGGTACCACAGTGAAGGTGCACAGGCACTGACGTCCCCTGCACGGCTGGAGCACTGGTGTGGCTGCAGTAGCAGGTAGAAACCTCTCTTCCCCCGCTGGACCTGCTTCCTTAGGTCTGTCTGTGTTTCACTGGAGAAAAAGGGCTGAGTAAAGGCAGATTTCCTGCTGGCGGGGCATGTTGTGGATCTCCGTACATGGCAAATTCTTTGGACGTTTTTCTCTGTGGTTTTTACATACCATACTTCTCTAAAGTTTCTCTGAGGTTTTCCTTATAGAGGAAAACAGCAATTTCTGGTGTCTCCTCTTAATTACCCAAATTTCTGTCAGTGTTCCAGCTCATATGTGGAAGTTCCCACCTTACTTGCTGTGTACTGTACAACTAAAAATCAAAAGATGTGTATTTTCTGTTATATTTTATTTTATGATGTGTCTTGTTCATTGTTTGGAGAGGTTTGGGGGAAAGGTCTATTTTATTTCTGGCTTCATCAGTGGAGACTGCTCAGCTGTAGGTAGTGCAAAACAGTTGTCCGTCCTTAAAAATTCTGTTTTCCTTGTTAACTACTGCTACCTTTTTTCTGTGTGTTTTGCAATGAGGCATGAAATGGAGTCTAATCCTGTGTCATCCCTCTCCACTGTAGTAGAGAGTCTTCTGTTGTGTACTGAATTGAAGGCGTACTGGGACATGTTGTCTGGGTGTGATATATTGGTTTTTGGTCAGCCTAGATCCAGCAATGTATTGTTTAGATTTTTGCGTCCAGGAGTATATATGTGCAGATGGATAAGACTTGTAAAACCTAAGCTTTGCATGATAGCTATCTAAACTCAGGAAGTTAACAGAGAACACAAGGTCAAGGACTTAATCAAAATATTGGTGTGATGATGAAGAGTTGCTTCATACTGCACACGGTGTGTGTTCATGCATAAACAGGACTGGAAAGGGATGCTTCTGCATACCCTTGTTACAGACCTATTCATGGTGAGTCTCATAGGGTTTGGTCAGTGGGGAGGTTGAGTTCCTAATTACCAAAGCTGAGGAAAAAAGAGGTGGATGTTGACAACGTTGCTTTTCCTCTCTGATGCGACAGTACTTTTTTCAAGTAATCTTTGCCAAGTTACTTGTGCTTTTCAATCCTTGTCTCAAATGTACTTAGAATAAAAAATATTGTACAAATTTTCATTTTTCATCTGCTAAACGTAATTACAGCTACTGCAAAGTCCTTACAGATAGTTATTTGTTTTGCAAACTGCCATGAAAAAGAGAGGGGAGGGAGGTAAAAAAGTATGTTAGCTGCTCTCTGGCTCTTCTGCCTTTCTTAGGTAGATCTGTTGCTGTGTGGGTTTGAGCAATTAAAAAAAAAAAAAAGTGTTGTTTTTTTTTTTTTCTTTCTCCAGACTCATGCCTCTCTTAGGAAAATACCTCTTATAAAAAGAGGAAACAAAGGATGACGAGGGATGGAGGTACAGTGACTCAGTTTTCAGAACTGCGTTTTCTGTGGCTAGGAAAGTGAAAAGAGTCCCAGCTGAGAAGAGTAACTTGGAACTGTTAGGAAGAGGGACTTAGGAGGATCATGTGAAAGGAAGAATTGCTGCATTCCCGGCAGGAAATGGCTGGAGGACGCAGCGGGACCTTGGCAGGGGAAGGTCAGCACACAGGCTGGCTTCAGGGCAGCCCAGAGGAGGTGGCTGAGCAGTGTGGATGGGCAGGGAGCACGTGGGAAGTAAATAATGGAGATTTAAGCCTGATACAGAAATGACAGGGCTCACTGCAGGTGCTGAGTAGGGATATCAGAGGGCAGAGTAAGCCTTCGTGTCTCTTTGGTTGCACCTTGTTTTCTTTTTGCTTAAAGACAAATACTTGATATAGGTGGGTAACTATTGATGTGCATATGAGTCATGTAAAATTAGGCCATTCAGGTATTGCCAGTAGTTGCTTCAGATGAGTAATTTGTAGCAGAGGGCTGGTTAGCTAAAACAGGCTGAGGATGCGAGTGTGATTTACTATTTTGCTAGAGACAGTCTGATGCCCTGACTCCCTGTTCACACATATGTCATTCTGAACCAGCCTTTGCATTTCGGGTTGTACCTCTCAAGCTTTGAAGAGTTCTCCATATCTGAAAACTAGTGATTCTCCTCTCTCTTTGGAAGAGTCATACAGCAAAATCTTTGTTTCCCTTCAAGTCCTGAATCTTTATGCATGAGGCAGCTTATTTACTGTACATCCTCTGATTTGAAACTGATGATGGTGCATACTGTGAAAAGTGGTGTAACATCTTCCTTTCGCTCAGGGAGCTCCCTGCTATTTTTGTGGCACTTCAGATGCATCCTGGTGCGTAGGTTGTCCTGCTGCTCTTAGTGGGTTCATGGTTTGGTGTTCCCCGAGACTGCGGTCTCTTCTTTCATCTCAAAAGCAGAGTCTGTAAGGAGGCTTCTTCCATCTGAGACTTTCTTCTCATGTTATAGTCACTTTTACAACTAGGTGAGATGTTTTTCTTTGGCATGACAATTCTCCTGACAAATGGTTAGTTAGGAGGATGCTCTCCTTTTGATGTTCAAGTTGCTATGCATAGAGAGGTTGCTCAAGCAAGAACTTAGTTTACCTTCCAAGTCCAAGTTTCTTTGCAGTTGTTGTCTTTCCACCTGTGGTTCAGGGCCTCGGGTCAGTCAGAACCAGCAACTGGGTTTTGTAGAGACACACAATTTTTTGTGAGCTTTGTTGTCATTGGGGTTCTGCCGGCTTCTGCTTTTTATGATCTCTTTAGCCCTGTGAGGCTTTTCAAATTGTTTCGTGCTTCAGTTCGAGGTGCATCTCTGTGATGTGCAACTCTCAAGTAATGCATTCAGTCTCCAGTAAAAGCAACATCTATTATCAGTGGGCAGAGCCACTGAACTGACAGCACCCACGGGCTTAAAGCACTTCCTTGAAACAAGCACGTAGCATCCTCCTTGTTGGGGGGCTCCTGTAGGTATTGAATTGCGCGTTGCCCCTTCAGAGAAATATATGTTTGAAACACCTGTGAGATACGGCAATCACACAGTTATTCAAGCCCAGACTCTGTAGGATTTGCTCTGTAGATGAGCAGAAATACTTCTCTTTTATTTGGGTAAGAGGCCAATTTAACCTAATTAGGAAATGCTTTGGCAATGATGAAGCAATATGAGCACACAGGAACGCAAAAAGCCCATCTTCACAGTACACAGATAAAGGGAAATGAGCAAATAAAATACAAGATCCCAGAGTAGAAAGGATTATAAGCTGGCAAGGGACAGAGTTCTTATTGCTAGGTTGATATCCCTAATTGATATAAACATGAAGCCCTGTGCAGTCTGTAGTAGTTAAAAGATACGCATCTAAATAATATTTAAATAGATTCTTGCATTTTTAAGACCCACTAGAGTGTAATTATATTCAACTTAATTAAATGAACTGAAACCCCCTGATAACTGTGTATTACTGCTCCTAAATAAAACACTCTTCAAAGAGACTTCAAGATGCTTAGTTAAGGTGATAAAAAACCTGAGCGCAGCTCTATGAAGTTTTGCATGAGCAGCTTTCTATTTAGTTCATCTGCACACTACCTGCAGTGGTTGAGAGTCCATGTTAACAGTGCCACCCCTCTGCGAGAGTCAAAAGCTGAGGCTTCACTGAAGTGCTCTGGGGCAGCGTCAGTCTTTCAGGTTTTACATTATTTGTATAAGTGCAGGGTTTCTATTTAAGTTACCTTATTAATTCCACCAAAGAGTGGGACCCCCCCTGCACCAGTGCTGGCGGTGGGCACCCCATCCCCACAGAAGCGAGGGTTTGCAGGGGGGGCAATGGCAGGCGGGATGGGCGGCCTCGGCGAGGGGGGGCCTGGGCGCAGCTTGCTTACGGGAGCTACAGGAAACCATTTCTTCTGCTGCTAAGATTACATGGGGAAACATGGATTGCTGCCACGCTCAATTACGGTTGTTTCCTTTCCTGGTAAAAGACAGCCCGTCAGGAAGCGGTAGGAGTGAAGGCAAGGTTAGTCCCTGGGTACACAGTAGTGTTGGGTGTATCCTCCAGGCTGCAAGCTGCTGAATTTCTAGCAGGGGAAAAAAAAAAAAAATAGAAGAATAGCAGAGTTTGAGAAAGCAGTTCGAACGTCGACATTCTGGTTTTCCATAGCTGACAGCTAGGCTGCCCTCCGTACTCGCAGCCGTAAATCAAAGCCTGCATTTCTGGGGTGCACGGTACCCTGCCTGCACCACTGGGCATGGCAACTGGGATAAGTAATTTCCCTACCTACTCCTAAAACAGAGGAGAGACCTGATTGCACTTTGGTGTGCAGAACAGTATTTTTTTCATGCTTTGTAAAACTGGATATTGGGATGAAGGCAGATACCGCAAGATTACCTTTCCCCCTTTCCAAAGCCTTCATGTGGATGGCAGGAGAGTGCCTGTCTGTTGGAAGTAAGCCTCTTAAATAGCACATGGAGGAATTGTGCTTACTGTCACATCCAACTTTGTGTTAGCAGCATAGTAGCATTTCTAAAAGTCGGAGTGCTCATTGCTGGGCTGGGTGCTGCATGAATAAAGGCGCAGTGCTGCCCCATAGCTCTTGCCATGTAAGTGCAGATGAGATGATAGACTCGTCCAGCCAGAAGAAACCTGGGTTGACTGCATCCCTGCTGGGCTTTCCTGGGCACAGAGTGGAGAGGGCTGTGCTCTCTCCTCCGTTCTCTGGTAATTGTAGCTGGGGATGGGGAGGGAGGTCCCAATGTACCGTTTGGCTGCTGAAGTGTTGAGAAGTTAGGGAAAGCATAGAGGGCTCTTCTCCTTTATTGGTGCATCCCTGAAGCCAGTACTGCCAGCTTTTGGTGGGCTGGGAGAAGCTGCAGTCCTTTGGGACAGCCAAGCAGGAGACCTGTTCAGGATCTCAGGTCTGGCTCTCAAAAAGGGTGAGGGGAGAAAAAGCCCAAACCCAGAGGAGTAGAAATAAAGGGGTGAGGAACACACAGTGGTATGCTGAAGAAGCAAGGGAAAGGGGCAGGAGGAACAGAGAGAAGGATAAGAAGTGTCTTGGAGTGAACGTTCCTTTTTCTGGGCAACGTATGTCCTGCTTGTGCCAAACTGTCCTGGTGAAAAGCATAGTTAAGATAAAGGTGGTTATTCTTACTACCATGATGCTTGGAAAAATATATGAGTAGAGTGGGACAAAGGTCAGAGTAGGTACTTGTCACTGTCACTGGGGTTTTTATACAGCACCTAGCACAAAGCAGAATGAAATACAGTATCTTCCACAAAGAAATTACAGATTGTGAGAGCTTCTTAGTGTAGGGGGGGGGAGAAGAATAAACTTTTCCTAGACCAAAACAAACTTACTGAATTTTATTTGGAGAAACTCTTTAGGAACCACCAAATTGGATAAAGAATTATTTTGCTGAACAAGCAGTTGTTTTGCCTTGGGTAGTGTGGTGATGATTATGTATATGTCCCTTATGCATATACCTGATGGGAACCTGTGTATATTGTCTCTTGGGCAAGAATTAATTTCTGCAGTAAATATGTCGGGTTTAGGGTGCTATAAAGGTTTTACTGCCATGTGTTGCTGCAATAGAGATTCACAAATCCAAAGTTAGTAAGTGCTTTCCTTACTTTTTTATGATGTTGATAAGATATTTCATTTAATGTATAAAAGAATTAGGTTAGAATAAAATTCTGTATAGCAGCAGAACATTCGTGTACTAGTGGATGGTATTAATATTTTGGGTAGTGTTCCTGTATGGAGGTCGACTTGCAGACAAATAGAGTTGCAAAAACAGTAGAAAAATAATTGTCTATTCCTAAAGTAAAATCATTCTTCGAATACTTCTTACCATATTCTTAGGAGTATGTTCATAGTGAAACACTTATTTTACAGTAGTTTATGACTTTGTTTTTCTCAGTTAAAAATGAAACCAGAATTTCATACAGCGGAATCATTGTTAAATAGGATTTCAGTGCCCTTTGGTTCATTGTCTTAGATTACTGCATTTTATTGTTTCATCAATATATCCATCTGTGAGCGAATGCCCCTTAGTGATTACTGGTATAAAGTAGGAATCAGTTTTGACTGTGCTTTTTGTAGTAAACTTGGACACAAGTATGAGCAAAGTTTGCTTTCTCTGAGTCTACCATGCATATTTAACACCTTGGGAAATACTGTAAACCACACTTGCTGAGCTTACACAGTTATCCTGAGATACTGTTGTCTTCTCAGTTTTTGTCTTTAATTATCCAGATCATTGGGGTGTTTTCTTTACATGTTTTCTGTTTATTTTTTTCAGGCTACTCTTTTAATAAGTTGGTCACACCTCAGTTATGTAGACCCAAACCGTCACAGATTTGTTTTTGTCATATTGTGTTACTACTATACGTAAAGAAAAGATGAATTTTAATGAGACCTCCTTCACTGTTGCAGCTGATGTGGCCAGCTTGCTGAGATAATGATTTATTTCATCATCTACCTAAGAAGTTTGGCTTTTGCATATCTATTTCTTTAGACTCTAACCTAACTCAAATAGAAAGCCACCCCATACCATATGCTAAACTTCATGATTCTGAAAGAAGAAATTAATCTCTATCTCTTTAATGGTACTTTAATCACATATATGCTCATTTCTTAATTCTAGCTATTATTCTGTTTACTGTTTGTTTCTGCTCCAAGTGACAGGATAGAAGCCCACTGTGGCTGGTGTGCATGAAGAGGCACACTTCCACTCAATTTGAGAAAAAACCTCAGCAAATACAGTGTGCAAAAGGAGGAGGCAGTGAGAGCAAGGGAAACAAAACTAGTGAGAGGTGATGTCAGGTGCTGCTATTACATGGCTTAAGGAGTTGTTGACTTAATCTGCTTTACAAGCTGGCAATGATAACCTGTGCCTGACTGCTGACCAGCTGGGTGAGTAGTGGTGGCCCAGCAGGTATCAGAGCAGGCAAGAGTTACAATTTGAAGAGCTTGGTGCAGATCACCTTGGGGAGAGGAGGATAGAAGATAATATACTGTTATTAGGGAAGCTGGACATTAAGGGTGCTTTGAACTAAATTCTTATGAATAAAATTTGCATTTAATCTTGTCTGTCAAGATAATAAGCATGTGAAAGAGCTGGTTCTACTTGTGATAAATACCTACTTTTTAAGTATGTTGGAATGTACATTTGCATAGATACAACTTTTTCGTTAGCATGCATATATACACACACACATATATTTTTATTTTTACATAGAGGACTTTCTTAGTTGCATGCCAAAGAGGGATCCCAGTAGCGTGCTTTCAAATTGATTTCAATTTACAAAGGGAAAAACGTAAATCACATTCAGAATACTTTTCCAGAGATGCTTTCTTATACCTCTTGACAAACCTTCAGGGCTTTACAGTGAAAAGCGAGGTGAGAGAATAGATTATGGTGCTGATAGTGAAGGAAACACTTCATTTGCAGAATTTTGAAATGGGGAAGAGTTTGTTTTGATGTACAGATAGGGCAAGGTTTCATATCTATTAGAAAAAGCTTACATAGCTGTGTGGTTTAAATATAAACTTTCTGGGTCTAGAGTGACTGCTCTGAACTCAGTGGGCTGTATCGTTCATTTCAGATAACTGCTGCAAAAGCTTTTATATCAAACTGTACCATTGTGCATTCTGCTTATTGTACAGAATCTAGAACTGTTTTAACCATGCTGCAGAGAGCTTGACAGTTTTATTAGATCTATTTTTGTAACTCTGTAAAGCTGCATAGCTTAATGACTCAACCCTCAGACGCCATAAAAATTAATGGAAAGTCTTCTGCTGAATTGGTCTGATCTGTATGTTCTCTTTGTTCTCTCAGTGTCCAGCTATAGAGAGGTCAAGGGAACCACGACAACCCTTCAGCATCCTCTAAAATAGCTGTTCTCAATATAAAAATGTCATGACTTCTACACTGAGTATTTTATGCCTTCCCCTGAATATCAAGGCAAGCGCTGCACTGCCTGGCCTCGCGCTTCTGTCTCATTCGCATTTCTGACCCCACTGACTGTCAAGACAGGCTTTGAACCTGTCACTTCATGGATAGTGGAATTGTTACTTCTGCTGAATGGAAGATTGTCCTTTATGAATCCTAGGAAAAGAAAGGAACGTTTCTTTACAGCTTGTTGGGTTTATGTTTGATGGCAACCATTTTGAAGCTAAGCCAGAAGTCAAAACATCAGCCTGATTCCTGGCAGAAATACATTGCTAGCAAGGGACAGGTAAGAGGGTCAGAAATGCTTAACAGGTATGATTATCATGAAGCGTCGCAGGTTTTCCTACAGATGCCTGTCCTCATTGTGTGAGTCTCTTACTGTAGCTAATTAAGACACAAGTCCTAGCCAGAGAAGTGCGCGCAGGTTTAACTCTTCTGTTTTGAAAAGGTTTGGATCTGATTTAAATCTGCCTCCTTAGAAAGAACTGTGGAGGAATGTGAAATACAGTGTCTTCTCTCAGATTAATCATCTGTAGCCTGAATTCATGTGTTAGTATATTTTGCAGTGCAGGGAGGTATGCTACCAGTATGAGGTTGCCTAGAGAACGATGCACAAGTTTCTCGAGCTTCTATGAGCCCGCATTAGGAAAAATATCTGAAGAGGACTGGTATCTTATTCAAAGTTGTCCCATGAAAATCTGAGCATCCCTTGCTTTCTAGGTAAGCTGCTTAACCTGAAATATCTTGTAGGATGCGTGCTATGCAGATAAAGTCCTGGTAAAACAGTGTATTTATTAGGCACAAACGTGTTGCCCTTCAGCAGATGTTCTCATTTCACCACTTTTTTGGTCCCTCCTCCCTCTTACCTCTCTCCCCTCCTCAAACAAGCCTGTTTGCTCTGGCCCACATTCTGGCTTTCATTTATGTACTTCTTGCAGCTATCCAAACCAAAGGTATTATTGAAATGCAGGGTCATGTTCCACAAATTTTTGGTAGGCGTCCCTGTTAAGATCCAACTGCCAGAAATAAGCTGCTGATGTTTACAGTGACTCTTCACACAGTGGTCCTGTGTTTCAGGCACGGAAATGAATTTTTCTCATCTCAGGCTGTGAAGGTCTAAAACATGCCTTTGCCAGGGCGTGATTGCAAAGCATTGTGAAAGACCATCTTCCCTTCATCTGTGCCCTTTCCACATACGTTTATTTTAATAGGAAAAAGCCAGACTTTTTTTTTTTTTTTTTTTTTTTTTCCTCTCCTAGTTTCTGACCCGTTCCTAACCTCCCAGTTTATACACGTGCTGTGGCCATAGCTGGGGTGGTTTTTAAGTTAGGAACCTGTATAGCTGCATTGTGTCCTGTAATCTGCATTGCCATGTGCAGATGGAGACATATGTCTTGCTAACCAGACCTGCTTGTAGCACGTACGTCTTTTTTTACGTTTTTGAGATTCATGCAGTTACATGAATTTCATGCAGTGGCTTGGAGAGTGAGCACATATATCTGATAGTCAAGACCTCTTTCCTGACATTCCTAACATCTGCTCGAATAGGAGGAGGGTATGCTGGAATATGCAGCTTTGTAATACGTTTTTCAGAATCGGAGATAGAAAAATGCAATCTCAAGTAGTTGTATTTTTGGTAGCTTTTTCTAAAACTTTTATTCCACATGGAAATTTATGCGGGAAGTATGTATGCTGTGCCAGTGCCTAGTATTTAGGTTCATATGCAGGTTCGTGAAATGTGTATGTTACTTAGCAAAGTCCATTATTCTTCCTTAGCTCATAGCATTTTTATTTTATTACTGTTATTAAAATATGAATGTATCTTTACTTAATTTTATAGCCAGCAGAGTGCCCTGACAAAACATTTGTCTCCTTTACACTTCCAGGTGTCAAATACAAAGGATTCTGCCAGCGTGTTAAACTAACTGATGTGCAGTGACCGATAAATTCTAACTTTATAATAAGTGTCAAATCATTCCAACTTGTCTTTGTAGTCACTCCATTAACAGGAATCCCAATGGATTCCTTTGGTATTCACATGCATATCGGAACTAATTCTCTGGGAATTCCAGGGCAATTCATCATTTACTCTGTGTTTTATGATGCCAAAAAATGTTGCATGCATACATTATAAGATGGAAATTTAGGAATGTATTTGACAACCAAAACCAGAAATCTGAGATAACTTCTGTTTCATGAGAATATTTTATTAAATCTTAATTTTAGGTTTAACCCTTTAAAACTAGTGGGTTGTTTACTTTCTGGGCTATCAGACTATTTTATGGAAAGGTCTCAGGCAGTGGTGAAGTCTTGGGGGAAACATGTTGTAACTTTTAATGACTAAATTAAAGCATTTCAGGAATGGTATTTCTGCTCCATATTTGTGTTGCTTATGAATTTTTTCCACCAGAGAAGATCTGTGGGATTATATAGCTGGAACACTGCAGTTTGTATGGCAATAAAGACAACTGGTGCAAAGCGGTCTTGATGGTAGGGCTTTGCTTAACTGTTAAATTTGTAACAAAATGAGAGAGTTTATTATGAGGTCTTGGTTTTAAAAATATTACCCACCTAAAGCATTTAAGAGCACATCAGCGGCTACTGAATTACTGATATATCAGTAAGAATAAATTTGAAAGCCATCTCTTTTCATTACTCTCATAAGCTGTTTCAAATATGGGACCCATCTACATCAAAATGGGACAGAGCGGCACATAACGGAAGGCTTACTATAAATTGCATTGGCTTATTTTTGGTGTTTGGTAGCTGTATGCTTTTTTCCTACCTGTGAAACTGAAATGGCGGTCCACATTCATTTAGACCCTGTTGTATTAGTATTGGAACCAAGCCCACAACGTTAGGGCTGTTAATAAGGAAGAAGAGGAATGAACAAACTGATAGGTTTAGACTTTTATGTCTGTTATCTTAAAAATCCTCTAGGTTTTGGCTTGCATATGAAAGCAAGAAAATAAAAGGAACTTATGAAAAATAACACTGGCTCTTATTCTTTATACATCAGAGTGAAATATTTTAAAAATATTAGTTATGGATGCTTTTATTTTTCTATTTTATTAATAACACTAGGGATTTAAAAAAGAAACCATTCTGGACAATTCCTTTGGCTCTGCTTTTTAAGAGAATGAATGACTTCTCAAGCTGGAGCTAAAGTTTTTGCATACGAATACTTTTAAAATACTCAACTGGAAAACAAAATAAAAATACAAAGCATACTGGTGGTGATTTTGTGTGAGACAGTTTTGAACTGTTTCGAAGAGTTGGGGGGGTCAATTTAATGAATAGACAGACAAAATGACATAGTTGAAAATTCATCTTCTGATTAGTTGCGCTTACAGTTTGATGTTATCTAAAGTAGGTCCTCTCGGACATTACCAGTGCTGTACGAAAATGAAGCATCTTCTCTTTTTTTAGTTTTGCCATATTTTTAATAGTACTTGAAGAATAAAGGAGGAGGATGGAGATAACTGCATGTAGGGATAAAATTTGAGGTAATATAAATCAGATATACAATCCTTTAAGTTATGACATTATTTCCTTATATGTAACACGGGTGTGAAATACCTGCTGTCTTTGGCTTGGGTTGATTTGTGTACCTGTGTTTCTCTTTCAACAAAAGGAATGCTTTCTGGATACCCGCACGCGTAAACTCCGAGAAGCAGCTCTTTGCCACAGAGACAAATGATTCAATCAGCATCTTCCACTACAACTTCTGGCAAGCTGAAATGTGAATGGAAGTGTCTGTATTTTTGTTCTCATTTTTCGAAGCTAGAGACTTCAAACCCCAAAGCTGCCTGCATCTAGTTAGGAGGTTGCGTGCTGCTGTTGCGGAGTGGCGAACTCGTAAAGCCAGCCACCCTCAGTCTGGTAACTCAGCAAAAGGGTATGGCATGGTTGCAAGGAGTATATATTTCAATTATCAATTCTCATCACTAAGATCTTGTGTTTTTTTTCTGGTCCTCCATCCTTTTTTGGACGTTAAGCTTGTTTTGACGCAGGACTGGTCTTCCCCGGAGAGCTGGCATGAGCTGTATTTGGAGCATAGCCCCTAATTTGAGTCCCAGGCATTGACAACAATCCCTTCTGTCAGGCAGGCAGGCTGGTGCCTGCGGCTCAACTTCTCTGGACGTTGCGGCACTGGCGGACTGAGTCGCTTGTGAATAGGGCTTTCTTTGCAGCCACATGCTCGCTGGTGGTGGGGCCACCAGCGTTCTGCTGGCTTTAAATGGGGTGCTGCGGTCAAGCTAATTTTGCTCTAGGGACAGTCACGAGCCTTCAGCCTTGTAGAGACCACCCTTAAAAAAAAGCACAGAGAACTGCAGGCCAACAGAAGTGAAAAATGAGCACTCCTTCAGCTTGGTTTGATCCATCATGCAGCACCGCTGCTGTCCCATGAGCAGCCAGTGACCGTGGACATGAGGCAGGTGGGTGTGGGAAGGTGCATGGAGGAGCACTGGATCCTCACCTTGGTTCCACCTGGCTCTTGGCAAAGCTGAAGTTCACATGGCATGTTTGGATTTGGAGTATATCACGCTGTTTCAGAGTCGTGACTTTACCTTCACAAGTTACACCTATTTCTGAGCAGGTTTACGTAAAATTTAAAGGCTTCCAGAATTGAGAGAGAAGACAGACTGATAAAGTAAACAGGCAGATTTCGTACTGTTCTAATAAAATGATGGTTTCCTATCTTGCCCTTCTATCATTGTTTCCAGCTCCTGTACTCCTAACTGGCAAAGCTTACCAAGGAATCAACAGACTCTGTGGGGAAGATACTTCAAAGTGGAAATTTTTGGTAGCCTTTAGAGAGGGATGTTTGTTATGATGGAGTGGTTGGGATTCAGATGTCATGTCATCTCTTTGGAAGCCATACAGGTTTTCTTACTGCCTGAAACAGTGAGCAAATGAAGGTTAAGTTTTGAGGTTGCTCCTTCTATTTGGTGTTTGTTTTCCTCCCCAGCTCTGCAGCACTAGTAATCCCTCCTGAGCATGCAAACCTTGTGAAAGCAGCTCGTGCATGAGATCAGCAAGCATGCCCTCGGCCACTGGCAGTGTCCAATTGCACGGGCAGATGTGTGGAGCTTGTGGCACAGGCAGAGAATCCCAAGTTTCTTCCCCAGCTTGTTGGGAAGTGTTGGACGGCAAGGGGGTGGCTGGAGGAAGACATACGCTTGCTGCTCACTGAGCAGGTAGCACTGCTGCTCTAGTAGAAAGACAGGGTAGCAACGTTGCCCTCTCAAAGATGCCGTTGTCCTGTCCATGTAAACTACACACTTGCTTAGTGGTGTGGAAAGTTGTTTGTCTGAAGCTCTGGAAAGTCTGAAGTTCCCAGAACGTTTGAAACATCTCCCCTTTGAGATCTTTGGCAGGTTGAGAGATAGGAAATACAGCAGAAAAAATACATAGGTATGTACAGAGGAGGGGGTGTGTATAGATTAGTGTAGTTATTTTGCTTCTGCTGCTGCAACAAATGACGTGCAAATTGTTTTCCACCTGTACTGCACACAGTAGTCTTAAGAAACTGCAAGCTTTTCTGAATTTTGAGAATGTGAGCTCTGCAAAACTGGAGCATTTGAGATGCCTGTTGCACCTGTGGAATTGCACTTTGTGAAACACACTCTGTACTTTTTTAGAGTTTGAGGTTTGATAGGCTTTCACTTTGATTTAAACTGGAATGTTTTTTTCCAATTTTCTTGAGGTGGTACTTCATTAAAAAGGATCTGCCTCTTCAGCATAGTCAAGAACCCTGAGAGCAGGGCCACATGCTTATTTCCAAATGGCAACAGCTTCAGTAAGGTGTGGCTTCTAATTAAAAGATTTCCTCCTAGCTCATATGCTAAAACTCTGCACTGTAATTTATGTATATTATTAGCATAATTATTTTAAAATTATTTCTTGATTGCTTAGTTTTTTCTTAATATTAAAGACATAATTTTATATTTACATGTTGCTTCTATTAACAGCAACAGTGAAGTAACACTCTGCAGTGTATTCTTGTTCTTCTCAGAACATGCAGTGTGGATTGTTACCTTTTAAAGACTGTATACAATAACATATATACTCTTTCATAAATTAGACAAAGAAACAAAATTACTCCATCCCATCTTTTGGACCTATTTTGTGTGTGTATATTGTACCAAAAAAATTGTTAATTTACCCTGCCCACCGCCTCGCCCCGCCCTCTGTGGCATACATATCTGAGGTTTAGAAGGATTTCTCATGCCACTTAAAATCCAGCCTGATTTTTGTTTTGTATTTTTTCCCTTATTTATCTATCATTTTAAAAGTATGACTTTTGACTGTAATTAAGAGATGATTACAACTAGATTCCTGGCTATAGCCATTTTATTAACAGGGTAGCAATCCTGCCTAGTAAAGAAGACGCTTGGGACTGAGCAAACCATGTTTCCGCCTGCTGTATATCTTGAAAGATAAACTGGAAGTGTGTCTTTGGGGTGGCATAAATTTGCCTGTTAAAGTAATTTGGCTGGAATTGTTTGCAATCCGGCTGATTGTGCTTATAAGCAAGAAGTTTAATGTTTTAAATTGCTGTTAGTCATTGCCAATGAAAGCAGGGCTACTCCCAGTAAATAAGGTCAGTGAAACGTATGTAGTCAGAGGTTATTGGATGAGTGGTCAGCTGCTTGGGAGAATGAGGTGGAATATGAATATATGTGGGTGGGAGGGAATTGAGGCAGGTAGTGCCTGGGGATATGTTGTTCCTCTGCTGTGCATTGCTTGTCCCTGCCTTCATTCTCTGTGTAGAAATTAGCAAGGACCCACCTGTTTCTGAAGAGCTGCTCTGGTACTGCAGTTCCCAACTGTTCTTGTGTGTTTGGGACTAGGGATTAAGAGGATGACCCCAAGAGCTGTGTGCAGGATGTGCTGCAGGGAGAGGGTGTCCCTCAGAGTTCTGGCATTACTTTTAAATTAGAGTTTTAAAAATTATTAACCTCTTTTTTTTTTCTTTTTTTTTTTTTTTTTTGTCTTCACCATAGGATGGGTCACTGGGAAATATTGATGACCTGGCACAGCAGTATGCAGACTACTATAACACCTGCTTCACGGATGTGTGTGAGAGGATGGAAGAGCTGCGCAAACGGAGGGTTTCCCAAGACCTTGATATGGTATGTAGAGAAGTTATGACTATATTAACAAATGATTGCCATTCATGCCCGAGATGAAGAATCAGTATTTCAGCTTGAAGAGTTCTACCCAGGGAAATAACTGTATGTGATTGTGTTCATGCACACAAACATTTCGGCCAACTCAAACATTAGCAGGATTAGTCGTCTTCAGGTATTTGTTATGATTCATTAAGTCTTGGAGTCTGCATTCCCTAGTTCTTCTTTAATTAGAGTACTTCTTGCTTGCACACATTTGCTTGCAAACCTCTTGGATGCAAGATAGTGTCTAACAAAAGCATCGTTTCCTTGCTCCAAGGTGTTCCCAGCGTCAGCACAATGAAACTGAGTGCTGTTTTTCAATGGCACTGTACAAACTGTTAAAGCACTGCTTCTCAGAACTCCAAGGTGCGAATACTAGTTTCAGGCTCCCAAATGTGAGCAATGTTCAGTTTTGTGAACCCTTTTCTGTTATTACACATTACAGAACCTGTAGCAGGGGACATTGAATCACCAAGTCCTTCAGGCCGGAAGGGACCTCAGGAGGTCTCTAATCCAACCTTTGGCTCAAAGCAGTGTCAACGCTGAATTCAAACCAGGTTGCTCAAGGTTTTATCTGGTTGGGTTTGAAGACCTCTGAGGATGGAGGCTTTGCAGCCTCTCTGAGCAACCTGTTGTACTGCTTCACTGTCTCCATAGTGAACTTCTATTTTTTTTCCTGATATTCTATGAGATACCCCCCCATGGCAATTTATGAGAGACCTGTTGTCTCTCACTCTCATGCCGTGCACCACTGCGAAGAGCCAGGCTCCATCTTTTTGATAACCTTTCCATAGGTACCATCAGGCTGCCAGCAGGTCTCCTTGAAGCTGTCTCTTCTCCAAGCTGAATCTCCCAGCTCTTCTTTCAGGTTAAGGGCTCGAGTCCTTGAGCACTTTGGTGGCCCTCCTCACAGAAACATCATGTCTTTTCACTTGTTGGACAATTTCCTCACTGTCCTGTAACATTAGTAAATGTTTGTCACTACTTAGGGTATGTATTACTGATTGCTGTGCTATTTTCTTTGTAAACTTAGTTTTCATAACACTCATAAAGATCACTCGTGACAGAAAAAAAAGCTTTTAGGTCTCCTTTGTTAGGTCTTCAGTGTTAAGTTTGTGTTTCCCAACAGTATCTCATATTTTTACATACAGATTCATAGGTATTTCCTTCAAGTCTTGTCTCACAGAGAACAGGCTACAGAAGGAACTATTTTTATCACTTCTGGTTTTGCTGTGGTGGTAACTTTTGTGTAACACATACAGAAACTCATAATCAAAGTATGATTAATAACTCTACTGAGGCACAGCACTGTGAAGGAGCCAGCATCGGATCTGATCACAGTTCTGCAGTTCCTCTACAAGATCAAGTTCTTGAAGATAAATTTGGGAGCTGAAGTTGTGTAATTGTGTCTTCTACCTTTGCTTTCCCTGACCCTAGCACTGACTAGCAGTAGGGAGTGGTTTGCGTCCTTTCTCTAGCAGCTGTAGCTGATGATGTGGATTACTTCAGGCTACTGTCTTTCTTCTTGGGATTCCAATCTAGCAACTGAGAGGCTTCCAGAGCTTGTACTGACTACGAACTTCAGTTACACAATGAATGGCTGCAGGATGAAGGCAGAAAGAGTCATCTCCTCTGCCCCACTGGAGTTTGCTAGTTCCTTCTTTATTTTTAAATAAAAGAAAAAATAAAATCAAATGTATTTTGCAGATCTGTTGCTGCCAAGAAGTTCCAAGTGTTAAACAAAAGGTTATTGCAGGAAATCCCTTTGTAGACAGACCCTTGAGGCTTTTGTGCAAAGAAACTGACGGCACGGAGTCATGGTTCTTATGAAAACCCCCACACTCAGCATACCTGGTATTCTGGATAGCTGTTGGTGGCAATGAAACGCCCTTTCCCAGCACCGTTGGAAGGCTGCGCCTGTGCTGGGTGATGCAGAATGCATTATGGTGGGAGACGACTCCTTTCCATTTAGACAGATGGGCCTAATTTGGCTCCCTTAGCATCTGAAGCTGCAGAAATCAGGCTGGGGAAAGCCATGTGAGCTTAATTAACTCACATCAAAGGTGCAGAGCTTCACACTGGTTTAAATAGATGTGATCTAACCCAATACAGACCAGCGAGTGATTCACTAGCTCATTCTGCTCAAGAGAAGCTATAGCTGGAGAAAGTGGCTGCATGAAAAGGCATCCTGGAGTCTCCTCTTTAGTGGCTCTTATATTGAGTTTGCTCACTCTGGTAGTCCAGTGATGACTTCTTGAACTGTCAGGTCAGAGAGAAGATATTGCAATTGAAAATTAAATTAGTGCTCAATTTTTGCTATGTCTATCACAACTATAATACAGTTTCTGGACATCAGATTCTGCTGATAATGCATGAGACTATAGATACTAGCTCACTTCCACAACAACAGCATCCAGACAGCTCTGTGTGCAACTGAAACTTGCTGTCCTCAATAAGTACCCAGGCTTGACTTAGGTACATGGGGAGTGGCCACTCCTTGTGCCTAGAATGTGTTTTCAGGTTGAGAGTAGTATGCCTGGTTACAATCTGCTGTAGGAACAGGAGTTGGTTTAAACTTCAGAGCTGTTGAACTGACCGCAAAAGTACTAATGTGAAAGACAGAACAGAAGAGCGGCTCATTTGTTGTGATGTTTTTCCTCTCTTTACAGCTTGCGGGAAGATAGTATATTTGCAGACCTTTTGAAATAGTGAATGGGGAATAAAACTGGGGGAAATGCCAGCTTCCTAGCATATCCCAAATGTGCTATGATAGCAAAACAAACGCACCAGATAGCAAATATGTGAAGCCTCAAAATTATCATGCACCAGTATTATTGGGCTGTTAGTCTAGCCTGGCTTTGCTGTGCCGTACATTGCCGTTCTAGCAGGGGTGAGGAGAGACCGTGCTGTCTATATACCCTCTCTTCCCAGTGATGGGGTTGTGCGAGACCTGGAGGTGGGCAGTACTTCTGCTCTTCCTCCCCTCGTCCCCCTCCCAATGGTTTTCTCCCTCTCTTTAACAATGTGCTAGAGCAGGGCAGAGCTGGTACACATGTAGCACTAGTGCACATTTCCAGGGCTTTGCTGGAGTGAAGGTTACCGAATCATGAGAAGAGGCTACCACAGGATAAACCAACCCCTGCACTGAGATCAGGTCTAAATGGGGAGTAAGGGGGTGAGGGGGAGAGTCTCTGTTGGCAGTTCTCAAAGCTACAGATCCCACGTGCAAAAAAAATCATAAAGCGAAAGGTATTGTGATACCGCTTTAGATTTTATAATCATGAAGGATCAAGGAATCAGCAGCTGTGATACAGCTGGGAGACTGAAGCTTGACTTTTGGATGGCAGTTCTAATGTCTTTCTCTGAATTGCAGTATGAGTGATAAATAATATGTAGCAGAAGCACGAAAGGCCAAAGTTAGATTTGAAGCTGCTTTTTCTGAATGCTCTGCACAAAGGGAAAGAGTGGATCACCCCAGGGGTCAAAGTATCCTCTAAAAGTTGCACAGAGGAGGATCAGTGTACTAACAAAGAAGTGCCTGAGTTGGCAGACCTTTGCCAGGAACATGTATTTAGCGCCGGCTTGCCCAGGTTGCCCTTTGTAGCATTTGCACTAGAAGGACAGAAATATGAACTGTTTATTGCTGCTTCTGTGCACTTGGAAATCATATTAAGCTGTTTGGGAGAAAGTGTTGATATCTTGATTGTATATTGTATTTTCTAATCAGCTCTCCAAACCTTTCTTATCAGACCATGGCCATTTCAGTCTAGATATCCTTCCCTGGAGTTGAATTTTTTAAAAAAATCACTTGGTAAAATTGTTTGGGAGAGCAGCATATCTTGTAACAAAACAGTAGCTGCAGATGAGGCTGAACACAGTGTTTTTCCAAATGGTAGTGCTGTCAAGGGTTGTTAGCTGTCCCTAACCACGATAACTGCTTTTTGCATTTGGAATTTTGCCTCTGTTTTTGTAATGGAGAATGTGCTTGGGCTTGGACATTAATGTTTGTGAACAGCATGGGAGTTGCCCACATTTCCTAGCATTTGGCCTATTCCTGTGCTCCATGTGTTTTTTTGGCTGAGGGAAAACTGCAGTCAGAGTAGATATAGTGGATTTTCAGGCCCATAATGGATGTATCACTGGTAATATTAAGCTGGACATCTGCTAAAATGCAGTTACAGCCAGAAAAGTGACTCTTTGAGGATTGCACCTTGTTACTGCTCATATCTGCTTCCTTTGTGTCTTCAGGATCGTATCTGCCTGGCTTGCTGACAAAACCAGGTTCACCTTGCCTGTCAGCAGGGCAGGATGGCATTGATATAGCTGTGAAGGAGCAAACTGCGTTCTGTTGTCTCATCCATCACTAACAGCAGCCAGCTAACTGCTGCTGCCAAGGTCTGTATTGTAGCCCATGATCTTGAAGTCAAAGAACAGCTTGAGTTTTTCTGATGGACTCTGACAGCTACGGTTTTAGCACTGAGAAGCTACTCTAATCTTTTGACTTATAAATTACATGAATTTAAAATGAATGCCACTGGAAAGCTATAAGGCACACAAGTATACCTCTTTTTTTTTCCTCCATCCATTTAATTCATTTCAATGCATAAAAGGGAGAGCATTCAGAATCTCTGTGTACATGGTGGTAGAGTGCAGTGCATGTTTTTGACAAATTGACTTCCCTAATCCCATGTGTTGTTACAGCACCTGCACATGTACACATGTGAAGTCAGAAAATAGAAATGAACGTAAAACCAACATAAGTTTCTTGCCTTGCTGCCCAACATGTATGTAGTCCTCATAAGTCTCGGCTGTGGATGGTTTTGAAAGGTGCTCAGCAACCAGTTGTTTGATTACAAATGGAGTTAACCATCTAGATAATGACATCACATATTAGTGGTATGTGTGCAGCAAGGCATAGTGGAGGAAAAGTGGCAAATGTAGAGTAGTTAGTAATTTGAGTGGTAGAGTAATTAGGCTTTAATCTTTTTAGAGGTGTATTTGGCTGATACGGTACCTCTGGTTGGCAATATCATAAGACTACTTGAGAAACTAGCCAACCTTCACTGAAGGAGACTAAAATATCCAGAACTGTTGCAGTCAGTGGTGTATGTGTATTTAAGAAATCTCCGTGGGAGTTGCCACCAAAGCTGGAGTTACCATGCAGAACATCTTTTTGGAGGCTGCCTGTGCCTGCTCTAAAGCTGGCTATAGCCACATCCGCTATTCCTTGCATTTTACATGCATTGACATCTCAGGATCCTAAAATAGATAGTGATGAAATGATCAGCTCTGCTTTATAAATGCAATACTGGCTGCTTTTACCTTTGTCCTGAGAGGACTCCTCTATATCTTGCTGGAACAGGATCCCGCTGTTTTGTTTTGTCGTGCTGGCTGCAAGAGGCCCTCCAAAGTATAAACAACATCTGAGTTGGATTAAAAAAGTATCTACAGCACAAAAAAAAAAAAAAAAAACAGCTGGAGAACACACAGATAAGGCTTCCTAAATTTTGGAGAGTTTCCAGGCCTTATCAGGCAGACACACAAAAGAAAAAGTAGCAATAAAAGACATGGACTTTCAAGCAATTTCTTTTTCCTCCAGTATAGCTTGAAATAGAGGGGGTTTTGCCTGAATATGAGGTGCATAAAGTGATTTACATAGAAAATATATAATAGAGACTTACTGTGCGTGCAGGCTCAGTCTGTCAACATTTTGAGCTTTATCTTCGTAAGTTAAATTCATAGTAATATTTTCATCATTAATGGAGCTTTTCAAAGGTAGACACAATAGAAATTCTGGAACAGACTGGCTATTTTCACTGTCTCATGTATCACACATCAAGACAGCAAAAGAATTAATATACAGAGCTAGCATTTAAGCGTGAAAATAAAGCAAGGCTTGTTCCGTACACAGCAAAGTGAATACGGTTCTTAAGCAGTTCTGAGTCCACTTAGTACTAGCAGACTAAGTAAAAAATCTCTCAACTTTCTTTAAACTAATGATCTCCTGCAGTCTCACCACTGTTTTTGTTGGAAGCCCATTTATGAATAATCCCTTAAGCAAAATCTGACTGTTTATGGGCATACTTCGTAGGCTGGAGACTCAGCAGACTGCGCAGCTCTGGTGGGTTTGGTGACCTTATCTTCCTTTCATACATTTGGAAGGTTCTTGCTTTTTGGAGCAGGATCTTCAGTTTAACACTTCTGGTCTTCTGAAAATGTATTGTTGGCAACGTTAGTGTTACAGAAAGAACAGATTGTCAAAGGTAATTGTTATTTTTTTCTGAACTGGCAATACTGTTACGGATAAAATGTTATAAATAGAAAAGATAACTCACTTCTGGTAGTCTGACTGGTAATTGTGGAGGGGAGAAATATTCCTTAGTGTTATAAATGTTTTTCTAGCCATTCTTAATCTTTTAGCATCATCTCTTGTGATTTTTCTTGTCCCTTTACATACACCAGGACTCTTACTTTGAACCTAAGATCAGTTGAATATATTCTTGCTGTGCTGTTCTTTTATCCTAGAAGCAGAGCATATCTGCTGGAACTGACAGACTAGATTTGTATTAACTCTGTGATTTAATCTCATTGGAGCCTGAGGAGTTTGGGGGAGGGGGAATTGGTTGACTAATTTCAGCTCCCTTTGTGTTTTTTTATTTTTTCCTTTCTCCCATCTGAATTTAAAAATTACAGCAAAAATGGAAATGTACAGTGTCATACTATCTGGACCATTAGGCAAATTTCATTGCAAAGGATAGGATTGTTAAAAAAGAAAGCAAATTAAATTGACATACGAGAAGGTGCATCTCTGAGGGGGGAAAAAAAAAAACCCAAACAAAACAAAACCCAAAACCAACAAAAAAAAACCAACACCAAAACACCCACACTCTGTGATGAACAGTTTCTGTGGTGTGCAGCCCAGCTTGCACATATTACTAGAAGAATTCCAGAATACCTAGCTGAGAGGCATTACTCTGGGAAGGACAGCAATGTGTATTGGCTGGGTCAGAAGAGCGTCAGACCTTTGTAACATGGTAGCCGCTAAACCAGCAGAAGAACAAACCTAGAAGGTGTAATGGCTTATTTTTAGATTACTTCTCTTTGTCCTTCAGCCTGACTCCCCATGCAACCTTTACGTACCTTCCTTTTGCTCCCAACCACTGCTCTGCAGTCTGTCTATGCGTGCTGAAGATGGTTGATGGCAACTTCAGATGTCAAGTAGTTGTTCCGCTAGCTTGCACTTCTTATGAGTCCTTGAGTAGAGGAACACCACCCTGGGTCCTCAAGGAGTAGTAAGGATATTGCTCAAGAGTGAAGTTTTGAAGGTAGTGAGGTATTCAAAAACCACACTTATAAGAACCGTAACAGCCTTGCAGGTCATCAGGGAAAACAAACAGGTCTTAATCAAGAATAAATCAAGAGCATGTTGTGATGCGAATGAGAAACACATCACGAGTATTTGTGCACATCTGGATGTGCTTTGGAACATCTGTTTCTCCACAGCAGAAGGACGTTCCTCTGACAAAGATGCCCAGAGGAAGGCAAGCTTCCATCTGCAAATTCAAAGGGATTGGTTTAGTTTCTTTTTTTTTTTGTGTGTTTTTTGTTTTGCCAGTCTGGCCCTGTGCTTCATGATGTAGGTTCTAATGCTGCACAGCTACTCTCCTTTGATCTCTCCATGCTTTATCTTCTCTCAGTGTTGTATAGGTTTCCTGTTTCAGCAGTGTTGCCTGAAGCACACAGAGAAATGCTCTGTTTCAAACAAGATGGTCTGTGACTTTTGTGTTTGAAGAACTCGAGCAGTTTGAAGAGATGTGATTTCTTTGGTGATTGATCAATCTGTTTTCCACAAAATAATAAGGAATAGCTATCAGCTGGGAACCCCTCTTCTTGACTCCCATGTGTCATATCCATCTTGATTTATATTTGTAAGTTTCCCCCAGCAGTTTAGATTGCAGCTGTATCTTACATAAGGGAACAAAGTAATTTGGGATTACTACATCCAGATTTTCCCTGACTCTAAGTCTTTTTTGGCTGTTCAAGCAAATGGAGTTGGAGAAGGCAATAATCCTGTAAAAAAAAAAAAAAAAAAAAATATATATATGTATGAAAATGAATGGGTAATATTTTGCAAAAGTATTCAATTTCAGTAGCTTATCAGAGGGATGAATTTCTTGTGTTGCTGGGCATGGTGAACAAAATCAGTCATGGATTAGAAACTAATTAAAGAAGAAAGACTTGACATGATTAGCAAAATTTGGAATTCATAAGTTCCTTACAAAACACATACCGGTAATTTTCTGCTTATGTCTGTGTCTTTTGCCTGTTGCTGTTGAAGTTCCTGATAAGACTACAATTATAATAATTTGGTTTGGGTTCCATGTGAAAATAGTGTCAGTATGCTTGTGTACCCAGGCTCATTTAAGGATGTAAAGAAGGCAGTGTTTGTAGGAATAATGTCTTATTAAATCAATGGATATAGCTGTGGAAAAATAGACAAGCTTTTCATCATATAAGGCTTTATTCACAAGCCATCCAGATAAATTAGGAAAATAGCAAAAGAAAAATCAGAATTTGGAAGCTTCCTTTAGGACAAACTAGGCTGATAAATTAAAGAGTATTTCAAAGAAGTCCATCTCCCCTTCGCCTCCCAAGGGGCACACGTTTCAGGCTTCAAACAGCTTTCTGGCTTGATGCATCCACAGACCTGTTCAGGTTTCTCCTCATTCTGGTATCCCAGCAAAGGTTAAGCCATAGTTCAAGTCCATTCTGACAGAAGAGATAGCTTTTAAAGTTTTGCAGCATGTGGGAGGTGCTGAAAGTCATGCAAATAACAAGTAAGAAGGAAGTCAGTCATCAGAGTTGCTTTATTGTGTTCATGTGGTTAACTATTGAAAGCCACATAATTGGAGCCTTCAGTTGCTAGCCTACACAGAAGCTCACAAAATAGTTTTATTTCTCCTTTGTGTAGCACTTTCCACCCTTGAAGCCCTTTAAAAACATTAATTAGCTTTTGTTGCATCCTTTGAGGTTGGTAATTTGAGTGCCATTATCCCTATTTAGGCCTTGCCTCCCTGAGATTCAGCTGCTGATGAAGATTTACTTATGTAATTCCCTAATTCCTCCTCTGTAACCAAGTTTGCAGTAGAGTAGCATGAAACTTGTAGCAAGCTCAGAGCCACTTAATAACAGACAATGTCATTATTCTCAGTCTACCTCAGTGTAGCTGTGAACAAATACTGGCCACAAGAGCTAATTAAGCAGTGTATAGGCAGTGATTGACAGACAGACTAGGTGACCTGAGGCTCAAGCATGAAGTCCAGTCCACTAGACCACACTTTAAAAAAACCCAAAAGTCAAATTTATCTTAAAATTGTGCCAGACTATTATAGCATTCCTGATCTAACATCTTTCAGAGAACTGTCCTGTTTGCCTCTGGAGCATGGAGGCCTGGTGAAGAGTAGCTCTGCTGGTCGATAGCTCACTGCCAGCCATCTCTTCCTACCCTCCTGCCTCTACTTTAAATAATTTGTCTGATGTACAGCAGGAGTAACGTTAATATAAATGCAGAGGGCCGTGGTGCTTCACTGTGGAGCAGGCTTACATTTCTTCAACCATGCATTAGTTTCCCTGGAATAATGTTAGCTGGTGATGGCTGAAAAAAATGTTATTTCATTACCTCCCAAACTAAGTATTTCATTTTGAACACCTGTGGGAAAGTATGAGAAATGAGGGGCATGGTGTGCAAAGTAGTAGGAGGTGGTGGTTTGATCCAGCAGTGTAGAAAACCAAATTTTGGTTCTCACCTCTGCCTGAGGAAACTTCAACTCTTATCTCCTATCTTGAAGCAGAGAGATCTGCAATTTAATATTCTGTAATCTTCTTAACCTTATCTGTTGATCAATGCTATTCACATATATAAACAGTTCCTGGTGTAGCAATGGGAATACCGGTGTCTCGTCTTCCAGGTAGGCATCTTCTCTGCAAAGCTAGTGAATCTTTTATTCTTTACTTGCAGGTTGAATAATTTAAATATTTTAAATGGAGGAACAGAGTAGGAATATGAATCTCAGCCTAATGGTTTTTGGCTCCTTTTTTATTATTTTACATGTTTTGGTTACTTCACATCAGAATGATACTCTAAAAAGGAGCCAAGGTGCTGACCCTCTAGCAAAATTCAAGTTTATTTTTCTTGATTGCTGTTTTTGACTTCATAATTACTTTGGATAACTTCTTGTTTGTAGGATAGACAATAGCCAGCAAATTATCTTCCTTGATCTCTTTGTTTATGAGTAGTGTCCCAAGTTAACAGCAAGACTCAAACTTAGCTTAGTGCTAGGCTGGATGAGCATTTTGGGGGACTTAGTAACTTTATTTGGTTTTCCCCCTTTGAACTGAGTTATGTGTAGCCTTGATGGGTTAATTTTGTTGTGGCTATTGAATTGCAAGTGGTACCTGTAAACTTACACCTTACTTAAACTTGCAGATGTCTTATGGCAGTCATCCTGACTTACAAGGAAATGTTAATGTTCAAAATTTCTTTAAACAAGGGAAATGAAAAACCACTATGATTTGGATCAACTCTTAGACTTGTCTTTGGTAATGTGGAAATATGAAGTATCTCGGGAAGCTTTCCATGACCTGAATCACAAGGGGTAGCTAGACATGGAACACACGTTGTTAGAAACTTGTAGAAAAACAAATGAAATATATTCTTTTTAGTGTGTTACAGTTTAGCTAGGGTAAACAGTTATTACAGACGCTAAGTAGCCATGAATTTTTCTCACCAAATTTTTAGTCCAAAGGGAGTAAAGGAGGTTAGAAAGAGAGAAAGGTAAACAAATTTTGGCAATTGGACATGCTTGTTGGAGGTTCCTGCTCAATTTTTCCAATCTTGTAGGTTTTCTTGGGATACTTAGACTTTTCAGGTACAGGAGGTGACAAGCACTGAAGAAAGGAGCCTCTGCTTTGGGCAAGAGAGAGCAGAATAAGGAATCCAGCAGAGTCTGGAGCAGGTGCCCCAGGAGCTGGGACCTCTCACTGCGTTTGTCAGGCAGAGGAAGAGGAAAGAAAGGGATTTGGTTATTCCTTGCCCACAAAGGTGAGGAGTGAAATGCCAGAAGTTCAGTGAGTGTGTCACTAGAAAACTAAGCTGGGCTAAAGAAAAACAAGTGATGCACTCTGGCTGCAATGGAAAAAAACACCCCAAAAGCAGCTTGCTATTTTTGCTTATGTGAGCCCTGAACTGGCTGCATTGATTAGGATACTGTAACAGTATAATATATTTTAAAGTATGATAATAAATAATAACCAAGAAAAAACAGTAACAGAGCACAACTTCAGTTATTTTAAGGTACTTTTAAAAAATGTTTCAATTCTGTTATGAGTTAGAGCTAGAACAGATGCCACAGCTTGCCAGAAACATCATCACTCAGCAGCACACTCCTTTTCTGTCAATCTGTCATGGTCATTGCCTATAATGCAGCCTCAATTTAAGGCATGAGGTAGGTTAAAGGAGGAGATTTTGAATAGCAGTTTTGACCTTTTCATTACAGGTACCACAGAAGAAGTAGTGAGCCACAGTCAAGGCTTTGATTCCCACTATGATAGGTTGCTCTGAAACTTTGCAAGCTCCAAGATGAAATGAATGAGACAAAAGAATTGAAAGGATTGAAAAAGAGAGTCATGGAAAGGTTGAGCAGTTTCTTCAGAGTGTTTTATACACTTGAAAGCACCCAGGGAAAAATAACAATAATTGAAGTTAGCCGTATCTTAGTTCAGCTTCACAAAATGACAGGAGGACTTAAAACTGTTAACTTTTAAGAATAAGCTGCACAAGTTGGGTGAAAACATAAGAAGATCCTGGAATACAAAAGGTATTTATTGCATTATAGCCTCACTTGCAGCAACAGTGGGGCATGAATAACCCTAGAGTTTGCATCCTTAATGCATTTCTTCTACTCTTAAAAATTACAAAAATGGAAGTGTCTTCCTGACCATAGTTCAGGCAGTGAATACAGAAGAAAGGAGGACAACACTTTAGCCGAGTGAGTGATATCGAAAATCTAAGGTCCATAATAAAGTTTAAGGAGATGGGTATTTTGCCAAAAGTCACTTTCATGGGAAGCATAGCAAAGTCTATTAGGGGAGACTCTTTGTATTTTCTTCTATGTCCATGCTGCATGGAACAGGAAATAGTTACAGTTTTCTTTAAATAGTGCTAACACAATTGATCTTCTCTTCTTAGTACCAATGCATTGACATTCTTCTGACTGAAATTTTTAAAACAAGAATTATTCAATAGTGGCCTTTGTTAACAGTAAAAGGAGTATAGTTAGAGCAAGACATCACAATTGGCTCTCAAGATAATTTGGCTTATAGCAAATTATCTGTTTTGTTTCCTTTCAGCCTTTGACATAAATGGCTTCTTTAACTCTTCTCTATTGAATCTTGGGGTCCTCCTAGCACTGAAGAATGTTTTATCATTATTTTTGATATAGTTTGAGGTGATTCCTTTGAAAGGATACTTCTAGTTGCAGAGTAGCAGCTGTGGAACTGTGCTTCAAGTATGAAAGCTTTCATTAGAGATGATTATAGCATTTTTCAAATCTCTACCTATAAGCTTACAGACTCTCTTAAAAAGCTAGCATTCTTGAAATATTTTTTTTTTATGATCTGTGGGATGTGGGGGTTTTTGTTTTTATAACCATTTCCCTTTATGATTTTATGATTTTTCACCCTCTAGCGGACCTGAAAGCAGAAGTATAGTATTTTCTGTATGAGATCACAGCAGTTTGCCAGGACCTAAGGCCTAAAAATTTCCTTCTTAACAAAAAAAAAAACCAAAGCAAAACAAAAAAATCTGAATTTAATCTTCTACATAAGACAGGGCCATTCTGTTTCTTACTGCTCATGCAATTCCCTCTGGTTGATCTCTGTTAACTTTCAAGGTGTCCCTTAGGTATCAGCTTCATTTACTTGCAGGGAGAGACACCTTGTTCAATGAGTAAAACCTAAAAATTTGGTGGCAACGTTCATGCAATTTCTTTTCTATATGAACACATATTCTATTGTGGCGATGCTTTAGGTAATGTAACACTTGTAACACAGAAATGCTGACCCCATAGCACATAGAATCTTACATTATTCATACCTGAAACCCACCCAAAATGGAATGATGCTAGATGAACTGCATCTTGTCTCACCTCTTTAACTGGAGGGAAATGGCACATTTCAGTTAACAGCGAACAGAAACACCAAAGGAGATTTGGAAAGCTAAAAAGGTGTCTTACATAAATTGGCCTTTCAGCTGTCTGAAAAGTACAATGAAAATGAAATTGAGGCTTCTTGAGAACAAGTGTGACTCATGAATATTTAATGCAATTTTAATAGCTCTTTTTATTAAAAGTGGCCTACTAGAAGTTTTTAAGGAACCCATCGAGTGTTCATGTCTCCAGTTTTGGTGTTTAGTATCTATGAGAAAGGTGAGAAAAAAATCGTCTTATGTATCATACTAAGAAAATACTTGGCATCAATCACACTGCTTATCCTGGTATCGGTAGCTGCTGTTACTCATCTGAGGACTAGATAGGTGAGCGAGGCTTACAGAAGTTGGCCCTGTTTCTTAACCTGGTTCATTACGTTCATAACATGGTAAACCCTTTTGAGTAAGAATATATAAGCCTGCAGAAAGGGGTTTCACAAAAAAAAAAAAAAGTTTCTTGAAACATAAGCATGTCATTTTTTTTTTTTTTACGCCTTCTGTTACCAGCAGCTTCAGAGAGACTGGGATGCCATTACGCTGAGTGGCAGGATATGTTCAAAATGGAGGATGTTGTGGACTATTGCCATGTATTAGGCATTTATAGTGTTCTAATGATTTTTATCTCCGGGATTTACCTTGGCTTCATTTTATAATTTTAAGAAATCACCTGGTGCATCCTTTGCCCCAAGAGAAATTCAGCTCTGCTTATTGTTCCTGACAGATGTTGATCTGACCTGTCATTAAAACTGTCCCAGCATGTTAACTCCACTGTCTCCCTAGGCAAACTATTCCAGTGTGCATAGTCCTTACCACAGAGTGTTTTTATTTGTATATTACACACATCTCTAACTTTTACTGTCTTCAACAGATGCCAAAAATGTCATTCTTTACAGGAACTCTTTTATATTTGTGAAAGGCGTTATGTTCCCCCCCCCCCTTTTTTTTTTCTCCTCCCTTCAGGTTAAACAATGCTAATTTCCAACACCAACTCTTTTTTTTTTTTTAGACCATTCACAAATACCTGTTTCTTTTTCTGGACTCTGATCAATTTGCTGCCCCTTTTTTTTGAACAACAGTGCCAAAAAGCACACCTGAGGTCTTAGCAGGACTGAGTAGAGCAGAAGGGTCGGTAGCACACCATTATCATGTTTATATTTGTAATACAATGGTGGTTCTTTATGCAACAGCATGACACTAAGACTCATGCTTAGATTATGATTCACAGTAATCCCTACATCTTTTTCTGCCAACCTGTTAGCTCTCCAGATATTCCCCACCCTGGATCCCTTTGTCTGGGTAATTCTGTTTAAATGCAGTACCTTTGAGTTCACCATATTGAATAGCATCTGATTTCCAAACATTAGGCCAGAATAACCTGCTTTTTCATCAGTTATTTCCCTAGCAGTGGTGGTGGATTGATGTGTTTGTTTTTCTAGAATGAAATGAAAACAACCTTTGTCTGTGTAATGGATAATGACAGTACCTTCGAGCCCTTTGTTCCTTGGTAACAGAAGTAGACAACAGTCTCTCTTTGCACCTTTCTCATTTGATCTATCAGCAGAGATCAAGCATGTACTTATCGATCTAATATGTATATGTGTGTATATGTATAAAAAATACATATGGGTGTATTTGTGTAGATCATGCTAGCTTTGGCAGAAATTAGGCAAGGTTCTGGGGTGGCAGTTTTTAATTGAGCAGTTCCATTACGTGCGCCCTTAGTCTTCTTAATTGGTGTAGATACTTTTTCACCTCCTGAAAAGCACGTGCCACTGTGGATATTTGTAGGAAAGGGTCAGTCTATGAGTAAGAGTGACAGTGAAGGGTCCAGAGAACCCCCTGTATTTACATGTGACCTTGCAAAAAGAGGGAACTTAACCTGTTTCAACACTGAGGTCATGTGCAAAATGTTAAATAGCTTATTAAATGCAAATTATATTACACAGATTGATTTGGTATATACTTACTATGTAGAAAATTTTTGCCATCCTCTCGAGTGGAGTTACCAGTCTTATGAAGTTGTTTTATTCATAATGCTTTCTTTAGTCACTATTTATTGATTTCTGTAGTGGAGCCTTCCATAAATTTAGTTACGAATTACTTGATCTTGAACCCTGAAGGGCTTATTTATTGCTTGCCACAGTAAAGAAAAAACAAGAGGTCAACTCAGGCAGTAACATGACTGCCATTCAACTTTCCTTTCAGTAGAACTGAGCTGTAAAAACGTGTTTATTGTTTGGTTTTTTTCTTCTCAATTTTATATAATATTAATACTTGCTACTTTGTATATGTTTTTAAATATTCATGAGCTGTTCGCAAACTAAACACAGTTGCATTCTTCCTGTGCCTGATGACTTTGAAATCAAATGAAAAGCTATATTGCATAGATTTACAATTATATAATTGCTTTGTGAAACAAAATTATTTGTGTAACTTGTTTCCCATTGTCCAACATTCTTGTTCTATGGAATTGTATTTTAAACTCCTGATTTAGTTTTTATTGTTTCAAAAACAATACCCTTATGGAGAAAACTATTGTTTTTAATATAGGTGTTTGTCTACCACTTTCTTAGTTCACAGGCTGTTTTATGATCTGGTATTCATTAATATGAAATAGTATCCTATTCACAAACACTCCTGCAGAAATTACTTTCATGTTCTGTCTCACACACCCCCCCCCCCCCCCCCTTTCCTGTAGAGTAAACCATTCTTCATCAAAAAAAGTTTAAAACCATGCAGGAAGGGAGACTTCTGCAGTGCTCACTTTATTTGTCTCTAAAAAAATCATTTTAGAAGTGTAAGGGCATATAATGTAAAATAGCTTCTGTCCTTCACCAAAATCACGATATCTCTTTCTGAAAACATATTTTCAGGTAATGAATTATGACTGCCCTGAAGAGGACAGACTGTATCTATAGCACTGTGAGGAGTTACTTTCGTTGTGCCACGGTATTACTGTGTATGCAGACAGATTATTGTTACACGTGATTTGCATCTGTGCATTGCACAAAGGTGGATGCTAAAATAGCCATTTTACTGGTGGTTAAACAGAGGCATACAGAAGTTAAATAACTTGTTGGAAGTATTTGGTTTTGATCCAGTGCCTATTGACAAAGTCTGTTTTCTTGACTGGGTATGGATCAAGCCTGTGATGGGATGGTGACCAGATTTGACTGATGTCAAATGATGCCTCTTCAGCGACACTGAGAAATAACACAGCAAACGGGAGTTCCTGGTGTTTGGTGTACAGGATGTGCTGCTGCTTTTCGTTTCCACATTTTCTTGACGATTGGCTGTGGGCCATTGCTGGATTTTTCATTTGCCAAGATAAATTTTCTCAAAATTGCAAGAAAATAAATTAAGCTTGTAAGTGTTGAATGTAGCAATGTTCATTCTCTGAAGTTGATGAAAACTTCAGTATATTCATTCAGATCTATGTGAAAGGCTCTGCAAGTGCAGAAAGCAACAATCACCAAAGGAACATAAATTAGCATTTGAAGGAGTTGCAACAAAAGCTAAGGCCATTCTGTTTAAGGGATGCTAGGTCAGAGGAAGAAGGGGGAAAAAAGTATATTCATAATGCTGTCCCTTTAATTAATCTAAAAAGGTAATATTCTTGTGCAGTCATGAGAGATTTTTCTGGAGGAGTGGAAGGCTCTCTGTGGATGGTTCCTATTTCTCAATACGTGGCACACAGCTCAAGTCTCGTTTGGATTGCTAGATGAGGACCTTATCTTAAGCAGTCAACAAGGCAGTGCTGATAATATGAAAATATTTGCGTATACTGTGAAATTGGCATATAGAAACAATTATATTATGGCTACAGAGGGAATTTATGGAGACTGTAAATATGTTGGTTTAATTAGGGGCACAGTGCGAACTGATGGCACATTCTTCTTAAAGTCTGATTTCAGAGCACAATTACTAAATGTTTGTTGGTTTGGTTTTTTTTTCCAAAGCAGGGGAAGTTTGAGGAAGAAAATTGAGAATTAAGTTGGCTAATTCAGTTGGGTTTTTTATGTGAGCGGTGGAAGTATAGTCACAGTCCATGAAGTCTGCAAGGCTGTTCGTGCGTGTGTCCAGAACCAGAGTTGACAAAGAGCAAATCATGAATTGCTGCGTAGATCAAGACTGTAACAGTACGAGATGTTACCTCAGCTTGGCACACATGCTTTTAATAAAGCAGGGCAAATTGAGAAGAATATTTCAGGGAATTGGATTGTCAACAAAAAACAAAACAAACAAACAAACAAACAAAAAACCAACAACAACAAAAAAAAAACAACAAAAAACCACCAGTTATACTCTTTTGTTCCCCCTCCATTTATTTTTTTCAAAACAGTTATTTATTCTAAAAATTAAGGACCTGACAATAGCCATGCAGTTAACATGCATAAGGTAGGGTGAGGCTGCTCAACAGGACTTTATCTGTTTGCTGGGGCATTTGCCAACTTTTCTTTCACAAAGGCTATTTGTAAAATAGCTCCTCTCTATCTGTGTTGTCTCTTTCTGCTTTTTTGGACCCCTAGAGATAACTAAAGGCAGGTGTAACTATCAAGTCTAATTAAACAGGCAGAAACACCACATACACATCCCTATAAGAATATGGAGAGAGAGGTTTGTCTGGGACTGAGTGGGAGACAGTCACAGAATGTGTTGTGGTTATTTTCTCAGATGGTCATCTTGCTGACGGTTTTCAAGGCTGGTTTTGGCAATGAGGTGGTTATAGTAGCAGAGTCCTCTTTGGGCAGCTGGCTGTGCACCATGATCTGAGTTGAGACTGCATGCATTGATGGCCATTAACTGCAAATGCAGGGCACCAAGGAAAGGAGATGCATGTTGTAATTCTATGGTGCTATATTATTTATGCCTCCGTATGGCTTCTCTGAGCTGTTCAGGCAGCTTCACAAAAACTTTGACAAAGCCATTCTTGTTTCCAGAGAAATATATTGAGGCACTAAAGGTTTAAGTAACTCCCTTGAGGTGATATAGAAAGCTGATAGCAGAACTAGAAGAGGAACTGGGTAATTTTCATGTTTCGATTTCTCTCTTACTGTTTTGGGAGTGCCATTCACAGAAGGTGAGAAGGAGAATACTTTAGTTTCACTGCTGCATTTGTGGTGGGTTTGGCTTTTTCTGTTTGGGTTCCCACCCCCCAGAGGATGTGCTTTTTGTCTTTGTAACAAATGATTCTCCGTGTTGTCTTTGGGAATTATAGGAGGCATGTTATGAATGTATTTGGCAATTTGAGGCAGAACAGGTACCAGTAATAGCTACTTTTTACTTTTTTTTTGATGTGATAGCCTGAGTCATTCCCTTTCAGGCTCCTAAATCCTAGAGAGGCTTGTTCAGAGTATTTGCAGGCAGAGCACATGAAAATAACAATGAGGAATTTTTTTTTCTTTGTAGGTTCTCTGGATGAACCTACCATAGAGTCACTCAGCGCTGCATTGACCTAGATTATTGCAAGAGGAGCAGTAGTTGTGAGGAGCCTTGCTGTCCATTGGAAAACCAGAGCAGTCTGAGTAATGTCAAGTGTAATCTACAGATACATCAGCACTGTGCTGCTGATTTTATCTCAAGCTGTTTCCCCGCAGGGAGCACCATCTTCTGAAGTAGTCTCCTGTGTGTTTGGACTTTGTGCTGTGTTCTCTTCTGACCACAACACCACGCTCTTCCCAATTTTGCCTATGGAGCTGCTGATCTGTTCTTCTGCAGTACGAATGAGAGAGTTCAAAGTGGTATGATAGACAGGAATCCAGGGACTGTCCTGGTGGGAGGTATATTCTCAAGGTTGAGTAGGTTTTGAGTTAGTTTTTCTCTTTCTGGGTATAACAGTGAATTGGGTGTTTCATGGTCACCACATAAATCACTTTTGTAAGTGTGTAGATGTGGAAAAATCCCTTGGGAGCAGGTCCCACAGAGACTAGGACAGTGTATAGTAAAAACAGCTTTAGAAAGCAAATATTTTGCTTGAGGCAGTACAAAGTGCAAAATATGCAGAAGAAAACTCTGGAGGAGATTTTTTTTTTCCTCTTTGGATACTTTTTACTTCCTCTTTCCCTGATGTGGAGGACATCAAAATTTATGGCTTGCACTATGTCTGGAATTAGAGAGATGGGAGAAGCCGTTGGAAAGAGAGAAACAGGCTCAAATTAGCCTTGCATGCCAGCCTCTAAAACTGCAGTGGTCTTCTTTCTGTAACTCCTCCTATTTTACATGGACTGCTAACCAAACCAGTTTCATTATTTTCAAGTTTGTTGAAAATAATGATTACAAGCACATTTACAGCTACCAAGAAACTGATTTTCAAGATATTAAAGCAAACAGATCATTCATTTTTCACTCTGACCAGCTAACATTTTTCTTTTTTCAGTAAACTGCAGAATGTCTTTTTGTCCTCTAACACTGAGGCTGGAAGTGATAGAAGGGGATGGTATAAAAGAGGAGCATTTGCCAGTGCTAGAGAAGCCAAGGACGTGTGAAGAAAACAGATTAATTTAGTAGCAAATAGGCAAAGGCCATGAAGAACAGTTTTTACAGCATATAGCTTGCATAGCCAGCAAAGGGACTGAAGTGGGAGTGATCTATTGAGATAACCTCACATTTTACTACCTAAACAACAGTAGCAGCATTTTGAATCTTTGCAGGCACTTCAAGGCCTTCTGGAGGGGGGCAGCTGCAGAAGAGTTGTGAGACTCTGTTCATTCCACGCCTTCTGAAACATGCAACGTCGTGATGTTAAAAGTTGTTTAATTAGATCTGAAGGGTACTGAAAGAGTGAGCAAACAAAACCCTTAATATAAAAGGCTAATAATTGAGTTTATGTAATTAATAATGTCTAATTCAAGCTGACAGCTGGGAGGCAATTTAGTTATTGTTTAAAAACTGTGAAGATAAGAATCATGACAAATCAGTACTCTCACCTTATTTAAGCTTAAATTCTGGCATTTTAAAGTTCTAGTGAGCTATACATGATTTGAAAACAGGTCTCTGTTTCAGCATATACATTTTCCATGCATTTTTTACAGGGAGCTAGGATTGGGTACTTGTCAATGACAGGGAAACACAAGGAGGAGATTAAATCAGTTATGAATACAAGTATAACTTATCTGGTCTAGTGTCATCACGTACTTTGGAAAAAGTTAACAGCAAATGGTGGATTGATTTTTTTTTCAGGACTTTCTTCAAATCAGAAATTAATCTGGTTTTGGCATTGCAATTTTGTCAAGATTTGGACCTTGTTTTTAGAAGTGCGGAGTACCAATAGGTCTCTGACACCTAAGGAATTATGTTACATCTGCCTTTGCAATTTAGCAGTCATAGGAGCCCTCTCAGAATTGCAATGCATGAGGAGGATACCTAGGTGTGAGGATTTGCATGCATTTATGAGGAATGGTGAATAATGAAACTGGTTTAAGGTAATCTCCCTGCCATTGCTGCAGCCCCTGCTGACCCCCTACTCTGACCCCACTGACCTGTTTCCACCTGCTTGTCATGGAATCACGGAATTTGCAGAGTTGGAAGGGACCTCTAGAGATCATCTAGTCCAACTCCCCTGCTAAAGCAGGATTGCCCAGAGCACATTACTCAGGACTGCATCCAGGCAGGTCTTGAAAATCTCCAGAGAAGGGGACTCCACAACCTCCTTGGGCAGCCTGTGCCAGTGCTCTGTCACCCTCACCATAAAGAAGATTTTTTTTGTGTTTGAATGGAACTTCCTATGTTCCAACTTGTGCCTGTCGCCCCTCGTCCTGGCACTGGGAACCACTGAAAAGAGCCTGGCTCCATCCTCCTTCAACCCACCCCTTAGATACATGTGTGCCATGATAAGGTCTCCCCTCAGCCTTCTCTTCTCCAGGCTAAAAAGTCCCTGCTCTCTCAGCCTTTCCTCATAAGGGAGATGTTCCAATCCCTCCATCATCTAAGTTGGCCTTCGCTGGACTCGCTCCAGCAGTTCCCTGTCCCTTTTGAACAGGGGAGCCCAAAACTGGACACAGTATTCCAGTTGTGGCCTCCCCAGTGCCGAGTAGAGGGGGAGAATGACCTCCTTTGACCTACTGGCCACACTCTTCCCTGTGCAGCCCAGGATTCCATTGGCCTTTTTGGCAACAAGGGCACATTGCTGGGCCATGGATAATTTACTGTCTACTAGGACCCCCAGATCCTTCTCCTCAGAAGTACTTCCCACCAGATCCACACCTAACCTATACTGGTGCCTAGCATTCTTCCTCCCCAGGTGCAGGACCTTGCACTTGCTTTTGTTGAACCTCATTAGGTTCTTCTTTGCCCAGCTCTCCAGCCTGTCCCGGTCATGCTGGATGGCAGCACGGCCCTCTGGGCTGTCAGCCACCCCACCCAGTTTGGTATCATCAGTGAACTTGCTGGCGATACACTCTGTCCCCTCATCCAGGTCGTTAATGAATATATTTAACAAGATTGGACCAAGTATTGACCCCTGTGGGACACTGCTGGTTACAGGCCTCCAACTAGACTCTGTGCCACTGATCACAACCCTCTGAGTTCTGTCCCGCAGCCAACTCTCAATCCACCTCGCTGTCACCTCATATAGGCCCACACTTCCTCAGCTTCCTAATGAGGATGTTATGGGAGACAGTGTCAAAAACCTTGCTGAAGATCAAGGTAGATGACATCTACAGCTCTCCCCTCATCCAGCCAACCAGTTATAATATCATAGAAGGCTATCAGATTGGTCAGGCGTGATTTACCCTTGGTAGATCCGTGTTGACCACTTGCAATAAGTTCCTGTTCCTTAACGTGTTTGGAGATGACATCCAGAATGAGTCGCTCCATTACCTTCCCAGGAACAGAGGTGAGACTAACCACCCTGGGTTTCCTGGGTCTTCTTGCCTTTTTTGATGACTGGAGTGATGTTGGCCTTCCTCCAGTTCTGAGGCACCTCACCTGTTCTCCATGACCTTTCAAAGATGATGGAGAGTGGTCTAGCAATAACGTCTGTCAGCTCTCTCAGCACTCGCAGGTGCATCCCTTCAGGGCCCATGGACTTATGGATGTCCAGCTTGGCCAAGTGGTCTCTGACCTGGTCCTCCTCAACTGAGGGAAAAATCTCCCTCTGTCCAGAGAGATCTCATGTGATCCAATGAACTGTTGAAGAGCAGCTGCTGGATATGCTTGGACCATGAATGATTTAGTCTTTTTAAGAGTTTAAAGAAATTCAAGAAATTTAAAGAAATTTAAGAAAATCTATTCTCTAAGAGCTTGCTTGATAGTTGTATAGAAAGTGCAGCTTAAGCATGGTGAAACATGAAAGCTGCAGTTTCTATGGGAAGTGCAATTCCTTTCTATGAAAAATGAAGGTATCCTGTATTATTTACTAACTCCTCTTACTGCTTGTACCCTGTCCTGTGGGATCAGGACTCCGTCTAGTAAAGCATACGAAAACATGCTAAAGTTTAAACATGAGTACTGTTGCCAGGCATGTGCTTAAATACTTGTTGTCCGAACCCCTCAATTTTTCTGAAAGATGGTATTAAAAATATTTGTATAAGAATGACCATAGATTAAGGTAAATGAAGAGCAGACAGAAAGACAGGGAAGATAAAACCATGCTGACGAGCTGCACCGTGGGTTTCTTTCTGGTTTGAAAGCCAGTGGAAATACATAAAACGATAGTTTCTTTATAGAAGTAAATACCCAAGCGCATTGCAATACACTTGATCTAATTTGTATAGTGGGACCTGTTGGTATCTGTGAAAGCCTAGTGTAGTGTACGGGAGATTGTTCTGTAGTTTCAGCTATGTTTGCTAATGTACTGTTTTTATTTCACTTGTTTTTAAGAAAATCTTGTGTAATTGAAAACCCATTCTGTATCCATTGGCATGTACTTATTCACAGAGTGAATGTAACCTTGAATAAGAGACAAAAAATATTATTGAGGAGCAGTTTGTGTTAGAACTGGATCTGAAACAAGAAAAACTTTTAAAGAAGTGGTGTATGCAGTGATGAGAGCCTCAAGCTGCTGTAATTAAACCCTGTCAGGGCCATAACCTGGAAAAAAAATGAAGATACTGAGGGGAGTCTGAACAGAAAAAAAAAAAAAAAAAAAAAAGAAGCTTTAGGTCAAGACATTTTATTGTTGTTGTGATTAGAGCAGACTTGTTTCCAAGAAGCCAGAGCAGCTTTCCCTTCTGAAGACAGTTGAGCAGAGGAATTTTTACCATGGACACTCCCATAACAGTGGCAGCACCTGCCCAAACAAGCAGGTCTTGGCTGCAAAACCCCAGGCATTTAGAAACTCTTGCAGGTGTTTGTACAGCTTAAGTTTTACTTTGCTCAGATTTTCCTTACCACAGTAAATTAATTTAGTTGGAGGGCCTATCAGCGAACTGAGTCATAGCGCTTACACGAAGACGTTTGCAAAGACGGGGTGTTTGGTCATTTGTTCGCAGGGTTTTGCATGCGTAATTTATATTTGCTGGAGGAAAGAGGAACAAGACGCAGCACGCTCCCTTCCCGCAGCAATCCCTTTGCTCGTTGCAGGCAGGCAGCTTCAGGTGCGCTTGCTCCCTGCGCTTGCCAGCAATGACAAAGGAGCACTGAAAGTGCTTGGCAACAAATTATTAACTGAAATGATTTGACTTCAACAGATTTTTCCCAGTCTGAAGCTTTTGGCTGCCATTTGGTTTAGATTGAAATTGAGAGTTGTTGTCACTCACAGCAATACTGCAGTGTCGTTAAGAGGCACCAGAGTCTCTGGACTTGTAGGTCTGATTCACTAGGTGTTTGTGAGTTTTATATTTCTTTTGTACCTTGCTACTTTCTCTTTCAGGGGGTTGTGCAATTGGTTGGATTTTTTTAATGGTTTTGCTGATGATTCTTTATTACAGGTATTTTATCTGTCTCCAGGATGAGGTCTGTCTCAACACTTCTGACCTTGAGGATTAACGTGTGCAGTCTGCTTTGCTCTTTCTCTTGCTACATGTGTGTCCCAGCTGTCAACATTTTCTGTCACTTTCAGTCTTGTTATTTCATTGCCCATAACATTTAATTTATCATCTCCTGGGTTTTTGGTTGGTTGGTTTTGGTCTATTTCTGTTCAATGTAGACACCCATTTAGAAGATGATTGGGAAGGCTTAGTTATATGAAGTAGGAGTCAGGATGAAGCCCCAAGTTTCTGCAGCAAGGTGGTAAAAGATGGCCTTTATGTTGCCCTTAAATCAGCTGGGCTTAACATGAAGCATGCTGGCTCTAGCCGGCCTCCAGGGTTACAAAGGCATTTCTTGCATTTACAGTTGCAAGTGGCCTTCTTGCAATTACTCAGTTTTACAGTTCTGCTAGGGCATGGGGAGGGCTGAACCTCCTCTGCAGCAGTACGGGTGAGGCATACTCACTTAATTTGCTAGTTTTACCTAGTTTGCCATGGCATCCCTGTAACTTATGGCCAGCTCTTGCGCTGCTGCGTAGCCTGTGTAAGCACACCATTTAGTGCTGTTAGCAGAGGCACTGGGTTTTCAATGGACCTCCAATTAGAAATAGTTACTGCTTGCTGAGGGCTCTGTTTCACTTTATGTATGCTTGGAAGACAAGTTATAAAACTTCAAAGCAATGTGTGCCAGCATTTTTAATGCCATAATTTGATTAACTGTGACTGCAATGCTCCTTTAATAGTAAAATATGGTGCTGAGTGGATAGGTTGAATAAGAAGGTGCGTGAGGTAGTGCAAAGCTGTGTACGGTCTTTGGTATGAAGTGTATGTGCTACTTGTATGCAGTGTGTCACTGAAAAACTGTGGGTGGCTCTTGGAGTGCAAGTCTGCTCTGCACTTGTGCTTCATTTGTTTCTGCATTGCCAATTCTGTGCGTCCTTGAAGTCAAGTGTGACCCCACAGTCTGGTGGAGAGAATGGCTGAAGTTGCAAGTGGAACTTGCCACTTCAGGAATAAAACGGTCTAAGCAGCTGAATTGTGAGTATGTAGTATAACTGCACAGGGCGAAAATGTTACATGAGAGAATCATTTGTTAGGCTTTGATAGAGGACGCTTAATTCTCTGGTGAATAGTTGTGGATGATGATTGCAGATGATTTGCTTGGAGCAGTGGTGGCAGCTTTCTTTGCAGATTTTTCAGGTCTGAGTTTTCTGTGATTACTGAAGGATGACTGTTTGCTGAGTTTCAAATGTTTTCTCTGTAAGCAGCGCGTAACGGTGTCGTAATTATTTTTGGTATGTTCTTGGTAGTAGTTCTGTTCGTTGTTCAGCAATTGGCCTTCTGTTTGGAAAAGACCCTGTCTCAGTCTGTGACGGGATAACCGCATGCTGCATAAAAACACAATGAAGCAAAGCAAAGTTGTGCATCACTGTCCTATACTAGCCTGAAAACAGTGTGATGCTGCTGGGCTGGAGGGAGCCCGAATCAGCCCCAGCGATCGCACAAGCCTGATCTCACCAGAAGGCTGCTGTGTCCCTGGGGAGAGGGTTCTGGTCCCCACTGTCCTCTCCCGGGGAAAATCTCTGAGCCTCCTGCTTTGAACAAAGGAAAATATGAGCATTTTACAGGTATCTGATGGATCCTCAGAATTCAGATTTGTTGCTCTTTAAATTTAAGAATCACTGAAACCTGTATTAACCACTTTTCTGCTGTCTGGCTGGTGTGCCAGGGCAAAACCCGCCTTCTATCCCAAGAGCTGGTTATGTGGCAGGAGCGCACTTGTGCCTTTTCAGCAGAACAGCTGAGCTTTGCAAGAACTGGATGGAGCTCTGCAGCTGGGCTGGAGCCCGGCCCAACAGTGGGACCTGTTAATGGTGTAATTGAAGTCTTTAGTTTAACCCCTTACCAGCAGTTGGGCTCATTAGTATTGGAGCTGTCAGATGTCACTGTTGCACCATTACCCTTCAAAGCAAAACTTGCTGAAGCAGTAATCCCATAGAGCACGGTTTCTGTTTGCTGCACCACCACTTGGGGCCACTATTGTTAACTACTCCATCTACAGTATAAGAGTTTCTAGTCCGGTCTTACTTTAAATGTAAAAAGAAAATTGAGACTATTTCTATCGATAGTTGTGTAAGTACAGATTTCTAACATGAATGTGTAGAAGGCAATAATTACTTTGTAATATTATCAAACAAGTATGCTGTGTATCTTTTTTGTAAATACACAGAATTGTGCCAAATGGTCTAACGGCCTCCAATAATATTTTTTCCCTTTGATAGGAACAATCTTTCATGTCGTCTGTGGACCTAAAAAATACGATACAATGCATCAGAGCTGATTCGAAATTCAGTTTGGTAATAACGATTGTGTGATGGCCAGTGATGAAGACTTAAATACATAAGGACCTGGCCCAAAGCATCTATCAAATGTAGGCTTCAATTTCAAAGGTAAAGAGAGAATGGCTAATTTAAGTCTCTTTATCAAAGGCAGTTTTTATAGCAGGGAGGATGTATAAATACAGACTAGCAATTTGTGGGCTAATCCTTTTTTGCATTAATATGTTTAATTTGGTTTCAGTTCTCTTGAGGGAGAAATTAATTTCTCCCTTACTTTCTAGAAGACTTTGAAGTTAGCATCCAACTATCCACCTTTGTCTCTCTTCTCTCACCCCCTCACATTCCTGGAGTGCGTTTATGCCGGTTGAGAGTGAGCAGTTCAGTGCCTAGCTCTAGGGAATGAATTCATATTATCCATCTTCATTTTCAGGTGTTCAGTTTCACATACCTACATAGTAAACAAAACCAGTTTGATTTCAAGTTAAATGTTGATTCTGCTTTTTAAATTATTATAAAAGTCAGATTTAAAAAAAAAAAAAATTAAAAATTAAAACTTTTCCCAGTATGACCAGTTTCTTTCCTGTTTCAAGTGGGCCTTCTTAAAAAGGATTCTGAAAGAAACTGCTTCTTCAGAATGAGTTTATTGTAATAACAAATGTTAGCAAAGAGTCAGTTTCCCATATGCTGACACAAGTTTGTCTGATAGAAAAGGTTTTGAAAAAACTTTCTATTTGTATTCCTGCTGTTTCTGCTGTCAGAGCAGCTGAAGCGGGGGTCAGACCCCACTTTATGTTTCCACTCCAGGTTTCCTGGAGGCATTGGTCTTAGCTTGGGCTTCACTTTCTCCTTCCTTGCCAGTTTTCAAAAAGAAAATACATCTTTTGTTATTCTTGAAAGTACTGAAGAGAAATTGAGAAAATGGAAAATAAGCTTAATACAAATGTAGTACAGTTTTGTGTACATGAAAGTGGGGGTCAGACCTCCATGTTTATAAGTCATGAAATCAGCGTATCTCATGTTGTTATAGCTTTCCAACTGGGGTGTTCTCATGACGTAATGAACATAGGAATCACTAAGGGGGAACTAAATTGGATTTAAAACACTAAACTGAAAGTAGAAATCAGCAGAAAAGGCCTACGGAGCCTAAAACACTGCAAATGGATGGGTGGAAAGCTTGGGCTGCAAGGCTTTCTGCCAACGAAGACCCGAGTTCAGGATGTCTGCATTTTTGAGCTTGCAACTGTTGATGTTTTTAACCTCTGAAAGAGGAAAAAAGAGGTACGATTTTACTGTCAGTTGGAAAGCAAGAATCCATTTTGCTCAGATGTTTGAAGTTTTGACATAATTCTTTTTGCGTGAAAGGATGCAACAGGAGGCTGTTTGAACTTCTGCATGGAAAGATGAGAAAACGTGTAAACGTGCATGTGGACACAGCCTCATGATAAGACTATTTGCCAGGGATGTGGGATAATGTGGGTCAGGTCCTGGCTCAGCTCAGCTCTATTACATGGTTCTGTTGCCTCTTTTTCCTGTTTGTTACTGGATTCTTTCGCTTTTCTAAAAATTTAAAAGAGAAATCCATTTTCTCAGTAGTAGCACTTAAACTTTTAGAAATTCTGTGCTGGGTGTGGGAAAGCCTTAAATCCGATAGATTTTCTTGAATTAAATAAAGGCTTTAGTTCTGTTCTGAAAGGTTCAATTTCGTGTTTAAAAGAAAACACAGAGGAGGTATATGTGCCTCTATACATACAGACTTTTTAAAATTGGAAACTTGGATTATAGATGCAGATTTTTCCAGAGGTTTATGAAGCCAAGAGGAGGTCATGAGCTCTGAAGAGCATGGCCTGATAGCAGCACCAGGCAGCCCAAAGGGTAGTGCCAGATTTCTCGTGAATTGGTGCTTTTCTTCCACCACCCAGGATGCTGTCAAGTTCTGAATTCTGGTTTTGCCCATCACAGCTAAAGTATCCAACAGAGAATCGGATCTCTTTCATGTGTATTTGGTTTTTGCTTTGAGTATCTGAATGTGAGGTGTCTCAAATAAAAGAAATGGAGAGAACTCTTAATTTTATGGCAATCTGTGCATTACAGTGACTGTAATGATGGAAGTTTCTGACACAGAATGCATTGCAGGATATCAGGTTGACATAAATTGGAAAAAAAAAAAAAAAGTGGGTGGAAAGTGTTAAACTAAATCATGGAATCACGGAGTTTTCAGAGTTGGAAGGGACCTCTAGAGATCATCTAGTCCAACTCCCCTGCTAAAGCAGGATTGCCTAGAGCACATTACTCAGGACTGCATCCAGGCAGGTCTTGAACACCTCCAGAGAAGGGGACTCCACAACCTCCTTGGGCAGCCTGTGCCAGTGCTCTGTCACCCTCACCATAAAGAAGATTTTTCTTGTGTTTGAATGGAACTTCCTATGTTCCAACTTGTGCCTGTTGCCCCTCGTCCTGGCACTGGGAACCACTGAAAAGAGCCTGGCTCCATCCTCCTTCAACCCACCCCTTAGATACATGTGTGCCATGATAAGGTCTCCCCTCAGCCTTCTCTTCTCCAGGCTAAAAAGTCCCTGCTCTCTCAGCCTTTCCTCATAAGGGAGGTGCTCCAAGCCCTCCATCATCTAAGTTGCCCTTCGCTGGACTCGCTCCAGCAGTTCCCTGTCCCTTTTGAACAGGGGAGCCCAAAACTGGACACAGTATTCCAGTTGTGGCCTCCCCAGTGCCGAGTAGAGGGGGAGAATGACCTCCTTTGACCTACTGGCCACACTCTTCCCTGTGCAGCCCAGGATTCCATTGGCCTTTTTGGCAACAAGGGCACATTGCTGGGCCATGGATAATTTACTGTCTACTAGGACCCCCAGATCCTTCTCCTCAGAAGTACTTCCCACCAGATCCACACCTAACCTATACTGGTGCCTAGCATTCTTCCTCCCCAGGTGCAGGACCTTGCACTTGGTTTTGTTGAACCTCATTAGGTTCTTCTCTGCCCAGCTCTCCAGCCTGTCCCGGTCATGCTGGATGGCAGCGTGGCCCTCTGGGGTGTCAGCCACCCCACCCAGTTTGGTATCATCAGTGAACTTGCTGGCGATAAACTCTGTCCCCTCATCCAGGTCATTAATGAATATATTGAATAAGATTGGACCAAGTATTGACCCCTGTGGGACACCGCTGGTTACAGGCCTCCAACTAGACTCTGTGCCACTGATCACAACCCTCTGAGTTCTGTCCCGCAGCCAACTCTCAATCCACCTTGCTGTTACCTCATCTAGCCCATAAAATAACCTTTGTTTTCGACTAGATAACTTTTGTAACTTTTTTTTAATCTGCCTCCTTTTTAACAAAGTAAACTAAATCACTGCTTTCACAGAATGAAATTAACGCAAAGTATTTTTTTTTTTTCTGAAATTCCATGATTTCATGGCTTTTACCCTATGCATTTGTGGTAATACAAAAAAAAACCCTTTGTGGATTCCTTAATGAGTAGTGCTTTCTTCTGATATACCTACTCCTGGATTTCGCTAGGGTTTTTAAGGATTTAGTAACTCAAAGTCAACTGTAGTTTGTGTTTCCTGCTACAGATCTTCTGAATAATTAATTGGTAACTTATTGTTTGGTACAACATAAAGTGAAAACAACATAGAGTTTTTAAATGTTAGCTAGCACAGTAAATGAGGATGTGAAAGGGAGTATACTTGCAAAAATTCATCAGTATTACAGTAACAACCCATTTCACAAGAATCCCTGAGCCTTAAGTGTATTGATTGATTCAGCTTCTGTTCATTATCAGTATAGATCATCTGAAATTTCATGTGCCGGAGGCACGGATATTGGCATGTAGGCGCACAAATACAGTATCAATACAAATACAACTTATGGTGGACCTGTGTTGTTAGCCTATGTTTCCATGGTACGTCTGTTTGAAAGGTTTTATAGCACAGCTGTAAAGGTTTCAAAGTTTTCAAAAAGTTTTCAAAAAAGAAAATACATCTTTTGTTATTCTTGAAAGTACTGAAGAGAAATTGAGAAAATGGAAAATAAGCTTAATACAAACGTAGTACATGAAAATAAAAAATTGGTAGGAACTGAAAAATGTTTCACAGAGGGAAATGGAGAACTTCACTGACCATGGTGAGTGGGTATCCTGAATTTGAAAAGCACGTAAAACCAGATGAGGACCGTCAATGTTCAGAAGGAAGTTTGGCATACTCTGTCTTGGCTTTTTTGTGAAGCTGCTTGTCATTATTTTCATCTTATCGGTGATGCTGCGAGTACTTCACTTCAAAACCATTCTAAATTCCTGGCCCTGCAGTTACAGGAAAGCACAATGCGGGGTGGTAGTGGGGATATGTTGTTCACAGAGGTGCTGTCTTCCTAATTGTTTGGGGGAATTGCTTCAGGTGGTGACTGAGGCCGAGGTACCCGCATGCTGCCATAGCCATCCCCGCCAGAGAGCCGGCAGCTAGCCAAGGAGTCTGTGCTTGGCTGACCAGACTGTTCCTACCCCGAAGTACAATGTAACAAACTGTTGTTTGTTTGTTTATGCATTTATTTTCTGCCTTCCTTGCGGTGTTTTCCCACAGGCCAAACCCTCTCCCTGGGGGAAGTGGCGACTTGTCCCTGGTCCCCTTGTCAGCTCCTGCACAAGAAGGGCCCCGTGCTTTGGGCAGCATCCAGTTGGGCTTTGCCTCACACCTCCCTCCCTGTGTCACCTCCTGAGCCCTCTCCAGCCTCACATTTAACCATTCTTGATGTGATTTGTTTGGGTTTTTTCATGCCTCTGAAACATTACAGGTCTTCCTAGTGCCACAAAACACCTTTGCCTTCTTTAAGTCCTCTCTGGAAACCCACATCTTTCGCTGTGTTCTGCATCCTTGTTTCTCCTCACGAAAGATCTTTTTGGCTTTACCTGTACAATAAAAGTCAATGCTGACCAACCTGAGGAGTTTTAGGCAAACGTAGCAGGTCTCATTCATTCTGTTTATACCAGCAAGAGCTCTAGTATAGATGCAGTTACGCCAGGACAAGAGCACTTTGCTATTTTACCATTGGGTAATGGGTGTAAAACACATCAGTCAAAGACCTGCTGTGTCCCAGTCACATATATATGCCTTTATATTAATATGTTTTTAGCACAGAGACAGCTACCGTAGTTCTGGGCTTGCTTCATCTTTTTTTGAAAATTGATCAGAAGGTGTTTGATTTCCCCGCTGCAGAACACTGTGTTCCCGTATTGACTTTCCTTTCTCTGAAGCCTGTTGCTGTTGGTTTTTTGTCTTTGTGCTGTAATTTCACTGGATTCAGCCTCTGTTTATTACAAGTGGATTTATGAGTTAGCACTGCCTCGCTTTTCATTGTTACAGGGCTTTACAAAAGCTGCAGTTTCTTTGTAATTGCTAATGAATTATGTTTTTTAAAATCATTGTGGAATGTTTTTCAGCCTCTGTGGCTTCCAGCCTTAGTGTTGAATACAATGTATTTGAGATGGACAAAAAAACCCTTCTGTTTTTATTGTTGGCAGAGGGGAGAGTGTCAAACGCTTCCCCCCATGATGTGTTACGTTCGATAGATTCCAGCATTTGCGTCAAGCTGAGAGGCATGATTTTTCTTCCCTACCTAATACTAAAAGCAGACATGTGAGTGCCATAGCAGCATGTTCCCTCTGAAGCTGCATTTCATCAGTAGTTAAGCTAAGTGTTTACCTATGTCTGCACTATGTACAAGGCATTGAGATGCTTGGACTGTTATTTCATGTGTAGAAGTATTTATTGTTTGAAATCCCATTTTTACCATTCCTTCTGCATAGCTCATTTCCTTGATCCAGAGTTTTGCTGCTGCTGTAGGATGTTATCATTTAGCATTTGTCAGCTCTGGCTCTAACGTGCAAGAGTAATGGAGGAGAAAGCCTGCGCTTTTCTCTAAAACAGCTACGAGGATGGTCCAGAGGTTGTGTTTTGAGACTCAAAATGGGACTTTTACTAATCTGTATCACTGGAAACTCATTGAGCTGGTTAATTCCCTCAAACATTTGCTGAGGTGGTTGCCACGGGGATAGGTTTTTTTTTTTATTTCTTTATTCTGACCTGTGACCCATAGCTAGTGACTTGTAGGTGGTTTCCACTACACACCTGCGTACCCATGCTGTCTCTGCACAGGGACTTCCCTTCACCTTCTCCAGAACCTCTGCAGAGGCTGAAATGTGGTGTGTGGTGGAGGACTCCAGGCAGCACGATTGCTTTCAAAGTAAAACAAACTCTTAGAAACCTTCCGTGCTCTGGCTATCTGTCAGATGTAGCTTTGTTTAATCATTTCAGAAGATAGACTAGAACATGCAATGTGTGTTTGGAACAAACAGGGAAGATGTTTGGGGGAAGAGACTGCCAGAATTTTCTCACAGAAGTTTTCTGCTGTAGGTGCCTTATTTAGACCTGCTGAAATGGTTTCATAAAATTATTAATAAATTTATGAACATTTTAGCCATCTCCTTTTCTACTGGTTATGTCACTGAATTTTCCCAGCGCTCATCTGGGTCCCACTTTGCGCAGTCGCTGTCTGCACAGTGAGATTAATCCTGTCTTGGGAGCCGCAGAGGAATGTTTAAATTTATAATTCAAGTAGATACAGCTCCTGTGGCAGAAACTGTGAAGAGGTTCATGAATTTCTAATTAGAAGGGATTCATTCAATGAATGTAATTTCCTAAACTAAGTTGTGGTGTGGAGCATAGATGAAGCTTAATGTTTAGGTAATTAAAATAGGCACATTCCCCCTGGAATGTGTAAGCCTTACCCTGGGTAACCAGGTTTCCTTTTGGATGCTCTTCTCTACTATGTTTGTGTATTGCAGGAGCAGAACAGCAACGCCTTCATGGTGGAGATGTCCCTTATCTGTTACATTATACAGAGAACAACTGAACTGAAGTTATCACAGGAGGAAGTGTCCCTCATGAGTTCAAACCCTGCCATTCCAGTCAGGAAATGGGTTTCCAGCTTCTTCCCTGTGTATTTTATGCTTTGTACTTTCTTCCAGCATGCATTTTTCAGGCTTAGCTCATAAATGACTGTCTTCAAGATTTTTTCGAGGAAGGTAGTATATAAAACCAAAATCACAATATTTAGAAGCCTACAATAATTTGAAAAGAAAATGTATCCAAATGTTCACATAAATCACACAGTCTACAAAGTAAGCGGAAAAGCTACCTGTGAAGAAAACTTCTTTCTTGAGCCCTGAGGCAAACAACTTAAGGCTTGAAGCATAAGCCACAAATCCTGCTTGTTAAGCTTACAACTCATGTTTTCTTTCAAAATGAGAGATTTGTAAAAAGCACTTTGCTGATTCGCACTTCTGCACCAGAGCTCCTGAGGCTTATCAGTTCAGCTCCACAGTTGCTTTCTGCAGCGCCCGCAGTGCAGAAGGGTTGGTGACACCAGGCAGTACCTGGGCAGCACGACACCTGCGGACCTTCCCTTCCTCGAGCTGCTGGGTCACAGCTTCAGCCGGGGCCTCGGGGCATTGTCCTGCGGCTGTGCTCTTGATGGCATAGGCTTTGGGTGAAGGAGGAGACAAGAAGGAAATAGGACTGCTAAGAATATGGCTTTAAAGCTGGGAGAACAAAATGTTTGTGGAAGCTGAGCTTGTTCTAAATCGGCAGTAGGTGGCTAGGTGGAGGAATCCCTAGTTTAAATTCAGTGGGCTTCACTCTACAGGTTATTAGCATTACTAATTTTTAACAGCTCCCTCTGGTTTTATTATCAGTATTTGAGATTCTGTGCCCTGCTAACCTTGGACCTAGAGGAGAGCTGGACAAGCTGGTGCTAAGCCATTCTTTGCCCTCAATCTCATAGCTTAAGGAGTCTGCACTTCATGGGGTACTTTCTCAGATCATTGGGTTTATTGCACCAACACTTCATAGTGTGTAGGTGGAGTGAATGTCTGGTACATCTCAGACAAGCTTTATGGGCACGCGTGGAGGGCAGTTATCTGGGGCAGCAGACTGCTAGGACAGAAAATACTTATTGCTCTGATGCTTGCTTGGTTTAGACCCGAGTCCTGGAAATGCCTCCAGGCACCCCTTCCCTCCAGGGAAGGGTTGTCTGTTACTGCAGCCACTGTTTCTATAAACCCAAGCTCTCCTCTGTTTCATTTTTAAGGTTTGGTTCAGAAAGGTGAAAGATGTACTTTCATGAAACTAATCTTTGAAAATATTTTTTGAAAAGAAGTTATAGCATGCTTGAGAGCATGCCAACGGTACAACATTTGCTCAACCTTCTAGAATCAGCCCTTCGTATAAAAAAGGCCCTGATCCTGCTGCATTAAAGTCAACACAACCTGTGGGTTTTAATGTGAGGTTTAATGGATTTTAACCTAAATAAATAGAATTGCTTAAGGCTGATAAAAGTTCTGTGATATAGATCTGTGCCAGAAGTTCAGTGGAGAATAGTATTTTCCAAAGTATTTTCCTTTGGTTTCTTGTCTAAACAACAATAGGAAAAATATTCTGCTGGAAAGACAGGTAGGAATATTAATCACAACATTATGGAACTATCAAGTGTTTTGCATTCTAGCATTCCAAAGTAGAGCTTTAGAGGAGGGAGAGGAGAGTTGGCCTTGCTTCTGTCCTCCACAGTCATCTTGATCCTATAAAAGTCTTCCTGTTCTAACAGGGTGGGCTTGACAGTAAATGAGAAAAAAGAAAGCAAATACAGTCAGCTTTTTTAGGGTTTTGTTACACGTGATACCGCTGACTATTCAGCTGAATAGTTTTAGGCTGAAAATAGTAACTTCCCACCTAATTGCAATCTCAGTCTACAACTTCACAAGAAACTGCTTAAGCAGAAGACTTCTATAAAGCGTTGGGAACCCAGATAGTACCAGTTTACAAAAGCTGGTGTATTTAAAAAAAAAAAAAAAATTGCAGCAAGAAGTGTTTTAAAGCAGCAGATAAATCTTCAGGAAGTTGGGATCTAAAGGCATGTTGGGGACACAGCGGATTCCGGATTCTCCTGACTGGCAAATTGAAACTTTAAGATGGGATAGCTGATAAAATGCTGCTTTTTTCGTCTGTGAAGCAGTGTGTGGACAAACGAGGCACTCATGAATGGGAAACCGTGGTTTGGACCATGGGGCTTGTCTTTCCCTCTCTCCTTGCGCACTGCTAGGTGGAGGTGGGAGAGTGCCAGAAGAGGATTTGCAGCGATGTGCCTGCAGTCTTTTCCAGTTTCAAAACTTACTCGGATTCCATTTTGACAGAGCTAATGGAGAAACAGAGGGATGACTGGTGCCAAATAGCTAATTTCACTTTTCTGATCTGTGAACATCTGTGGAATTTCCCTGGGCTCAGTCCAGCTTCTGCTTGACTAGAGGAATCCTGTTGGATCTTGTCAGTAAGTGAACGTGGTGGCCTTTCCGTGCAGACTTCCACTCAAGGACTTCATTTCCCTTTTCATGCTATAAAATCAGCAAAGCAGATACGCAGACCATGCATGGTCAGGCAAAACCGCCCAGTTGGGCGGTGATTCTGTGTTAGCCCTGATTACTAGCAAGCACGTGGCCATGAGCCATCCTGTGCCCTCCTGGCTGCTGCAGCCAGCAGTGCAAGCTAACGCAGTCGTGTGACAGCAGAGCAGGCTCCTCTCTACTCTAGATCTTGCAGACTTTCTGGGCGGGCTAATCCAACACTGTTCCATGGCAGTCAGTGGTAATTTCCTGTTTAGTATTAAAAGGCTGCATTTCCAGAAAATTGTGTCTGGTTTTCTTTTTTTTTTGTATTAAATCTCAAGAACGTTTTGTCACCCTTTCTGTAAACAAAGGGCATAGGAAGTACAATTTCACAGAGATAAGAGACTTACATGTAGGCTGAGGAATGCGTGAACAAAAAGACCTCCAGTATTGAGAAATAAATCCACGTCCTTTTTTAATTTTTTTGGAGTGCGTATCTTGCTGTGGTTGCTTACTCAGCTATGATGGCCTTTCAGTTACAGCAATAACTTCGATAGGGGTAGGACTGTCTGAGAATAAAGTAGCCATAAGTCGGTTCCCCCATGATTTCACATGCAGATCAACCAGCAAAGTGTAGTTCTCAGTACTGACAACTATAATTTCTTCCTCCATTCTAATTGGAGTTTTCCCACTGACTTCAGCTAGACTCGTTGTTAATAGTATGTGCCTTTTAGGCAGCTGGCTTGTAATCTTAAATTAGATACCACCAGTGTGACTTGCCTCATCTAACGTAAGGCAGCTGAAACCCGTTGGGCAAGTTGTTCTGTGAGAGTTGCCGTCTCTCTCCATCAACTGCAAAGGGAGCCTGGATGTGTACTTGGCATTGGTAAGGCCTCACCTCAAGCACTGTGTTTACTTTTGGGCCCCTCACTACACGAAAGATGTTGAGGTGGTCGATCGTGTCCAGAGAAGGGCAACGAAGCTGGTGAGGTTTCTGGAGAACAAGTCTTATGGGGAGCGGCTGAGGGAACTGGGGTTGTTTAGCCTGGAGAAAAGGAGGCTGAGGGGAGACCTTATCGCTCACTACAACTACCGGAAGGGAGGTTGTAGAGAGGTGGGGGTCAGTCTCTTCTCACCAGTAACAAGCGATAGGACAAGAGGAAATGGCCTCAAGTTACACCAGGGGAGGTTTAGGATGGATATTAGCAAAAAGTTCTTCACAGAAAGGGTTGATAGGCATTGGAACAGGCTGCCCAGGGAGGTGGTGGAGTTGCCATCCCTGGAGGTATTTAAAAGATGGGTGGATGTGCTTAGGGACATGGTTTGGTGGTTTTGGCAGTGTTAGGTTGATGTTTGGACTTGATGGTTTTCAAGGTCCCTTCCAGTCTAGACAATTCTACAATTCTGTGACCAAGTCCTGGAGTAGATGGTTATATCCTAGATGTTTGAAAGAAAGTGATTTGAACTCTGTCCTGTTGACAAATTTCTGTGCAAAAAATTGACCTTGCTGAAATGTATCGGAATCCTCTCAGTATTTTTAGCTCAGAGAATGCTATTTCAATGCCGGATTTTCCCTGTAGATTCTTCCTGAAGGTAGATTTTGGGAAATCGCACTTGAACTTACCTAACAAATAGTGTGACAGTCTAGTGAAAATAGCACATTCCTATTTCTGTTTTGTTTTTAATCACTTCTGGCTGGCAATTTTACCTTCTTCTATATTCTCCAGTGCTAAGGATGGAATTAGAGGTTTTGCTGGAATCTTTCAGAATTTATACTGAAAGCAGTTCCTTCTGGAGAGGTTAGTGTTTCCTGTTTCAATGATTTTGAGGTAGTCCTAGGTTCTGTTACCCTGTTTCTTCTTCCCTTTTTCTCCCCTTCAAATTTCTTCTTTCTAGTGTTTGGATATTTCATTAACCTGACATTTGTTCTGTTTTAGGAGAAACCTGATGCCAGCCCCACATCTCTACAGATGCGATCCCAGATTGAGGTAAGGACTTTACTTTTGACTATCTGTGCTTGTTTGTTTGTTCGTTCTTTAATTTGATATTCTGCATAAATTGGGCAAAGGCTGCTCTCACTGCTATGTGTCTTCTCTTGCAGGAGTCACTTGGTCTCAGCAGCACTGCGTCAACACCTGACACTGAAAGAAAGTAAGTGAAGGCACAGGATGTGAGAAAGGAAGGAGGGGGAATTTGGTACATTTTCTTTTTCCTTGGAGTAAATGAATTTTAGATTGCATTGGTGTTTCAAAATTTCAGATCCAGCCCCTACTAATGAATCCCATTTTGGAACCTGCTTCTTTCCTTGTTCTCTCTTGGCCTTTTATTATTTTGTTTTTTTGATCAAGGGAGGGTTATCTTTTCTCATCTCTGTGAGGACTTGGGGTGTGCATACTCCAAGATGACTCATTGTCATTTTTGAGGAACTTCACTTAATTCACGTTCTCTGCAAATTAAACCTGCTTAAAAAATAACTTTCTGTGACTAGACCTAAATGCAGCCAAAAAGAGATAGGCAAGGGGAAGGGAGAGTTACAAACTTAAATCACTTTCCTTTTCCTGTGCACTCCTGGGTTTGTAACTGTGCTTTTGAAGAAGGTGCCAAGGGAATGAAGCATTTAAAACCAAGTTAAAAGGAGCTTTAATTTTAGCAGTCCTTAATAAAAACCTCTCTGTGAGGACTGAGAGGGTTTCTGTTTACTGTCACCTCCTGCTGCAATGTGTGTGCTTGTTTTCTGCGCCTCCTTCCTTTGATCCCAAGATCTTGGATCCCTACTGCTAAGGGTAACGTGCAGCAGTGCATGAAGACAACTGACACTGTATTTCCAATTGCCTGCCCTTCATGGGATAGTGCCAGCTGTACTGGTTCAGAGGGAGTATGTGGAATCCAGTTGTGATGTGACGTGCTTTCGTAAGGTTTTACAGTCCCACATTTGAATATCTTCTAGTGATTCAACACTGGACAATAATAGGAAGGTTGTAAGAAATTGCTGCCCTTGCTGTTGCTAGTTCAGCAGAAGGAATGTCAGTCCCAGAGGTAGTTGTGGTGGATGTGGGGTATGGGACTTGCCTGCACGCTGGCTGTGTAGAAATCAGTTGTATGGTAGGGAACAGCTGCTTAGGAGTTTTTGTGGGATTGTCTGAAAGCTGGTTCATGCTAAAGATCTTGGAAAGCAGTAAATTATCTTTTAGAGGTGCCTTTTGTCTTTGTAACTTGGAGAGAAAGCAGGGATGGTTCGCCTGAGGTAGATGCTCATTTTCAAAACAGCTTAAGACAGATGAGGTGAATTTTACCTTGGGTACCATCACTGCCCCCGTTTTACGTGCCGTTAACAGAGAAAGCCTAGAAGGCTTAGGGCTTAAAACTAGTGCTTCAGATACTGAAAGATGGAGAAATTTTCTTCAAGGATACCTCCCTGTCTAACATTATAGTGAAACCAGAACTGCCAAGTGGATGGGAACATTATGAGAACTGTAATCTGGGAAGTAAGCCTCCAAGGTTATCCTGTAATCATGCTTTTCTCTCAGTCTCAAAGCACTTTCCCCATGGGTAAATATCATCATCCCACCTCAGGTAATAATGAGATAAAGATCTTGCAGGAGGACAGCACACAACTGGGAATAAGGTCCTCTTACAGGTTTTAGCCAGCTTCCTAAATTGTGTCTCTGTGTAGGTGTTGTACCACAAATAACTGAATGAGAAGACAGTATCTACGATAACATCTTCTGAGTGACTCTGAGAGCCCGTTTACCTCACTGAAAGGAAATTAACCTTGTTATCTTAGTCCAGATGAAGGGACCTGTGATTTTTGTGGATTTTTCAAGAATGGAAGTGTCCTGTTTGAGAATTTGTCTGTCAGTTCAAGGTTGTACATGATTAACCTGATCAGATACATGAAACTGGCACAGGGTAGGTTGTGTGAAATATCTGTGCAGTAAGAAACAAGGCAAAGTGATGCATACTAATTGGGAAGGTGTTGAAAATAAATGATATCTACTTAATACCGTACAAATTATTCAAAACCAAAATTATACAGGCCTGTGCCTGTTAGTGACAGCCTGCCACATCAATAGTTGTTTCATCCCTCTAGCTTGGAGGGCTGAATTGTCATGGGAGGCAGTGTTTATAAAATTGATCTGCAGGAAAATGACCACTTCAAGTCCATCTGATACGTCTGTACTTGCTACTAACATGTTGAATTTGATGGTTTTGGGGGGAGGATGGCATGTTGGCCCTGGAGGGTTTTTTTGGGTTTGGTGTTTAGTTTATGGCTTTCATCTGAATTTGCTGTGTGGGCATGCTGGGAGACAGGAAAGCTTGTCCCTTTGGGGCTGCTGCTTTTGTGGCCTCCTCATGCTGTGTGAAAGATCTGGGTTAAACCTTTTACAAAACTTCTTTTGTTGTGAGAAGACTCCAGTTTGCCAAACCTGAAACTCGATGCAGATGTGCATTGGTTTCTCATATTCACAAAGAGATTTGGGGGGCAAAAGGAGAGATTTGTCCCATAATAGACATCTAGATTTTCAGGAGCTGAAAAATCTGTTATGTGAGTACTCTTCCAAAGCCCAAGTAACTGCTTGCCCAGGAAATGTTATATTTCTACATATTGAAAATGTAAACGTTTTCTCAGGGTGAGGTGAGTTTTTTCTGTGTTCTGAGCATGCTGCTTCAGTAAGTTAAAGCAAGTCCCAAGGAAAAACACACAGTGGGGTAGGGAGGAGGGTGAGCAAGTGGCCAGCTGGAATGTGGTTGCTCTCAGTAGCTCCCTCACCCAGTGCTGCTGCCTGCACACCCTGCAGCTTAACACCAACAAGGTCTAAAGTTTTAAAATAACACACCTGGATGGCTGTTTAATTTGCCAGAGCTGAGAGATTCCAGACAGAAAGAGGCTTTGAGGGAGTCTGGAAGAAGCTATGTTTGTTTTAACCTGGTTTGGTTTTCCTTTTCTGTGGTGCCCAACTGAAGAGAGAGCCTGACAGGCTCCACTGTACACCGCACTGAAAACAGATTAGCCTTGGTGCTCCGTGGTAGGGAAAAATCCTGTTTGTGAGGACAAGCAGTGTATGTTCAGTCTTGCCTTGAGTCTTACTAACCTTGCTGCCCAGTCTGTTCAAAGCCAGCATGAAATTAGTCGGTGCCCTCTGTCCGGCAAGTTGCTCAACAAGTGTCTGTCTAGTGGGTGATGTGCTGTAACACAGAAGAGCAGCCGTAGTGCCTGGAGGGAGGCAAAAGGGGTTAAACGAGGCTGGAGGCAGAGCTGCTTGTCACTTCAAGTCATTGCCCCTCCAAAAGGCATTTGGGACAATGCTACCTTCCTCTGTTGCTGACAACACTGTTCCTGTTAATTAGACGAAGCTACAAAAAAAGACTGCACGTATGAACCTGCTCTGTGCATTATAAATGCCCTACCAAAGGTGGTTTTCATTCGCTTGACTATAACAAAGAGAAAAATCTTCACTGTAGCAAAGGCTTTTGAGATTTATGCGAATAACAGCAAGGGTACTGAAGTGGCCTGAAAAGCTATCTGTAAACAACAGAAAACAAAGTCATGTTTGTTCAAGCTTGGCCTCACAATTCCTCTGATTTTTTGGCCATACTGGAGTTCCTTCTGTAAATTGAAACAGTTGGTCAGGCTTCTGAGACATACAATATTCAGCAAATAATGCAAAGCATGGAATGAGATGTTTGTAGCTTTCTTCTCTTAATAATAAATTTCATTTCCCTCTGCCCTTTTCAAGATTCCCATCTTTTAAACTGCAGTCTTGCTGTCCGTTGTGGTGCTAGTGTAAGTTTGTAGATTCTCAGTGTGCCTTCAGCGAAGTGGCAGTAGCATCTTTAACAGTGGTATTACTCGTTTTCAACAAAAATCTTTGCAGAACGGCAGGTGCTCCTGCATAGACACAATGACTTCTGCATTTGCTAGAAGAATCATCAGTGTAACAAATATGCAGTAAATGTGTTCTTAGCAGTTACTGTTGCTTCTTTGTCCCCATACCATGTTGGTCTGTATTGTATATACAATCCCTATTATTTCCAAGTGATGGCAACACCCCAAGGATGTTTACTCAGGGGACTGAGCAGGGTTTTCTCATAATTGTAAACAGAACATTTAAAACAATGTAATCCAACTTTTAGCCTGTTCCCGTTTTTGAGCATTCAAATCTACATGACAGACTGATGAGCTCTGCACGTTTGCCAGGAAATCCAGGTTAAACCCAGTCCCCTGAACTCAGGCTTCTGCATCCTGACTCTCATCCTGTTTTTAGAAGAACTGGGGATGTTGCAGAGGGGAAGTTGTGTGTTTTCCCTCTTGGGAAATAGATCTGTTTGCTGTCACTGTTTGGTCCAGCAGCCTCTGGGCAAGTTTCAAATGTGGTGTATCGGAGAACTGCCAGGAAAGAGAAGGAAGCAGGTGAGGGATCCAAGAGCACTGCATACAGATAGGATGAGGTACAGTCACTCCTATATACTCTTTTTTTTTTTTTTTTTTTTTTGCAGCTGCTAGAGAAAGGAAAGACAAAAAACAAGGCATGAGGTAACAGTTACGGCTATCTGGTGTTTCGCAGGCGTTCCCACCACCTTTGCGTGGCATTGGGTGTTATGAATTGTCACATCCTACGTGAATCACCTGCTGTTTCTTGGACTGTACCACTCAAGCACACTGCTGACCAAGTAAATGGTCGTAATTCATGTTAAGTGCCACAATTCATCCTGCTGTACTCCTCAGCCTGTGGCACAGTACAGTTTAAGTATTCTCAACCCTGTGATCCTCAAGACTTAAGTCCCAGACTCTGCGAGAGCAAGGAGCTGAGCAGAAACAGACTTTTCAAGCAGAAGGTGCTGGAGAAAAGCACACACATGTGGGGTGCAGGCGGCACAGGGCGGCATTGCTTGGGGGCTTTACATTCCCCTGGTGTGGGGGAGCTGCTGTGCCCCCGGCAGCTGTGTCCTCAACTCCCTGCCTCAGCTGCTCCCAAGAGTGAATGTCTTTGTCATCCTCTCTGTGCAGGACGTACATCTCGCACTGAGCCCCTCGCACATTGAGTTCATACAGTTTGGCCAGATCTCTGATGGCTTGTTGGGAATGTCAGAGGAGGAGTCGTAGGCTGCTGGGGCGTTAGAGTTTTCTCTGAGGTCGTCAGCAGGCAACCAGTGAGGCCACAACAAGTGGCTGCTATCTGCATGCTGTTGTCTCTGCAGGAGAAACTATTGACTGAATCTATTTTTAGGGATTTTCTGAAATGGATTGTGCCATAGTAAAGCCAGTCACCGTCCTGTGGTATACACTTGAACTACAAATTAGCCTGAGGCTTGGAGTGTGCCTGCAGTTCAGTGTTCCCATCTTCCACAGTGATTTTCAGTGAAAGCAGCAGTCTCTTTAAAAACGGCTTTCGTTTTGCGAACAGGTTCATGCAAGCCTCGATTCTGCCGCTGTAGACTATCTACTGGCCTTTGCCAGTAGTTTTTAACACTAGATTTCCTAATCCTCTTCCCCTGCAGCATTCAAACTGCAGGTCAAGCTTTGAATGCAGAAGGTTATTAAATCATCCCTCCAGGTCATGGATGGGGGGGGCTTAAATTCCATCACGTTTGATTCTGGCAGCTTCTCAAGGTGCCCAAATTGACTTTGGCAGGTATTTGTAAGCTCATCTGCAAAGAAACAGGAGCGCAGGTCTGACAGAGGATGTGAGGCAGAGAGAGGGCAGAAACTGAGAAGAACGAAGCAGAAAATAAACAAATCCCCCAAATCAAGGATGCTAAAGGCTGCACTTAATTACTAACAGAATATATTGTTCCTTTTGCATAGTTTAAAAATGGAAAGGAATATTGGAAGAAAAAGACGTAAGAGCTTGCTGCACTTGAGACGTCTGCATTTAAGATACTTTTTTATACCCCTGCTTGCAGCAATCAAAAAGAATCAGTGAATGTGTATGGCCCTGTTTTCACTTGTTTGAGACCTGATTTAGTCAAAGCCAAATTATTCATGCTGCCTTTAAACAGCCTCCTCAAGAGAAGTAGGGCAGGAAACTCTCACAATAACCCGCACAATGGGAGTGAGAGGCCAGCCAAACGCCGCCTGGGACACGTGAGGAGGGAAACCAGTGCGCCTTTGAGCAGCTGGAAGAAGATTTCAAGCCTGGTAATTTTGTACGAGGAAGCATGAACGGCGCCTTTCATGAGACAGCCCGACTTGTCGCAGCTAGTCGGCACGGCACGGAGTGAGCAATGCACTCAGACCAGGGTGCATTGCATGCAGTACGTTGGACCCTGCTCTTTGCTATCAAAGAGTTTTTAGCTGACAATTATCTGCCTCCTGGCTGGGACCCACCAGTCATCTATTAAATACGTGATGTAGCCTCATCTGCCCGCTGCCAGTCACCGAACCGAGCCTGTGGGACCAACGTGGTGGCTTCTGTGCTGGTGGTGGCAGAAAATACACATACGCACGCACAGCCCACAAGCAGCTCAGTGTTTGTTTCCACTGAGAAAGTTTTGACCTGGTTAAAGAGCCATTGCTATGGAAACCTAATGAGAAGATAATTGAATGAAACGTCTTTGCTTTCCATCCCTTTCTCACACTGGTGCCAGCAAGGTCAGAACCTTGCAGGCCTGCTTTCTCTTCAGGTTCATGCAAATTTGATAAAAATACCAAAGGCCCGTTTTCTTCCCTGTGCCAGCTCTGGTTAGATAAATTATCTTGTATTCAGTCAGGAGCAGTTACAAGTCTGTCAGTTTTTCATACTAATTATGTGACTGGGCCATTTCTAATGTACGTGGATAACCAAATGGCTTTGCAGCAGAGCCAGTGTGCACTTTTGCATTGGTTTATTCACCGCTATGAACGTGCCTAATATTTGTAGATTGAAAATCCCATCCAAAGCATTTTCCTCAATGGGCTATAAATAGTCATTGGGAGGGAATAAGAGGGCCACTATCGGTTTATTGAAGAACATAACAGTAGTGGTTTCATTATCAGATGGTGCTATGCACCTGTGGATTTTATGGTCCGTAAATGAGATGCGGCCATGTGTTAAAGCACATTTGCATTTAAAATACTTAGTGTTGAAACAAAAAAAACATCAGAAATCCCACCATTCTCAGTTCCCATGTTTGTTCTGCTTCAAGAACGATGAGCTTTCAAAAATCAACAGGCACATTCATGAAAGCAGCACATGGTGTCATTTGTTTCCTTTCCCAGTTCTGCGATGTACCGGCACATTCACATCTCAGGGCATGTATGACTGTGTCTCTTGTAAAATCAACCGCTCTGTATGCGAGATAAGCCTTGCTGGTTTTCTGTCTAAGATCACAATCAGTCCAGAGTTAACAGATAAAACTAGCCTCATAGCTCAGTACAGCCTAGTTAAAACCTATCCTAATAATCAGATACAGTCTCAGTTGGCTTGTGACGCAAATGTGTGCATTGGTTCTTCCTTGTGCACCAAGTTTTGGAGCCCACCTCCAGTTTTCAAGGGTTCATTTATAAAAGGGAGGATTGCTTAGGTATAGCAAGGTCACCCCCACTACAGCACTTTTGTGGAAAGATAAATTCAAAGACTGCTTTGGATGCCTGGCTTTGCCATTGTTCATGCAAAACCCACAGGCTGCAAGAGATGAACCAGAAGTGTCCTCCAGAGACAGTCCTCGTGTCCAGATCTTTGTTGTCAAAGATGTCTGGTCTGTGTCTTCCAAGGACCCTCTTCAAAGCAGTTAGTTTTTAAAGCTGCCCTCCCTTTCTCTACTTACTGTTGGAAGTTTGTCCAAATAGTTAGGAACTGTTAACTCCTCTTTTCTAATTTCTTTCCAGCTTATGTCTACTTGTTCCTGTGCCTGATTGATTAATAGGCAATACATTAATCTTCTTGCAGTTTTCAATTTTGACAGACTGAACAGGCAAAACTTTTCTAGCTTTCTCTCTTAAGATAAGCTGTCCGGTTCCCTGACTATTCTAACAGCTTTTCTTACTAACAGCTTTTTCTTACTTCTGGTTTGAATTCATCTTTCTTGAGCATGAGTAATGACAGTTGTACAGCTATTCCCATATATTTTCATTCTTTGTACTGCCATTGGAATTTCCCATCCTTACGCCTTTTAGGATTAATGTGTTGGGTTTTTCTCAGTCAGCTTTTTTCAGCTGGTATCCCCAGGTACTCTGTCATTTGCAAACCTCCAGCATTTGAAAGAGTGACTTTTGTGTCAGTCCTGTTTGTGTACTTGCTTATTTTAGCGTTGAATGTAAACTCACTTCTGTTAAGGTGGCTACTTCCCGGTCCAGGTTCTCCACTCTGGCTGCTGCTACTAAATTTTGTGTTGCTGATCACAGTAAATTACTGAGGTAATTTACTAAACTCTGCTGAAACCCGTCATCTCTCTAAGGCAGTAATATTTGGTTACTACCAAAATTAGCTACGTTTTTAGATTACCTATTGTGCTGCTTCCCCCCCCCCCCCCCCCCCCCCCCATTTGTGTATTTCAGGAGTTTAGCTCCAAGTCTAGTATCAGCCTAGAGATGGTTTTGAATCTGTGACACTAATGGATTAAAGATTTGACCCCTTCTGCAGCTCGCTTCCAGAGATTATGGGTTGATAAGAAAGTACTCCTTCCCTCGGGCTATAAATCTTTTTTTCTTCCATCTTGTCTGAACATATACCCATACATTTCTTCTGCTATATGCTGTGACAGAATACATTTCATGTGAAAGCTTGCTAATGAAGTTGTACATCAGACCACAACAAAAATGAAGGCCTCCACGGCGGAGTAATGGCATTTGGCTCCCTTTCAGACACGCAGTGCTGAAACTTCTGCCAAGTGTCACTGCATCATTAACTTTCAGTACAAGTTATCAGTCTGTGAATGGAAGAACACAAATCACTTGCAGTGCACGTTCACAGAGGAGCTGCAGATTTAACAGAATAAGGGAGTGTAATTGGCAAATCAAACATACAGCAACTCTGAGGTATTCTGGAATTTTTCACCAGACATCTAGGAAGTAAAATGCTTGATTGATTTCACTGAGGATTTTTAAGCATCAGAGTTGTCTGGTGGAACTAAAAAGCAAGTGCCTTATCAGGCTCTGTGTGGTAGGTTTTGTCAGCATTTCCATCTCTTCAGAGCAGCTGTTTGCATTTTCAAGGTCAGCCCAGGCATGGAAGATTTCCTCTTTAGGGAATGCATGAAATGATAGTTGGAATTTGCATCCTCTGATGAAACTCAGCATAGTTCTTAAATCACTTATAAACGAGAAGGTGGTCTGCTTGCTGTGGATCCTGCTCTTTTCCTCACTCACCCCTTCTAGCTCAAGCACATCAGAAGTTTCCTACTGTTCTTCCCCTTCTTCTGAGGTCAGTGTATGACAAGTTGGTGGCCTCAGGCTAAGTCCCAGTGAACAGATGTCCACATCACAGACATTGCCCCTACACCTGCTACTTACTTGCATCGTCGTTGGCAACTGCGCAAGGGAAGAAAAGGATTAACATGGATTTGGAGGCTGAAGAGCAAAGAGACTGCCTCTCCACTTCAAGACTGATTTCACTAGTGAGGCAAAGTTCTGATCATTAACAGAGTTCACTTTCTAAGGATGGTGATTTGGTGCATTTCATGGATTCTAAATTCATTTAAGATAAATAGAGTAACTGCTTGATGGGTGAGGTCTGTGCTCAGGTGCAAAACCTGACTGGTGGAATAATTCTGTCAGTTCCAACAGAACTTGGCTTTCTTTTTACTTGGTTGTCTCCATATACAAATCCACATGCTTTTGATCTCATTTACCTTTATTTAGAAAAATACTTGCTGACAACTTTATTTTTAAGTGTCTGGATGAAATCCTGGCCCCATTGAAAGTCTTTACATTTTGACACTGGCTTTTCTGGAGTTTTTACCCAGAAAGCATGGGGTTTGTATTTTTCTCCTACATTTGTTATTCAGGCTTCAATAAAATCTAATCATTTTGTGGCATATCACTTACATCATTAACTTTTCCCCTTCAAGGGTGAACTTTATCAGCAGGGAAAACACTAAACGTCTCCCTGTGATTGGTGAACTACAAATCTGAAATTTGGTTGCTTCAATTGGTTTGCAGTTTGTGCTGGATTAAATTTCTAATCAATCTGTGCTTGAAGGAGGTTACATTTCAGAGCTTCTCTGTGCCAAACCCTCCTTGTCTAGATGAATTACTAAACCCAACTGAAACTTCATAGTGTCTGATTTCCCCTTTAATGATGTCTTTGCAAATTGATGAGCATGTTTTTCATGCTTACAAAACGTTGGCCAGTAATTGCTTACATCTTCTAAACTCTGAACTGGCTTGAACTGAAATACTCCTTCAAGTAGTTTACTGAATTGATAAAAAACTCTTCATTGCCCTCTTCTGGGGGTCTAAGAAAACGCAAGGAGCCTGTGCAAACGCTGTGGACAGCAACTAGAGTATGGCATGCATGTATTATTGTATGGCCTCGTTCAAAGAACGATTTGGCTTGAAGTCTTCTTGGTGTGCTGGGGTATGCATGTTTCTGTTCTGCATGGCTGCACTACAGCCACCGCACAATAGGGCATTGTCATGTCGCGGGGCCGAGCTCTCAACAAAGAGACTGCAATAATGCTTTGCACTTGGACCCTCCAGCAAAGCCATTGAAGCTGGCAGAAGTCATTTCACTGGCTTGGCACAGCTTGGTTAAATAGTGATTCCCATAGGAAGGCTTCAAAGAATTGCACAAGATTTGGTAATTTCTATTAGCTTCATTTATACAGGCAGAAACAAAGGCAATGAAGGGGGGTGATGTCTCATCAGAGATCCCACAATGAACCATTGGCACAGAGTTGGAATCCATTACAGAAAACTAGTTCAATGAGCATAAAGGCCGAGAATAAAAGATTTACTTACTATTTCAGTGGGTTGTTTGTAAAGTCCATGTTCTGTTAAAATAAGTCTCTCCAGCTAGCTTTTGAGGAAGGGAGTATACAGTGGTTGGAAAGCACACAGAAGGGACTCAGGAGAAAGAAGCTGTAGTCTCCCATCATCTATGGTTGCACTTCATAGGGTTTGGACAAGCCTTCTTCACCTTGTCTTTAAAAAAATCTCTACTCCTGTATTCCACACAGTGGCTTCTGAAAGTGTAATGAGTGCATATTTATAAAGCATTTTCAGATAAAAACCAAACAGGCCAAAAACTGTTATGCAGCTAAACAAATACAGCATCCTCATGCTACGGTTTCTAAGGCAGCCAAAATACTGTTTTACAAATAGAAAGGGGGGAATGTATGTGGAAAAAGTGTTTTTCTGAGGGATCCCTAGACTCCTTTGCCTTAACCATTGGTTTCTGTTGGTATGTGTTTTTCTATGCTGGTCACAAAAGGCATGTTTAAGAGGGGAACTCAGTTACTGTGGTTGGACCAGTGCGTTCAGTTTTTGTTTCGAACTTGCTGTGTTGGGAAGAAAAGGGAAGAGAAAACAGCTCATGATATACTGTTTAGAAACTATAATTTACTGTAATCAGACAGCTCCCATGAAATGTGAGAAGCCTACATCAGTAAGTCCACTTCTCTTTTTTTGTCCTAGGCTTTCCATTCATAAATCAAGTTCGGAAGAAGGCTCTGTAGGTCAGTATATTTCATTTTATTTAATACTCCTATGGAATTCTTAAGCGGGTTTTGAGTTTTGCTTGTGCTGGGATGTGAAGAGCTGAGTAAACACAATGCTGGCAGAAGTCAGCAGCATTTGTGGGGGGAGTGGGGAGGCGAGTCTTCACAGCTTTAAAAGTTAGATGCTGGCTGTCTCAGTGATCACTGAGACTGCCCAGCCATGTGATAAATGTGTCATGTGATAAATATGCATCTTTTGACTTGTTATATTGAATTTCAAATGTCTGCATGTTAGACCACTGTTAGCCTACCTGTTTGTACTCTGAAAATTACCACTGCCAGTGAGTAACTGGTGTTTCTGTTATTTTTGTTCACATCATACCAGAGTCTCTTCCTTTTTTTTCAGAAATATTTTTCATTCATAAATATGTATTTGTTTTCCATTGTCTCTCGCTTTTGCTTTTTCTTTTTTTTTTTTTCCTTAACTTACAGTATTTAGTTCATGTTGCTATCCTGAGTTATTAGCTGAGTTGATGCAATTCTGGACAAATTCTATTTTGCTCATTGGAGAGGAAGAGAAAATCTGTGGGTTTTTTTTCTTTCTTTTTATTTTTTTTTCTAGGGGCATTTCCACACAGTCTAAGCTTAAGCTGTGTTTCAGAGAGTCAGTAAACCCAGCTCTAGGGCTTCTAGGGAAAGATCCAAAATACTACAGTCACGTGCTGAAACTCAGTGGCACAGTATAAACTGTGTTCCTTTGAATTTTTTAAAAGCAGGAGGGTGAAGTAGGTCTTTATCAGTAGCATTTCTGCCAGATCAGGCACAGTATATTCTCTTGCAGATGGCATAAACTTTATAGTGTGTCCTCTTGTTAATTCAACAGAACACAGTTATATGCCCTACCTTGAGCCAGGTCCCGTTTCTTTTTTAGCACAATGATTTACTTCTGGGTCATATGCAGGTCTGATATTAAAGGACACAGAGACCCAGTTTTGTACAATCCAGGCATACAGAGAGTAAGGGTCCGATGTAGCTGATGGTCTCATAAAATTTCTCATGCCAAGTAGCAGAATGTGCGTGTGTGTTTGTTCATATGTGTGTGCATTTATGTATATATATGTATATAAAGTATTTCTTTTCTGTACAGATGTGCACACACATGTTGGAACATTACTTATCTGAGTTGTGGCTTAGACTGTGTAATTGTGGTTCAGTTAAATAGAATAAACCAACAAAATACTTCAAAAACACTTCTAGTCTTAAATTAACAACTCAATATCAAACTGAATGTAAAATATTTTCTGTTTATAATTCAAAATATGTAAGTTACTGGCTTATCTCAGTCCTCTGTAGCATTGGCAATTATAAAAGAATGTGCATTTTCCTGAAAAGCTATATCTGCATAGTTCTACTATAGAATAAATCAAGAAAACCAGAAAAATAGAGGTTTTTTTAATTCTGATTTCTGACTTAGAAAATACAGCTTAATGTTTGAAAGCTTCTCTAGCATTTACTAACTAATGTTTCTTTCTGAAATTCTTTTCCCCTTTACCCTCACCCTCCCACCTCACTTTCCTTTTAGGGAAAGCAGACTGGAAAAAGAAAAACAAGTTTTTTTGGCAGAATTTCCGAAAGAATCAGAAAGGACTAATGAGGCAGACTTCAAAAGGTAAGTCTTTTTTAAGGACACACAACCTATCCATATAAAATAGAAGGAGCCAGCATCACAAAGGAGAAAAATTAATTTGCAACTTTATGGCAGCTGGGGGTCTGTGGATCTGGAAGTGTCACAGGTTTAGTTCATTGTGACAGAGCTCAGACAACTCGTGTTCTGTCAGACCGCAAACATGAAGCTGGGATGCCTTCAGTGATCCTGTCAGTGATGGCACATGTGCAAAGTGATATGGTTAATGTATATTTATAAGTAATATCTGTAAATGAACAAGTTGTTTTGTGGGTTTTTTTTTTCTGATCCTGACTTGATGAGAGAAATGCTGATCTGTTTCAATTAGAAAGATGGTTCTGCTTTCTTTGGCATTTGGTTACTTTGACATGTTTGCTTTAGGCTTGAATCCAACCTCTCATTGTAGGAGAGAACAGTACGAGAAGGAATAGTAAAAGTGCATCTGGTAACTAATGCAAATGTAGGATCGATTCCATTTAAACCGTCAGGTGTCTTTCTCTAGTTCTATGAAAGACGCAGCTGTGTGTTGCTTAAAGTATTTCTCTTCACACAGAAAAGTTCTGTTTCCCCATGTGTATCTGTTAGATCCTTGTGTTGCAAATAGATGCTTCTCCACATCACTATGTCTGTGTTCAGATGGATTGTGAAAGATGACAGGAGCCCACTTAGGAGGTCAAAAAGGGGCACATTTACACTCTCAGTTAAGCGTAGGTCTTTGCTGGTTCTCAAGGCAAGTTCTAATTGTCCATGCTGATATGCCAAGCACATACCAAAAGAAGAGGTCCTGGAGTTGAAAGCCCCAGTACATCTGGCACCATGTGCCAGCTCAGTGGCTGCTTAGATGGCCTGGAGAGGTTGGAGGATGTGGCCAGTCCACAGCAACGAGCTGCAAGGAGCCCAGCACACCATTCCTGGAAGGCCTTCCCATCTGCTCTGGCAGCTGACTACAGTATTCCTTGGGGCTGAGTGCAGGACTCTTCTGGCATTAGCACTTTCTCTTTTGATTCTTGTCTTTCAGGGTCAATAGCTGTGTGATGACAGTCACTTTTTATTTCTGCTTGTCATGCTCTCTTGCTTTCAGTGTCAGAGCAGACTTCGTTTTCTAGCCCTAATTTACTTACTTTTCTTGCTCTTACTTCCAAGTCATTCAGTCCTTTGAAATCATACTATGAGGCTGCTCTGGGGAGGGTCTATTTCTGGCCAGCCAGATTGACATGGCAACCAGATTTCAGACCACTGGGTAAAATCCAGTTTCAGTGTACCCCACTCTGTGCATGACCTCTTTACACATGCTTGTTATCTTTGTGCTTTTTCCTGCAGGAGAGGATGTAGGGTATGTGGCCAGTGAGATCACGATGAGTGATGAAGAACGCATCCAGCTGATGATGATGGTCAAAGAGAAGATGATCACCATTGAGGAAGCACTTGCTAGGGTACGATATGTACATACTTCAGTTTCCTTGAGAAACGTGTTTTGGGATGTAGGATATACCAATTTGGAGTTTTCGTTTGCTCAGAAAGCATAGGAGAAGGGGGACAAAGCTTGCCTGTTTGTCTCATTGCACTAGATAGCATAAATTATATGGCAATTCCTTTGTTTATGGGGAAAAGTGAGATTTAGATCAACCAAAAATAGGTGTCCAGTGCATGGTAAATTAATCAAGTCTTAAAAGCATTTGCTTCTCTCCGTTGGCAGTAAAGGGTGCCAATCAGAAAAAAGCTCACATGTAGACATTTTCATTCCAGCTGTCTAAAATAAGGGAGAGGAATCTCACCTGAACTAGCCCTTATTTATCATGGATGTTCATAGGTTTGTTTAAGTACTAAAAGGAATACTGCAAGTTTTGCTGAGCTTGCCTTATTTATTTCAGAACGCATATATTTCTTATTATTTTCCTGCTGCTAATGGCTGAAGGGCAGTTTGATTGAAGGCTACCGTTTTCAGCAAGGAAAAGTTTAAAAATACTAATGTTTAAGCTAAAATTTCTTCTGCTTGTTTCTTAGCCGAAAAGGCGGTGTTTTGTTTCAATAGCCTTCAAGAAAATGAGTTCAGCCATTTTTGGCATTTGACATTAAAATCAACACAGATGTATTTATTTTGATAAGTACAGTGGCTGTCACAAGTTTTTATTTACAAAATCTAAATGTTAATAAAGTTAATAAACCACGAGAAAAATAACTTTAAGGTATTGTATTTGTGCAGCAATAGGGCTGAGATTTTAATTGCTCAGCAGCCAGAAGGTCAGGGTTAAAGTTTCCACACCATTTTTGGTTTTGTGCCCTTGAGCAAAATACTGTGGTGGAACACAGGGTATTCTGTATGGTCTCCATTACAGGTGCAGAAAACATGATTTAGATAATGAATTGGCACTCGGATAAATTTCTATACTGACATTTACATCTTGAAATAGATTATCCGAGAATGTAAAGTTGTATTATTGACTGAAGAAAATATTGCTCTGGTGGGAGTCACATAATGAAAGAAAAAGCAAAATTTTAAAATTACTGGGGGGTAATATTGGGAATTCTTTTACTTCTCTGTGGTTAAAAATTTTGTGGGGGAGGGTTGTACCTAATCTGTATGGTTCATATATGTACTGGTACTGTTTCCCTCTAGTGGTCTGAACTACTAGCAGCAACTTTTTCTTTTTTTTTTTTTTAATATCATCGGTTCTTGATGATCCTCTCAACAGTTTGACTCTACTAGGATTGGTTTTATGTCTTAAGCCTTTTATTGGAAAATAGAAAAGATGGTCTTTTGTTTTAAAATTATAAAAGATGGTTTCTAGTCCATACTGCGGATCGTTTCCTTTATGAAAGAAATTGGCAGGCGATTGTTATTTAGTCTGTCTGCTGTAAACTGTGCCTTTGAGATGTGGATGAGTAATTTATATTTTACCAATGACAGTTCATCAAAATTCAGTATTTACAGATCACTTCATTTTAAGAAAAAAAAATCTCATCATTAAACCTTCTGATGCTAAAGTAAATTAATTTATTTTGAACAAGTGAGACATGCAATGCAAAAGTTCTGATTTTCCCAGTTCCACAATGATATGGGGGCGGGGGGAGGGGGAACCCCAAAGGACATTAACTGTTGCTTCTTTAATGAAGAATGATAGCTTCTGCTCCCTGGAAAACATTCTCTCTGTCTTTTCAAATTTCAGCTGAAGGAGTATGAAGCCCAGCATAGGCAATCGAGCACTGTAGATGCTACAGAATGGCCTGATGGTTCTTACTCAACATTTGATGGGTCTTCCAACTGTAATGTAAGTACCTGTCATTCTGATATAGCTCACCAGTATCATTTAATATTTAAATTCTTTTATTGCAGTACAGAAATAGCCTGATTTACCTGTTGATTTGCTTAATAGAAACTGTATCATATGACCTATGTTCTGTCTACAGAAAATCTTCAACTTGGACTTTAAATCTTCAAGGTCTGTTATTGTAAACTTCAGTGGTCTTATTATCTTTTATTTTCTTTTTTTTTAATCTGGCCCTTTGTCGCTGAGTTTTTGAAGCACAAGTGATCCCCGGCCAAAAATGCCCATGTTCCAAAATGCACAGGAAAGGTGTGCATTTTTTAGGTTTTTTAGAGGGAATTATCTCACTTTGCTGACTCACAGTAACTGAGAAGTAGAGTTTCTCAGGCCTTCCTAGCTCTTACTGATAAATTCTAGGTGAGGGTTGAGCTAAGTCCTAGCTGCCTGCTTCTTTCAGATAGTTTTATCTCTGCATTGGCTAACTCTCAACCCAGAGAGTTTGCAGCTTTTCCGAGACCCATAAGCAGTAAGGCAGCTTTCCTCCCTCATATTTACTTCTGAGCTGTGTAGCTTCTGTTGTTTTTATGGGCACCAGACAGTCTTTGTGTCATGCCATACTGAATTAATTAATTTTTCCTTCCAAATATCTTCATTTTCACTGAGTAGTTTATTCCACTTCATTTCTCTAATTGAAAGTTCACAGATAAATCTTAGAGAAGAACACATTTGGCTGTCAAATCCAAGCTCTTTGTAACCCATATAATTGAATCATAGGCTTTTGAGACCATTGATTGATTTATTTGTTTTATTGTCAATGGAATTTCCTGCTAACTGCAGCAGACAGTTAGCTTCTCCTCCCTAAACAAAAAGAGGAATGCTATGTCATTTTATGAGATGCTTAAAATATTTTGTGGTGGAGATTTTCTTGTTTGTATTAAAAAAAAAAAATAATGTCCGTCTTTAGTTAGATGGGAGCAGAAGGGGGCTGACATTGACTTATACTGTGTTCTGATATATCAGAAATGTGCAAAGAATAGGGAAGGAAAGATCCTACTCTTTTGCAGTAATTGTTTAGCCAACTGAAAGATGTCTTGATCTTTTCTTCATTAGTATTTAGAGCCTGAACTCTCCCCTCTTGAGTCCTTTGGCTAAGGTACTTATAGCATAAAAGCCTCAAAACTCTAATTTACTGTGGTCAAATCTCAGAAGGATACTCAGTTTCTCTCTTAAATCTCCTGATAGTGGTTTACACTTGTATTGAAGTTACTGAAAGCTGTTTATAGCTCTGAGGACTCAACACGACTCGGTATTTGCTCCCTAATGGAATGGCTTGGCACCTTATCTCTAAAATTATTTTCCTAAGCCATCTTTGCACTTTGAGTCAAGAGCTCTGTTGCCTCTCTTTGCTGTTCTGGTAGGATTTGAACCATCTTCCTGCTAACTTCAATGGGAGCTCTCTATTCCATTGTTGTAGATACCTCTCAAGATTTTTGCCCTTGCTTCTAATTTTTACCCTGATTACATTTAACAGAAGCTGTGAAACTGCTTGCCTTCAGGGGAAAGCCAGATCATCTGCAGAAATGAAACTTCATGTTAGAACAAAAGTCAGCTTGGCTTCCTTTTTAGTGGACAAGAAAGAAGCTTGGGTTAGCTGGGGTGAAAAAACTTTGGGCTATAATTGGCATGCAAGAGGGAAAAACAAACAGTCCAAAGTATCGGATATGTCTACAGATAGCGCGTGTGTTCGCCCAGACTGTGTTGCCAAAGGACATCTCTATTTATCTAAAATGATCTGCTTTGAGAGGTGCAAAGATGGTTCTCTTTCAAGCCCTTTCTTTGCCAAATGGTTTGGCCTTCAGTGCCATTTGTGTGATTTGTACTCTGCAAAACTGGGATCTCAACGTAAAACTACACCACTCATTTTATAGAGACCGTGAAGCAAAGATATTTTTCCATATATTAAAACCATTTTGGTAGATAGCTCATTGCCTTCTAACCTCAGAAAGTAATTGAAAATATGAGTCACTGGAATTGAAGTTTATGGTTTGAATTAAAACTCCTTGGGCAATGGCTCTTCTGGTTCTGTTGGCATTTCTTCTGATTTTTTTTTTTTTTTTTAGTCTCATGGCCAAATTGTTACTGGGCAGTTTTTAATGGAACATTGTGATCATATTGATCATTTTGTAAATGTTTTGTACACACAACTGATACAAGTGAATTGCAGTATAATTGCAGATTGAAGGAATTTAGGAAAAAGATAATTTTTAGTTTACTTGCTATATGTTTGTTTGGTAACCTTGGGGATTTAAGAGACATCAAGACACTAGTGTAATGGCTTTTTTATTTTTTCTTCTTGTTTTATCTTCCCAGGCAGAGAGACCTGCTGGTAGTTGGGAGGACTTTGGAGGATAGGTCACTAGGTTATTATGGAGAATCTTGGTCTAGCGTTACCCAATGACTACATTTCAGGAAGAAAAAAAAAAAAAAAAAGATGGAATCTAAGCAATCAGAGAATCTAAAACTGAAGGCAGAATGTCTGGAGAATTCTAAGGGTTTAACTACTCCATTGCTTTCAAGTCAGTTCTGCCCACAGCATAAGAACAGCCACCTACAAAATAACATCTAAAGGGCAAATATCATTAGTTGTTGTTGTTTCCCTTTTTAGGGAAAAAAAAAAAAAAAGACGACTTTTTTTTTTTTTTTAACTTGTATAACTGTCATGTGTTTATGACTAACATCACTGGTGTTGATCCTTAACTCATTTTAAAGATTGATTTAAGGATCCTTTTTCCCAGCTCCTCCTCTTTTAAATTACTGTACCAAGAAATGCAAACTTGGGTTTCATATCCTTACAAAATTAAACCCTAAAGATGAACTGCAAAGAAGTGAAGGATCATCATCTCGGCATCTGAAGGGAGGCAGCCTGATGTCATTGCTGTGCTGTTAATTGTATGTCCTGTTTGTTTGCTCTTAAGAAGCAAACAAACAAAGGCCTTGCCAAGTCAGTAGGTGACTTGGTTCTCTGCCACTTGAGCAGTTTGGAGCTTTCAGTCTCACTACTGTGGTCCCTTTGTTTCACAACAGAGTATGTGTGTTATTTATTTGCTAATGTGGGAATGCAGTTGAAACTGTTTGTCTTTTTAGACAGATGTATCAAAAGTCTAAAATGCCTCATCATTTTTTTAGAATTTTTTTTCTGAATATTTATGTTTCATCTCTGTTGGAAAGAAGGCTACTCACAGTAATGCTAGACAAGCTTTCATTGCCTTGTGCCAAGTGTTGGGATGTAAGGCAGGTGCAGATTACAAATGGATCCCTTTCTGGATTTTAGATAAGGGCCTGTTTGTCCTCAGGAGTCAGAAAGTCCAGGGAAAGAGATGACTTCGAAATTGTATCACATTCTTTCTTTACACTGAGGTGCCTTTTATGCTTCTTAAAGATAGAAGCTCGTTTGATAACTTTTGGGGGCTGAAATTCTCAGTTCATCTAAAACGGGGTTGCTTCGTCCCCAGAGCTCTACTGGTACGGCTGCAGCCCAGCTTGTAGGACCAACATCAGGAGAAACCGGTATAAATTCTTTCCTGTGCCCTCTGCTGAAAGACTGCTAATTGGCATCACTTGCCGTGTTTGATGCGGGAGTTGGGGAAAGGAGAGAAGCAGGAGAGAGGTTGTGACAGAAGCGTGTATCATACGTGTGCTGCCACGGAAACAAACCACTAATTAACTTCGTTGACGGTTTCTGTAGATGCAAGTTAAATGAAGTTGTAATTATCCCTGGACTGAACTGTTTAGTTGGTCTCGTCGGGCTTCTGGGTTTCTGTTTTGATCAGCGGATAATGGTCAGCCATCCAGAGCTCATTAACGCGAGCTCCCAGGTAGCATAGTTGGCCTTCGTTTGAAGGGTGCCGCAGTGAGATGTGCCATGCTTGCCCGAGACCTCCCCACCTGCCACATCTGGCCTTAGTAGCCTCAGGAGAGAGGCCATAAAATGTATGAGCAGGGAGAACAAAACCAGCATCTTCCTCCAACAGTACGGCCTGTGGGTGGCCGGCGGGAAGCCTGCAGTGCTGTTTTACCTCCCTGCCCTCCCAACACTTCTTTACCCAGGACTGCCAGCATGGCACTGTTACCAGTAGGAAACTGGCACCCTGTTTGTTTTTGCTGAGGAGAGTGGCAGCAGTTGTGCAGACCTGGAGGCGTGCCATGCACATCTGCATCTGCCGCGAGGCTGATGCTGGGGAAAACTCACCCTTGCACTGCTGCTCTTTTCCATCTTCTATCGACCACTTTGTAACAGGCGGCAGCAGATCGAGTCCGCATAGCAACAGCTCTAGCCGGAGTGAGATAATCTTTTGTTGTTCATGTTCTTCATATTATTTCCTGAAGACATTTTAATTGACCAAGTCATTAAATGGGGCTAAAAGCTGAAAGGGTGTGTGGTATTGGGTTTGTGTCTACTACCAGTGTCAGAGGCAGAATAACAGACAAGAATGGACTTTGGGTCATATTCATTTCAATCCGAGAGATGCTGAAGCTATTGAATCGCGCTTATACTGCCTAGGGTACAAAGCTGACTCTGACAAAAGATGAAGTCTGACTCACGACAGTCATTACTGTCTTGTTTGGTAAGCACGAAGAGTAGGAAGAAAAGAAATAATTACAGTATAACTTCTGTAGCACCAATTTCCTTGAGAGTAAATCTAAGTGTAACTACAGCAAACCCACATGATTCGGGGTTATACCGTATTTCAGTGGTTCAGATTGTGGATGCTTTCGAAATACAACAATTTTAAAATTTATTTTTATTTCTATTACTGATGGATTCTTAAAATTTTTAACCATTTGTTAACATTGTTATTGCTAATACTACAGAACTGTTACAGTAAACAGGAAAAAGCACTTCTTTTAGTATAGTCAGTTTAACTTGTTAGAACTGAGCTCAAAGCTGATGCTTATTGAGATTCAGCGTTGGATATCAGTGGAGGCTTGGGTATGATGAGAGGGTTTTTTTAATTTAAACAGTAGTGTTTAAGCTGAAGCAACATGGGTACTTGGAGCATTTTGAAAGCTATGCACTACGTTAGGCCATTTTTACTGTTATCATAGGACTTAGCATTTTTGGTAAGTTTGGGGTTTTTTGAGTTTCCTCCCCTCCCCCGCCATGAAAGTCTAAAGGGTGGAAGAAGATGTTTCTGTGTTTCAGTTCTTGGAGAGCTTGTTGCTACTTCCAGGCCCTGCATGCTCTTTGAAGTAGCAGCGTAGAGCTGATGTTGATCATGGCTATGAATGCATGCAGAGCTTTCATCTTTGCTCCGAAGAGGCTACTGACCCAATTTCTGTTAAGATTTCCTGAAAGGCACTGATGTGCCTCATTGTATTGGATGGTGTATTTTTTACTACTATCTGGGTTCCTATAATACTGTCAGTGTTTAGTAACAGTTATGATGAAGAAAGTGCCTATAATAAGACATGGCTTCAAAATGATAGTGCTAAATTCCCATGCTATGTGCCTACAACAGGGACCAATCCTGGGAGGTGCTGTCTGCCCTCCTTTTCCACTGGTCTCAGAAACAGTGTCCAGCACCTCTTAGTGAAAGCTAGTAGCAAAAGAATTACGGCATATTTTGTTACGATCTTTCCCCTCTCTCTATCCATGCATAAGAGCAGGGTTTCCCATGGGTATAATAATACAAAAACCTTCATGAGAGAAATTTAAATCGTCATTACAGTTCCCAGGAAACAGCACAAAGTTTTAAGTGAGGTCAGTGCTGTGGAGTGATGATAGCAGAGCGAGAGACCATCGATGTGTTTGTGTTTGGTTTTGGTTTTGTAGAACACCATAAGGAGTTTTTTGCCTATTTGATCTGAAATGTTCCAGAATGCTTTAGAATTTGCAGGATAAACACATTTATTTAGGAATAAAGTGATAGCACTTCTTTAAGTATTACATACCATGCAAGACCAGTCCATGTTGTCATTAGATACAACTTGGCTAGGTATATGTCCCTAGTGGGACTAAACATTGTCACCACAGGGTTGTACTGAGCAGTTGGCAGTAATGTAGCCCAAGTAAACCTCCTGCTCACTGCCAGCAGGAGTTGCTTCTGTGGATATGAAGACTGGATGTAATTAGTCTGCTGTAAGGTCTCTGAGAAAAATCTGCCTGCTATCATGACTCAGAGAAGAGAGCTTACAGTAATGCACAGGCAGTGACTGTAATTAAGCATGTTCATAACCATTTCTGTTTTGACTGCATTCAGACAAACCCTATTGACTTACTTTACTGCAAAATGTTTGGCCATGTATTTGGGGAGGGTGGGAGGTGGGAAGGCAAATTAATTTAATATTCATTCTAATACATTAGTTGGCTTTTTTTATACCTTTTTGCCCTTGGGCAGCTGCCTAATTTCTCTGCTTATTACCTAGAGGTGGTAACAGCTTTTTCCTATGACCTTTCTCCCTGCACGCATCAGCCAGCAGGAGATGCTGTAATCCATAATGTGGTTTCCCTGCCCCCATCTTTTCTAAGACCAAGTCTATTAAATTGGAACAAAGCCTTGCTCAGTTCAAGAATTAGGAATCTCAAAAGCCATGTGTTTCACTGCCCTATTTGGCAAAGCCAGGCTGAATAATCTTTACTTGTGGTACAATAGAAAATTTTAATTGTGCTTCTGTCGGTTACCACTTGCCCCCCCTCCCCACTGCTGGTGTTTCCTTCCTTGCACTCAGGACAGTTACATTAATAGTTTGATCATTTGAAAATACTGTAAGAATGTAATTTAAATTAGTACACCCTTCACTAAAGGGCTCTCATTCTCTTCTTTTTTTTTCTCTGATGTGAATTTCACTATATTTCATGTATTGCTGTTCCATTCTTGGTTTTCCGAAATGCAGGAAGGTTGGTTTCCAGCGCCAGTGGTGTACTCCCTTCATTAATAGTACAGCCTACACCAAAGAATAGGGATTCTCCCAGGGGCCTCTTACTGTTGCCAAAACACAAGATGCAGTTGAGAGAGCCTTGTTATAGACTCTTTCCCATATGTAGAGTCTGCAGGAGAATTGGAGAGGAATGCTGTATTGTAACAGATACAGAATAATGTAATGCAGAGCTTCATTCTGCCACATATACCTATGACAACTGGTACATGCATACAGTTGTAATGTCATTAAAACTAATTATGCTAATCAGTGAGAGAAACACTTTGCCATGAGGAAATGTGTCTGGCTTGCAGATGCAAATGTCAGCAATGTCCTTCTCAAAATTATTTAACTTAAACCTGGAAACAGTTAACATCTAGGAATTTGCCTAAGCAGCTATTCTAGTATCAAGACAGACCTCCTGGGAGAATTAAATTTTTGCGCTCTCGTTACTTATGACAAATATTTCCCATTAATTTCAGCAAGCAGTGTCGTCACTAGCGAATGTGTAATATATCTTTCACTAAAGTAGCCGTTGGATGCTCCTTTGATTTCCTTGTATGTAATCAAAGACGAAACCCAGATGTGGGATTGCTGTTTCCTGCGGTTTACCTGAGAGGCTGACACTACCACTGCACATTTTAGACTTACACAGTCCTTGTAATTCATACTATTGCAATTCATTATGTAAAGTGGCAAAAACATTTATGACCTCTGTTAATTTTTCTTAAAAATTTTGGAGGCCTTTATTTGTAACCTCAGGATATGATGTAGATTATCACATCTGAGCTTCACACAGTTTTCTATGAACAACCTCTGCAGGAATTAGAGGTTTGCGAAACTTTCTTAATGAAACCCAAAACCTTCAAAACTCAAATTGCAAAGCCCCAAACTTAGATCAGTTTCATTCATGGCCATGAACTTTTAAGGGAATCTGGGATACATTTCAAGGAAGTCACTGTCATGTTTCACTTGATGTGGGCTGGTATGTTATTGAAATTGGAGAACACTAGCTGTTTTTTATGTGAAGTTTAGAATTTTCCGTAGGGTTTTACATCAGAGTTTTGGGGCTGAAGTAATTCAAGGGTAAGAACCCAGTTACAACATGACAGTAAATCTAGTTTACGTGACCACTAGAGAGTAGAAAAGCTGTGTATGGTCACTAGTACAAAGATGGAGAAATTTAAAAAGGATATTTGGCTAGGTGGCTCATTAAAATCAGCCAGTTGTCAAATGAAGTAGATGTTTAGTCCCACTGTGGTTTCACTGTGTGATTGATCTGTGGTAAATCCAGATTAACTGGCCATTGATGGTATGGTCCTGAGTAAGGGGAATCTTTTCTTGGCTTAAAGAGGGTGCTGTTGTGGTATGCCTTTGCTACTGCCTTCCACCACTGCATAGCAGTGCTCCTGATTACTAGAGGTTTTGGTCCATGCTTTCTTGTGCTCTGAGAAGAATTGTCCAAATTCTGGATTTGTTCCAGGGTTTGGGATTAGGTATGGTTGACTGTAAGAGGAGTGCCAATTTACTTGACCATCTCATAGTCTGTTTCTTAGGAAGGGAAGTCTGAGCTCAGCCTAGGAGGAAAAGCTGGAAGTCACACTGCAGTGCTTCATAAAGCCGCAGTGTGGCTAATTCTAGCCCAGTTTGAGATTTCTGAATTAAACATCATTTGCCTTTCCAGTTCTCAGTGATGTTCTTTTTTATAGCACTGAAACCAAGGGTAAAGGAAAAAAAAAAGTATCCAAGTTCACTAATTTAAAAAACATTTAAGCAAGGTTTATTTTTCTGTCAGATTAGCCCTTTATAAAGGGAAATTCTTAGGGGGGCTTTTTGTCAAAAGAATTAGAAAGTGAAAATAAAAAGAGCCTGGTAAAGGGCTTAAGTTATATTTCCTATAGACACAGCCTCCACTCTAGCAGTCGTGTTTGAGGGTCAGTCTTCGTCCAGGCTTTGCAGAGATTCTCTGTATTTTTTTTCTTTCACTGAAATTCCATAGACAGTAATTAAGGAACTGGAGGCCAGCAAGAGGTCAGCAAGCCTTCGTCAGTGAAAACAGGGATTGTTTGCCATGTACAACACTCCCTTTTTTCCTTGTGGTGAATAGAAGATTTGCTTAGAGCTGATGACTTATGCCTTTCTTGCAAGTTATGCAGCTAGCGAGTAACTGGGGGAATCAATCAGTGAGCAGAAAACAGCTAATTGAGTCCAGCATCACGCTTTTTTCTTCTTTACATATTCAGCGCTGGAATCGGAGCCAGTTTGGTGTCTGATAATGTAACTCCAGAGAAGAGGCATTTTGTGCGCAGGATTCGGAGCGAATACAATACTTAAGAAGAAGGGTCTGCTCCTAAATTTTAGGGTTACGAAGCTGACAGCAGTTGAGGACTCAGGGGGAATTACTCGAAACTGAGCTTTAGGCCTATAAATGCCGAAGCTGGTAAGTCACTGAGCATGTAGCGTGATGTGGAGAGGATGTGCCTCCTGTTTCAGAGAGGGAGAAAGAGAAAAGGCTTTTGTGGTTATTCTTAGGCACAGCACAGCATGCGTAGCTTTTCTCGGTTCTCCTCTTCCTTTCCTTGGGCTTTTAAGTTCTTTTTTATTCTATTTTCCTGTCTCTGATTTTATCCAGGCATCTTTAATAAAACTTTAAAAAAAGTTAGGATGGTTGTTTTTTTTGGCAGATGTGAAGCGTGTTAAGAGAGAAAGAAGAAAGGACACGTGTAGCCACGTCTCCTAAAGGGAACAGAAAAATCTTTTTGCATTTACTATAGAGCTCTTAGCTCTGAAGTGAGCTAGCCAGGGCTGGGGAATGTGATGTGATGTGCCCACAAGTCTGAATGTGTATTTTTGCCCTACTTTGCTGAACAAGATTTGTCTGATAGCCAAAAATAATTGCAGCTTGGGCTTAATCAGATATTAAGAGATTTTCTTGTTTCTTAGATGGGAGGTTTCCTAGAGATTTCAGTTTGGGGTTGAACTATTACTGGGCATAAAGCGAATTGTAAAATTTTAACATCTCTCTAAATGGCTTCACACAGCTTGTGTAAAAGTCATGTATACTTTTGTTTATGGAGCTGAAACACATTAATCAGTTATCATAGCTTTAACTGGATATTGTCCTAGTGTTTCTTAGACATTTTTATTAGGACCTGCTAGCAGGCTTTACCTATCTTGAGTTTTTTAAGGGTTGCAGCTATAACCCTGAAGTGTTTCCAAACATAGTCCTGCCGAAAGCTAGCTACTTACTTCTGGTTTACGTTTGGCCAATTAATTCCAAGTAGCCTAATAAATGTTAGCTTTCTCTGCATGTGTGTGTGCATGTGCGTGCATGTGTAAAGCACTAATTCAAAGGGGGAGGTTAGGATTGTTATTTTTATGGTGTGTGCTATGGGCTGGATGTTAGAGAGCTGCAGAGCAAGGCGTGTGCCTTGCCTCCGGAGCAGGCAGCAGCAAAGAGCCTGTGTGAGAAAAGTAGGAGAGAAAGCAAAGACGGCGCTGGGAGCAGAACTGTCGTGAGCTCCTTGAATATCAAAGTACATGTGCTAATTTCCTATTTGTTCCTGAACTTAAGGCTTTTTACTTTGATCTTACATACAAGATGATGCAAAGCATGGCCTTTAGAGGTGCATGAGTAGGAAAAGTTTTCCACGCGGAAGAGACGCTAGAGGTGGCAGAGGGAATGGATATCTCCTGGATTGGAGAACTTCCTCATAGGTTTGTGGCCACGTTTGTTAGTGGCGAAGAGCTGAGTGGTGGGGATGGGCCTTGGCCTCTCCGCAGTTTTCCAGCCATGTGGTACGTGGTGGCTGCAGTCCTCTGCATGCAGTCCTTGGAATTTCCAGATGCTGTTAATTTAGCCTCTGTTTCCCTATAGTCCTTCGCGCGTTTGTGCAGCCGAGCTCTCCAAGCTGGCGGGTTTCCGCACTGTGAGAGCATTGCAGATGTGTCGGGGATGCACTTGCTCCAAGCGGCACGGGGAAGGGCGGCTCCCCCTGGCCAGCCCTGCCAAGGGGCCCGCAGGCTGCGCCGGCTCCCCGGCAGCCCGCAGGCCCAGCCCTGCCCTCTCGCTTTACAGCAAGCGCGATTTTTGTGCATCGCCTTGGCCAATTTGTTATGGTTTAAGGCTGTGGAGCCAGCTGTCTGCAATCTGATGTAATGTTGCCCTGGAAACCAGAAATGAAACACTTAAGCATTCACCACAGAATTACTACATACAGCATTAGCCAAAATAATTAAAAGTTGAGCCATATGGGCTTTCGGATGGAAAAGTTTGGAGCAGAGGAGAGGGAAGTTAAGTTGTTCCTATTTACAGTACTGCAAATCCGTTTGTTTTCCCCTTGGAGCAAGGGGAGAGGCCTGCTCCAGCAGCATGTAGGGGGACAAGGAGATGAAGGGGCCCCAGCTGTTTTACCAATGCATTAACAACGTCGAGGTTTGGACTAACAGGACGGCCATGTGCCAGGGGCTGGGAAGCGTTGGCAGACTGGGGTGCAGCATGGCCTACTCCTGTGTCAGGGAGCCTGCAGCTGAGCCTCTTGCAGACTCATCATTCCTCTTTACCAGACTATGTCTACCCTTTTCATAGAATCATAGAATGGTTTGGGTTGGAAGGGACCTTAAAAAACCATCTAGTTCCAACCCCCCTGCCGTAGGCAGGGGCACCTCCCACTAGACCAGGTTGCTCAAAGCCCCATCCAACCTGGTCTTGAACACCTCCAGGGATGGGGCATCCATGACTTCTCTGGGCAACCTGTACCAGTGTCTCACCACCCTCATAATAAAGAATTTCTTCCTAATATCTAGTCTCAATCTACCCTCTTTCAGTTTAAAACCATTACCCCTCGTCCTATCACTACACCACCTGATAAAGAGTCCCTCCCCACCTTTCCTGTAGCCCCCCTTTAAGTACTGGAAGGGTGCTATAAGGTCTCCCCGGAGCCTAATCTTCTACAGGCTCAACAACCCCAACTCTCTCAGCCTGTCCTCATAGTTTGCAGTGCTGCAGCATACTGAAACACTCATTAAGGGGGGGGGGGGGGGGGGGGGGGGGGAGGTGAGAGGGGGTCTGGCAGCCAGCTGCATTGAAGCCCCATGCCAAGGCCTGTCTGCTAGAGCTGTCCAGGAAGCCATTTGCCCGGCCCACCACATGCTGCGGAGACTGGGGTGATTTTCCCATCTGAAGTCAGGGACAGCCACCAAAAAAAGCAATTCTGTCACCAAGGAAGCAGGGAGGGTAGAGTGGGTCGGGGAAGTCAAAGCGTCGAAGTTCAGTGATTTCCAAATATGTCGCTTACAGCCTGAATGCTTTACATTTCTGTTTTCTGTTTAATATTAGCTGTAAAAGAAAACATTGCTTGAGCTGGAAAATTAAGCTCTGTTTCCTGTGTGCCAAAATGGAAACTTTTGATAATTTCAAGGCCTTTTTAAAAAAAAAAAAAATGTTTCAAAAACAGGAAGCGAATCAAAAGTAACCCTTTTTCAAAATGGCTTCATTTTCAAGGATTCAGTGTTATTTGACAAGAAAGTTTCCTGAGTGGCACCACTGGCTTAGTCACTGATGTTTTTAGGCCTTTTTGCATAAACCTATTGGCCATCCTTTTCCTTTACAGAAGATTTTCCATGCCACATGCTACCCGATATGGTAGGAAATAGGCTGCTGGAGTGCGACTGACTTTGGTTTTAGTTTACCCATTGTCCAGTGGCTCCTGTTGTTATGCACAAGCTGCTCTCGCCTTCTCTTCGCTGAGCAGTGGCACTAGGAAGAGTCTGTCGCTGCCTGCGGAGGACCCCGGCTCAAAGCATGCTGGCTGTCCTGAAGCATCAAAGAAAAACAGCTGGCACTTCAGTCCGATGGGACTTTATTTTGAAGTGTGGTGGGGACCCCCTGTACCACCCACTCAGGTTTGATGTCAGTACCTTGTGCTGAGGCTATTTTGGTGCTCACTTTTGCAGTGGTAGTTGTGAATGTAAATGTCAGACATTGTGAAAGCTTTTGTTGTTGTTGAGTCTTCATAACCCTGAGGAGGGACAGTTCTTTATCGGGTACCAGTGGTGCAAAAGTAAGACTAGTTGTTTATTCTTTGATGAAATCCTGGGTGGGAGGACCAGGTATGAGCCGTTCTCTAAGTCTTACAGAGCTCACAGTTTTACAAGCAGTAGTCTCACAAACCAAGGGTGAATGAAAAGTAATGAAGGAAAGCAATGACTTAGAGTGATTGCATTTAAAATAAACATATCTTGAGTGCAGAGTATGCATGATGGTTGCTTGCCAGGATGCACTTAATGGCCTAAGAAGTCTTGACTAAATTTCTTCATTACAGTCAATAATCCATTTGTCATCTTATCTAAATATGTCTGTCATGTTGTTTGACATGTCACTAAGTTTTCCTAGCCATAATCTCTGAATTAATGCTCATCTTGCTGCTTAATTTATCTTGGTATAAACAAGTTTGGTACTCCTCTTTACAGCTCTATTTTTCCCAAAGGAAGATTATTAATTACCTAGCCAGCCTGTACCCATAATAAACATGTTCCTGTGGCTCTCAGATGGCAGAGTGGCAATTCCTACTGCCATACGTGATCCATTTGATATTCCTTCTTGTTTTGGAGTAACACAAAGTTTGTGGGAAATCAGTAATTGATGGTGCCCTTGCAGGAAGTGGCTGAAGTTTGCTCTGGTGTGGTTCTGCTGACCTTTCAAAAGGTAGGCTTTCAAAGCTGCCCCACGGCACTTCAGCTCTGTTTGTGCCTTTGAAAGTGTACCCGTGTGACTGCTAATTGGAGTCCTGCCCCATGGCATCTACCGTTATTACCACATCCTGATATTTAAGTGTATTAGAAAACTAGGAAGCATTTTTATGTTTGGCCTGTCTTTATTCAGCATCCGGATAAGCAGACAGCATTTTTGCTGGTGAAGAGGAGAGGGTGGTTTAGGTTTTTTGGTTTGGTTTGGTTTTTGGCTTGCATTTGTTGGGGATTTTTCTTTTTTTAAAAGTTTAATTAAGGAGAAGAGAAAAAAGGGTGAGCGTGCTGTGGAAGCCCAGATAGCTATGCTGACAGGAAGTTTCATGAGGGTTTTTAGAGCTGACCATTAAGAATGTGGCAAATTGGCCAGGACTGAGGTTGAAAACAAAGTAAGGTATATGATCCATACCACGATCCAGCTGGAGCCTGCGCTGCGCGCAGGAATGTGCAGCAGTGCATGATGCCAGGGCTGTCCTGGCCGAGCTGGAGAGCCCTGCCGGCCTCCTCTCCCCTTCCCTTCCCCCCACCGCCTTCCACATTCTGAACTGATTAAAACAGAGGAAGTAGCACATTGAACGTTGGATCTGGCTTGAAAATTGAAGTCGTCTTCTTGTTCACAAGGAATGGATTGTTTCAGCTTGTTGTGTCACTGCTGCTGGAGAGAGGGGAATTTTTTTTGTCTCTGTAATGTTTGATACTTGAGGGAAAACAGCTGGAACTGAGCATACTGGATCAGATGCAAAACGAAACGGGATGCTGGGGAATATGGACTGCACTGTATATCTGAAAAGGTCAGAGTTTTCCCTTGGTCAGTGCTGGAGGAATGCTGTGTCCGTCTTAATTCCAGCCTCGAGAGCCTTCAGGAGGAGTGTAGGGAGCAGGGAGGAGGAAAAGAATATTTTGTAGCTGTGGCAGTTCATGAGCAAGGCAGATGAGGTCTCCTCCTTCCTTTTCCTTCCCGTCCCTTTCTTTTGCTGCTGTTTTTGATTTTCTGGGAAGACTGGAGGGGAAAAAAAAGAAGTTGTCAATGACAGAGCTTCAGTTTGGAGAAGCTGTTTATAACCAGGTTTAAACAGCGAGTTCTGAGATGCCAGACAGACCAGTGACTGACCCAAACCACAGGAGCATAACTGGTATGGTAAGAAGAGCCCTGGGAAAGAGCACTGCCTGAAACGTACTGAGAGAGGACGTGGAAGTAGTTATTACACAATGCATGGGAAGAAAGACAAGGGCAGGAATGCATTTCAATGCCTAGGATCTTACGTTTCACAGATTTAGAAATCAAAATGGTATGTCATGCTTTCAGAAAAAGAAAAAGAAAAAAAAAAAAGAAGAAAAAGAGAAAACCCTCAGTAATTTAAATGTTTCTGTCTGACCTGGGCTGAAATATATAATACCAGTTAGAGCTGCATTGACACAGTGCAGCGAATGAACTGGGTTAACTTGACTTGAAGGAGCAAGCCGTGGAGCTACTACTTTATTAATATTCCCTTTGTTTCTTTGCCAGTCAAGAGAACAATCCGATGATGAAACAGAGGAGTCGGTGAAGTTTAAGAGGTTGCACAAGCTGGTGAATTCTACTCGCAGAGTGAGGAAGAAACTTATAAGAGTGGAAGAAATGAAAAAACCCAGCACAGAAGGTAAAAAGCAATGTGCGTGTGTGAATACGTGTTTCTCTTGAGAAGGGGACAGAAAGTGGAGGGCTGGAGAGGGAGGGGTGGAGTGTTCTTAAGGGACGGTGAGAAAGACTGCCTTGTCTACAGTGGATGCGTTACCCTGGTAATTGCATTTTGAGATTGTGGAAGGAGGAAAGTGACAGTCTAGGATGTGGTTACTGCTGATCTCCTGGTATTCCCAGAGCAGCGCTGGAGAGCCCCTCATTAAGAGATTAGAACTTGGTTTATGTTTTATGCTCCATGCTGGGGAGCCTGCTCCCCACAGGCTCAGCAAGGCAGTAAGCAGAGCCACCACCATGTTGCTCCCTCCTCTGAGACCTGGGACAGCACACAGGTGAAGCTCTCGCTACTTTGGGGAGGGGTAGCAGCTGGTTGGTAGTGTAGTTGTGCCACATGGCATCATCCTATGGCAAGAGTACAGCAACTCTATCAGACATTCTTGTGGGATAGTGACTGTCTCATGTAATATTAACTCCTCTACTTCTGGAGGAGACGCGTGCAGTTTGGCTCCTGAATGAGCCCTGCTGCCAAGAGAGATGGGGAGAAAAGGGAGCAGGAGGAGGGTGGGGAAATGGGAAGCAGAGTTCAGCCCCTGGGAATGCCATGAACGTGCTGCAGAATTAACTCTGGATGACCTGCATCTGTGTGTGAGCACTCAGAAGAGTGGAGTGTGAGCCTCAGGAGCCTCTCTGCACAGCCCTGCTTGAGTCCTCACTGGAACTGTGGACACCCTTCTACGTTAGTGGCCTTCTGGGATAGTATGCCGATTCCCCTCAGCTTTGCAGTGAGCTGAGCTGTATTATGATTCCTTCCTAGTGCATTTAAGGAGAACGTGTGCATCTTCTTGGCTATGTGGCGGAAAGCTGTTGGCAGATTTATGATCTAGCCTGCCTCTCTCCTGCATGATGGTGATGTTACTGGCTGGTGTGAAAGGCAAAGCCAGTCCAGAGCTCTAGACCAGGCGGCTGTCTTGGTCTGAAAAGGTTTTGTCACCTCATACAGTGAGCATAAAGCTTGGAAGCGAAAACACGGTTTATGAGAAAGGGCAAACAAAATAGTGTTATTTTTCCCCTGCTCTGGGGAAGGGACCCCAGAGAGGTTTTACCAACCCCTTCTTCCCTGTGGGCCTGGGAGAAACTGCAGGGAGCAATCAGCTAGAGGTTCCAGGGGTGGGAGTACCTGCAGGAGCAGGCAGCCCAAGAGCTACTGGGTGTGCAGATGTCTTCCTGCAGTTTGACCAGATTTTCTCTTCAGCACGTTAACTGTCTGTTTTGCTCTCTATTCCCTCTCTTACAGGGTTTCACCTCCTTACTTCCTTTTCACCTTTAGTCTTTCGCTTAAGTGTCCCAGTTCCTTCCAGGTGTTTTTTTTCCCCACAGTTTTCCACCCCTGTGACCCCCCCGAAAAATCACTGAATTAACAATTATCTCAAAAAAAAAAAAAAATTTGCTCTGCTTCCTTCTTTCTCTGTCTCCTGCTTGTCTTCTTTGTTTTTAACTCCAGGCTTTTCTGAATAAATTATCTAAAACTCCGAGTTTGCACTTTGTCTAGCACTCTGGAGTTCCTTTGCAGATTGGTTCTTGGGAAACTGTAGCAAAAACAATTATTGCTAAATAACAACATGGATTACTTCTGCATAAGTTCTAATAAGTAGAAGGCACCTTAAGTAGCCAAGTCTATGTTAGGAGTAGATATCTATGACTTTTCTTTCAGTAAATTCTCTCCACACCCATTTTCATGTGGCATATTAAAAGTGCTTCATAAATGCTCTCCATCGTCATATCTCATAATGTAGGTCTGTATTCCCATTTACATATGTCAGAAGGCTTTGCGAGATCACAAAAAACAGTGTAGTCAGATTTGGGGATTGCTTTCTGGCCTTCCAAGTTACCTGCAGTTGATTGGATCAGTTCTTGAGCTGTTTGCTGCTGTTAATTGAATCTGTTATAAATGTGAAGTAATGTGAAAACCTAGATGGCCAGGTTTTGGGGAGTTGGCTGTAAAATCTGATTCACATCAGTAAAATTTCGATAAATTCATTGGTGTTCAACAGCCTGACAGTAGGCTTGATTTGAAAATTGATGTGCAGTTCACCAGAAGAAAGATTCCTCATAATTCTCAAAAATTTCTTCACAAAAAGCAACTTTGCCGAATTTCCCCTATAAGTTCCTGTATTTTTTAAAGAAAAGCACACTAGCCCCAGAGCCTTCTCCCGCATTTCTACTATTGACTCTGTTATCACATAAATATACATCTGGATGATGTGATACTCACTAGCATGTGCCAATATCTGAATCCATGTGTATTTTGTGTTAGTCTGCTCCTAGTGAGCTAAATAACTGAAGCTTCCTAATTCCTGGGCACCATTCTTATATAGCATTTAAAAACGAATCACATCTACATCTGTGTCATTATGGCTCTGTGTCATGGACTCACTCCAAATAACATCTGTTACAGTGTTGACACACAATGCATATTTTACAAGCTGTTTAAAAACATATTTACGCAGTGGACTAAAGTTGTTTATCAGCACATATTCAGTCCCAAGAGAATGTCTATTTTCTGTTCAAATTGAGAAGTAGAGGGGGAAAAAGAGCAAGTTTGGTAGTCCAGTGAAAGTGGTGCCAAAATAAGACACCAGTCTGCAGACCTACCTCAGAAAAGTTCTCAAGAGTGAAAGTTGTGTGTCAGATGTGGTCCACTATCCCTTCACCGTCACAGCAAGTTTTATCTTGGTAAAATAGCATCTTGGGTTTCAGCAAATATATGTCAAATATGTTTTGCCAACAGAGTGAAATGCAGGTGAGACAGGAAGCCTGTACATGGCAACTAAACTTCTTTCATCTTGAGATGTGTCCCCTGTTAGTAAACCATAGGTGTTTTGGTAATGGTTCAAGTTTAACTCTGCTGTAAGACAGTGGAAGCAATCAAAGATGAAGGCAAAGCTTGGTCAGGCAAGAAATTTATTTTGGCAAAAAATAAATACAGTCACATTTCTGTGTGTGTTTCTGATACATACCTATACTGTGAAATTTGTCAGGCAAGACTGAGGAGGATGCATGCTCTTGTTTGACTCTCTTCTTGTTACTGCATCTAATACCAGAACCTATACTTTGCTCAGAAGAAAACACCAGAGAAAAGTTTCTTAAATGCTAAACATGAAAAGGAATTGCAATCTCAGGTCCTTTATTCCCTTCTCTTCACTCCAAAAAGGAGACATGGCTGTTTGGCCACCTCCAGTACTTGCACTGCAAAACTTCTTCTTCCCTTTCTGTGAAACATATATTTGGTGAAAACCAAGTGTTTCTGTCATTACCAGGAGACTATTGAAATTGGCACACCTGCAATTTGACCTACTTTTTTTTTCTTTGCATCTGTTTAAGTAAATTCTGTGTGATTAAAATTGGTACCTCTTCCCCCACTGGAAACCCAAAACTTTCATCCTGGAGCTCAGCTCCATAACTTTTCTGGGAAAAATAATGCTTTCTGCAGCAACAGCAGCAATGGGTATTGGAAACTGGACCTGAGAGATACTTGTTTGGTTCTTAATACCTGTGTATACTGACCTCTTGTAATCTCACTAGAGCATCATGTGCAAGTATCAGGAGAAAAACATGAGAAACCGATCCCAGTTCCAGCTTTTAAGAGGTTCTTAGTGAGAGCATCTGTGGTCTTACTTAGCTGCAAATGAAAGAGAGAAACTTAAAATAACAATGATTTTACTTACATGATGCTGTTGTCTGTCTACTGTTAACTCATCCCAGAACTCTCACTTCACAAATGGAAGGAACTGCTTCAGGTTTATCCACTCACAAATACCTTCTGGGCTACTTGTATCAGGGAGAGTTTTCTTCCATTTTAAATGGGTGACATCTTAAATAAATACAATAAGGCTCTACAGGGAAACATCTTAGAGGATTATGAATGATGACACATGTTGTGCTGCTTTTGTCCCCTGTAGGTGTGGAAGAGCACTCACTTGACAACTCTCCTATACTGGATGACAGATCGGCACTTTACTCTGGAGTTCACAAGAAGCAATTCTACTTTGACAGCTCCTGTGAAAAGCAGCCAGAGGACGACTCGGACTCACTGACTACTTCTCCCTCATCCAGCAGTCTTGATACGTGGGGAGCTAACCGAAAGCTGGTGAAGACCTTCAGCAAAACTGACAGCCGTGGCCTTATCAAGCCTCCCAAGAAACTTGGGACATTTTTCTCTTACCCAGAAGAGGAGAAGACCCAGAAAGTTTGCCGCTCCTTGACAGATGGGGAAATGAAGAAGAGCCTCGGCTCACTGAGCCACGGGGTAAGTACAGAAAGCATTTGCTTTTATGACAGCAACAGGCACAAGCACCATCTTCTGGTGTCCCTGGAAGAGATTCAGAGTGTAAAGAAGCAAATCCGATTGAAGAAAATGGATACTAACTATTCCTGTTCCAGAGCTTTTCTTTGCCAGCGTGCTGCTAGGAAAGGAGCATCCACTGCAACTTGCGACCTACAATTACTGCGGCACAAAACGAAAGGGGGTGGAGGTTGTGGCTTCCCAAACAGAAGGCTACGAGGGCGCACTTCTGTCAGCGAGTTCAATATTACCTATGTGGTGGAGAGGAGCCTGTACAGTCACCTCAACCTCTCACAGCTGGTGCGTCCCGTTACTGACAGGACCCTGAGCAAGGCCGACAAGCAGGACCTGAGGAGATGCCTGCTGGAGGAGGATGAGGAGGCCAAGAGGAAGTGGGCTGCTACAGTGGATCGCTGTACTAAAAGGGTTCTCTTGAGAATCCACCAAAAGTCTGTGAGTCAAAGAGTTGCCATGAAGGTGGTCTTCCAGTTTCTGTGAGGTTGCAGTCAACACTTTCTGCTTTATACTTTTTAACTCAAATTCAGTGCTTTCTGCTTTCCATGCTGTTAGAAACTCCGAAGCACTGTAATTCAGCTCTAAGGAAAGAGCTTGATAGAATCCCTTCAGAGAAGAGTTTTGTTGAATCTGCACTTTCTATGTGGACAGAATACCTCAGTGAGAGAAAGCAAATATGACAAAATGCTGCTTTTTAAATTCACCTAGTGCAAAAATTGATATCACTGGTGAACAGAGGAGTTCTGAGATGCTATAAGCATGTTCTCTGTGATGCTTTTGGCATCAGTATTTTCTTAAAGGGATACCAAGAGATGAACAAATGCTCTGTTTCTCTCCTGCTGTCATTGTCCCATATTGGCCCTCCCCTTCTCAGTTTGCATCTCATCAATTCGCCCACCCAGCTCTGTATTCTGTTACACACACAGCTGCAGAAAGACAGGGAGTTTTACATTATGTAGGCACTGCCCTCCTGGCTATTGCTCACCACCACCTGAAGCGTCCCTTCTGCTCTGTCCATGGCCACTGCTCCTTTCTAGCATGGGGTGAGGGCGGCACCTTCCCTCAGAGCATTGTGGAAAGGGAACAAGGGGTTGCCAAAAAAGGAAATTGTGCTGTACAATGGGAAATTAAGTGATTTGAGCACTCCATAGAGATCCAAAGCTGCATCCTGATTATATGACCCAGTTTTGATATTTCCCTTAAGCATGATGCTAAGTTTCCTAGGAACTTGACTTTGGGGCCACCCAGGTCTCCAAAGATGAGCCAGCTAGTCTGTTGTTCAGTTGACAATGTAGGTATGAGCCAGCTAGTCTGTTGTTCAGTTGACAATGTAGGTATGTTCCCTACTTCGGTGGGTGGAAACAACAGTGCACCCATAACTTTTAGCAAGATATTCCAAAGAACAATACAGTAGAAACAGCTTTTCCTCTTGATCTGCAGATTTTATTTTGAGAGGTCTCTGCTTGATTTCTTCAGGTGCGAGGTATTCTCGATATAAGAGTCAGCCTTGGTCTCCTTGAATAATCTGTGGGAGGTGACCAAGCTGTCATGGTTCACTTTTTTCTCTTCAGTCACAAAATAGATAAGTTTTGTCTACCCGATACCATGAACATTCTCTCTTGGCAGCTTCACTATTTCTTCTTGATTGACTGCTTACCCTGCCGCTCACAGGGTACTGTATATTTTCGTAGACATGTAGTCAAAAGATGTTGTTTTCCCATGAGGATATTACAATGATAAGAGAAACCTTACTCGTCCTTCTGTGGGTTGAATTAGTAGTGGTATCTAAGGCAAAAGAGCACACTTGCATGTGCTAGAGATGTTCCATAATTAAAAAAACCTTCTAAAACTGTTTTTCTACATACAGATAACAGAAACAAGCTTTTCAGTTCTTCTAATAAGTAGTCTCACTATAGTAATTTCATTAGGAAAACCATCTGGACTGACTTTTGCTATTCACAGAGATACAAACAGAGAAGAAATGGATAGGGTTTTGTTGTTGTTGAGGAACTCACCAGCAGTCAGCTGCTCCTCCAGCCTCATTTGAATGGGATAAATGGTGGAGACACGCTGCTCTTACTAGTTTTTTCAACACACTTCTTCCTGAAACCACAAAAAGCTGGCAAACTTCAACTAATGCCACTCCTTCTTCCTAGAAACACTTAATGTTTGTTCGCTGCAACCTCAGGGAAATTGCAATGCCTATGTATTCAGTGGAACTGGTCACCCTGTCTTGCCTTGCCATTCATTTTTGTCATTTATATTTGTTTCGGTGACCTGGACATGCATGAAATTTTTAAATCGCATCAATTTTTCTTTTCTCCCAAAACAATAATAATTTTGATTGCATGGCCATTCCATTGAATATCCCTCTCCTCATCCACAGACCTTTTGTTTGGTACAGTATTGCCGGGGTTACTACTGGAATCTGAAGGCAGAAGTCAAATGTTAAATGTATGGGGTGGTCCATAATGAAACTATAAGCATTGTTAATATGGTACATTTATTCAGAAGCTTTTAACCAACAGACATTTTGCTCTCTGAGAAGACTGCGTTAGGAGGAGCTCTGGCTGGTTTGACAGACAAGCTTGCTCAGAGCAGTTCCAGATGTCCTCTCTTCGTTGCTGGGATTACCATACACTGTAGGATTAGTTAGAACGGACTCTTCACAGAAGGATGACATTACTCATAGCTAAACGGGCTGTGCTTTAAAAACTGATCTTATTACTTGTGGTTGGTCTCAAATGCTTTCCAAAAACAATTTTTAAAAGCTATGCCATCGTCACATTGCCTTCTGGAAAAAAAAGACACTTAAAATTCGACATCAGAGCACTCTTTTTAATGTGTGTGGGGCCTAGACAAAGCTGGCTTTGAGTTCTAGCAGAGTCGTGATGGATACAAAAACTGTCATCCAAGCACCGTAGGTACACAGCACCCAACATAAAAGCTAGAAAAGTTATCTTTAAAAACTTCTTAAAAGTTATTAATATGTATGCTGCTTAGCAGTGAACAGGGCAGGAAGAATGTTTACTTAAATAGAACTAATTGATGTAATTGTTTAGTAAGTGGCACAGTTTATAGATCTTGCTTCCTAATAGGGTGTTGAAGCAGACTGGTAGTTTTCAGGTGGTGGGTCTTCACTGACTCCCAAGTACACGCTCACGGTACTGATTGGGCAATCCTTTGTAGGTCTGATCTGATGTTTAGCTGAGTCTCAAGGTGTCTTTGAAATTGTTCTTTTGGGTAGTTCAGGCCCTAAGCACTTACGGTTCGCAACTGGTTGATCTTCTGCCTCCTGTTTGTCTCAACTCTAACACTGATGAGAATATTTATAACAGACTCGCAACCTACACTCAGAGTCCGGAGTCGAAGTTGTGCAAGTAAATTATAGCTGCCATGCCTTCGTTTGCCTGAATTGCCCGGTGAGATTTCTGGCAGGGCCAGGGACTTGAGTTGTTCAGTGGTTGTTCAGTGACCAAATAAAAAGTCACAGGTTTTACCTTTTGGATTGCAAAGCAAAAGCTGGATTCTCTCTGAGTCCCCTAATTGTCTGGTCTTTTTTCAAGTGATACCAAAGCTTTAGCAGAGACTCACCTGTCACAGTTAAACAATAGTTGGCTGTGGAAGTGCCTCTCTCTGTCCTGAGTTTGGTTGCCCTGCCCTCTTGGGAGGGAAGCAGTGTCATAGCACTGATTTGATGGAATTATTTTTATTTATTTTTTTTTTTATTCAGGATGATTATGATAAACTGCATCTGTGCATTCAGCCAAAACTTAGTCACTCGTCTAGGTGATCGTGGCACTGTAAACATTGCGTACTTTCTCCCAGAAGTAGCAAAGCTGCCAGGTATCACCACAGGTGTGATGGCAAATACCTAATCTAGAATCAGGGCTTGCTGAGTCTCTGGACGCACAGAACCTACAGATAGCTGGGCTGGTTTTTCCCTCCGCTTACCAAGGGCTTGCCCTACAAGGCCTCTTTGTATTTCAGTGGAAATGGAGTCTGTGCAGCTATTCCCAGAAGGTAGGTTATTCAATGCTTTAAAAGATTGGTGGTTCTGTGTTTCAGTGCTATTGTGGATTTATTTATGTAGGCAGATGGAAGCGCTGAGGTGGAGTTGCCAGCACCCTGGAAAACTTGATGCATAAGATAAACAGTTTCCTCAGACCAAAAAGTCTTTTTTCTTTTTAAAAAGAAGAGTAGGCAATAGATGACTCAACAGCAGCAGACCTTAGGCAAAGGAGTTGTCTCTGGAAAAGGCAAATGACTCAAATTGCTTTATAACAGATTTCTTGATTTATAATCTCCCATCCTTTTGTTTGTTTGCTTCCATTTTTGCAGACATTTGTGTTTTCACTGGTGTTTTCCAAATCGCAGATGTTTTGAATGAGCTAATCATTGCAATAGAACTGTATCCATATTTTTTTTTTTTCTTTTTTTTTTTTTGCAGAGAACCTGTAGCTTTGGAGGATTTGACTTGACAAATCGTTCCCTTCATATTGGAAACACTTCTGACCAAATGGTAAGTTTAAGATGAGGCAGCACAGACTTGAAATAGCGTAAAATGAAATGTGCAATAGAGTTATAATAGACTGAAGTGTAATTTAGGCCTGTAATAACAGTTCAGGGATCCAAGAAAGCAGAGCATCTTCGTTAACCTCAGACTTCCTTAGCTTTGAGAATAACATACCCACCCATATCCATGTGTGTATAAGTATTTATATACCATATGTGCAAAAAGGCAGGAACAAGTGATCAAAGCGTAGATCTGGGGGCACATCTGTGGCCTATTCTTATGTCTGACTTCCTCAGAGCATCACCCCAGGCAAAACATATGATTACTATACTTTCTTGGTAAAAATATTTACTGTTTGGAATGATGAGGCAAACTTTCATTTGCTGAAGATCTGCAAGTTGTTTGGGTGGAAGCCATTATGTAAGAGATTTATTATTTGTTTTCTCATCGCATCTAAGAGCTCTGGAGTAGACCAGGATCCCATTGTGCTGGGTGCTGTGCAATTGATTTCAGAGCTATTTGTGTTTAGAAAAAAACCAAACAAACCAAACACCTCCACTGAGAATTAATTCCATTTTATGTTACTCATGTTGATTCCAGTGTTACTGTTGGTCAGCCTGCAGCCAAAAATAACAGAACAGAAATGAGCCAGAACATTATATCAAATGAAATTGCCAGCATATTTTTTCCTTTTGCCCTATATATGTTTTTCTTTTCTGTTTCAACATTGGCTCTGATAACTACTCTGTTCACTTAAATCAAGTATAAATTATGAAACATTTTATATGCCAGCATTATATTAAATTTTTCTGTCAGCTGGGTTTTTGGGGGTTGGTTTTGTTTCTCTGTTGTTTTTTTTAACATCATAAATTATCCCGAAATTGGCCAAAACTGCGGGTGGTTATTTTATTCATCAATTTTCAACACAGTAAAAAAGTTAACTTCCAAACTTACAGTGTTTATCTTTAAGCATAGATACTTTGGCATATTTTGTTCAGATTGATTTTGATAGAGGAAAGTGTGAAACCTAGGTGTTATATTTTTCCCTACTAGCATCAGTAGTGGGAGAGATGCCGTGCACTAGAATAATGTATGCCAATCAAGGTTTTTTCTTGAAAACATTTAAGTCTGTTAAGTAGAAGGTTTTTTTTTTTTTCCAAAAAGATAAGGCGAAGAGCTGTCCTTAATTTCTGCTAAACGATCAAAAGTTACCAAAGAAGTTGTAATCGCAAACAACTTGTAAAGGAAGAAAATACAGAATTGTCAGAAATGAAGTATCAACTGAATTTCAGAGAAACTTTTTGGTAGAACATTAGTAAAGGATCAAACATACATAAATTCAGAAAAAAAAAGATAAATCTTTTATGTAGAATATAGTGTACACTTATTTTAGGGTTTGTTATCTTATGTACCTAAATTGTCCTCAGAAGGATTATTGAACCAAGTCAGAGACTGAATTCCAGTCAACCTATTTGGCCAAACAGATTTCAGTCCTTTTTGCGTTGTGATTTTTGGTGCACGCTTGCCAGTGAAGGGTGCTGGTAGTAGCTCTGATAGAGCTGCTTTGCTCTGTTTCCTGACACACTGTAGAGTGAAAGACCGTGTTTAGCATGCTGCCTGGACAATCTGCTGAGTCATACAAGTAAGTTTGGCAAAATGTCAACTGATCCATGTTCATTCTCTGTGTGTGCTTGTGGCATAAGTAAATGCTAGGTATCTTAAGCTGGTTTAGAAAAGGTTGCATCCGTTCAAAGTAGCTGGCCTTTGTCATCCGCTATATATGGACACACTAATTTAGTTTAGCAGTACTCTGTTCTGTGTCTTAAGAATAGCTGTGCAAGTGTAACCTTCTACCATGGTTGATGGATTCGGTAGCTTTTTTTTGTGTTTTTTTTTATAAACAACCCACAGTAAAACCACAGAGATGGTCATCAAGAGAGGTTAACTGAATGCCTGCCTGAAAATAAAAAGTAAATTTGGGTAGCCAAATGTAGGTATCCATATATATACACACCCATAGATACAGATTTGGCTAGGATCTCAGAGGTACCTTTACTCCTGTTAAACTGTATGTAGTATTGACCAACATGAGCTATGATTACTGTTGTATGTCCTGTCAGGAGGGCTTAGCCTGAAACTGTGGCATTTTCTATCAGGTTGAATACTTCCCTGAAACCCCCCAAAGGGATAAAGGCATCCTAACAGACCCCACCACCTCTACACACAGTACCTGCAATAAAGATTACAAATCAGGCCCTAGGAGTAAGGTACAGGAGTAAGGACTGCTACAGTGGTTTGCACGAGGTCTCAACAGTGAATTTAGAGCAGTAAACAGGACACCATGCTGCCGTCTTGTGTCTGCCTGGGTACCTCTGCAATGACTGCTGACTGAGGAAACAAATGGCTTTTGTATTTTATAGGCTTAAACCCTGTTTTATTTTGCAGGGCAAAGAAGGAGACTTTGTTTATAAAGAAGTGATCAAATCACCCTCTGCTTCCCGTATATCTCTGGGCAAAAAGGTGAAGTCTGTAAAAGAAACCATGAAGAAAAGGATGTCTAAAAAATATAGTAGCTCTCTGTCTGAGCAGGTATGTAAGGTCTGCAATGCAATCTGCTTAGCAGTGTAGAAGCGATAATCAATATCGATTCCCATGCTTCAAGGCACCTCTGAAGAAATTTCTAACAAGACTATGTGGTGTGACTTACTCCTATGTTCTTATAAAATCCCTCACTGTGAAATGGCTTCCTATAGATGCCAAACCATGAAAATGCATTTTCAGATTTTCATTCAAGTAGCTCATCAGCAGAAGCCTGTGGTTGATGGCATTACACATCTCACTCTATATTTCCATTTCTTTTTCTATCTTCATTATTTATTAAGGGAACGGGTCTGTGACACAGGGTCACAGTAATATATTTAATCTGCAATTTACACCTTAGTTTAAATTCCCAGCATAACTTCACATACACGGTTCCTCTCTGCTATTACGGATAGCATAGCTATCATAGCTTGCCCTCTGCAGCAGCCCGTTAAAACAGACACACAATGTAGTCAGAAAGGGTTCATCCCACAGAAGATTTTCCTATTATTCTTTCATTATAGATTTTTATAGCTTATTCTTAAAGGCAAACCTGAAGTATATTAGTTGTAAATTAGGCTTTGAATTTCAGTGGCCTAGGAACAATTGCTGTTTTTTTCCCTTTTGGTATACATTGGTTTCCTTGCTTTGGTGGAGTGTCAAAAAATCTTCGGCATTTGTTTAAAACCAATCTTGCCACTTGAAATGTGTAAGTAATAGCTTAGAAAGCCGCTGGGAAAGCAGAGCACTCTCTGGCTCACATCGCCCCCAAGTGGCCTCCTACCGGCCGCTGGACCGCCGGGGATGCTTGCAGCCATAGAGAGATGGAAATGCCAAGGGAGCCATGCCCCGCCGCGTCTGCCCTTTGGTGTTCATGCAAAGCGTTAGGGCCTGTAAAAGGAGCAGTTCATAACATTCAAAGTAACAGCCCCGAACTGCAGAATCTGGAGACAGCATAGAGAGGCGACAAATTTTATGCAGTGCTTTCCAATATTGGAATCCCTTACCTGTAGGACTGTTAGCCATGCTTATTTATAACCAGGGGCAGTGCTACGGTTACGGTTATTTAATTTGAATTTACAATTAAAACAGTTTAAGGTCTAAAATGATCTGATATTGATAAAAAGATGCTTTGGTATTTGGCTGGCCTTACAGTGCCCCTCTGCAAAGTCTGCCTAAGAAAGGGATACTTTGAGAAGTCGGTTTACAGTGAGTTAGCTATACTTCCGCTCTCTAGCTCTCTCCAAGATTGACTTGACCTCTGAAGTCATATGCTGGGGTGACTTTTTTTCTGATGATTTTGCAGCATGCGAATAATAGGTTTCATCTAAAAGTTTTATGACCACACGTCTCCACAAAAACTCTTCTTATATGCAAACTGCAGTTCTTTTGTTTTCAAACTTTTTGGCACAGTATTTTCAGAATATTTGTACCTTTCTGGCATCATGACTCAAACTATGTGCCAGTATCCATTTCTGCATTCAAAAAAACAAGCAAAAGCTATCCTGGCCACAGGTATCTGCTGCTTTGCTTTAACTGTCATTCACAGAGGCTGACAGAATTTCGATTTAAGAAAGACCCTTTTTGATTTCCTATAATACTTGACTGAATGAAAAGAGAAATTGCCTCACCTATTGCACACATAGCAAAATATTTTTATATTTATGCATTTATGTTTATGAGTATTTATACTATGCAGAGGCTGCGTTTTCTGGCTGATTCTTTGTTTCTTCAAGGTAAATGAGCAAAGGTATCAACAATTCACTGCAAAAAGGAAAGTGTACATTGCTGTGTGTCTCACTTGCATTGTCTGATTTGTTTTCATCTTTGTACAAAATCCTGATTCAGAAAGCTGAATTTGGCGTTAGCTGTTTTGCAAGTACTGCTGGCAAAAATATCATGTGTCATTAAAACCTTTGAATTGGGAGTTTTATGTAATGTTTCTTTCTACTTATAATGCTAGCTGTCAGTGCCTATGTTCGTTTATTGAAGTAAAATGGTTCAATCACTTTCAGGAGTCTGGCCCTGGGGTCATGCCAGGTTCTCCGCAGTCACCGCCGCCAGACACTGACTCCCTGGACAAACCCAAGCTGAAAGCCGGTGGCTCAGTAGAGAGCCTGAGGAGTTCCTTAAGTGGTCAGAGCTCAATGAGTAAGTTCAGTTGTAATTGCATTGCTCCATTTCTGTGGCTTCAGGGAGCAGAGATCTCCACAGTAAGCAGAATCAGAGAAAGTCAAAGCAGAAGCAGTGGTTAAAAGTAGAAAGGCTGATGGGTTAGTCATTAAGGGTTTACAAAGAACCGTAAGCTCTTTGGTACAGAGACAATGTTTCTTGCTTTGTGTTTATACAGAGCTCTGAAAAAGTGAAGTCCTGCTTTTTGGCTGAGTCTGCTGGGTCCTGCTATTATAATATAAATGATTGGAGTGAAAATTACAGTCCTTAGCCAGTAGTAAACAGGCTCATCTTTACACTAGATTTCTCGTGAGCACTCCTGATGTCCTTCCCACCCCCCACCCTTCCAGAGAGACCTTGAGCTTCTCTCATTAACTAGTTAGAGGAGTATTATTTAAACCCTCTCTGGTTAAGATACACAAAAACACAAAAAAGAGCTTAAGTGGGATACAGACGGTGTGAACTTGTTTCACTATGAATTACTGACCAAGAGAAACCAAGAACGTATGGGGGGGAAAAAACTGAAGAGAAAGCTCCGTTCTGAAAATCATCCACTTTTTTTTTTTTTTGGTGATATTAATACAAAGTGTTACCATCAAACCAAATTTCTGGACATAAAGGGGATTCTGGAACCCTTATTCAGATTCAGAGCTTATTTTACTTACACCACTATGCTTTTTTGTGGGCAAAATTTCCAAGAAAGATGACGTCTCCTGGGATGTACCATAGATGAGACACTAGTTAAATGGCTTCTCAGTTAAATATTGAGCTGAATTTGGGAAAACAGGAGTACAAAGTAGATTAACTAATTCTCCCATCGCATGTCTATATGAGAAATAGCAGTATTTAAGGACTTTGATTACTGTGTTTTGTAGAAAGATGACCCATTTTCTGTCTTGCCTCTGTTTGTTTCTGAACCTTCTTCACAAAGAGATTCTTTTTGTAGACTGATACTATGTCTCTCACACAGGTGGTCAGACAGTGAGCACAACAGATTCCTCAACCAGCAACAGGGAGAGCGTGAAATCAGAAGATGGTGATGATGAAGAACCTCCTTACAGAGGACCTTTTTGTGGAAGAGCCAGGGTTCACACTGATTTTACTCCAAGTCCTTATGATACAGACTCTCTGAAGCTGAAGGTACTAGCTATATCTGTTTTTAAGGGGTCAAATATTTATTTTTGGCAAAATTCTTAATTAAGAGCTCTTTGCAAGCACTGTACAATTCTTAATCTTTTAATGAGTTTACATGTGGGGTTTTTTAAGCTCTTTAACCTATCTTATTCTGATACATTTAAGATTTGCTTGAATTATAGCAAAACGTTATAGAACATAAGTAAGTATTAGTATTTCTCCATGTCCAGGGAAAGACACTTCTGTCTTTAGTTTCTGGAAAAATAAAAATGTGCCACAAATTTATTTTCATTTTGCAAGGATTTTGTTTGAAAGATGGGAAGAATACTTTGCCTGCCATAATGAATTAATCTATCAATGGAAAAAATTTCAAAGTCCTTGGAAGAAATGTGGATGCGCCTGCACGTAGTATCTCTTACAGGCATTTCAGTTAATATAGCTTGTTTTGAGTTAATATTGAATGACTTCGCTGACTATGAGTTGTCACCCCCCTTTAATGTTTCCTGGATGTCAGCTTTTAGTCTTTTTAGTTGTGCTGTATTCAATTCAGACTATCTTACTCCTTACATTCGTAGCTTAAAGTTCTAAGGGCAGCTAATTCCTATTAAAGCAGATGTATGTAAGGTAAACTCTTTAAGGACAGAAAAACAGATCTCTTTAAGGACAGAAAAACACTTGTGTGTCCATTTCTTTGTTATGGTCAGGAGCACGTTAGGAAAAGCAACAGTGTTGCATGGTTCCTTCTGCATATGCCTACTTTCCTCAGGAGATCTGATGTCAGATTTTGCCCATGTACACTGAGCACGTTCTTATTTGCACCAATTTCAGGTAGTTGCACACCTTAGAGACATTTGTACACAACAGCAGTAATGCAGTACTGGGGTGTAAGCAGGTTTGTGAATCTGGACAGTTGGGGTCCATTCCAGGTTCTTTTGTTGACTTGCTCTGTCATCTTAGGTATGTCACTTAATTCCCTTTTCTTCCATTTGTAAAAGAAGTGTAATCAGACATTTTTGCAAGAGCTGTGGTTAACATTTTGAAAACTATAGGGTGTTGTCCATTCTGTGTACGTGAAAATCTAAGAGAAAGTGGGTGTGTTTGCTTGAATTCCATCAGTAAGCGTGCCTAAGCGGCTTTCTTGCTTCTTTGGTCTGCAGAAAGGTGACATCATTGATATAATCAGCAAACCCCCCATGGGCACTTGGATGGGCCTGTTGAACAACAAAGTTGGCACTTTCAAGTTTATCTATGTGGATGTGTTAAATGAAGAGGAAGAGAAGCCGAAGCGGCCCACCAGAAGACGCCGGAAAAGCAGACCGCCCCAGCCCAAGTCAGTTGAGGATCTCTTGGATCGCATCAACTTAAAGGTCCAAATTCTCTTACTCCGTTTACCCTTTAGTTTCGCTTGTGAGAAGGGGGTGACACCTTTGGAGTTGTTAGTTTTAAAAGCTGCATGCCAGATTCATAATCCTAAGGATTGTGACGCCACTTAGCAGAATCAGTCTTAGCTGCAGAGTGAAAATAGCTGAGGCCAGGCAGAACTGCCTGTCAGGCTTGATGAAGTGCTGCAGGCTGCAAGTTGTATGCCCTCGGAGACTACTTCGTTGCATAGTGTTGCTACTAGTTAGCACATTTCAAAAGCAAGCAAAAGGTGTGAAATAACAATAGTTACCCTGTCTTAAAGAGGAAGTTTTTTTCCTCATTTCTGTTCAGAAGAGCTAGGGATAAACAGATGTGGCTGTCATTCACCATTTAGTACTTCTTCCTTCATACAGAGCTGTGCCGTATTGTGCGTCCGGGTAGCATGCTACCCAGGCCATTTAATACAGTGCATTCCAAACACAAAAATATGCGTGGCATTCTGGTTCTGGCACAGCTACCTCCCTGAACTTTGAGCAATGTTTATACAAGCTATAATCCTATAATTTTGCTGTTATACAGTGGTTTGCATTTGCTAAGCTACTGCTTTTTTTGCTGGTTGTGAAAATCTCTTCTAGTATCTTTATTGACAAAATAAGTTGAATAAATATGTTGTCTTACAGCTCTTTTTTTTTTTTTTTTTTTTTTTTTTTTCCCTTTTATGCAGGAGCACATGCCCACTTTTCTGTTCAATGGTTATGAAGATCTGGATACCTTTAAGCTTTTAGAAGAAGAAGATTTGGATGAACTGAACATCAGAGATCCTGAGCACAGAGCTGTTCTCCTCACAGCGGTGGAACTTCTACAGGAGTATGATAGTACGTGGGATGTCTGAGGTTTTCAGTTTTAGTAGAGCTCTGCCAAGAACCTTGTGAACCCCTTAAAGCAGAAAACTGGTTCCAGGATTTTGATTTTTTTTTTTTTTTTCCTAATCTAGTTATTTCCAGGGTAATCCTGTGTAACAATGTGTAGATTTTTGACGAGTAACTTAAGACTTGCATTTGTTCTGTCAGAATTCTTTTGGTCTTGTAAGCCCTACTACCCATCTTACTCAAGTGATGTCAAGTGTACAACACATACTCTTTAGAATACCGATGTTCAGGAATAAATCCTGAGGTAATCTACTCAAAATAAGAAGATGAGACATGGAGAATAGGAAAGAAGAAATTTCTAGAATATAGGGAAGAGGTTGAGGTTATCAAGGGTAAGAAAAAGATCAAAGCCCGGAGGGCTGTGGAGAAGGAAAATGTGAATTAAACTTTCGCTTATTTTACCTGAACATGCATATGATTCTTGGACTGTGAATTGCAGGATTATACAGATAGCTTCAGGTTGTACACGTGACAACACAACAATTTTCAAAGGGAGAAAATATATTAGTCAAGTGCAAAGAGTGAAAGACAGTGACCCAACTATCTAAGGTGCAGCAGTGCAATTCTGCCCATTGTACAGGTGGTCTCAGACAAGTGGTTGTAAAGATGAGGGAAAGAAGAGTAAGCCATGGCAGTCACATTCGATGGCATCTTTGCCGCACAGGAGGAAGCAGGGCTCTACCATACACGCAGTAGTCATGCTAGAGTAAAATCATTTGAGAAGCAAGTGTAGCTTGACACAGGAATTTAGATGCGCTCGATACCTAGTTGCAGCAACCTAAGACAGTACTGCATTTCCCCTTCGTCCCTAAGTGTCAGCAGAAGTTTAGTATCCTACCAAGCAGAATCAGTGGAATGGATTGTGTGAGGGTTTTCTCAGCTGCTTCTGTGCAAAATCCTGTGTTTTAGCTTAAACTGCCATAGCAGCAATTTAAACAGCTGCTTATTAAGTGGGCAGTGCTTAATTCTGTTATAAGAGACATGTGGTTTGTATCTCCAGGCAGTGCTGTGTAGCCTGAGCTTTCAGTGACACATAGCTTTCTTGTTCCCAAAGAGGCATTCACCTTTCTCCACCCTCCACTACCCCCCAATAAAACTGCAGTTGCAGAAATAGATTCTTTTAACTTATATCAGTGTAGCTTTTCATCACCTAATATGAGCTTCTCTTCATTATTTGCAGACCTCTTGAGAACACTCACTTCCCTGAAGTAATTTTTTTTTTTTTAGGGCCCTTTAATTTTGGTTTGAAAACTTGAAGAACTATGTGATGTTGTGGTTGGAAAGTATAAATTCCAGCTCCAAGTCAGGGAGATGAACAGAAAGAGAAGTGGGCAACAGACAGCTGGAACCTGGGAGAGGCAACAGCACTTAGTTCCACCCCATAATTACCTTTCCTGTGCTGAGAATAGGAATTAGAATAGCCATTTCTGACATTTTATTGAAGGGAAATAAAAACACAGCATAAACTGTATCGTTCATCATGAAATTGGTTTTCTATATCTTCAGTCCCAGATTTAGTTTCTCTACAAAATATGATTTCTGACCAAACATTCTTGGTAAATTCCTGGAATCCAGTCTATACAGCCTGGATGGCTCTTTGCACAGACCAAGGAAGGAAGGAATTTTTACCACTAGTCTCTCCCTTGTCCCTTTGTCAGGGGACAGTACCTAACTTTGCGAGATCCATTCGTGATCCTTCCTCTTGGTCCCTTCTGTAAATTATGTCAGAATAAGGATTTTATTCTTTTTTACTTGATTTGGTTATTTTCAGTGCTTTTTGCTTTTGTTTTGGGTGTTGGAGTTTTAAGTCTAAGAAAGAACTTTGACACCATCGTTTTTAATAGATTTCAATGGTTGTAAGTTGCAGGGCTTGGCTCCAAGTCAGCTGAGGCACACACGTGGTCCATTCTGCTTTTATTAAGTACCACAGTGCTCCCTCACAGTTGTGCTGAGGCTGTTGCTTAATCCTTTGCCAAACGGGATGAATGTTTCCAACATTTGTGATGGCTGTTGCTAGTGCTCACTCTTTTCTAAAAGAGTGATCTGATACAATTAATACAACAGGGAAGATCATAAAAGTATAGAATCATTTAGGTTGGAAAAGACCTTTAAGACTATCAAATCCAAATGTTAACCTAGCACTGCCAAGTCCACCACTAAACCATGTCCCTAAGCACTACATCTACACATCTTTTAAATATCTCCAGGGATGGTGACCCAAACACTTCCCCTGGGCAGCCTGTTCCCATGCTTGACAACTCTTTTGGTGAAGAAATTTTTCCTAATATCCAATCTAAACCCCCCCTGGTGCACCTTGAGGCCATTTCCCCTTGTTCTATCACTTGTTACCTGGGAGAAGAGACCGACCCCCACCTCACTACAGCCTCCCTTCAAGTAGTTGCAGAGAGCAGTAAGGTCTCCCCTGAGTCTCCTTTTTTCCAGGCTAAACAACCCCACTTCCCTCAGCCGCTCCTCATAAGACTTGTACTCTAAACCCTTCAGCTTCATTGCCCTTCTTTGGACGCACAAGATGTGTTAGAAATTGAATCAGCTGGATTTTCTGTTTGCCTGTTTTTCACTGTATTCTTGCATCCTCTAGGTAACAGTGACCAGTCAGGCTCTCAGGAGAAACTTCTTATTGAAGGTCAAAGCCTAACCGGATGCTCTCCTCGGGATTCTGGCTGCTATGAAAGCAGTGAAAACCTGGAGAACGGTAATGGTGACAGCAATGAGCCTTATAATCCCTGCAGCCTTTTTTCAGTAGATAACTTTATATACTTCTTGCTCCTGTTCCTAGCTACTTCATACTTGACTTTCTACTTTGCTCTGGCTGCCTCTTTCCCTCTTGGCTTGAGCCATTGGTTTTCATTGCTACTGTTTCTAATTTATTTATTTGCATTGCTAGGGAACAGATCACATTTCACAAATCATCTTTCTTTTGTGTTCCTAAGGCAACAGGCACTCTTACTGCCATTACCTGCCTTCTCCACTCCCTATCGTATTCTCATGCAACTATGCCTCATGAGACTTGCACTACTTACACTCTGACAGCCCATGTCTAAGGGACCACTGGCAACAGAGAATTTGCTGAACTCCACAGAGATAAGGAGGATTTCTTCTAAGCCCATACAAAAACTGTTTAGAAAAAATGTTCTCTGTTTTAGGCCATGTTTTTGTGTTGCTTAGGTTGCACATTGCATTCTCCTCTGATCAGAAGCCAACTGCAAAGATTTAGGACTTTTTAGTGTATGAACACTAGCAAGTTAAATTAATTGAGAAGTTGGGAAGGAAATAAACTATATTAAAAAAAATGCTTTTTCTTATTACCTGATCTTGCATCAGTGAAAGGTGATGCACTGAAAAATTACCAAGACAGATGATAATAGAGATTGCTCTCTCCGTTCTGAAGAAATCAGGTGGTTGTGCTGACTGAGCATGCTTTACTTGAGGGATGGTGTAAACTTGTCATTAGGGATGAAATACTGAAATAGATGAAATTTATTTGAGCTTGGCATTATCACTCCAAGCATTTGAGCCATGGCTTGGCCTCAGACTGTCTGGTTTCATTGCTAACATTCAGCATAAACAGGAACCCAAGAACAGAATAGATAGAGATACTGTATGCCCCTAGTAGTGGCTGGTTTTCCAATTTAAAATATGAGCTAAAGATCCTTCTCTTAGTATGTGCATTTTCTGTCAGTCTACCACTCAGAAATAACCATTTATTGAAGAAAATTGCAATTTGCTTTGAAGCTGAATGCCTGAATGCAATATACTAAATTCCTGAAAGCAGAGAGAATTTTTTTTTAATATGAATCCCCATACAGTAGGCATGCTAGAATATAATCATAGCTAAATATATGGCACATGTGACAATTTTCTTTCCTTTTTATCTCTAAGTGCCATCATAATGATAGCTATAGCACTGAAGCTAAATTGCTGCCTGTGCTTTTTCCTTATTTTAGCAATATAATAAAATCTTTAGAAAGCAATTGTCATTGCCTGTCTCCTTAGATACTTACTATTACATTTAAACTAACATTTCTATCTGAGTTTTGCAGAACGTGAAATACCACTGATGATTTTTATATTGCTTTTCATGTATAGTTTGCTGCATTTCTGCATCATTTTTGCTCACAAATGCATTTAGTGCTTGTTTTGAAAACTGTTATGAAAAGAACATTTGGGTTCACTGTGAGATTTTTCCAGGGCTGGTTAATCTGAAATGTGCTCCGCCTTCTTTGCAAAGTTCATGGACAGTAGTTGTTTATATGCATATTGTTTTCAAAATACCTTGGATTCTCATGTGTTAAAGTAAGGATAATCATTTGTCTAGTATAAACATCATAATGTGCAGATCAGTAATAATAAACTGCACTTCATAAAGGGGAAATGCATTCTGAGAAGAAATTGGTCTTCAGATTTTTTGGGAATGGTTATACATAATATTTTCATAACTAGTATAGTGCCCTGTTTTGGGCTGATAATTGGAACTTTTGGCATCAGTTCAAGATTTCAAAGCTACTCTTACATTTTGTTTAGAAAATGGTTTGCAATGTACTATGGCAGTGGTACAGATGTATCTTTTGCAGGTACTTCTCAGGGTACCACTGCAGAAATCTTTGGGTATTCTCATAGGTATCCACAGTGTACTTGCAGCAGCATTGTGATTGTATGTTCCTTGTTCTCTGTAAATTGGAATAAAATTTGTGACCTATTCAGTGTTAGACAGGAAGAATGTAAGAGCAGAAAGCAACCATCCACGATCAGACCATTAGTCCATATAGTCCAGCTCTAGGTTTGAAACAAGGCAGAAAGAGCAAGCTCTCCTTTAGACTTCTCACAACAGCGCAGTTACTGGGCTTGCTTTGTGTGCAAGTGTCGTCTGTCTGAGATGTGTTTGGAAACTTCGCGCATGACTGGCCGAAAGCAGATAGCTAGAGATCAGTATAGGAACAGAGCAAGCATAGTTGGTGCTTCCCAGGGTACTCATGGGGAATGAATCATTTAAGGACTTAAAAAATTGGGTACTGTTTCCTGGCATTCATCCGTTTTCCTGAAACTGTTTCTCTTTAGGAACATCCCTGGTCTTCCTTAGAACCTCTGTACCTAGCAGTGTCTGTGTATGAACCCCTGTCATAGTCCTTCCCAAGTTATCTCTTTTCTAGTCTGAGAAGGCCTGTTAATTATTCCTTGTAGGTCACTCATGTCACTGATCATGTCTGGCTTCTTTGAACCTTTTCTTGTTGTGCTGTATAGCTTTTTTTAAGGAGAGAGGGGATGTGAAGAGATCAGAATTGCACATGCAATGCGCAGAGCTGAAGAAGCAAACCATGGCTTTATCAGGTGGGATAAGGATGTTCTCTGATTTGTTCAGAAACTGAAGCCCAGATTTCCGTAGTGCCAAGTGGGTATCCTAAGCACTTAAGAGGTCAGTGCTAATTGGTTAGCAAAGGAAGCAACAGAACAGGTGGCCACATTGCCTAATTTCATGTGCATTTCTACTAGTTTGTAATCAGTAAAAAAAGCAATGAGGCTAGGATTGCCTACTGTGCAATCATGGTTGTGGCAACAGAGCTATTTGAAGTGCACACAAAATACAGCCACAGAAAGCAATGCCAAAATGAAGTTAATAAATCCTGGGATCTGGACGGGCAACTGAATGTGTTCTGTGTCTGGTTTTAAATTTCTGAGGACAATCTTCCATGCAGAAAAATGTACTAAGAGAAACACAGAAAATTTGTTGCTCTAGCTCTGGTACCTCTAGAAATATTTCCAAAGATAATCTCCTTTCTTCAGAGGCAGATGATGACAGGGAATTGAAAAGTTCCTTTTATGTATTCTAGTAACAAGAAGTATCATGAGAGGTGGACAGTGCATTTTCTAACAGAAACGGCACCATAACATTAAATAAAAGAATTCAAGTATGCCTGTAGCTTGAACTGATCCTGGAAACAATATAAACTTTGCATTTGTTTTGTGTAAGGACCACCTTTGTTATCTTAGTTATCACCCAGACACCTATGCCCTCCTGCACACATTTAAATCAGAGATGCTACTGTGGTTGACAGCACTATGAAAGGCATTAGACTGCTTAACTGTACCAGGTAATCATAAGAATAAATTATTATCAAAAATGCTAACGTTAAAAATGTGTTTTAAACCTTATTTGGATATACACTTTAACCCTTGTAGGTTTTTTACCTACCTTGTAGGTAACCTTGCATCCCCTTTTTTTTTGTAGGGAGGGAATGTTACATTTGTGGACATTGTTTATATAGCTCTCCACTTCATGAAAACAATTTAAAAACATATTTAAAAGTGTATTTTCAGGAAATATTATCTTCTTTTTTTAATGTCTAAGAAGCATAATGAAGTTGCACTTGGCAGTCAGGAGAAGGGAAGGAATAGCTAGAAAAAGAGAAATCGCAGCTGCCCTCCTGATACTGCTCTTGACTTAAATCTATGTAAGAGAAATTACATTCGGAACCCCTGTCCTTTGTACAAAACAACATTGAACCCAGCACATTTTTCAAACCATTTTGAAGCAGAAAGCTGAAAAGATTGCATGTTCAGTTATATATTTTATAGACAAAATGTTTTGAACTTCCTCCCACTCTCTCCACGTTTGTATTTTTATGCAAAACAGGGCTGGAATGAACTAAAGATTTGATTTTACTTTCCCAAAATTTTTGTCATTCTTTTTGTTTTTTTCTTCTTCCTTTTCCTGTTCCCTATTTCTTCTTTTTCCCATTCCCAGGCTACTGGCTTTACACAGATGTATCCCTTTTCTAAAGAAATGAAAAGTTATTTACTAGTTACCCTTATGGCCTCAGTAAGAGCGTAGAGGTTCCTGAGTGTGCTTTCTTAAAACCTGTATAACCCCTGATCAATATTTCAGATTGAAAAGAAGATACATGGATTTTGTTACGTGAGCTGTGACAGCAAGCCCCACACAATATTGTGAATTACTGCACGTCAGACATGTACTAGCAAATATGAATAATGAAAAGAGAACACTCCTTTCCATGCTCATTACATATTGACATTAGTGCCTGAAGGCACTAAAAAATGAATTTAACATTTCTTACGCATGTCTTTTTAATGTGGTTGTAAGTTATTTTCAGAAGCCAGTGGCCTAGCTCCATGGAAAAGTGCAGGCAGAAAAGTCTTTCTGCTATTTCTCTGAGCTACTTGAACTCTAGGTAGTAGAAAGGGAACCAGCTGAATGTGTAATGTGTCTTTATTAGCGTTTTGGGGAAATGGTAATATTCAGCTTGGGTTGAACTGTGAACTGTACAGCTTCTGAGAAAAGAGTTCCTGTGTGGCCCGGAGGCACACCTTGATTTTAAATAGAATAACCTTGCTGGCATACCACTAAATGCAACCAACTTTTTTTGAGAGGAGTGTTTTCCTTACTTCTTTTTAAATGTAACCTCCATTTTCTTTGCTAGTTTTCTGGGTACTTTTTTTTTTTTTAAATTCCTTGAGCAGAGCGAGGCAAGAGAAAGAGAAAGCAAGCTATTTCTCTTTTAGGTTAAACAGGTTCATTCATATTCAAAGCGAGCAGTGTATATTATTCAAAAGCCAAGCACTGAGCTTCTTTCAGGATAAAGCTTTGAAGGCAAGCTGTGAGAAGAAAGCATCTATTGCTTAAAAGTACACCAGATTAACTTAGTTCCAATGAAGTTAGCAAAACAACTTAGATCTCTAAAAGTAGCCGGTCCTTTAATTGGCAGCTATTGATTGCCTATTATTACTGACCTTTGATATCATTTATCCAAATCTGTTGCTTTGGGGGTTTTGTTGCGTTTTTTTTTTTTTCCATTGGAAAAAGAAATTTCAAGCTTTATCTATCTATCCCGATTTAGAAAGCTTACTGTATGTTGGGGGATGTATCCCTGTCACTGTATTCAGGATGTGCTGTCATTCTGAGAGGTCATCTGCTTTGAGACAAATTTACTTCTGTCTTGTTAAAAAGAAAATTTAAAAAAATCTATGCAGTATTTGAGAAATGACCTTGTATTTCATACTAATGAATACTCTAATGAGCTCAGTCCCTTTGATCAGAATTTTTCTGTCAAGCAGATTTGATGTACTTTACTGTTTAAAATCAGTAGCACGTATCTCATAAAAATATAAAATAAAGCTTACAGAGAACATGCAGTTCATATTAATTCATGTAATCTCATCTTAACTGGTTACAATAAAACACCACATCTCTAAAACCTTCCACTTCAATAAAACACTGTGACATGAGAATAACACTAAGATGAGTTACACTTGAAACTCCCTTTTGAAACTCTTCTCCATCTCATAGTATAAGACCTTTTTCTATAAAACTCCACTGTCCCTGGAAGTAACTTTACAGAGGGACTGGTGCAAAACCAGCCTTCAAATATTTTTTTTTTCTCTCTGGTTTTGCCTTTGCAAATAGTTTGCTGCTCATTTAAAAGATGAAATAACACTATTGGCACACTTTGTAACTAAAATGAATAAACAAGATCTTTTTTGTATAAAAAAAAAAACTTTCCTGAACAATGAGGTGAACATAACTATTGATATCCTAAACAAATTACAAAAGTAGAAAACAATGGTGGGGCTTTTGAGTTATTTCTGTGTGGGGGCAAACCAGTTCATATAATGGGCATAGGGTATCAGTTCTAACTCTAGGATGTTTCTACACTGAAAAAGGTTTACATGAGCTGAACCTCAAAACTCTGCAAATTGGGGAGTACAAAGGATATTAAATATTTTAAATGTGTTTTCTGTACGTGGTCACATTTACCAGTTCTTCATTAATAAAGCTGAAGCTCAGAAATTTATATGCTTAAAATGGCACTGAGTTCTTGTACAGTTAGAGTTAACAAAAAGAGAGTAAATCCTTTTGTTTCAAAGGCATTTAGGAATGATGCATTATTTACACTGGAGGTTTTATAATTTTTTTCAATGGTGGATTGTGATTTATTTGCTTGTAGGTAAAACTCGAAGGACCTGCCTTCTGCCCTCAAAATCAGCAAGTGAGCATAGCTTTAAGGACTTCAGTAGAAACCAGCTATCAAATTATCCTACACTTCCACTGACGAAGTCCATAGAAACTATACAGCAAGGGGAAAAAGAAAGCCGTTTGAGTTGTGCGCATCGTGCTCTGAAGAGCTCTGTCAAACCCCCAGCTGCTATGGGTATGAAGAAGAACCGTAGAAGTCTACCAGTTGCCGTCTGTCGGAGCTATGAAACTCTGGATGGCCCCCAGGGTGTAGATACGTGGCCAAGATCTCACTCTCTGGATGATCTCCAGGGAGAAGCCAATACTAACCTACAGGACACTAGCAAGGAAGTAGGTTCTTTTCCTCAGGATTCACTGGATACAGCAAAAAAGGCAACTGGCTCTGCCCTCCCACCTCGTTCTCACGGAGGCAGCTGTATGGTAGATGACTTGATGGCTAAGCAGGGTAAAGGAGCTGCTAGTTCTCAGAAGGGAAGAGCTAAGGAATTGGACTGCTCTGTAATGGAGACTGTGGGTGGAAAGCCTGCTCCATTCCCCCTGAAAAACTGTGAAGCTCAGCCTGCCTTAGTGATGCATCTTTCAGCAAGGACGCCTCTGGAAATACAAAGTAAAGGCTTTCATGACCTCACACGGGCTGATTATGCTCCTGTCCTCAAGGGAGGTCTAGAAGCTGAACAAAAAGGCACAAATGAAACAAGAATGCAACCAAAAAATCCTTCTCAGCCGCCACCTGTCCCTGCCAAAAAATGCCGAGAACGCCTTTCTAATGGATTATATCATCCTCCCATGTCTGCAAGTGGGAACCACTCAAGTCTAGAAGCACCATGTTTACCAGTAAAAAAGACCAGCTCATCAGCTCCCATTGATTGTCACGGAGTACCTGTCCATAGGACATCTTCTGAACCGGAGCCCAGTACCCCTCCTAGCTCACTGCCACCCTGGCTGTCGGAGCTCCCAGAGACTGCTAGTGTTCAACAGCATGTGATAAAGCTAGGTCCTGCTTCAGCGAGGAAGGTCTCTTGTAGCAGGGGAATGGATCTGGAGATGGTAATAGAAAACAAGTTGCAGTCTGAAGACATTGATCTTACAGAAGAACCGTACTCTGACAAGGTAAGTGGTAGACATTGCTTCAGTGTTTTTATTCTACTAGCATTCTAAGGGATAGTCTTTCATTTATTGTATCTGTTGTATTTTTGTGAGTAACCAGCCTAGATAAACCATAAATCATTGGGGCATTAGACATTCTGTAACTATGTTTGTCTTTACTATCAGGCCTTACACCTAGAGTAACTCTTGTGTTGTGGGCGGACTGAGAAAGCCCAGGCTTATTCTGAACCTTCATCTTTTCAGGCCGCTAGTACCTTGGTGGCACTGGGCGTGGAAATGTCTCTTTCTCTGCTAGTGTGGGGAAGTAGAGCTGAAAAAGGAAGTCATTATTAGGTTTTATGCTTCCAAGAAAATCTGAATTGATCGTACAGTGATTGGGACATCTTTTCGGGAAGGAAGGAGTCCTAAGGTCCAGTCCTTCCTTTAGGGATTGCTTTTTCAGTTTTTGTGGAATCTTGAGGAAGGCTCCTTCTTGCTCCCATCCTGCACTTCTCTTTGTTTGCATTGATTGGTCTGTATTGATACACTTTCATCTATCCTCTCTCCTTTGTGTCTGGCTGGGAACATTCAGCATGGTCGCTGTGGCATTCCTGAGGCTTTGGTACAGAGGTACTCTGAAGACTTAGACCAGCCTGAAAAGGACGTTGCCACAAACATGGACCAAATCCGGGTAAAGCAGCTGAGGAAACAGCATCGCATGGCAGTGAGTATTTCCATAGATCAAATTTTCTTATTTATAAGCAGACTTTTTAAAAGGACTGACTACTGGTAAAGGGAGATACCTGCGAAGTTCTGGTACAGAAATGCTTCCTGTGTTCACCCAGCAGGTTCAACATAGGTAGGGGTACTACAGGGACAGAAGGTACCTCCCCCTGTCCCAAAGGAGGACAGTTAGTAGTTGAAAGGAGAGCAGATAGCCCTCTCTCTTGCTGAACAGTAGTCTTGAAAGTCTAAGCAGACTGCATGCAGTGGTAACAGACTCGCTTACTAAGGGTGGCATGTATTAAATGCTTCTGTATTGAAATCTGAAAGGTATTACACTCCTTTTTCATTTCTTAAACTATACTATTGTCCACTCCTTAGCAAAAGCAGGAGAGGGAAACTGTCAAAAGCTTTTATGGCTTTTTATATGAGAACTTGGTCTGTCTGAGGAGGCAAAACTGGTATTATCGTGCCTTACTGAGAAATTAAATGCATCACCCTGGAAAGTCTTGCCACTGGGTATTTTTTAGAGATGTCGAACTAATTCAGAATGGCACATGACGGTCGCCCAAGCAGCTGGATACAGCCCACTGCATCTGCATTGCCAAAATTGTTGCTGTTGCTCCTGTGCCAAGTGATCTTAGCCTTTCAACCCACACCACTCTCATACTGACAAATGTGACATGAGAGAAGTTGAAACAGCTGCTATGAAATTCTACCAGTGTGGAAGAAAAAACAAAAGAAGACTTGCTTTAAAACAAGCAGTTATGTTTAACATTAAGCGTTTGGGGTTTTTTTGTTGTTTTTTTTTTTTGTTACTGTCCAGATTCCAAGTGGAGGGCTCACTGAAATTTGCCGAAAACCTGTATCCCCAGGACTTATCACCTCTGTATCTGACTGGCTGATTTCCATTGGTCTACCTATGTATTCCGGCCTGCTCACAGAAGCAGGATTCAACACACTGAGCAAAGTGCCTTCTCTGTCACAAACTTGCCTTCAAGAAGCTGGCATCACAGAGGAAAGGCACATAAGCAAGCTCCTGGCAGCGGCAAGACTTTTCAAACCTCTTGATCCAGAGGCAATTTAACATACTCCATAGTGTGGCATTGCCTGGTCAAGAATCCACAGCTTCTTCCTGCACCAGTATTGCTCTAATTAATTCACATAGCTAAAGGGATCAAGGAACTAGCTCCCAAGGACAGACAGACATCTTCTTCAAAGGATATGAAATGTTTCTGTTGCTGTCTTTGGCAACTGAAGGAGAAGAGAAGCAACCACCAGGTAACATAGATGTGGTACTTCCCTCCCCCCTCGCTCCCCTGTAAAGTATTCTTATTTCATAAAGTGCACAGGGTTGGCCTGAGAATCAGACAGCTTCACAGAATTAAGGGACCCTTGAACATTTTCCTCAAGTTTGTGAAAGTAATACTAGTAATAGGCCCTGTTTTTGTGGAGAGCTCCTTTGGTTGGGGGTCTTCTGTACATCTAGGTTCCAGGTACCTGGAGTCAGTCCTAAAGACCAGGTACAAGCCAAGGTGCAAATTCCAGTAGAAGCTGTTTGGGCAAATGCCTTTTGTTTATTTTAGCAGTCTAGAGCTGAACACACATCCCCTGGTCATCTTTGCTCTTGCTTGGTGTATAGGTCCCCATATGCCACAAAGCCTTTAGCTAGGCCAAAGTTAATGGACTTGGAATTAGGTTTCAGTATGGTCCACCTCTGTCACTCCAATGCAACTAACCCACGGAGAGTCAGAAAGCTTCTTTTTATTTGTACAGAGCTGAGGTCATTTTTATAACTGCTTTCTAGCAATCAGCTTTTTATTTGCCTTAAAATAAGCTTATAAGCAGTTACCTAGTGTTCACTTGCCTGTATTCATGTTTCCCAAGCCTTGTTTCAACCTGTCACCCTTAAGGTGCACTTAGGGTGATTTCCAGCTGAAGTAGCTTCTATAAAATGCCTCATCATAACACCTTCTGTGTTGTAGAGATGCTTTTACAAATGCAGGGTTATGCTAGGTTTCGGTTGTCAGGCTAACTTCTTGTTCCCTACAGTCTGCATTTACTGTTGTTACTAAACTGTTCCAGGATATACTGCCTTGTATATATGTAACTGCTTTTCATTTAATCATATTCTGTGTACTGTGTTATATTGTCAATCATTATGCTGCACCTTTGACTTGGTATCCTGACCATATCAGTTCCCAACAGTGGGTTTCTGCAAATGAAAATTCACTTGTGGGAGATAAAATGCATCAGAAATGCAAATTGTGTCCCATATAGACATCATCAGATCCAGTAATTCCATTGCATGGGTGAAAAAAAATCCTATATAGTCTTATGAATTACACTGTGATTTTACAACAGTTCATATGCCTCATGACTGTGTTAATGTTACCTCTCACTGGAAGAGAGCATTGTTCTGGCATATGTGGTGAACCATTTTTCCATGATATAATGATATTTTTCTGCCTAAATCCATGTAAAATGTTCCATTCCCATAGGTGGCTAATGACAGATTTTATTTTTCTATATGGGTACACATTTTATATACCAAATACAGGAATAGCCCATAACTAGCTTCTTCTTTAAGGTCTATACATGGTGTGTCCTTCAGCTTCTTGTAGTGCAAATGCTCCATGGAAGACAGAGCAAGCTTACTCTGGCGGATAAAGGGAGATAGTATAGAAACCCAGGCACAGGCCAGGACATGTGACTGTTTCCAATATCAGTTCTTACATCAACTTCCTGTACAAAACCAGTCAAGGCACTTCGCTATTTGGAGCCTCAGTTATCCCGGCCTCATATTGAGCTAGTGACACTTTTCCTGATAAAATGGTCTCAGATTCGTGAATGAAAAATTGTGGTTACTCCATGATTCCTTACTATATATAGTCCTTTCATGGTTATGTTTTAAGTCAGATGATCTATGCATTTTATCACAGGTGATAATTAATTTGGCTTCTGGTAGAATTGATAGCTGTTAGGTTTACATTCCTCGTTTCATATTTCACCGCTGTCTACTGCACACCATCATGTGAAGGCAACTAAGTCACTGATGTAACTTGAGAAATTGTTCTCAAGCAAAGCTCCTCCGGATCCGTTTCTGTAATGTTCTCCTTGGTGTGGGGGTAATCAGCATGTTCTAATATGACAGCATCAGGAAACATACAGGATAGGTGTTTTGCACAGCTGGTGAATATCTAAAAAGAGAAAAAAAAATTAAATGTCTTTTTAATAATGGTGATTTGTCTGTTGTTCCTCTCTGAGGCTTACATGGTGACTATCAGTAAGCAGGAGATGGAAAGAGTATTGAGACTTACTGGGACTGCTGGCAGGGGCCAGAACTGAGTAGAAGTAAGTAGACAAGCAGCTATATTGGAGCAAGGATAAAGTCCAAGCTGGCTATATGCAATAAAAAAGGAAGCAAATTTCCTCGTGTTGCAGGGAAGGCAAGTCACATAATAAAGCTCTCCCGTATTAACTACTTTCCCCTCTGTTAATAACAGAAGGAGAATTATGGGAATAAGCTGAACCTGTGTGCCAAACACTCTTTGTAAATTCATAATTTTTAAATTATTACGTAGCCCTGGGAAACCAAATCACACCCATCAGGACAAAAGTGAGCAGTTTGAGATCTATGAGTTTTAATAGTTGCTTTGTTTTTCTTTTTAAGACTGTGCTCTGTGGTCTTACTTGAATTACAATTTTAGTTTATATTTTAATCTAAAAAAGCCTTAAGCTTCTCGGTGTTTGAGCCTCCCTGCTGTGGTTTCAGTGACTTGTGGCGTTCCCCGGGCAGGTGAGGCGGGGCGGTATGAGAGCCATAACCTCTTACATTTCTTTTTGCAACCATTCAGTGTTCTAAACAAAAGTTTGCCCGCTAACTCTTGGGAAGCACGAAAGAAACCTGCTGCTGGAATCCTAATCTGCTCTGCTCAGGCTAACTATCTTAAGTATCTATCCATTGTACCGTTGTAACTCAAACAACTATTCAACAATAGAAGCAGCAAGCCCGTAATATTACCAAATGCTGTCATAACCATAAGCTTCGATCAAAAACCCCCTGTAACCACCCGGGTTATAATGACGCCCGCAGTTCCCTCTGCTGTCTTACGAGCCTGGCTTTGAATGCAGAGAGGGAGCATGATTAGAAGCATTAAACATTGCATTATTCAAACAGGTCATCATCTCTAAGAGCAGCAATAGTGGTCGATTCACCAAGTCACAGCTGTGCAGTTGTACTGTATTATTTTTAGAATAAATAATACTTTTGGTCCCAGATACTTTTATCTTTAATTGACACCCTCTGGGGAATCAAAACTGTCAAGCAAGTTATGTAACAACTAACAAAGTTGCACTTTCTGTATATGAAATCAATATTTAAATAACTTATTTTTCTCCATTTGCTGTTCTTAAATGATGTAAGTAGCTGTAATATACCAGTACTCAATATGTCCTGCAGTTTGCTTCAACCCAAGAAAGCTGTGTATTGTAAAGAAAAAAAAAAGAAAAAACAAAATATGAATGTGTAAAGATTATTGTGCTGTTTCATTTAGCAAAAAAAATGGTTGACAAAAGGGTTTTCCTGTGTATCAAAACTTGTCTATAATTATATGTCATACTGTTCATAGATAAAAAGTAAATAAATTTCCTTGGTCTCTCTCTTTCTTTTTTTTTTTTTTGTTGTTAATTTGGCCAACACATCTTCTATTTACTGGTCTGGTAGCAGCATCCAGCTGTTTGATTTCTTTGCATGTATCCCAGCCTCTCTCCCTCCAGCTTACCAGGCCTGTAGCTCCTCACCTTGTCAGCACTCTCAACACATGCCTACAGCAGGAGAAAAAGGTTAAAAATTAAAAAGATTAAAAGCCCTGATAATCCAGTACTACAAGCGGTCCTCAAAATGTGATTGCATGGGATGTGAATCACCACTGTCCAAACTTTCTCTCTTATCCCGTGAATGTCCAGCTGCTGGGCTCTGCGAGATGTGTCCCAGAGGTCTCCCAGGTCTCCCCTTGGGAGCTTTTCCTCTTTGCAATGGAATAATTGAAAATTGGAGGAACCAAAGAAAGAGTATGTGAGTATAATGCTCGGGAGTTGTAGTTACAGTTCTTGCCTGCAAGAAGGGATTTCAAACCTGATTTTCAAATGCAGCTCCACTTTGTTGGGCTGGCGAGGTTCTCATTCTGGAGAGGGCGGCTGTGACTCCGGAGCAGTCAGGTAATCTCTGCAGTCTGTAATAAGATGCCAACATCCAGGTTTTTCAGGCAAAGGAGCGTTAGGACATGACTCTTGGCGCTTCCTTGTGGCTCACTTGAGTGACTTCTTGCTTAGTGTGTTGCATTTATTGGTCTAGTTAAATTTGCTGTGTAATTAACGGGTATGCTTAGCTACCTAACAGAGTGCTGGCCAGTCCACATGGCAACCTGCTAAATCCTTTGTGGGTTTAGCCCTAAGTAACAAGGGTGGGCTGTGCCTGCATTAGTTGTTGTTAACCAGAAGCTTAACTCTGGAAATGACGTAAAGAGAAAACAAAGAAAAAAAAGCTATCGTTTGGGTTGGATCCAGACAGCTGTATCTTCGGTTCCCCTCAGGCAACGCTCCCATCAGAACTGTACAACGTGGCAAACAGTTCGTGGGAATGAGGTGGCGTGTCAGATGCGAGCTTTTAATTTTTCTCCTCTATTAATATCTTCGGTTCAGCTGAGGACCCGGCCACTGCTGTGCGTGTGCACCAGAGGGCACTGCTCTGCTGGCGGCAGGAGAGCCTTCAGCCCGCCCCGGGGACTGCAGCTGGCTCAAAGACAGGCCGTTTCCAAGAGTCTCTCAAGTAACAAAACAGAAATAAAAACAAAACAAACACTGCACAACATGAAAAGCCAGAGCGCTTGCCATTTCTGCAGCTGGAAGGAGTACTGCTTCCCTTCCAAGACTGCTACGGTCCAGGATTGCTCTGGGAGCAGCTGAAGCACAAAGCCCCTGTCTATTGCTCTCAGCGTTTTGCTGATGTGTTTGATCCAAATGTGTGCTAACCACCGTAGCCACTGCCAAAACCAAACACCACCACCCCCCGACACATACATACCTGTCCTTTTTCTAAAAGTTCTCTCTCCACAACAAAGTGTTTGCACCAGAAAAAGAGACGTGGGAGAAACGTGTTCAAATTCTCGCTACTGATACTTACGAAAAGAAACTTTATGCCTGAGCAGAAGGTTCACGTGGAAGCCCATGGAGACTTAAAAGCTATGAACGTAATGTTACATATACCACCAAGCTGCCTCATGAGACTACTAAAGGTTAATCATTTAACATTCAGGAAGTTACATAAAGAAAAAAAAGTCGCCTTAGCTCTTAAGCTTGCCCTTTTGCGGGTACTGCAGTCTTTCATTGCATGAATGGGCATAATTTTTTTTTTTCCTTCAATTCTGCAACACAGTGAGTTTATGCTGAACTTATGCCTGTGTGACTGTTCTTACAGATGTAAGTGTACTGGTGATGTTCAAGCCCTGACCCCAAAGCTCTGGTATTACTGAGATTCTATCAGGGCCAGTGGGTTTGGGCCTGGCTCCATGCAGGAGAAGAATTTTTACGTGAGTAAATGAACTTACAATATACTACACCAAAAAAAACCCAACCCACCAAACTCTAAAAACTTTTCAGGACTTTTCTGGAATTAGAATGCTTTCAAAGGGAGTCAGTCTAGAACAAAGTTGTAGGTCTTATTTCAAGGGAACCTTGTTGCTTAGGCAGCTGTGTTTGGAGTTCATAAAAACCCTAGGTGCCTACGGTCAAAACAGACGCTTGGCGGGATTAGTTGCTTCCAAGACTAGACAGGTTTGACTAGGAGAGAAAGGTGAGTTGGGATTACAATTTTGCACTTCAAACAGCTTTGTTGTTTATTGACTCCAGCCTTCAACTTCACCATCTCTGAGATGAGTCCTGCATAGGCTTGGAGGTTCCAGGCTTGGCTCTTCCGAGGCGGATCCCATCTCAGGTAGGCAGAGCATTTTGTGTCCCTGACAAGTTCTATGTTCATTATATTGGTGTATGATGTTCTGAAAGTCCCAGGAGTTGCGTTCTTCATCTAACCACAAAATGCATATACAGCTGTGCAAGTTTACAAAAACAAGACCTGTATTTATGTCCACAAATCTTGCATTAAGGGGATACACTTGAGAATTAGACAGTCAATCTGCTACTATTTTTTGCTCTTTGGCTCCACTGACTCCTATGATACTGAATATATACTCACCAGGTACTAAAAATGAAAGTTACAGTTTTTTTGTTTTACTGAAGCATGGGTAAGCAGTTACCTACTACCAGCATTCCCTTTTAAAGTTCTGATTTAAGTGGGTCATTTGCCATTAGCCAAACAAAAACCCTACCACCAGGTCTCTGCCTCGAAGGGTGAAACCGAATTGCCTCTCTCACAAGTTCAATGTTGCTTAAAAACAAACCACAATGCCACCTCAACCGTACGGTGAGCCATTCCTGCACCCCGCTAGCAGTGTTGCGATAACCTGTCTTTCACTCTGATGGCCGCATGCCAAAGTCCCCACTGGAACTACCTTAGTACCGAGAGGTGAGGTTAGGTCAACTTCCAGGTCTGTTCAGGTCTTATTCTACAAAGCCAAAAAAAAAGAGAAGAACTGGCAATATTGTGGACACCTACTACACCCTGAGGTGTGAGCAATTGTATAGGTTACAGTGAATGTCTGAAAGCAAGAGTAGGGATGCTGCTAAGCACGCTAAAACAGTAGGCAAACACTATATACCTTTTCTTTTAGCAGCACTGAATTACCCACCATCCACAGGAGCTGCTGCATGAGGAAGACCGTATTTGCCGACAGTGACAAGCAGGACTGCTGCCCTCCCGCCTCCCACCGCGGTGCCTGCTCACCACTTCGGGTCTGCTGCCATTACAGGGTGGTGCGGGCTGCACTTGCTTATGAGCATCAAAATACGAGCACCAGAGAAGGCGCTTTGGGTTTGGAGTAGTGCAGTTTCTGAAGAGTAGAAGAATGGCTTAGATTAATTCAATTACACAAATAAGCACTTATGTGCTTAATAGAGTCATCTAACGAAATGAGATGAGAGATGAGAGGCTCTCTCAATTCATTAAGCCACTTCCTTTGGAGAGAGGCTTTTTTTAGCCCCCAAGGGCTGGATTTAGAACGTGCCTCAGGACCAAGAGCTGCCTTCTCGGTTTTCTCCTCCGCAACCTGATGACAAAGCAGGAGATGGTTTCGGGCTGCTTTCTAATATATGTGTGAGTGTGAGTCAAAAAATTGCCTTTTGGCACACAGCAAAACCTGTGGAAGATGCTCAAAAACTCCTTTCCCTTTCCCTTTCCCTTTCCCTTTCCCTTTCCCTTTCCCTTTCCCTTTCCCTTTCCCTTTCCCTTTCCCTTTCCCTTTCCCTTTCCCTTTCCCTTTCCCTTTCCCTTTCCCTTTCCCTTTCCCTTTCCCTTTCCCTTTCCCTTTCCCTTTCCCTTTCCCTTTCCCTTTCCCTTTCCCTTTCCCTTTCCCTTTCCCTTTCCCTTTCCCTTTCCCTTTCCCTTTCCCTTTCCCTTTCCCTTTCCTTTTCATGTATTTTAGCAATTTGCTCAGTTGTGTCTTGCTTCAGGAATATGGGATGCTTCTACCTGAGTCTATGAGGATTCATGCAAGTTAATATTAAAAGCAATGGCCCAAGCTCCCGTGCAATACCTGTCAGCATGGAGATATGTCTCCCCTGGAGCAGACAAGTATCTGCAACACACAGTGTTTGACTTTGCAGGCAAACTTCCCCACCATAGATGGTTCATGCCCAGGAACACATAAAAGAAACACATTTGTCCGTGCTTGTCTGCATAGATGGTAGGCCAAGATTCAGCCTCACTCCTGTGTCTTTGAAAGCTGCATCCTACTGTCATGTTGGTTGTTTGGCCTATGAGAAGACACAAGCCGAGGTTTTGTGAAGTTCTGGTCTCCAGCTCATCATTCGGTGCTCACTTAGGTGTGTGCACGAAGAGAAGAGGTTCTTTGAATCCCTTGTGCAAGCAGCACCAGGGATGTAAGTGTGTCACAGGGAAAGTGCAGCTAACACCACACTCATTTGGAGAATACCTCATCAGGGCCTTACAAAAACCCCACATTCAAATGGGAAACAGAGGAGAGAAAAACAAACCAACCAGCGAGAGGCCCTCCAAGCTGGTAACTATTTCTGCTCATTTTTCCAGGTGAGTCTACTTTGGTGAGCACTTGTGTAGCATTCTGTGATGTCAAGATGCTATTTGGAGAAGAGAAATTTGGTTTAATCAGGTAATTGAGAGAAGCAATCGGGCCAGATGCACTCTTTAGTTCTGAGTAATGTTGCTTTTACCAGGAGTGTTGGGTCCTGAGGCACAAGCGACGAGAGGCCCAGGAGAGCGGGAGGGTATGGTGGATAACAGCAAGATCCCACAGATGCCGTCTTCTTGATATAAGTGAAGTAAATCTAGGTAAATCCTATTTAGAGCAAACTGCAAAGATCTTTCGGGTTGCACCCCTGAGGCTTGCACAAAGTTTGCACAGTGCCAGAGTAGGAAACATTTGATTCCTGTTACTTGTTTTCTATTATTTCCAACATCATCCCCAATAGCGTTCCTTACCTCTGTTCAATCCTGCCTGTGCTGTGGGAATAACATTTACGGGCTGCACCTCTCTTTTTCCTTGGTGCTGGTCAACGTGTGCCTGAGTTGCCCACACACAGCAGTCCCTCCAAACAGCCCAGGCAAAAAAAAAAAGGGCTTGGGAGTGTTCCTGGCATGTGTTTGCTCTGGCTGCATTAGGGGCACAGGAGGAAGGAAAATGGATCAACCAGCTCATGGAACAGCTGAGGTGGTAGTGAGGATTCCTGGGAGGGAGAGAAAGGGGAAAGAAGGAAGGGCTGGATGAAGAAACTAGTGGAAAACTGATGACTGTCATCAAAATAAGAGCAGCATTTCTACTTTCTGGGAACATGGAGGTCTCTCGCATTCTCAGTTGTGTATTTAGTGTGTATTAGACAAGGCTGTGCCATGCATTTAATGAGTTAGTTTAAGAAGACATTTTTCAAAGAGGATCTACCTAAAAATATATAAAGAATTGAAGGAAAAGAAGCAAGTTCTCATTTATTTCTAAACATTTGTAGAAACGACCGTTTTTATTCCCTAGAACAGGCATCTTGTGGCTCAGGACAATTACTAGTGGACAAGGCGAGACATCAGACTCTCAGCATGGACCGCTGTTCTCTGTTTCTATGTTGTTCTGAGCAGGCTGGTGCTAAGTCCAAGTCACAACAGCATCTGAGTCATCCTTTCTCACACAGAGCAGTGGGAACGTAGAATAGATTGTTAGTTTTCCCAGACATATAGTTTCTGCTCAACTGTCTTGACGTATAAAGTAGCAGCTACAAGGTTTGTCATCACCATTGCGTTAACTACCCCTAAAACCCAAGGGATTTATAAAAGCCAACCAAGCAAAATCCAAATGATGAGAGCACGCCAAATCAGTAACCCCACACTTGTTGCTAATGAGCCAATTAGGCAAAAAACAGTGTGAGCATCTCTGAAGCACATTCACATAGAAACTCCGCCACTTGGTGCCCATTATCTGCATCCCGTGCAAACCTGAAGTTTGCTTCCAGCTCCTCTTCGATTCAAAGTGGAATACAGACAGTAACTGATGTTGGTACAAGGCTCTGAAAATGTAAACTGTTCTGCAAGTGCTGCTGCTTTCATCTCTGTTATGGAAGGGTCAAATATTTCACCAAAGGCCATTTTTACTTCTATCAATCCATACCTTTAGAAATCATAATGCTTCAAAAGAAATGTATGAATGAAACGACGAAGAAAACCTATAAGGACTTAGAGATGGGAAAGGTTATTTAATATTAGCAAAATAAACTCTATATAAATCTCTGTTGATTCCCTGCCTTCCCTTCACTTTGTTGCTTACTGACTCATCACCCTTTTTCACAGACGGACAAGTCCTGCCTCTCTTCAGGTAACCAACCTGGACTACGGTTCTTCCTGCCTGGACAGCCCTGAGGTGGGACACAAATATGGGATGATGAGAAGCACTTCAGCCCATGTCAGGCAATGCCCAGCTGGTGCCAAACCCTCAACCTCCTTTCTGGTGCCCCTAAATCCATACCTCCCCCAGCTCCCTGATGTGTAAGGAAATATCACCAGTCTCCCCCCTCCCCAAACTTGGCTGAAGGCTCTGGTGACCTGAGCAGGTGGAAAAGGTGGGATAGGTGGCTATCATCTAAGGCAGGGTCTGCACCAAATCTGATGTGTTCTGTGGGTTTGATCTTACAGTGACAATCCCAGAAATGGCCCTGGAGCACCGTAAAGCAGAGAATGCACAGACACTCGTATGGCACACGCACACGGTCTGGAGAGAAGGTCAAACAGAAGGGAGAGGATTCAGGAAGTTCTGTGCAATTTTTTTCTTAAAGACAAGAAATGGCTTTACAGCATTTGAAGAGCAAGTGAAATTCCAAACGAGTAGACACCAAACCTCAGGGTTTTACCTCCCAGGTCTTCTAAAAACGTCAGTGTAAGAGACTGCCTTCACTAAAACAACCGGCAGCCTTTAAAGACATAAAAATCTTCCCCTTTGCTTAAAGGTACTGCCATTTCCACACACCTCAAGACTTATTTGTTCTGGCATTGCCTCATGCTGGCCAGCAATATAATAAAACACCAGGCAAATGATTCACTTGGAAAACATTCACGGTCCGAATTCGTACTTAGAATATATAACTAAAGCCCCCACGGATTTGTATACAGAGAAGTCTCGTCACAGGATTGTTTTATTGGCCATGTACTGGATCGCCATCTACTGGAGAGTAAAGAAATAAAATCCAATAAACGGATACTTCGTAGTAAGGGACCTATGTTGCCTGTGCGGTTTTGTTTTTAACATTCCCTGCTTCTATACAATTAATCCAAGTCCGTGATGGCCTATGAAATTTTTTCTCTGTTATGGTAAACAAATTCGGGTCTTCACTATCTTCAAAGTTAGACCACATAAATATTACTTTTAGAGTGAGACACTTCAAAAATTTAAAAGAAATATTTCTTCAAAATGAGCATGTATGGTCCATTTAGAGCTGGAATTACTAGATAAGCAGCCAGAAAAAAATGTTGCTAAGGATTAAAGCTTTCATAGTCCCGGACTTCTGAATTTGTGTGACCTTTGTGGTCTAAGAGTTGTAAGAATGGGTACTGGGTAGCTAAATAGTATGACTATTGAGTGATAAAATTACTGCTAGCCGAATTTATGCCAATGGCAAATTAAATTGAAATATCTAAAGCTTTCTCCCTCTGCCCATCTCCTTTTGCCTGTGTAATGAATCTTTGTATTTAAGCCTATTAATATACAGTAATCTCTTGCTGCCTTCTAATTATTTTTTTTAAAAAAACCATAAAGTCAAATGTTCTTAGAAGATAGGAAGGAGAAGAATTAAAATTGGTGGTACAGCCTCGGCTCACCCTACCAAGAGCTCTGCAACTGCCTTTGATGAGCTGAACGTGTTTCCTACAGGATGTTCCTCTCAGTCACTACAAATCCTGACTCTGTATTAAGAGACTGTCCAGGTGGCAGATTTAAAAGAAAGGGAAAAAGAATAAATCTATAGGACTGTGGACTGCGTTACTGAGGAAGTTAGGGGTCGATATCAAACGAGGCAGGTATCTACAGTAACAGAAAGAATGGGTTTGTGGCTGTGTCAGCTGAGGCTGTTTTGAATCATGCCTGTAACATAGAAAACATGAAAATAAAAAAAAAAAAAAACAGACCAGATACTTTGTTTGAAAAGGCAGATGAAGATTATTGAAATGTTGTCTGTGTTTCAAGAAGAACGTGCTTCAGCCACCACAGCTTTTATGAGTCCTTCTGCCCACCCGCACCCCTGCCTCCTCCCCATCTTTCTTTACATCTGCCCTGTGCCAGTCCCATATTTTCACTCCCCTTTTTCTCCTCATCTCCTCTTCTCTCTTACTGTGTCACTAGATCATCTATTGGGGCGCTTGTTCCAGCCCATTCCTCGCTGCTGACTGCCACAGCCACGAGTATGTCACTCAAGACAACTTACTCACTGCCGCCGAGGCTCAGCTGGCGCAGGAGCAGAAAGGCATTTCGGGGAACATCCTGTTCAGATCCTGCAGCATTATGGCAAATCTGCTGAACAGATTGGCATGGTGCACAGCAGCTGCAGCCAGCATTAAGACTCGCTTTAAGCAGGGCCATTTTCAGTGCAAAAAAAAAAAAAAAAAATCTTCTCATTATTTAACTGTTACATTTTAAAAATCACAGAGGCAATATGAGACCCAGACTTTGCCAATGTCCATGATCCTAAATCAATGAGGCAGCAAGTGGTCAATAACAAGAGAGGAGTAAGTACAGCTGAGGTGTTGTTTTTATATTATTATTATTACTTTTTTAAACTTATTTTTTTCTTAAATGCTTGGAACTATTTTTCTTAGAGGAGAAAACAAATCAGCCTGCAGCATAGCCAGGGGAGCCCAGCCGCCCGGAGCCGGACACTAACACTTATTACGACAGTGTTTATCACATTAACTTAAGTTTCCCTTTTCAGAAGAAAGTACATTTCTGCTAATCTCATTTGCCCTGAAAACAAAGCACATCATTGGTATTTCTCTGCCTCTCATACAGGGCATGCTGTATCTCTCTGAGGAAAATCTATCACACCACCTGACTCTGACCATTTTCCACTTTGTAGCAAACCTTAAGATAGAGGCAAATCTAAGTGCTAAGCAATGTACGACTAGGAGGAAAAAAAAAATCGCTTTGCTTTTGGTACAGTTATCCTCCAGGCTCAGAGTCAGGAGATCAGTCCATTGGTTCTGTTTTTTGCGCAGCAGTTTGCATATTTTTCCTTTTTGATGAGACTATATTTCTTGAAAACAAAGAGCAGAAGCCAACCAGGGTGGGGAGCTTGGGAAGTTTCCAAGCAGCACTCTGAGAGATGGTACGCAAGAGAAAGAAACTTCAGAATTTATATTATAAATCTTTTGTCCAATAAATTTTCTGAGCGGCATCAAAAGAGAAAAGCACAGTGATTCGCTGTCTTTCACTAACATTTCATGTAGCTCTGTGCCGTGCCTTTTAATTTGCATCCTGTAGCTCCTACAAGAACCGATACCCCGTGTTAGCCAGCCGTGCACCCCCGTGGTCCTGCCACCACGGGGGATGCCACCACGACCTCCTCCCAGCTGGGTGTCCAGGCGAAGGGAGTGCCACAGCCGGCAGCTCTCCCCCTGCCCACCGGTGTTCATGGCACAGCCTGAGCTCAGCCAGCGCCAGGTTTGATGTGTAGATGCAGAATTGGGGAAAATCCCGTGTCTGCTTGAACACTTCCCTGTCCTCAGATCTAGAAATCTGGGCAAATTTTGCATCTTGCTGCCAGTGGCCACTTTATATTTGCCTGAAAATGAGTGTTCCTGCTCCCTTTGCCTCATCCTAAGTCAGCTCATACCTCCATCTGTGGTGTAGACAGCAGAGCCATTAGCCTGGGTAGCCAGCTGTGTCTTGTAGAAGCTGAAGCCTTTTGGAGAGGCAGTGGAAGAATGAAAAGTCTGTGAACTATTTTTTGCAAAACCTTTTAACAATCTTATTCAGAGACTAGAGCCAACCTTACATGTTATTTCTTTTTTTTTCGTTTCTTTCACTTTACAACAACAAAAAATAGTCCGTGATATTCTACAATATAGTTCCATGGGCTGCACTGAACTAAAGTCCTTAGTTCTGCCCATCTTGATTCATCAAAATGACAAACCAACCTGTTGCTGGCCCCAGCGCCGTAATGAAGTCTAGCATATAGCTTGATATAGTCACCCAAGCATGGTTTTGTGTATTTATTTATTTAGTCTGTGCATCCTTTGCCTTCAGGGGTGTCTTGAGGACAAAAAGACCAACTTTTCCAACTCAGAATATGCATGTTCAGCCTTCCTTATCCACAAACATGGTACTTCCCTGTACGCTGTCCCCATCTAATTCTTCCAGGGGCTCTAATGACCCTAGCAACTTTCTTTTCTGCTACTATCGTTACCCCCTCCTTCAGTACTTTTGCTTCACGATATTAACCCTATTTTAGCCTCCACTGTCTTAAAAATTAACCACATGAAGTTCCTGCCCCTGGTGACTGTCCCTCTTCTCCCCGCCCCATAGTCGCAGTCCTACCAAGCAGGCGGCCCCTGTCTGCCTCGCGCCATTGCAGGGGCACCTCTTTAGGGTGGCACGGGTTTTGGGCAAACCTCGCACAGGGCTAGGGCAAGTCTAGGTGTGCCTTGGCACAATCAGAGGAGTCCAAGAGGACACTTCTGGTCTTGCTGTCAGGCAAATGTGGGTCCCAGTGAAGCGGAGGCAGGACGCTGTTCTTTCAGTGCGGTTATTCGAGTTAGTAATATTTAATTGAATAACTTCCTTCCTAACTTAACAGCTGTGGAGTTTACATGTTTATCTATATCTTCCCCACTGAATGTCATTAAGGTCACTGCTAGCTCAGAAAATGATGTGTTAGCATTATATATGGTACAGGGTGGGGGCAGGGACGTTCAGTGCAGCACAGCTCTCATATGAAGAGAGACTGAACAGCTCTGAGGTCTGAAGGGAGAGGCTGAGGCAGGATAGGATGAAGGCCAGGGAAATGATGATGGCCAGGGAAAATGTGAATGGAGAACAGTTTGCTCAGGGTCTTCACAACATAGTGAACGACGGATACCAAATCAGCAAGAGGAAATAATTGTTCATCACCGTGTAGTCGAATTGTGGCATTCCTTACAGCAAGCTGTTTCAGAGGCCACAAGAATTAAGGAACTGGAGAGTTTGTGGAATACAGCCTCATTTGTGGCTGCTGAAAAGATTATGGTGTGAATGAAGAGCACACTTAAACCACAGACAGCTGGGAGAGTGTGCAGGGGAAAAGGTCTCGTACCCTTTCCACAAACATAGTTTAGGATGCATCTGAAGGAAAGATACCAAGATGAACAAACCTTTAGTCTGACCTAACACAATTGTTCCTATGTTAACAAATTTGCGAGACATACCGGTAGATTGGAAGATGCAGCTTGTGCTTTCCTCCTTTGTATCTCATTTTTTCCATAGTTCAGACTAGCAGTGACAACGTGGATTTAGCCACAGTGGTCAAGTACGAGGCAGCTCTTCTTTTCTTTCGGCTAAGAGCACTCTGCAGTACCTCAGCCCCCAGTTCAGTTGCCCAGAAGCCTGTGAGGATTCAAATGAAATAGGAAAGGGCCATTCCCATTCACAAATGACTAGCTCACTACTGTGTTACTCCATAGGATTTCTCAAACTTCAATTGATGCCAACAGCAGCAGCAGCAGAATGATCTCTCATGACTGATGCTCCGTTTTCGTACACAATTTATGGAGCTTGGTGTTGATATACAGCTCTAAAGAGATGCTGCTTTTCTCCTTCCACATGATAATGAAGCTTGTGACAAAGCCGGGAGTACCTGATGAGAGGGAAAGGCAGCAGAAGTGTTTTCATTGCAAGGGTCACCACGGGAAGACTTTGGTGAATTAAGCAGCTGTGCAGTGGGTGACATAAATGTGGCCTGGACACTATTATTGCCCTCTTGTCCTTTCCTTCCAGCTTTCCACTAATGCCTCGCAAAGTGGGAAGCAGAGAAGCTATCCATCCCATTTAGTCCAGACAAATTCCAGACATCTACTTTCTCACTGTTATTCCAATTACTAACTTTTCAGGGTCAAAGTGACCGCACAAACCAGAGAAACAACTGTGTCAGCCACCGCCAGACCCCCAGCGCCTATCTCTGGGAGAGGCTGGGGGCTGCCACGGCCAGGGGGTGCCTGGCAGACCACCCCTGGCGCTGGCAACCGCCCCGCAGTGCTCGCTGGCCCGTGCTCCAGCAAGTCCTCCCGGCACACGCTCCTCCGGGCTCCGCTTCACTGCCGCTCCCAGCAAATAAATGGCTCTTTGCGACCCACCACCCGCAGCCCGCATGGTGAAGTCTGCTCCCTGCCATTGTTTTTCTACAGGAAAGTGGCTAAAATCCCTCCGTCAGTGCCATGTTTTTCCACAAATAAGGCCTGTCGTGATTAAGTATGTGCGCGCGAGGGAGCTTTCCAAGCTTGAGCAATCCATCTGGCAGCAGTATGCAACGCTATAAGATTTGTTTCTGCAGGACGGGACTGAGAGCTGATTTAACTGCATTAGTCACCAGCAGCAGTATCGCTGATCTTGGACCCAGAGCGCTGGCTGGCCAGCAAGGCTCGTGGCTATTTTAACTTTGTTTGTTCGACCTTTTCTGTGGTCCGGACCCCTCGAGGAGCTGAAGAATGCTTCATCCCCCACGCTGTCACCTCTGAAACGCAGAGCAGCTAGGGCCAAGCGTTAGGCTAAATATCAGGATGCACAAGCTTAGTAATGGTTCATCTTCACAGGGGAAAAGTCTGCCTCTTACTTATTGACTTTAAAGAAACCGATTTTCAAATAGCGACTGAATTTGATGGGAAAGAAGGAAATGGAGCTGGCTGCTGTTTATTGCTCTGAGGATCATTAAACATTTCTTTCTTTCATTTATTAGCTGTGAGATTTCTTTATAGGCAAATAAATTCACAGATTTATAGAACAGAACCAAAACCTGACATTTAGACCCAGACTCAAGTTTTCCCAAAGTTTGTGGGTGTTCGAATCATGTTATGCACTGATTCAAAGCCGGATAAAAAGAAAGAATCTGAAAAAGTTATGGCCTAAGAGAAAGTTTTCAAAGTCCGGCGGGGCTCCCTCTTTCAGGTAGATCATTTAAAGATACATATTGCATATATAATATTGTTACTTGCTGCAATTCCTATTATTGTAGACAAAGCATTGCACAAGTTTAAGTAAGTCTCCAAACAATATTTCTAAAAAGCTGTTTACTGCCAGACCATTATTTTTTTAACCTCTTGAGCCAAACTCTCTCACACTGTACAGCATCTGGGAAGGAAATTATTGCTCAAATTGCCAGTGACAGGACAGATGCCAGACAAACTTGGTTCCGTAGCAGTGATATCTCACTCATTGCTGTCTGAACAACACACTTGTGTCTTGCAGTCCTGCACTCTTCAGCTTTCAGCAGAGCACTTCTCAAAGCTGAGCTGACACAGGAATTTGTACATAAAGAACCATAACACAACTCGCCTTCTACTCCTCTCCTCAGCTGGATTACTTCTGCGTGGCAGGTTCAGAAAGGCGAGAAAAGCTAGAAGGAATTTTGCACCAAATAATCTGTAAAACTGTGACACTAACTGACAAGTCATACAGAAATAAGGATGAAATATATAAAATTTATCATATGATACCTGATATTATGGAAATCCATACCCTATGGAATTTGAAAGACCTCCAGAAGAACCATAAACTTCATAGTCCAAAACAGTTGAATCATAACAAGCTACCACAAGAATGAGATCTCTGTTTGAATAATGTTTATCTCACAAGATCTTGGTAGAATTTGGCAATGTATTCTTTTTAAAAGACCCCACACCACTGAGTTTTGAGGATGACAAAGATGATGTGCTAACAAGTTATTTGTGCTCACTCCAACACTGAGTTCGCAGGCTGGTGCTCCCAAAGTCGGAATAGTTACCCCTCAGGGCAAGGCTGCTTTTAGCTGGAAATACATTACTATTTGAAACTTTCTGATTGACACTTCTTAGGATTCTGTAAATAGCTGTGGAGGAAGACATCTGTGTCCAGATAGAGGACATTGGTGGATTTGCTGTCAGAGACGTGGGGTTCCCAGAGCAGCATTACCAGTGATCCCCATGAGCCAAAGGAAATGATTATGAAAATGATGCCTCTGGTGACACAGAGAGTGAGACGGACAAATGGATGGCCACACGCAGACGCTGGCTCTGGAGGTCAGTTAGGACTCTGGTAGATTATCCAGTGAAATTTTCAATAGGAAGGAGGATAATGTTTAAATTCCTCCGGATTTATTTTTGCTCAGTTTTACTCTGATCAGGGAGTCAGGGCAAGCAGCTGTGTTTTCAAAATTCACTTTTATGGTGTGAAATTGTTTTACGATTCAAGGGCAGGGGAGGGAGCCCAGGCTTGGTTTTACCAGAAAGTTAACATTTCAGACTAAACTTCTTTTAGCTAACTAAAACATGATAAGCTTTCTTCCTGTACTGCCACATAAACATATATGGTACGGCTCTATCCCAGCTTCTGAGGTTAAGGGCTCCAACTCCAGCTCTACTCTGAAAAGATACTCTGTAAAAAAACCATGTCTGTATTTATTGGTTCTCAGTCACTCAAACCTCAGATCTGCTCATTTAAAAATAAAATAAATTTAAAAAAAAAAGATGTTTTTTCTTGCTGCCAGTGCTTAAGCTGCACCTGGCTCACAAATCTTCTCTCACAGACTTCAGCTGCACCTTAACCGCACCTGCGAGGCATCTGGCTGGGCTGGGGCTGTGGACGAGGCTTTCGCTGCCAGGAAGAACACAGCTTGTCTTTCACAGCCCTGAGAGGGTGTGAGGGGCTGGCAGCCTTATAAAACATCTTCTTTTACTTATAAGCTAAATGCATTCAATCCGCTGGTTAGCTGAAGCGTTCCAGAAATCACCTGAGGATGTGCAGAACACCCCGAAACCAGAGGTGAGAGGCGGTGCACATTCATTATGTAGTTAATGGAAAAGGTCACTATTCTTCCTTTAATGAGGTAAGCCGGCTTCCTCACAGCATTTCTGGCTTTTTCTCCAACGCGCCTTTCAGGAGGGACAGTGCACTTACGTTATATGAACTGCAAAATCTTAGCGGAGGGAAGAAATGGTCTGCATGGGTAATTTAAGTGACTGTATTTATTTTTTTTTTTTTTTTTAAATGTGGTTTCATAAACTTGTAATTGGAAGTCATCTTGGAAGACAATTTCCTCATAGCTTTATAAATCACCAGGAAAATGCAAGGACGCAGCAGGGCAGTGCAGCGCGGACCCCGGGGGAACTGCTCAGCCTGTGGCTGTGTCTATGTGGAGGGAGGATGTGCTATCGAGGGAGCCACCAGCCCAGCCCAAACGCCACCAACCACCAGACCTATCTGCAGGAAATGCTCAGGCTGTGCCCCTAGAGAGGCTGGGGAGACACTAAAACATCCGTGGGGAATGCCAAGCCCCTGCTGGATGCAGGAGCACGGAGTAGTGAGGGCGATGGCTGAAGCAAGCCCCAGGAGCTGAGCAGAGGGACACAAGTGCAGCTGCACCTGTAGTGAGGCTGGGCTCAGTCTATTAAAAATTAAAAAAAAAAAAAAAGGAGAGAAGAAAAGGGAAAAAAAAAAAAGGGGGTGCTGGCTCATCTGAAAATTGCTAATTAGCTCTTGCTTGCAGGGAGCTTGGAGGTTCTTTCAGAAGTAGGGAGGGAGCCCTGAGCTGCTTTTGCCAAGGTAAGGCCTGCACGGGTGTTCAGAGCTGCAGCCTAGCCCAGCGCGGAGGCCGTGCAATGGGGGCCTCTGCTTGGAGGCAGGAGGAGCACCGTCAGGGGGGCAGGTGCGTGATGGGACTCAAAAGCAGCCAGGTCTGGGCCATGCGAAATCTTCTTTCCCCAAAAAAGTGTTCTCCAGGTGTTTGCCAACTGCTGTGGCCACAGGAGCAATGGTGATTCATGCTCAGTTGTGTTTCTTGGAGAAACTTTTGTATTTTACCCTCGAAAAAATGAAATTGTGTTTTGTCAGGAAGTAAAGGGTGAGCTGAGGGAGTGTGTAGGCTGTTGTTGTCTTAATGTGCTCGTTGTAAGGTGTGCTGCAAGGGATTGCTGGCCCTCATCCCTTGGGTGAGTCCTCAACCTGTGTTCCCACAAGGATCATCCCTTGCCTTTTTTCCCTTTTCTATTTGTATAGGTTTCCCTCCCACCCTGTCCTTTGACTCCTTAAGCTAATGGATTATCATTCATCTTTACAGTTTTTTTAGCTGTAGCTAAAAGTTTTCATTGCAATTTAACTCCCGGATGTCCAAGCAGTGGTGGAGAGCTCTTACCACGTTTTCCTCTCCCTTTGCAACTGGTTTATATTTCTGAGTAATTCTTTGAATGACCTCTTCCTCTTGTCTATGCTCTCTCCTACTAAGTTTCTACCTTCCAGATCGGCTTTTCCCTTTCAGTGGCAGTTTTTCTCTCTCACCTAAGTATGTGTGACTCTGCATATACTAAGGATAGGGTTCAGTGCTTTGCAACACAAGGTAATTTTCCTTGCATTACAAACATGCATAAAAGTTCCTATGTTGAACCGGTTTGATCTGTGCTCTCACTTAGCAGAATGATAAGAAACTATTTTGCTGACTAACTGCCTATCTATTTTCAAGCAGTCTACTTTAAAGAGGAAAAAGCTTGGCAGCCGTTTCACTTAATAAATGAATGTCAGTGCAGTTATGCTTTTAAATGGGTGAATTCTTTTATTGGAGGGGCGAACTCTGCCTAGTATAGGCCATCAGAGTGTTGTCGCAAATTGTTTTTCAGAGGCACAGCCAATGTAAAGAATCGCTGTGTGACTAATAAACACATTATCATCTTTAAGCTATAAAAACTAAACCATTCCCTCCTCCCGTAGGAAGGAAGGTATCATTTATCAACTGCTACAGCGTCAGGGTGTAAGAGTTCAAGATGGTCTGTGGTGATGTAAGCACACTTTTTGCACAATGCTGAACCTGTAGGGAGTTATTTCATTTTTATTTTGAGGCTAAGAGGCAACAGAATCTTTGTCATGGGTCTAAGGAATACACGTATACGTACATTGTTTCCAGTTCACTTAAATCTCAGTAAACAAAGTTATGCTTACAACAATAAAAATAATTTTGGCTACTATGGCAGAAGGCATGAGAGACTAGGCTAGTTCACACCACTAAGGAAAAGATAATGCCTTCTAATGAGGACAAAGTTTGCAGCTGTGAGGTGTGGGGGGACCAGACTCTCATTTACCCTCGCCAACGGCACAAGGGGAGAAGAGGTTTATTTCCCACTGACTGCCAGCAGCTTGTTCTCTTCTTGCTGTGGAAATCAGAGGGAGGGGTTTTTTCAAATGAGAGGGGGGAAATGAATGTCATGAAATGGATGAAGACTACGCTACTCATTGGGTTTAGTTTATGACTGTCACGGCTCCAGGGAACACAAGACCATTGACTTCAGCCTAACCTGAGCTATTGGTGGCTGTAATTTCTGCCACCCCTTATCTTAGGAAGATTTACTAGACCATCATATCTCTAAGTCACTGCACAGAAGTGACAGCACTTGTAAACAGACGATGATGAACTACCTGTGGGAATTATTCCTCCTACATACAGTGCTGTTGGAGGGTAATATCTGCCTGGTAGCAGACAGCTGCAGGAATCCAGCGAGAGCAGAGGGACCAGAGAGACTAATCTTCATCCCACTCTTCCTGCCCTGTAACAGCTTGACTTTTGGTAGGACAGCTTTGGGGATAGCATAGTAAACATGTGCTGTTTGCATTGCCCATTCAGTGATATGATTAAACGCCACGTTTGCTGAAACAAGAGGCTGGGACGTAAGAAGAAAATGAAAAGTAGGGGGGGGGATGGGGACACTGTAGCTCTCTCCTACGCAGAAGTATCAGTGCTGCACGCTCACTCTGTTCCCCTCTGCAATGACTGTATCTCCAAAAGTCTCTAGCAAATACACTCCTTCAATGTCATCTGCATTTACCTTTTCACAAGAGCATCTATCAGGGTCTGATTCAAATCAGAATGTGCTGCTTGACAAGGCCCATCTAGGATATCAAAGGATCAGTCCGGTAGAGCCAGAATGCTCTCTGGAGATGGTACAGTTCTCTGGAGATGGAGTTCTGTCCAGATTTGACTTCTGCCAGCACCCACAGATGCCATCCCCACCAGCAGCCAAACCTCACGTGTGCTACCGGCTACCTGGACAGACAGCACTTCCGCTGCCCCAGTGACTCCCCCTCTTGTACTGTACCACACACCCCATCCCGCCTGCCGGCACTCTTCAGGACGTGCTCAACAGCCTCAGTGCTGGGAACCTATTTAACATGGTTTAAGAAGACAGTTTTAAAAATAGAAAGGAAACAATAGAAAGCGGGTTTCCTTGTTTTGTTTCTTTTTTTTTAAAAAAAAAAAAAAGTCCCTTCTCCCATATGAGCATGCTGAGTAGACAACTGTGTAAAAATGATGCTCTCTTCTCCCCTCACATTCTACTCTAGCAGACTTGTTTGGTGTATAATCTGGTCAAAAAAAAAGTCAAGAGTATCAAAGGTTTCTTTCCCACTATCAGGAGAGTGAAATCTCTACTGAAAACCACCAAGATCACTTATGATCGTGTTTAATGACATTTATGTCGTGACATTTTATGTCATATTATGTTTCATTATGACATTTCAAGCACCTCTTTTTATGGAATGAGGAACAGACCTGGTGAATTTTCTGTATTGCTCACTGAATATTTCAGACACGCACACTCAACAAGCCAACACACAACAGCTTTCATTTAGTTATTTCTATGAAAGAATATTTTTTTTTATTTTCTGTACTATAAAAAAAAAATGCTTTCATAAGAATACAGAAGACATACAGCATTCTTCTACTATTAAGATATGAAATGTACATGTCTCGGCTTGGATTTTATTCAACCGTATTGTAGGACACATGCTTGGTGGGGTTTTGGGGTTGGGTTTTTTTTTTATGTTTTTTAAGTGCGCATGCTAGTAACAAAGGGCATAACAGCAAGGAGGACAGAGTCCTGAACGTATATGAGCTAGTCAGTCTCCATTTGAATAATTAGTTGTTTTCTAGAGCACTTCACCAGGGCCTGACAGAAGATTGCAAGCCGTTGTGTATGTGCACTGTTACATGTACTACATCTAAGTGATTTCTGAACACAGTTACCTCTACCCCACCCAGAGCAGGAGAGACTGGCGTGATGAAAAGGCACAGGTAACAGCGAGAGCATTTTGCACAGGCAGGCATCCGGCAGGCTTGGTTAGGAGGATGGCTGGCACTGAACTGTGGGTGATGTGCCCTACCAGCGGGCACCCTGCTGCTTAGCCTGGCCCCGTGGTTGGGGTGCAGAGCTGCTCGGGTCACTCTGTGCTGTGGCGCTGCCCGTGTCCCCAGAGGGCTCTCCTGCTGGGGTGCTCAGCATCCTACCCTGACGGGCCCCCGAGAGTCACGCCACGCTCTGCCCCACAGCAGAGCCCTTCCCAGAGCTGGAGAGCTAAGAAAAGCACAGTGAAGGTGTCCAGTCCCACAGCACTGGGCAAGATTTTTGGCTCTGGTCTGGTTCTGCACTGGGTGGAACAGCTCCTGGATGAGTCCTGACCTGAGCTACGGGGTTGTCTCTGTGTCACCCTCCCAAGCCTCTGTGTTGTGCTGGTAAATTTGCCCAGGACTCCTGCCCAGGGTCTCTCCAAAGCAGAGCAGTGCTGTGTTTGTGGGAAAACTGGACAGAATGACACTATCCATAATTTAGATATGGAAAACCACAGGAATTCAGTCTTTAGGGTGTCGACTGCTACTCTTCTAAAAGTACTCAACTGTCTGTTACGATCACACCAACTTTTCATCTCAATACCAGACTCAAGCCCTCTGGGAATTTATGAATTTTTGAATATATAGATCAACATATATATACACACTACATGGTATTGTCATGACCTGTTGCCCAGATTTCACAGGGTAGAACTCAAGCAATGAAATGTCTGCACGTTACTTGATTTGCACATCTAATGCATGGCTTCTGTAATGCTTAAAGTGGTGTGCTGGATGTAATAGAGTTTGACGAACCATATTCACAAGTTAACGACATATGCAAGATACTATACAGTATAGCAAACTGAACAAGAGATTTAATCCAGGATCTTTATCATGTGGTATACCGGAGGGCCTGAGTCTAAATGTAGAGACTGAAATGTTAATGGTGATATTTTCAGATTGATGTTTGCAAGTGTCCACCTTTACCTTTCTTCACCACCAGTTCTACATTGTAAATGCTGCAAGAATTCCCTTGGGGTTCCCACATGATCCAACATTCACAGAGGCCAGTCCTCTCTTCCCCTTACCTGAGTAAATGCTTTATACACTCTCTGAAAGAAGAGGTGCAGAAACAGCCTCCCAGCTCAGGGAAAAACCTCATATTCGGGTCCCCTGAGAAGAGGTCCTTCATCCCCAGTACTGCCGTATCTAGACAATGAGAGAATATGGAGCAATATTGCAATGCAAATCCAAATCACTATGTCCAATATTAAAAAATGAACCTACTCAGATATATTGTTGATTAAACATGTCCTGGTAAAAAGGCAAAACATCTGCAGAATATATCCCCTTTGGATCAATTGAGCTGAATACCACTGAGGTTGCAGTGTTTTGTACGCTGTGTAGTGGTAAAGCCGGATTCAAAGCCAGGTTCAGGAAACCTTCAGTAACAACAACACAAAATTTGATTGTTGGATTTGTGTTTGTCCCAGCGGAAAAGCAGATAAGGGTTTGGGATAACTAGCAGCATGCTAGATTTAAGGAAAATAATGCAGGAAAAACTGCAAAGTAGAACAACAAATAGGGTTGCTGTGAGTCCTATCCGTTGGCCTGGTTTATGTTTAGATCCTTTTCTGAAAAGAATCTTTGTTATATTGTGGCTGTTTCTCCCACCCCCATTTAAAACTGGAGGCAGACCTTAAAAAAGAAATTTAAAAAATCAATGACATATGCAAACAAAAAGCTGACATAGGGGTTGAGCACACTTTTGTAACTCTAGAATTTTTTTTCATTAGAAAGGAGATGGCATAATCCAGTATAGAACACATATATACTATATGCATAACATACATATGCGTTCCTATATGTAGTTTGGCACTTTAAGTTTGGATAATTTTCCATTAGTGACCCAGGCAATTTATCTAAGTTCCACCTCCCCTGTATGCCCTACTGCTTCTTGGTATGTCTTTACATTTTCTTCATCACTGAAACTCACAGCAAATACTAAAACATCTGTTGCCAAGAGAAATAATGTTTCTCATGGTGTTTCTAGCAATGACATTTTTTTTTTTAAGGCTGAAGTGCTAATGCCAAACTCATTTACAGTTACTTTTAGCATTGTAAGCAATAGGGCTGTACATTCTATTCAGAAAGTATGTGACAACTTAGGTTAAGTAAGCAAAAAACGCTTTTGCATTCTTTTTTATTAAACCTTCTATGTAGGAAGGAGGTAACCTGCGGAGAAAGTGTTGGAAATTTATTTCAAAGGCAAGTTATAGATTAGTGAGGAGAGATCCAGTAAAATCTGGGATGAATGATCTGTCCCAAAGCCAAAAGAATTTGAAGGAAAAAGCTTAACCACTTGGAAGAAAACGACAGATGATTTTGTCAGCTTGAATCAGGCAGAAGAGTGAAACCCAATTTCCTGGGAATTCATGAAAAGAGGTATTTAAAAAAAAAAAAAAGAAATAAAGTAAGGATGCTGTATCCAGATGGTCAAAATCACACAGTGAAAAATTGTCTTAAGCAGGCGGAGCTTGCCAGCCTTTTTAAGTGATGATGTCAAGTCTCATCAGCTACAGACCCGCAGATGCAAGCAGTAGCTGGGCAGGAGGCATCAGAAAAACGTGTAAGCACCGTGCTTCTCCCAGTGACTCACTAGATGTCATTTCCCACTCAGGACGGACCACGTGCTCTGTCTCGGTGCTGAAAGGTGCCATTTTCAGAATGAAACAGTGAAACTGAGCTGCTGAACTCCACAGCAGTTCACGAGAGATTCCTGCCATTTTTGCATAACTGAGAGTGGTGACTTCCACCCCAGCCTCTTTTTTCTGTTTCTTTTTTTGTCTTTTTTTTTCCCCCTTACATTTCCAGGAGAACAAAATGTCTTAAGAGTTTTGAAAACAATACTGTAGATGTAAAAGTTGGCACTGAAATCTCTGAGTTGGAGAGGACAACGGAGCTAGCTAGTCCTGGCTCCAACCCTTTCAGGTTCTGGATGCCCTCTGGAGAAAACCACATGTGGTGTTGCCACATGTGGTGCTGCTGTAGAATGAAGCGTTAGGAGCCTGGCAGTCAAGGAAGAGGGATTGCTGTCCGCAGAAGTTCCAGACATCCAAAGTTCTCCTTCCCTAAAAAGTAAAGGTCTAAGAACAGCTCTTATGGCTGCATTACTGGGTCTTCAAATATTGGTCTTCACCACTTGCACTGTTGCTGCTGGTTTAAAATTCCAGGTGGAAACTTTTCACTTCTGCATTCTCTCCTTAATCTCTCCTCTGGCCCTCTCTTGTATCAATGTTTTTTTGACATAAAAACCTAAACATTTACCTAGCATTCTACTTTTGTAATTCTGGGTCAATGACAAGAAGATGTTATGCTTGCACTCATTTGCCTAGACTCTTGGTGTGAAGACTGAAGTACTCTGGGTGTGGGTTTTGGTTTGGTGAGGCTTTTCTGCTGTCTTCAAGGGCAAAGTCTGCTTTCTGTCTTCTGTGCATACCACCATAATTTGGGAAGGAGAGGCCCAGTCCAGCTGGGAAGCAACGGGTTAGAGGCTATTTTGACTGATATTGACTGTGTTGAAATCCACGAACCAGCTGATTCACACAAGAGTACTGACTAAATAATAATAGAACTTTTTAAAAAAAATCACCTTTCATTTTGGGATAGGTGAATCAATTTTCAGCTCCTGACTCCAGAATTTTTTTTCGTAGATGGCCTTGAAAAATTGTTATACTCATCACAAATATTCAGAAAAGAATAATTTTTGAACATATCTTTGTGAGATTTACTTCTGTTCAGACATACCAAATACAATCAGTTTGATTGTACAATCATTCTAATTCAGTGCTCTAGTTGGAACATAAACATATTCTTGTCTTTGAGTATATTTTCTATATTAGCTAACTTTCTGCTAAAATGGTCAGCAGTGAAAGAGTTAGCAATGTTAACATTTAGCCTGTCATCTTCAAATTTCAGACTCACTATTGTATAGGGATGAACAGTTCAGACCAATTGAAAATTATTCTTTTGATTGGCTTTGGTCTCTTGAAGATAAGACTGAGTCAGTTCTGTTTGATTCATGTCTTCGAGGATTTATTCACAGCCTTGACTCTCAGGAACTTAATTTTATTTTAAATGGGATGTGAGACTTCAGAGCACCAGCTTGATAACAAATTTAATAACGACATAAAGACTTGTGTGAAGGCAGCACATGAAATTTCAGAAGCACAAGAATTCGATTGAACATGCCCTTCTTCCTTCCACCTTCTTGCTTTCTCCCTGTCATACTTAAGTTCAGATTGGTATTTGTTTACATACCACGCAGTAAGATAACGCTAACTTTCTCAACTCCTCCTGTCTGTTTATTTCCATCTCTGTGAAATATTTATTGCTGTTTCATACATTCTTATATCCCGAGGGGTATGGCTTTTGTTCACATCTTAATGGAATTAAGTAGCAGAATGAGTTTGCACAAGCCTTACAGGCATGCTCCTGCCTGGTCTGTTCAGGTATGAATTAAAGCTGCTTGTAAGGGACTTGAAAACCAAAGTTTTGTAAGTAAAGGTCTATGTTTCTGGTAGAAGAGAAAGTGTTTTACATTAGATAACAAGAGAAAATGTGTAATTTTGGGACCATTCACCCAGCTGAGCAGTTTATTTCCCTGCAGTAATAAATGTACTTTGTACCTTTCTACTCTTGATGTGATTCATGATTTTGTATGTTTATCCATAACAGGGCATGTATACAACCTAATCATTTGGCAGAAGGTTTGCCAGTTTAAAATCTGTTTGCCCATCCCTAACTCTACTGCCAAACAATTTCTCATTTGTAGTTTAATTTACAAAAGGATATAGTGGTCTTAACACTGCAGCACTTGATTTAGAGGTGAGCATGGCCCTCCCATGCAAGGTGTAGGAGACGAGTGTTGAGTCTTCCTTTTGCCTCAGACAATTGAAACCCAGATCTGCCACTTTTCTGCAAAGCTCCCTCCTTCGGAGGCTGCTGGTCTCCGCTCCTGGGCCCAGGTATCCTCAAGTCTTTATGCAAAGTGGAGTACCTTTAAAGAGGGTCAGCATGGGACTGCCTGCCCCTGCCCAGTAGGTCCCCAGGTAGGACACTCACCCGTGGGTGAGAGGGAGCTGGGCCCTCATGTCCCGTTTTCTCTGTGTGCTGAACAGGCTGATAGAAATCATTAACGGAAACAAAACCTCTTTTGCATGCCTGTCTGCCACCTAGGAGCTCTGAGGAAGTTATTGTCAGTCCACGGCTGTGGCAAGAAAATGGATATTTATTACAATCCACTTTACACCCACAGGCTGTGCATACTGTGACTTACTTTTCCCCTAGAAGTACTGAGAGGATTTTGCGTGTGAAATTGTCTTTACAATTAAATAACTCTTCGTAGCTGCTTCTGAGCAAGCCTCATGGTGTATGTCTGTACTGCTAAACACACCGCGGCAGGAAGCAGTACCTGGCCAAGTGGTGCAAGATGGGTCCTGTCGGTGCTCCCGATGCCCAGGAGGAGGTCCTCCCGATGCCAGAGTGGGCCTCCTTGGGGCCTTATCTGCTGCAATGAAGCCCTAGGAGGTGATAGTTAGGTTTTGGAAAGTATTGGATTTGGGCTTTTTTTCCATTTCAGAGCAACTGAAGCAATCTGGGCTGCATTACAGCCCACAATAATGATGGTTTGACAGCATGAAACTGAGGTTATTGTCACATGTCGTGGTGTCAAGTGGGAAACATCGTAGCACAAAGACTGCTAGAATAATGTCAGAAAACTGTTGACGGTGGAGGGAGCCAAACTTTGGGCAGCTGTGTCCATATTGCCCTTTGGGAAAATCCATGGAGTAAGATATTTCCAAAAATGCACCCAGTCTTTCTCCTGGAGAAGGTTAGCAGATGTATCCCACAACAGGGAGCTCACTAGCAACTGAGCAATAGAACTCCTCTGAGCCTGGTACTGAGGCTTTCTGCGTGGCCGTTTTGTTTTCAATTTAGCCCTAGGGGTGTGCTCGATGAATCTCGGCAGAGGCCAAGAGCTACAATTTCTGTCCTTGTAGAGGTAGACTGTAATGAGGGAAAACATACTGCAGGAGGAATTTTGCTTCCCAGCTTATGTTAGGGCTGTTTATTCAAGCCATAGGATGCTATTGGCTTGGGAAAAGAGAAACAGAGTTAACTCTTGCAACTTTAAAAAAAAAAAAGTATGTTTAATATGGCTTTAATGGTCAAGAGGAATAAAATACATCTGGGGAATATCTGTCTCAAAAAAAATCAATGAATAAAATCAAACCAAATTGAAATCGGAGTAGGACATACAAAGAAGGATTAGGAGGTAAACATACATAAAATATGCAAACATACATTAAACATAAACATTTTATTTCTGCTTTTACATTGCCATTTAGGTCTGGGCCACATTTTCAAAAGCAGATTTCAAAAAACTAATCTAATTTCTTCATAGATAATTAAGCTCCTAAATCACTCAAATGCTGCAGAAAATAATACCCCCCTCCCATTTTTGAATCAACTAATTAACATTCTTGGAAAAGAATAGATTAGTTAAAGAACAGCTTAAATTGAAGGTTTGCATAGTCTGTCATTTGTTGTAGGGAATAAGAAAGGTTCCCTAAGAAGTGAGAACTATGATTAATAACCTCTAAGAGAAAATAATTTAAGAATTCTTTTGTTACGTTTCAGGGAAAATGCTAGTTGGAAGATTATTGGTTGGTGCCCAGCTTTCAAAGATAATTCTCTTAATTAGGACTCTTGCTTCATCACTTTGCCATTCCCATTGTCTGTGAAAATGAGAAGTTTGGGTCCCAGAGAGCAGACTTAAATGGCAAAAGGTAGAACTGCCTGCCCTGTTTGGAGATCAAACCATAGCACTGTCCTTATTTTTCAGCACTACGTATAAATAGGGTACAGATAAAAAGGGTATTGAACAACTGAAGAGTCATGGACAGCAACAGCGGTGAGTGGAGCTCGAAGAAATATGTGACCAGTGACAAAAGTCACAGGAATTTGGTTTGTTTACCTTGGAGAAAAGGTAACTTAGAAAAATGGTAATAACAATCCCCAGAAATGCTAGAGGCCACCAGGAAAAAAAAAAGGGGGGGGGGGGGGGGGGGATAAAACTGTTATTCTTGGCCTCTGTGAACAGGACAAAAAATAATGATCTCAAACTGCATCAAGTGAGATGTAGCTGAGACACCATCCGTCAGAATAGCGAAGGACTGGAGTCTGGTGAGGTGGTAGGCTCTTTGTTGTCAGAGGTTTTAAGAAGGGTCAGGGTAGTCTAGGCACAGCAAGTTCTATCTTGAGAGAGGTGGATGTGTGAAACAACCTACCAAGGTCCCTTGTGGTCATCATCTCCTCTGCCATACTCTCCCCTGCTTAATTTTGATGTCCTTGATTGTCCTCTTTGATTCTATGGTTCCTTCTCATTTGAGATCATCTTAGATTAAGATCAAAGCTTTTAAATGTCCTCTCTATCTTAGTCCATATCACATGCACAGCTTTCTTCTGTCCCTTGAAATGTCTGTTCTGTAGGAAGTGTGCAGATAGGCATCCTTTTTACTTTTGTTATTGTTGCTGGTTTTCACATCTGCCTTTGCTGTTCAATTTATTCATTAATATGTATCAGTTTTAGTCACCTTCTCACACTGTTATACTCTCCAGGGTTTTAAGTTTGAGGCTTCAGTAGGATCAGAGAACCCCACACTGAGGGCAAAAGGACATTTAAAAATGTACCGACTCAGCTCTTGGCTACAAAAAGGCATATATCTTCCATACGCTATGCTAGGAAGGTGTGACCAGGAAAGATCAATAGCATTAGGCACAAGGGCTCTGACCAGGGTTAAAAACAGTAATTGGGCCACGAAGCTTCTGAGATGAGCCAACTGTACTCCACCTGAGTGTTTCATTAGGACTGTTGAATGCTGATGGGACCCTGGGGCTTCACATAGAGCTCTGGCCCATGCAAAGGGAAGGTTCTTGGAGCAGAGTCCTGCTTGCCCTATGACTAAAAGTTTAAAAATTAGTATTTTGCTTTAACAGACTTTATTTCTGGTCTTCTTTCCAAAAGTTATTTCTTTCCTTGTCTCCCATTAGCTTATATTTCCAAAGGGACAAAAATGGACTTAACTCCGTAGTTAATGCCTCATCCCATGTTCTGCTGAAGCTGTGATCAGAGGAGGACAGAGAAACAAATATTACCAAAACTGAGATGCAAAATAAGCGCCCAGAGCAGTTTAAGCTGAATGAATGGGTAGGCAGAGTAGGTTACAGTGAATTGGTAATGTTTAGATATAGCCTGGTTTGTTGAACTCAGAGGTAACATCCCAGATGTCAGGAGAGATTGGCAGGATGGCCAAATGGATGAAGAAAATAGAAAAAGAACATGTAGAGGAAGATTGAGTTCTTTTTCTACTATATTAACAGCTAAACATCCATGAAGCGCAAGGGAGATGGGCTGCAACACTAGCTTGGGCAGGAGATGGAGCTGAAGTGAATCTGCAAGACAACAAAGTGACAATAACTGCGTTTGTGTTCATAGTTCATATTGCCCAGAAATACAGCGTGGAGGGAGAAGAGAACGACAGTGCCCACGGAAAGCTGGGGGGGACAGCAAGTCTTCTCCAAACAAGCAGGCAGGAAGGAGAGGAAGGAACCACAGATGGTTGTGGAAGCCAGGGAGGACCTGGCTTCGGGCAGAGTCAGCAGAGCCCGCAGCACCTGACAGGTCACTGAGGAAGAAGTTCTGCACCAGGGTTTTGGATTAAGGAAATGGGCACCCGAAAGCTTGCCAAGAGCAGCCTGCCTGTTCTGTAAGCAAGAATCTAGGTTTTCGAAACTTTTAAAGGAACAGTCAGTGTTGCTAAATCATTTTTAACCCCCACAGGAAAGGCCCCATGTCAAAGGTAAGAATTACAGTTTAGTTTGCCTCCCAGAGTAATGTACAATACAAGTTTTCTTTATCACCTATTAATTTATTAATTCTTCCTAACTTCAGAAACCTTGTACATGAGAGGTATATCTGTAACATCAAAACACCAAAGGAATTGCACTCCCGTAAGCTGATACATCTTTAATCAGCAAGATTATATTCAGCTAACTATGCATTATCTGAAAGGAAGAATTGATAAACTATTAGGGGATAAAATAGCTACCTTTTTGTAGTGTAGAGGGAATTAAAATGCAATGCATAGTATTTGTATGTCCATCATGTATAAAACTGCTCAGCTTCCAAAACACTAACTCTGCAACTTGAGTTAGAAATATACATCCAGTTATTCAGCTGCATTAATATTAGACAATGAATAGATGGCAGAAAACAATATTGTCTGTTTCTCTTCCCTTTTTGCTTCTATTACTAATAACAGTAAGAAGTAAGAAAAACTTACTAAATAACTTACCTTGTATAATAAGATAGTTATAATTCATATGGAAAGAGAATATTGTTTTTTATGGAAAGGCTGAAATGAGAAGATATAAAGCATCCTTTTTTCGCATAGATTCTGGGGGCTAACTACTTCAACCACATTCAGGAACAAAAACTGCACTTCTAAAAAGAGAATTATCCTGATAACCAGACTGCAAGACACATTTATCTAAGTAATAAAATTTCTCTCATGGAAATGACAATGGATTAAAAAAAGAAATATTTATAGTGGTCAGAATGACCCATTGGAAGAAAATAATACATGCAAGTTTCAGTCTAACTTCTTTTTTTACCATGGAAAAATCAATGACCTATGGTGTATAGTAAATTAGTTACTTATGTAAGATGTCAAACCCTGTAAATGATGTAAGATTTGATTTTACAAATCAGTTCTGCCTGTGAGAAGTTTTGCAATAGTAAGTACTAGTGATTAAAATGTCAGCATGAGGGACTGCTGCAGATTCTACCCCTGTAATAACAGAATGTAATAAATACGTACTTGGAAAGTTCACATAATAACAAATACAAAGTTCAAATTATTTTCAAGAGTGGTTTCAACTGAAAATTAATAAGCAGCACTAAGGTACAGCAAGGTGGTCTCCATATGTGGCCCTTTTTTTTAAGCAGAACATACTCTACAGATGCCTTTGCAGCACATTTACCACCCTGCCAGCCATGTTTGAGGACAATGTCAGATGGTCTGTGTCTGGCTTTTGCAAAAATCGCACATATTCTGAACATGATGCATTTGCAATTTCTTAAAACACTCTCCTACTCTCAGTTATTTGCATTCTTCATTTCCCAGCCAGCCAAATCCCAACAGGACTTGACAGTTTCAATGACAGCAGTTTCTTCTCACTTTCTAGACCATAACATAAAGAAAACACAGCAGAATTCCTATAGGCTTTACCTTACCTCTTAATGTACCACTTGCTTTCAATATAAGATCCGGTCTTTCATTCCTGACAAGTCTAGTACTACTGTTTTTAAGTGCAAAAGGAATGTGTTGCATCACAGAGTAGTCAAAGCTCAAAACTGAACTCTGTGGTGGCAGATTAGGTTTATTTGATAGGCAATGTCTTCTTTAAAAGATAAAGTGACATTATGTGTGTTTCACATCTACCAAAATGCAGAGTGTTGGAAAATAGTAGCAAAGGAAAAAGTTTTTGGGCTCTGAATTTGGAAATTTCCCTACTGCATTTTTTTTCTTTTGCATTCTTTTCCTGTTTAGCATCTCCTTCCTATAGTTTGCTTTCATTCACCTTCAACGATATCTGCTTGCAAGAACACAGCTTGTCCCATTTTGTTGTTACAGACGTGTTCTGCACACTTCAAGACTTCTGATATTTTTTGCGTCTTAACTTTCTCAAAACCTTTTCTTGGAAGCATTGCTGTCCCTGAAGCAACTTCTTTAACAATTCCTTCTAGTTGGATGTGCTGCCAAAGCAGGTATGTGATTATTCCTTTTAGAGGCTGTTACAATGCATGCTCAAAGTGCAAACATCTGGCAGCCTCTGCAAGGCAAAGAACTGAGTTGTACACTGTATGTTCAGCGTCCCATCTCAGCTTCTCAATACAGACATCCCCAAAGCATTAACACGTTTTCCTATTCACCTAGTAAAGGACAGTTAGAGTTTAAATTAGGAGACACTGGACAAACTTTGGGAATTCTCACCTTGCTATCATCAGCTAATCCCTGCCTCTGCAATTAGTGTGCAGTGCCGCAGGAGGGAGAAGATTTCTACTCACCGTAGAAATCACACTATGAGTAATTTCCCTTGAAAAACATAAGACAATGATGTAAATGTTATAAAATGTTTCACAGTCTCTCTGCCAAACTTCCTTGGGATCCTCCAGCCCTGCTCTAATTTACAAAAGTCTTGAGCTATGCAGAAAAACAGCACGTGGGGTACTCATGTGCCTTCACCGTTTCCCATTTAAGTCCCACCATTAAGCAATGTTATCCAAACTCTTCTGAAATAATGTTGACTTTTTTTCTTCTCAGAGTTTTCCCAGCCATAAGACTCCAGTAAAATGACTACCACCACCCTGTCCTATTTTTTGTTGCTTAGTTATAGGTTTGTTAGAGCAAACCTATTCCATCTATTGGATGCAAAAGATCTCTAAAGCAGAGCGAGGGGATGAGAAGTAGAGGCATGTTAGGGGTTGCAGGTAGTGTGGGGGGTGTGTACATGTGTGAATGATTTGGATTTTCATTTTGACACCTTTCATTTATCAAACAAACCCAGTGGAAGGAACATCTGCCTTGTTGAGATACAGGGAATACGTGGGACTGTCGTCAGGTGAGTTGTAGCTCTGCCCCAACAGCTAATGGATTCCCCAAGGAAAGAGAAAGGCTTGGGAAAGCAGCCTATAAAGCGCATAAGCCAGGTTTCACTTTTCCATAGACTTGTAGGAAGGGGATATCCTTTCAAATATTTGCAAATGAAGCAAAGACCTGGAGGCTCACACTATGTGGGCTCTTGGTAGCTCCTTTTTGCAGAAGCTGGAAGGAAATTTACATAAGATTATTAATTAATTAATTGTGCCACCCAGGATTTTGGCTTTCTGTGTATCATCAGGAGACAGTTGTGGCTGTTAGGAGAGGAAGGCATGTTGCTTCCTTACAACCTGAGGGCAACAGGAGTCCTGACTTTCACTATGCAGGGCAATAAAACCAGGCTTCAGGAGGCAAAAGATACTGGGGCAAGGAGGGAGACTGTAAGATGGAAATATTCCAAAAAGGACCTTTAAAGAGCATGGAGATCACCAGACCAAATCTCGGTTAATTGACTCATGCTGTAGTTGGCACGCTAAACTCATACACTGAATCCTCAGTATTCCTGGTTTTAGATATATAAAAAGTGATATATAAATAATAAAATTTAGAGCCTGCTGTTTCAACGCTATAGGAAATATCTGGGCTTGTCCTTCTTGTGCATCCAAACCACAGGGAAAATGGATTTAGACTTCTGTGTCCACAAGCTCAGAGAAGTTGAAATGTCTCAGCTGTAATATTAGAAGAGTTGCAGTTACAAGAACCTCAGCTGCCTATTAGTGCTAGAAAATTAGATTGATAATTAATAGGTAATAAAAGTATTTTACTCATCTTATATTCCCTTAAGAATTCAGAGAATACTAGTGAAAAGACTTTTCAAAAAGAGAAAATACAGTGAGCTGCAAAAAGGATATAGGAGAGAATGTGTCCTCTGTAATAAGAGATGAATGTTTGTCATTAGTTTAATGAAGGGGCCCCAGAAACCTCCTGCAGCCCCCCATTAGTCTAACAGTTAGTCCATTGTACACATATACGATACACAGTCACTTGTCCTTGTGGGGGATCACATCTGGGGTAAGTCTAAAGGCTAAAAATGAAGCCATTTCCACATTTCTGATGCTTAGATTTAAAGCGCCAGGAATTCTAAAAAAAAAGGAAAAAAAAAACAACAAACTTTTGATGTCCTTATTTTTCTAAAATAATATCTCATCACTACAACAAACTTTCTCCTTTGGTTTTGGCTAAGGGCTAGGTCTAATCATGATTTATTTCATTCTAATATTTATGTTTCTGGTTAAAAGGAGAAGAATTTTGAAAACATCAGTGTTCAGTTTTGCACTTACCTCCCCTGGCTTGAACAAACATACTACATTTGTGAAAATAGAGACATTTTGGCCGCTTGCATGAACCATACATGCAGTAATGAAGAGTGGGAAAATTTAAGCTTTCCATCTTGAGAAGAGTTAGAGGTACAAGGCTGTCACTTGGAAAGGGAGTTTGAATGAGCATAAAAGGTGCAGTTTATCCTCTAACTGCTATGATCCATAATTATATGGATACTGATGGTGTAACACTCAAACAAATAACAAAGTAATTGTTAAAATAGCCTCTTGGGGTGAAATTCAACTCTCGCAGAGATCAACAAGCCAATCAAATCTCTGAATTCAGTGAGAGAATCATACTTTTGACCCTGTATCATAATTTCTTCCACAGCACTTGCATTTCATACATTTGCAGCACAATGCTGTAGTTTTTTCCTGACCTGGGATCAGATACAGATGATCGTAGGAGGAATAATTCTTCATCACGCCGTACTTGGCACAAGGAACCCAGGCTGAGGTCCAGAGGACTGGAGATGCAGCTGGTGCAATGTGCAGATTTTGGAGCAATAGCCATGTCCTGCCACCCTTCTCTTGTTATCTGCCCTAAAGGGAAGAGGGATTTATGTACCTCATGACCTCCATACATATTTGGGGTTTCCATTATGCAATTCAGGGTGAGATTTCCTACCCAGATGCACATCTGTCATCTCCCATCCTTTGGCCAACATAAGACTCTACAAATGTAAGAGCTCTGTAACTCATCTGAGGGTGTAAGCAGGGACTGTCATGCACAGTCCTTGCAACAGTCCTCTGTCCATGGATAAATGTTGTTGTGAAATAAAAAGGCAAGGCTGGGGAGAAGGCAATATGACCTTTCTTTTACAGTAAATTAACAAACATTTTTCATAAAGTTACAAACATACAGCCTTTTTGGCTTATGCTGTTTGAATATGAAAAGGGAACAACACTTTAAGGAGATCTTCAAAAGACACAGTGTAATGTTCTCTTAAACGTAAATGACGTATGGTTGAGCCTGTTTGTGTTAATTTGAGATAAAAAGAGAGAGGAAAAAAAGGTGACATCTTTTGAAAGAGCCTCCCATAAGAGCAATAGGAGCTGCCTTTACAAGGTGTGATGTTAAAGTCTGGCTTAGCTCAATCAGCAGCACTCAAGCAGTCCCACTGAAACAGCTAAGGTTGCTGCAGCAAGAGGTGGGGAAGTAAAATATAGCAGAGATAAAATAATATCAACAGCAGTAACAGAGTCAATTTTATTTCATCAAGCAACAGAAATCAGACCAGTTGATCGTAACTGTTGCTCTGGTTTTTAAACTCAAGTCTCTCAATCAGATTACTCAGTTGAAGGCCCAGTATAATGAGAATACATGCTTTCTTTTTCCACAAGAATTGGAAATAGTATGATCTAAGAATGACAACCCCAGCATCTGGGAGTGCTTAAAGCAATTCATAGTTTTGCTCCAGTCACGTGGGTCTGGACAAAGACTGCAGAAAAATCAAATTGGTCCAGAGAAAGGCTTGATGTTGGGTAAAACTCAATAAATTGAGCAAGGAGCCTTAATTTACTTGCCTTAATTCATTATAAATGAATGACATTCTTTCTCCTCTTTGCAAATGCTTGGCTGCTATTTTTGTGTAAACACTCATGACTATGTTAATTGTGTTGCATCTTTTTATATTAATTTTATGCATTTTATTGCTGTACTTTAGAGGTCCTAAATAATTGATTTATATAGTCTGCTTTTTCACAGACATTTTCGCAGGCATTATCTTCCAGATGTATTTTGTATAGGTTTAAAAGAAACGCTTACTGCATTCTAGAAATACTGTTGTGAAAGAATCTAATTTAAAGTGGGGGGAAAGAGTTTGTAATATGCAGATCTACTTGCTGCTTTGGGTATTTCACATTTCAATAGCAACATGATACTGCAAGAGTAACAAGAATGAACTATTTAAATGAGAGATATTCTTACTGAATTAAAAAATTAAAAGGTTCCGTATTTCCCACAGTTATGCTGCAAGATGACACTGAATAAAACTCCAAATCTGACTGTATAGAATAAAAATGAAACTTTACACACAACTTAAAAACTTTCAGATTTATATGTGCGTGTGTCAAGGAAATGATAGGAAGCCAAGGTTACATATGAAACTGTCTGGGAAATGACTCAAAACCAAGTTAGAAAAAGAACTCTCTGGGCTGTTGCAATAAGTTGCCCGAACTAGTGTAAATCAGCATTTTACACCTATAGCTACTCACATATGTATGTGTGTGCATACTTATACACAGGACAGTGTCTTCACCTTTGGTGCACCGCTCTTTTCCAGTCCCTCATATGAGGGGAGAATTGTCGGGTATTGTTCTAGCAATATCACTCTGTTGGCTTGAAGTTTTTAAATTTTGACCTTCCATTTCAGTTCTCAGTGGTGGATCACCACTCTACAGTTAAAAGTTTGCTGATAAAACTGAGTGCCTAGAAGACCAAGTTACCTACACAGCAAAGGCAAACAGTTCTGAAGGACGTTCCCTGCACTGTAGCTCACGAGTAAAGTTTGTATCATCTGAAATACGGTTTATTCTGTTTTGGGGTTGGAAGCAGCAGGGCACTGGTAGCTGCCAGAAGAGCAAAGGCAGTTTCATGCAGCACATGCACTGTGGGGCCTCCACTCGTGGGAGGTTGAAGTGACCTAATTTACAGACTTTACAGTAAACTTTATCTTGTGGGTCAGTCCCTTTTTTGTACATTGCTTTTTCCAGAATTTGACCTAACATATGTAATGACATCCCTGTGGCAGATTATACAAAAGCAGCCAGCCAGCGTATACCTCTATTTCTGGTTAATTACACTTTACCAAGTGAGGGATCCACGCTAAAGAGCTTGACATTTGCTGGCTTTTTGCTATGGGAACAAACACTTTTTCTGAGATACTTTGATTACATGAAATCTTCCTACAAATAATTCAGTAAAGTAACTTTCAGCCTGTGAATTGTTTTTCATATATAAGGTCTGAGATGAGCTGATAAAACATAGGGACAAAACATGAGGGATTTAGACCCCCAGTTGTTCAGACAGCTGCTTTTGAAAATCCCACCTGGAGTTTGAGACTCCTAAGGATTAAATGCACCACATCAGGTCCTGTTTTCCCCACCCCACCAGGAATGAATCTCCTTCTTCTCCCCTGTAAATACAAATCACCCCTCCACCTTGCACGTCACACTAGGTGTAGGATCTTCTCTGCCTTCACCTTCGGTGCACCACTCTTTTCCAGTCCCTCACATGAATCTGCTTCCCACTTCTTTTTTTAACTTCTTGTCACTTTGGCTTTTCGCCTTCCTTCTCTCACATCTTTCCACCTGCAAAAATCCTAAACCCAAAACCCAAACAAGTTGGAGAGTCTTCTCTGACTGGTTGAAGCTCTCACCTGTGGGAAAGAGAGACCTGGGTTGTAGGTCTGCCTTATTTGGTAAGACAGCAGCGGTGGCATTGCTATTAGTAGAACATTAGGAGTTAGAATATTAATGTCAGGTGTGCTTTCAGAGATGTGGATTGAGATTTCTTATAGGCTAGACTAGGTAGCTTTGTCTGACAAGGTCTGTTTCATCCTCCTGTGCCAGCTCCAGCTGCCACACCAATGCACCTCTTGGTGTGTTAGCTCACTTCTCCCCAAAGTTTTTCCCTATGTTACAGAATGCGGTGCACTATGGGGAGCTGTAAAAAGGCTCTGGGACCGGTGGAGGCAAACCCGTGCAACGATGGCTCTCTGCCCACCCTGGCTAATCCTGCTGAGAGTCCTGCGCTAACCTGGCTCTGCTGCTCCCTGGGATTACAATGGCATAGCTCTGCATGGGGTCGCATGCATGCACAAGCTATTTTGGAGGCAGCTGCGTGTTTCTAACATATCTTTGCATTTCCTGGATTTAGACATAAGTGCCTAACTATCTACTTTAATTATTGCCTAATTAGCACCAGTACTGTATTTTCCCCGTGTTACCGTCTCCATCTTTACATGTCTAAATCTGTCCGGTACATCATACGGTGTTACTCTGTTAACTGTCTAAACAAATGTAGCTTTTAGTGGGTCTGCTGTCTGAAAACTCATGTTTACACATTGCAACTTCTGCCTTTCTATTAGTAGTTTCTGCAGGCAAATGCAGGAATTAGACTGCTATTAGAAAAATCAATACAAAGATGACACAAAGTCAAAGGGAACTCAGTTGGGAGATTCTGAGTGGATATTTATGAGAGTAAAGGATTGATTGTCAAGACTATGCATTATACAACATCCTATTGCCTCTTCTGAATGATATGTGTGCCGATTAAAAAGGAAAGTGTCCTGGTTGAATTCTCTTGTCACCCATTTTCTGAGAAAATTAAGCAAACAAATAAAAACAGTGGTATCAGGAGTTAGGATAGCCCTGTGAGTAGCACTTTGCTGGAGGTAGCCAGCAATGCCAAAGAATTAATATAAATACCCGTTGATAAGTCCATCACACATAGACCATGCTCATGTAATTCCAAATACAGTTTCAATTACAAATTATAAATACCACTTCTGAAGTGAACCTGCTCCATCAGAGTGTCACTAAGTTGTATCCGTCTGGCACACAAGTTCATTTCCCTGTCTTCAGATATTTACTGTCATATTTTTCCCAGGGATATATTCCTGAACACAAAGGACAGAAATGAATACAACCAGCCAGCACAGGGCTGCAATTTCAGTTCAGGCAGATGAAACTTGCAAGCATTCTGTATGCATGAAATGAAAGGGTATGGTGCCACCCCTATTTGATCTCCATCAAATTATCAACTGTTGCTGAATAAATCAAAATAAAGCCTGCACAGTTGCCATCAATTACTCTGCTATGCTCTCAACCCTTTCTGAATCAGAGAGTGCTGGAGGAATCTAAAGTTGCAATCCTTCACGGGTGCTTCTCAGATGACATTGCATTATGTTATTCTGTTATACAAGTGAACCTTTGCTCAGTGAAGCCTTGAATCTAAATTTTCTCTGTCCTTACTGTATTATGTAAATTAGGGGCCAGGCTATATCTTATCCCTTTCTAGTTGCTTATACCTTTGCAAACTGGCTACTCTGAAATATCCCCAGCTAGGGAATTTTGCTTAATGAGAATGTATTTAGAGAATTTATTTAGAAAATTTCATCAAATAATGTTCAGATGTTTCCAGGAATAAGGGAAAGATGTTTTGCCTATGTTAGAAACAAAATCCTAGCACTGCAAAAATGGGAAATTGTAGTGCATCTGTTCCTTGGAGCGTTGGCATTTTGTTTTTCATGCGTGTGGTTTTGCTATTCCTATGGAAGACTAGAGATCTCTGTGTAACCTCAGTTTATGTGGGCTCAGTAAAGGAGAGCTGCAGCACACCAGCAGTCTGGTGCAGACATTACCAAACAAAATGCTAGCAAAGTATGCTCAGAATCACGAGTCCACATGCCCAGTTGGCAAGACATTACATCCAGGCTGGCTGAGCAGCAGAACCAACTAACCAGGGGATAACCCATGCTGACATGGCCAAACGAGTATCTCTTAATGAGAACTGTCAGACACACAACCTCCACGCGCTCTTTATCTCACTCATTTAACTTGTTTCTGAAGCTATTCATTTGGAGTTACAAACCAGCTCAGGAATCTCTACCACAGCATCATTATGGACCCACTTCGAAATTTTTGGCAGCTCTGTTCTCCACTCCTTTGATTGTACAGAGCATCCTCTTCCAGCCCCAGGGAAGCACCTCTGTGCTTGCGATGGCCTTCTTGCTGGAACCATCACAGACAGGAGGGGGATTCAGTCTGAGTAGAAGCTGTACCTAGACTGGATGACTTCATGGAAGGAAACAGATTTGAGCAAAGATCCTGGAGCTGAGACTGGATCTAGGAGAGGAGGAAAAAAAAAAGAGTAGGACAAGGTCGAAGCAGGCAGAGGATGAGGACTGCTGCAGTGAGTACCGCTCTGAAAATGATTGGTTCTGTGTTTGCTAGCACCACGGCACTCCTATATGATGTCAAGCAGATTACTTGAACCACAGGTGGCCACCAAGTGCTCTTTTTATGCTTGGTGTTCGCTTTGAGAGCCTGGGGTGTGATTTGTAGAAGTAGTTAGCATTCACAACTGCATCTGAAGTCAAAGGGAGCTATGCTTTGAACATAAGAAGTGCTGCATAACGCTAACTATTTCACCAAGGCAAACCCCAGTCATCTCAAGGCTGGCAACCAAAATTAATAGACGCATTTAACCTTAATCTCTCTGTGTCTCATTTCCCAATCAGTAAAATGGTGACATTAGCTACACCTCATGAAAATAATTCATAAGCATTCATCATATGCTCAAGGTACTGTAACAATGAACGCTGTAGAAAAGCCTGCTATGACGTTAATAATTCCACATTGCAAGCAGGATTTAAATAGCTTTAAACAAAGCCCGAGGACATATGTTGAACAAAGAGATTAAAAATAAACTGAAAAGCTGCATATACAGTGAACAGTGTCTGTCCCATGCACAGTACAAGGCAGCAGTCCTCTGAGCAAAACAATATCATCACACAATTAAAGGCTAAATTGTAAGTCATACCCTCTACGAGTCAAAACAAGTTTATCTGAAAAATCTTCTTTGGATTATCCTAAAGTGTCAACACTTGGCTTTTCAAGTGTTATATTCCTTTAATGTGGGGTTTGTGTTTTGGATTCTTTGGTGGGTTTTTTTTTGTGTGTGTGTGTGAATGGACATGTAATAAGTTAAGGATGCATATATGTTTTAAGTGCTTTATACTGTGCATGCAAAATCACACTGTTTTCATTAAAGTAGATGAGTAACGGGAGAATTAAAAATAGGGAAACAGTCACACTGTATAAATCACAAAGTAAATACTATTTATTTTTCTGCTTATTGTCCTAGTTTGATTTTTGGCATTTTAATTGATAGCATAACGTAGGTGTGATAGTTCATATATGTGTAAGTAATTAATTTTACAGCTAATTTATACATTTAAGTATATGTTCCAGCCACAAAAATTCCTATTTCTTCTTCCTCCCAAGAGAATTTTTTACCTGTCAATGCTTAGAAATATAGCAAGAACTCTCGCAATGGTACAGTCTTCTCACTTAAATTCTACTCCATTGATTGGTCTGGTTTTCCATCTTTTCTTTTTTTAAAAAAATAAATTCTTCTTAGACATCAAAGACATTCTTTGCAACCAGAAAAATAAAGATTTATTGATTCACCTTACAGGTGTTGTCTGTCTTCTCATCAAAGCGTTCATTTTTCTCAAATGTTCAGCGTAAGTGCTTACCTGTTTCTCATGTGCAACAGCAACCAGCACTACTAAACAAATCTGCTGTGTTGTCATTCCGAACAAGCCAGTAGATATGGAAGTATTCAAAAGAATATAAAACAATGTAAAACAACCATGGCAGCAGTGCAAGACAAAACATCCATGGCAGCAGTACATGTTAAATAAGCACCCGATACTTCCTAAGTGTTTCAAAACAACATTCATGAAAATTAAGAAGCGGTAGTTTAACTGTGCAATTACAGTTAGGGCTTCATCTGGTGAAAGTTGTTGGATATTTGTGTTTAAAGTGAACTGCAGTCGTAAAGGTTTACCTTTTCTGGCATCCTTTTTTGGTGCTTAAACACTAGCCCAAAGTGGAATTATTTTTTGTATCATACTGCTTTTTTAAAAAATGAGGTGTCATTCCTAACTTTGTCTTTACTCCAGGTTTTGTGTAAGATTGTGAAGGACCTGTGCAGTGATGCTGTAGAATGCTGCAACTGAAACCCGAGAGCTCCTCTCCAAACTATCAAAGAAGGTCTGCTCTTTCAGCCAGTGCGTGGATATTTTGTATCAAGGAACGCAATGGGATTGTTTATTTATTGTCAGATTCTGGCTTTGTGCTCTTGTCCACACCAGCAAGATTAATTTTGATATTTCAGCAGATGCCCTTTGCTGCTGGATGCCAGCAACAAAACGAAGCCAGTAAGTGTAGGTAAGATTCAGGCATTCACCCAAGCCTTTCAATAAGCGGCAAAACCATCTGAATTCAGTCTCCTGAGCAAAATTCCAGCTGCAAGTGCACAAAGATTATGGGTCAGGCCCCCTAAATCAGGATGCATTTTTTTAAGCCTAAAAAGGAAAAGGGTGATTGCTTTTTAATTTCTGACCTGGAGAGTTGCACTTTGGTCAAGATTTCCTACTTTTCTCCCAAACCACAATGGATAGAACTTGCTATTGCTTAGAAATGAAGAGCCTCGTGTGGTCCCATGAGCAGGATCTTGGGGAAGCCCGCCCCCTTCCAGACGGGTCCATAAAATGAAAAGGTGAGCTGGCAGTACCACCCCAAGCCCTCCGCCCTCTGCTGCTGCACTGGCAACGCAGCCACAGGAGGGAATGAAATGTATTTCCACTTCAGACAATGCCCAAGGACAAGAATAGCTCCAAATAAGCCATCAGGACATATTGGGGACATATGTTGTATAAAGAGGATGAAGCTATTAAACAGCTCAGCGCTGAGTGAACGCCGTTCACCCTACGCATGGTGGGAAGCGGTTCCCCAGGCAAAATAGCATGACCGAGTAATTAGAGGCTGTATCATAAACCATATGTGCAAGGGGGTCAGATTAAGGTTGCATGAGCAATCTTAATTTTGTAATTTCCGTACTTGTCTAAAGCCTTGTCCCCAGTAGACAACAACCCCGCTTAAATCATCCCAGCAAAGCTGCAATGGGAAGAGCGATCCCTCTCTTCCCCCACGAATGAGTATAAAGGTGCGGGACCTTAATGCTGGGTTAAGACTTATCTAAATCACCATACTATTACACCTTCCCACTGTTATCATCACTGCAAGGAAAGAAATGGCAGTGTGGGGGGGCCCTAGGGGCCCTGGCAAGACGAGCCCCCCAGCCCAGGCCGCGGAGGGGTATCCCGAGGCCTGCCCCGGGGCCATGGCGGCGTTTGGGGCAAGTCAGGCCCGACCGCTGCTCCCCGCGGGGCCGCCTGCGAGGGCAGCCCCCTGCGGCGGGGAAAGCGACGCCCCCTGTCCCCAGCCCCTGCCCCACGGCTACCGTGTAGCCCCGCGGGGCGGGCCGGGGCAGGTGTGTTCGCTCGGCCGGGGCGGGCCGGGCCCCGCCGCAGCCAGGCCGGTGGGGTGGGTGGCGGCGCCCGGCGGCGCCCGCAGGGGTCGCTCGCGCGGAGGCAACGGGCGCGCCGCGGGGACCCGTGGGCCGGGGCGGGACGGGGCGGGCCGGGGGCGGTGGGGCCCGGGGGTGGGGGCGGTGGCGGGGCCGGGCCGGGCGGCGCGCACAAGTCGGCCGCGAGTTGCAGGCGGTCGGCGGCGGAGTGCTGGCTGTAACTTGACACCGGAGCGAGAGCGGCGGCTGAGGAGGAGGAGAGGAGCCCCAGGGAGCGGGATGGTGACCACCTCCTTCCCCTCCCCTTAGCGGCGCTCCGCAGCAGCCGCCGCAGCGCCGGGGACTCTCGCCTGCCGCGGGGCCGGGGGCGGCCGGCGATGGGGACGGGACGGGTCCCCTGAGCTCCCGGGAACTTTCCCCGGCGCAGGCAACCGGAGCCGAGCAGGCGGATGGAGGATGCGCTTTCCCCGGCGGGCTGCGTGACCCGGAGGCGGCGAAGGGGAGGATGAAGAAGAAGCAGCAGCAGCCCGGCGGCGGGGACTGCCCGGCGCCCCGGCCCCCCGCGGCGGTGGCGGCGGGAGGGGGCCCGGGCCCGGGCCAGGGCGGGGGCTGGAAGAGGCGGCGGCCCCTCTCGCTGCTGCCCTTCCTCTCGCTGCGCGACTACGGCTTCTGCATGGCCGCCCTGCTGCTCTTCTGCCTGGGCTCCCTCTTCTACCAGCTCAACGGGGGCCCCCCGCACTTTCTGCTGGACCTGCGGCACTATCTGGGTAAGGGCGACCGGCGGCGGCGACTTGTTGCGGTTCCTCCTCGCCCCCCGTGGCGGCCGGGCTGGGGCCTCCCTCCGGCGCCGGTTGGGGGGGAGGGGGGCGGCCAAGGTGTTCCCCCCCCCCCCCCCCCCCCCCGGTTTCCCGGGCGGCGGGAGCGGTGCCGGGGGCGGCGGGAGGCCGGGGCTGCTCGGCAGGGGTGCGCAGGCGGGGGGCGGTGAGGTGTGACAGAGAGGCGGGAAGGGCCGGCGGCGCCTGGGGAGCAGGGCGGTGGGGGCGCAGAAGTTAATTTTGGGAGAAGGTGGGAGTCCCCTTTGAGACCTTTCCTCAGACCCGAGATAGGTCGGTGGCCGGGGGCGGCTCTTTGTCCGCCCGGTGACCGTGGCAGAGCGTAGTCTGCCGGCTGCCCCTTACCGGCAGGTGGGGTCCGAAGGGGCGGTGGCGGGGAGGGGACCGGGGGGCTGCAGCGCCCCGGGGAAGCTCTGGCGCAGCGGTCCTGTCAGCGCCCTCCGCCCGGAAGGAAGGGTGCTGTGCCCGGTGGGGAGGAACGGGATTACCGGCGGCTCATGGAAGATGCTGTTGTAAAACAAACGAACAAAAAGACCCCAAACACCCTACCTTCCCCCCCCCCCAAACAAACAAACAAACAAACAAGCCGAAAACCCGAACACATGCACTTCGTGAACCAAGCATCCATCCATGTGCAGCTGATTTGCTTCTCTAGAGAAAGGTGTGCTAGCGGGCTCAGAGCGGCGGCGCTCAAACGCTGGGTTGAGCTCTCTCCACTGCTTTGCCACAGCCTGCGTGACCCCAAAAAGAGGTGCCCCGGCAGAGCAGGTACGAGCCCCCCCATGCTGTGGCTTGTAGTCCTCATCCTCATGTTGACCGCAAGTTTGCACGTGGTTTTGCTTTGTGCCCAGTTCTGACGATGCTAAACGTTGCTTCCCTGCTTAATAGAGAAGTTGTGAAAAGCAGAGGGTATTGTGAGGTCATGTAGGTACCTCAGACGGGCAGGGCTGTTCAAATAGGGAACAAAAACTAAGGTCTCCTCCATATGGGAGGATTACTACAGAGTAATTTGCGATGTGAGTTTTTACTACATTAGCTACTCAGCGTTACTTGTCTGCGAAGGTAAGCCTTTGGTGGTATACGCTGCAGAAGGGCAATCTGTAAGAGACAGTGCTAAGTTGCAAACAAAAGTACAGTACTTGTATTTCAGAAAAATAAGCCAAAATCCATATCTATGTGTACATCTTGGGAGTACAACTCTGTGTGCGTGCGTGTTGCTTTTCTTTAAGGGAAAACTATTCCATGTCTTCAGTTAACTGATTAGAGGGTATGGAGAGGACATGGCCAGGCTCTTCTGGGAGGTGCATGGCAGTAGGACAAGGGGCAACAGACATGAGTTGCAACAAGGGAAATTCCAATGAGATATTAGGAAAAAAATTTTCAATGTGAGGGTGGTCAAATGTTGGAACAGGCTACTGAGGGAAGTTGGGATGTCAGAACTTAACTGGACATGACCCTGAGTAACCCAATTCAATTTTTCCCTGCTTTGGGGGAGAGGTGGGGATAGGACCAGGCGAACAGAAGTCCCGTGCAGCTCATGTTATTCTGTGATTCTGCTATAACTGGAGAAAAATGTAAGTGAAAATTCAATTGAGAATAGGAGAACATATTGCCTTTTAGCCTTGGATTTTAATGGATTTTTTTTTTCTTTAATGTTACAATTAGGAAGAATTTTCTCTATTGAAGAGCTAAAGAACAGATTTTCCACCAAGATGGAGGCAGGTTTTGTTGCAGTTGACTCTTTAATTGATTCAAGCACAGATCTCTATTTTTCAGAGCAAAGTTGATATAATTTTTTTTTATTTATTTTAATCTTCATCAAGGGTGAGCGTTGCTTGGCTTGTGTGGTAATAGACTGTGAGAAACACGAGGTTACGCAGCTTCTCTCTTTGTGGCCTTTTGACTGCTTTTGAGGGATCCGAGAAATAAAACTAGGATCTGCTACATTAACCACTCTAGCCAGTAGTTGTGTGTCTGCTGGAAAATCTTCTGAGGCCTGCAGATGAAAGACTTGGAAACCACTGTGTCTTGGTGAATGGGTTGTGATCATTTTTGTGCAAGTGCAGAAAAGACTTTATTGTGTGTGCCTGAATGTGATGAGCCTCTGGGGAAGGAGTGCATTCGTCTTTGAAATGGTTTGGGGTTTTTTTTGAAGTGTTGGCTCCTCTCAGGAGAAAGTAGACAGATCTATTAATATCTGTCCATTAATGAAATTCTGCACTTGTTATATCAATTAGTATAGGAATTTCCTCTCTGTGCTTGGGTCACCTGGGATGTTGAGAAGACAAGGACTTGTCTTGGTATCCTGCAGCAGGCCAGTGGCTGGGAGGGAAGCAGAGCCCGTGTGCCTCAAGACCTAATATCCACTAAGCAATCTGTGCCGCTGCCTCTGTAGAGTAGTGGAACGTACTTTGCCTGGATGCTCAGCTGCATGCTTGCATGCTACTTTCTAAAGGTATTTTACATTTCTTTGGTGTACCATTTCACTTGAGCTGTCAAAAGGGATCCATGTGGGTCACATTGCTAAAGGCTTTTTTTTTTTTTTTTTTTTTTTTGTACTGAGTGTAGGTTTTGCAAGAATGGTGCATACTCCTTGGGGTACCTGACTGGCAAGGTCTGCAATTTCTGAACAAATTTTTTGTAAGCAGGTAGTCTGCTTCTTTTCAAGGGGACTAACAGAAGTATTTTGAGGAATAGATACTGGACATCCAGTCCAACTAACTACCAAAGCTCTACATATTTGCATGTGTTTCATACAACAGTTGGACCAGTCAAGTCTCATGACATTAAAAAAATTAAACTTTTTTTCTTTCCCCTGAAGCCACAGATCCAGTGTACAAGCAACTCCTTTCTTCCAGTCCTTCCAACCCACAATTTATGGTGTTAAAATTTAAATCCCCAAGCAGAAAGGAGCAGTTAATTTGCAAACCACGTTTGCTATGTGTGAATTTTGCAATTGCCCTTATTGCATTTAAATCTATGAGAATGAAGAAGGACTAGACCAAAGGGAAAATTGATTTCTCTGTTTTAGTACTTTGTAGCCTCCACAATGTGGGGAGGGGTCATCTTGTCTGGCTTTGGTGTTTTTTTGTTGCGTTGCAAGTTTCAGTGTGTTGCTCGTGGTTAGTTAGGTTACTCTGGAGGGAATGCTTGGATGTTTTTTACCTCAGAACTTGAAAGGATGTTCCTAAATAACAACACAAAACTTCAATAGCTATCAGGATAGAAATCACACCTGCGTTAGGCAGGTGTGTGCATAAAAGAAAATCTAGGCAGTGTGAAAACACTTGGGCTGAGAAGCTTTCATTTTGTTCTTAGGCCTGCATCATACACTGTGGAGGAGGGGGAGGAATAGGTTCATTTTCGAAGGAATTAAGTGTGAAGATTTGCTGGTTCTATGAACTTTCCTGTGATGGTGGGGATAAGTGTATTTTTCAGAATATTTGGACTATTAGTAATCTTTTTTTTTTTTTCCTCCTGGACTAACTTCTCTGGTGTCCTGTCCATGTACATCTCCCTTTTTGTTTGATTGCCATACTGATCTGTTGGAAAAACATTATGGCAGCTCATAGGGAAGCAGGTAGCTATATTCAGTATTTCCAGTTTGCATTGCCTTCTCTTCTCTTGTAAAACTGGAATAGAGTCATATGGAGCAAATGAGAGTAGATTAGTAGATACGAGGCTGTGCTTTGGTTTTTATCCCATTCTGACTTAAAGCTCATAATAGTGCAGAGGACAGAAGGCTGTGGAAAGCTAATGGTTTCTGCTGTCTGTTCTGGCTGTGATTCACAGGACCATAGCTCAAGTTCCACACTGTAGTTGTCCTGTCAGGATAGATCTAGAGCCCTGGTTTTCAGCATGTAATCGGTGGGGGCATGGATATTAGTGAGTTATTTCTAAAGAATCTGTGGAAGATACTTAAAAGCCCAGCTGTTGCTAGTAGGCTTAAATTTGCTATATGGGGGTGCATACCAGTTCTGGACCATCTATGAGCTCCAAAAAACACGAAAGTTTAAAAACTGCCAGGCTTTTCAGTAATAAACTGGAGTATTGGGACTTGCACAACATCTATGAGGTCTTGCTTGTTGATTCTGCCAAGGTAATCCTGGCTCACTAATCAAAAACCAACTCCAGCAGTGGGAGGAAGTGAGAAGAGTCTTCCCTTAGATGAGTAAGACAGAAATCGTAAATCTTGGACAGCCCTGTGGCTTTTGGGGAATGCACTGGGGACTCCGTTCCCCTGCAACTGCTGTGGTTTTGCATTGCTTTATTCTTCCCTGCTTTGGCTTGTGATATATACATGCTTCAAAATACAGAAATGCGTATTTCCAAGGGCTGGAAGCAACCCTCTTTAACGGCCAATAAAATAGAAAAAAAAATCTTTTGATCTTCTGTATTTGCAGTACAAACTTGTTGCTGTTCATGTCAATTAAAGCATTTCCCTTGTTGAACTCCCCAGGAGCCTGCCAAAAAGTACACTGGTTTGATTGCATGTGGAAGTTGCCTGTGCTGTGGCTTCCTATGCAAGACAATAGACTTAAGTGGCCAGTTGTGATCTTCAAACAATCCCGAAGTTGCTCCCTACTCGCACTCTTCATGCCACTGGGAGCTCTCAGGTGTTCTGGTCAGATGTGCTTGGTAGGCTTAAAGTTGTCACAACAACAACAGTTATGTTTATTTTGGACACATGGGGGAATAGAACCATAATTTTGTCAAACGGGAGAAGCTGAAAGAGATTAGACTATTTGGGGAGGTTGTAACAAAAATCTCCAAAATACTTAAAACCAAACACAACGTGGACTTCTTTTTTTTTTCTTTTTCAATTGAGATAGTATGAACTGGCTTTATTTCAGTAGGGTGTTTTGGGGTAGTGGTTGGTTTTGGTTTTTTTTTCCTTCCTCCCTGAAGTGACTTTTTCCTGTTGACTTGCTAAGAGAGGGACAGAAACCAAAAGCTGATTATCAAAAGCAAATGATGAAAGTGACTGACAGCGTTTTGTATACAAATTTTATTCCTAAATTGTAGAAGTGTGGAGGGGGGGACAACAGTTGGGGAGGTTTTGAGGGGTTGGTTTGGTTTTTTTATTCTGCTGATACTGCATTTATATGTGAAATGATGGAAAGCACAGAATTCTTCAGGGTAATCTTTTCTAAACAATAAAAGCACCTAGCATGCTGCAGTGTAGGTAGACACTAGGCTGCTTTTTTTATGGCCAAAAGGAGTTGTCTCATCCAGTTTTATTTTTGCACATGGATCATGAATCCTTTACAGTTTTGAAGGCTCTTCAGGTGTGTGAGTAGGAAAGACAGACTCAAGGAAAGACAGCCAGGTCTATGGATGAGGTTTACTGTGTGGTGACACAATACCTGGGTGTGAAGTGAATATGCTTTTAGCAAGGCCCTGGTTATGTTCTTATTGACAATTTTTGTTCATACTGTTTTCAAGAACATGAAGAGTTCTTTTGAGAACACTACCGTACTCTGAAGCATTTTGATTTTTCTCTGGCTTTTCAGTGGATTCTTTAATTCCATTGCACTTGGTATTTATTACATTTTAAAATTCATTAACGTCATAAGGAACTGAAAGGTCAGTTTAGAAACGGCTTCCTAAAGCCTTGAAAAGAGGTGGTCTGAACCGAAATGACAAGTCTGTAGCTATATTTTTCTTAATTAAATTTTCTGTCCTCTTTGGATTTCTCTTTGCTATTGTGAATATGACGCATATTATCTTTTAGATAAAATATGTTTGGACTACTTATGTTGCTATTTGGAATGCTTTTTGGAAGACAAAAGATGTGCCTCATCTCCAAGAAGCTTTTGTTAAAAGGCTGCATGACTTGCTCATCATTCACAGCTTGTCTGATGGCAAGATTAACAAAGCTCTACCTAACGCATGATGCTGTCAAGGAATACTCTATGGAAAACGAGAATGTGCCTCCTTTTATGACCAACTCGAGCATTTTCCTTTCAAAAAGATGAAGTGGTCACTGTACTACATTATCCTGGCTGGCCGTAAAACACTGTGTACAGTGAAGTCAGCAAAAAATGTTTGAGTGAATGTGTTGTGATGATATTCTAAATATATTTGGGAAATTGGAGAGCATTTATTCAGAGATGTATTTTCTGCTTTCAAAATCAGCCTCCAGTCTGGGAATCAGGTATTGCATATATGCAGTGTGTACATTTTTCTGTTAAATATTACCAACTTTGTCTGTGGACAAAGGATTTAAAGGATTAATTCAGTTTCTAATGAGAGGGAATATTACTATAGCATTTTCAAAAATGTATTTGGTTTTGGTTTACTTCCAGGTTATATGACAGTGGGGTATATAGACTTTTGAGAGGACAAGTCTATGGGTTAAATGGGGTGCTCGCTTGGGCTTGGGGGCGTAAGGGAGGCTTCAGTTCCCTGCCCTGACAGACTTCATGTGATGTTGAACAAGTTGTGTGTTAATTCTGTCAGCTTTTAATCTCCTTTTGTCCAAAGGACGTTTTGAAGATAAATGTGTAACAGAATATGATATTCTTAGATATTAGAGTGATTGTAGACATAGAAATGCTTACAGAAAAAAGATACTTTTGAGAAAATCCTATTGTCTTGGAGGGATTTTTGGCCATGTCAAAGAGAGAAGACACAATGTTAGAAGGGAGTTCCTCTTTAGGCTGTGACAAAGTCAGTGGTCCAGCTACTTCTCTTTCAAGCGTATCACAACTGGTCATTAACGCAGTCTCTGTGCAGTTTTACTTCAGGAGTTACCACTATAACTGGTTTCCAGAGTCTCATCAAAGGGCACTAATTTTTATATGTCCTCAGATAGAAGAGTTCACGTCCAGGAGAATGTAACCAGATTGCTTATTTCTTGTTTCCATTGGTGCTGCTTAGACTTAATTTGAAAAAATGAAAGTAAAAATACAGTTTATTGATGCTTTATTTACCTGAAGTGAATGGCAAACACTTTGTTTTCTATCAGAGGATATTCGGCCAAAATGAACCATGGCTGTCATGGGAGGAAAAAAGTGGTTGATGCAGTGGTTCTCATATTTTCATATGAAATTAGGCAGGAGGAAGATTGCTTTTGCTTAGGGTTTGACGAAGAATGATGAGTCTTAAAGGCTCCCAGAAAGGGGGACTGTCTAGCAAAAGCAACTCACAAAAGCTTCAACACTTAATGCTCTGTGGGGAAAATAAAGGCTACCTAACTTTTTTTTTTTCCTGAACTCTAGTAAAAGGTCTGAGATTAACATCTGTGTTGGCTCTACTGTACTGATTCCTGATAAAACTATTTTGAAATCGGAAGTGCATGTGAAAATCAGCAGTGACAGTAAGTGGAAGTTTTTCATTTGCTGTTTAAGTATAGGTCTATATTGTCAAAATTTGTAGAACGTATGATGAAGGTGTAACGGAGGGACTTGATTTTGATGTGATTTTTGGTGGGAACACTGTAAAATGGTTGAACAGGTCAGATAAGATCCTAGGACTGTTCTGACGTAAAAGCTTGAAACAGTAAATACAATGGGATAAAAAGAAGAACAATAATGCATTTATCTTTCATATATTTTTCTAGTATCCTCTTCTACCCTCTGTTTCCAGCTGTTAATCGATTCTTTCTCCCCATCCTCCTCTTTTGATCCCATCCTTTAAATTAATATATTAATAAAAAGAGAGAGTTTCTAATGTCTTCTGTGTCTAGCAAGAGACTGGAATTACTGAAATTGCTAGAGTGTGTCTTGTATGATAATCACCCCATTTTTTTGGACATAAATTTGGGGCATTTAAGAGAGCTCTTCTTTCTGGGTTGTTGTCTTAGCCTCGTGTGAAAGTACTTGCATGTTGTTAGCTTCTGGCTCCTGTAACCCGTTCAAGAAGAGCGCTGCAGGTTATTTTAGTCTCGTAGCTGTCCCTCTGTGCAAAGACAAATTTGCAGGTGAGATGTAAGAGTTTACATTTTCATCTTGGACTGGAGAAGTCTGTTTATAGGTTTCTTTTGGAAGTTGTGACTTTGCACCTGCTGCTGACCCCCTGCGAGCGCTGTTTTAAATTGCAGCGCTGTGAAAGGAAGCCCTGTGTGCTTCCGCTGTTACGAGTGCAGCCAAGGGGGTGAATAGCCACTCTGTGTACTCATGCGAGTGTGTATGAACACACTTACCAAAATAAACTATTGCACTGTTATTCAGGGCAGATAGTTTTGGTTTTTTTAAGGTTGCATTTATAGCCCTTTCTAATTGGATTGTCTTTCCTGAAGAATTGGGTGGATGGGGGAGGTCCCCTGCCCTGCTTCTGTCCTGTTGTGCTTTTGGAGCAGTAGGTTTTGGAGCCAGGGCTTGCAGAGGTCCAGGGGCTGCTTATTCTCACCATGGGGGCAAGAAAGGGGTGAGGATCCTTTTGAAATTCGTGAGAATTAAGTTGTTCTTTGGATCGTAGAATCGTAGCTGTAAGATTCATATAATTGTCTGCTATTTATCTGGATTTCCTGTCTTTTCACAGAGGGGAGAGCGCCACTTCCAGGTCATTACAGTTTATGGTAGACATGATGCAAGTGGGATCAGCCCTTTTCAGAGATGTCAGTCATCTGTAGCCTGTTGCCATTAATTTGGAAGGGAACACCAGGCTTGAGTATGCTGCTGCTGCCTTAGCTACTGCTGCCTTTTCCTTGGGCAGTGGAGGTGCTTGCCTGTAAGACCTAATCTGACCGGTGCAGCAGTGGCTCAAAAGCATAAGCTAAAAGCTTGTGGGTTGGTTTTGGGGGTTGCTTTTTTTTTTTTTTTTTTTTTTTTTTTACTTTCAAGTGGAAGCTGTGGAAAATGATGACACATGACTTTTCACCAAGGAAAGTTTCCCCATCATTATGGGTGAGCAGGCAAGTAGATTTTCAAACATAACTTATGTTTATATAATGAGACATTTGTTTTTCTTTGTTTTAGAATCTGGGTTAGAGGATGTTTGGAGACTGGAGGGGTGGATAGGAAGTGGAGAGCCAATTATTTGAATGAAATTTATTTTACTCTCTTGCTCTTCAGGGTTACACTGAGGGAAGCAGACCCTCTTGTGTGGAAAATACATGTATGGTTTTGTTTGTAAGCATGGAAGCACAATGACTAGGTTTGTATTATGGTTTCTGAGTACTAAAGTTTTAGAAACAAACGTTTGGATGCTTGCCAAAGCTTTCTTCTTATCACACTTCATGATTCAGGGTAGAAGTCATCAGGAGGCTGGGATGGAGATCATGGAGCCCATGGTGGTTTGAGTAAAGAAGCAGTGCATCTCTGCCATATGTAAACAGTATGTTTTAGCACCCCTGAGAATGTTTATTTTAAAAGCCTCTACTGGTCAAGTGGATGGTTGGTTCAGTTTAATGTATGCCAGCATAACGTTGTACTCATACAAGGTCATCAAACTGCTAGCAAGTGACAAATCTGAAAGATGAGCTGCCAGTGGTTGGATTAGAAGCAGCTAGTTAAGGGGATTTGACTCATCGTTTCCTTTTTTTTTTTTTTTTTTTTTTTTTTCAATTTGGCAAGTCCTGGGAATTTTAGGGGAAAAGGTGCTCCCTATAACTGTCCTTGTAGTTTAATGTTAGGTGTTTCTAAAATACATACAACAAATTTGTACCAAATAAGTGAATTTTTCATACCTTTTGCCTCATTGCTACTAGGAACTATTGTGAAGTCACCGTTGGTGCTAAGCATTGGATCAGAATGACTGCTTATTCTGGAGGAAACTCTGATAATCTCAAAGATTTTTACATGATATTTCAGCCCAAAATTGAAAGCTTGCTCATTAAATCTAAATTCCAGCTCTCTGTCTTTTTACCTTATAAGATATCCTAAACTTTGTTTGGGAATTCTTATGCAGATTAGGACTTGCATTGTATTTCTGAATAGATTTTTTTTTTTAATTATCTATTCAGAATATGAAGTTGTATACTTTTGCTCCATGGCAGTGACTTGTGTCCCATGAATAGCCCATGCCTTTGCATTCTTAAAAGGCAAGGAAAAATGCCCATGAGGTACTTTGAAATACACGGAAAGATCTTGGCACTGGAATGTTGGTAGACCACGTTTTTACAAGTTTGAGACTACAGGTAAAAATTGCATTTAGATTGGGCAGTATAGTGCCAAGAAGAGATTTTTAAGTGGGAGAGAACTAGTGGGGGGAAGAGGGGATGGACAGGTGTCTTGATGATCAGAAAAAGTTATACGAGATTTAGAATGTGTGTGGCTCCCTCTGAAGTCAACAGGGAGAGGCAGAGTTAACTCTAAAGAGCAGCTCAGGCTACCTGTGTCTTTGACGGCTGAGCCCCTAACTTGTGCACAGAGAAATAGATGAAGTTTGGTGGGAAGAATCTGGGTCATTGTGGTATTTATTCTTAGAAACATTGGTTGATGACCAGTGGAAGGTTTCCAAAGAGGAGGAGGAAAAAGGGGGAGAGGAGCCTGAAAGTTACACTAGCAAGGTTTTTAGAGAGGTAGGTCACTTCATGTCAGTGGGTCATTGAAACCTGAGTGCTTAGGATGCCTAAAAGTAAACACTATGTAAAGTGCTGGAAAAATACCACTGCAGGGGATATCTATCCCTGCTTGATGAGTGGGTTTGATGCTGTGTTTGTTTCTCCCTAAGCCTTGCAGTTCCATGAGAAGGGTGTGCTACAACAGCTTTGATATAATCTGAAATGTTGCAGCAGATATTGTAAGGCAAAGGCTATGAAATTGCTGATTTCTCAGTTCCTTTCATATCTGCAGCTGATTGTTCTTTCCTAGCAGAACTCCCCAGACAAATGTACAGATTTCTTTTGTGTTCCCTGTTGGGAGATATCACAATAAGTAAACTAAGATGAATAACAAAATAGCAGGGCCTAAGCCCTACCACCTGTGGTTGTTTGAGTTTTGGGGTTTTTTGTGTTTTGTTTTGGTTTGTTTTCTTTTTTTTTTTTTTGCCAGTTGTGTCATTTTGGTCATCACTGCATTTGTGCAACAGTCAAATAGAGGTAGCTGTATATATAAGTGAATAGTAGCAAATGTATGGGCTACCATTAGGAGCGTGCATGGAGGCAGGAGAGACTGAGAGTTAGCTGCAATTTGAGGCTGTGTTGCTACTTACTGGCTGAGGAAATGTTGAAACTGGAGGCAATGTGGGAGGAAAGAGAAGTTTGATGTTTTATGAAAGTCAAGGAGTAGGTGCTGTAGATACACATTCCCTGATTGTTGAGTATTTCCAAACCAATTTAATTTTCTGGCAGAACTAAATGGTTTTCAGCTCTCCTTACAGAATCACAGAGTGGTTGAGCTTGAAAGGGACCTCTGGAGGTCATCTGATCCAACCCCCTGTGCTCAAGCAGGGGCACCTAGGGCTGGTCACCCAGGACCATGTCCAATTGGCTTTTGAATATCTCCAAGGATGGAGATTCCACAACCTCCATGGGCAACCTGTGCCAGTGCTCGGTCACCCTCACAGTAAAAAAATGTTTCCTGATGTTCAGAAGGAGCCTCCTGTGTTTCAGTTTTGCATCCAGTGCCTCTGGCCCTGTCACTGGGCACCACTGAAAAGAGCCAGGCTCCATTGTCTTCTCCCTTTAGGTATTTATGTACATTAATAAGATCCCTCTGAGCCTTCTCATCTCCAGGCTGAACAGTCCCAGCTCAGTCTTTCCTAATATGTGATGTGCGCTAGTCCCTTTGTCATCTTTGTGGCCCTTTGCTGGACTGTCTCCAGTATGCCCATGTCTCTTGTACTGAGGAGCCCAGAACTGGACACAGAGTACTCCAGGTGTGGCCTCACCTTCTGGACAAGGGATAGTGATTTGAGAATGTGAGAGGGAAGCCCTTTGCAAAGTAGGGTCTTCTTCGGAGGTCTTTTTCAGCACATATGAGAGGGAGAGAGAATCCAAGTAAATACTTGCATATTGTCTTTCTGTTGCAGATTTGTTTCTTAAATCACTTTTGAGCTGACGGAAGTTCAGGTTGAGAACTGGATAATATTACCACTCTTACATGTGAAGTAGCAATTCTCCAAAATGTGATTGAATGAAAGCTGAAGTAGTAACTGCTTCTTTCTCTAAGAGCTCTCTACAGTGCCTCACTAATAATGAGCAAAACCAATCACCTAATTTCACAGAATCACAGAGTCACAGAATGATAGAGGTTGGAAGTGACCTCTGGAGATCATCTAATTCAACACCCCCTGACAGAGCAGGTTCACCTAGAGCGGGCTGCCAGGACGGCTGATGCACCAGAAGACTGTGCTGCCTTACAGCATGACCTGGACAGGCTGGAGAGTTGGGCAGAGAGAAACCTTATGAAAATCAACAAGGGCAAGTGTAGGGTACTGCACCTGGGGAGGAATAACCCCATGCATAAGTACAGGTTGGGGACTGACCTCCTGGAGAGCAGCTCTGTGGAAAGGGACCTGGGAGTCCTGGTGGACAACAGGATGACCATGAGCCAGCAATGTGCCCTGGTGGCCAAGAAGGCAAATGGCATCCTGGGGTGCATCAAGAAGAGTGTGGCCAGCAGGTTGAGGGAGGTCATCCTTCCCCTCTACTCTGCCCTGGTGAGGCCCCATCTGGAGTAGTGTGTCCAGTTCTGGGCTCCCCAGTTCAAAAAGGACAGGAAACTGCTGGAGAGTCCAGCAAAGGGCTACAAAGATGATGAGCGGATTGGAGCATCTTTCTTATGAGGAAAGGCTGAGGGACTTGGGTCTTTTTAGTCTGGAGATAAGAAGAGCGAGGAGGGATCTTATCAATGCTTATAAATACTTAAAGGGAGGGTGCCAGGGGGATGGGAACAGTCTCTTTTCAGTGGTGCCCAGTGATAGGACAGGAGGTAACGGGCACAAACTTGAGCATAGGAAGTTCCATCTTAACATGAGGAGGAACTTCTTTACTTTGAGGGTGGCAGAGCACTGGAAGAGGCTGCCCAGAGAGGTGGTGGAGTCTCCCACTCTGGAGACATTCAAAACCTGCTTGGATGCTGTCTTGTGCAGCTTGCTGTAGGTGACCCAGCTCTGGCAGTGGGGGTTGGACTAGATGATCTCCAGAGGTCCCTTCCAACCCTGACCATTCTGTGATTCTATGGTGTCTATAATACACTGACGGTATTCTTGTAATCTTCCCAAGTGGTCAGTCCTTTCTTCCACGTACTATAAACATCCTTCTTCCACTTCAGCTTTTTCAGAAGCTCCCTGCTCAACCATGCAGGTCTCCTTCTTCCCTTGCCTCATTTCCTGATCTTTGGGATGCACTGATCCTGAGCTAGGAGGAAGTGATACTTGGATATCAACCAGCTCTCTTGAGCCCCCCTTATCTTGTAGAGCCCTAACCCATGGGATTTCTCTAAGCAGTTTCTTGAAGAGATCAAAGTTATCCCTCCTGAAGTCCAAGGTTGCAATCCTACTTGTCGTTTTATGCATACTGCACTTTATCCTGAACTCTATCTTCTTATGATCACTACAGCCAAGGCTGTCCCCAACCTTAATGTCCTCCACCAGTCCCTCTTCGTTTGTCAGTACTAGGTCCAGTAGTACACCTCTCCTTGTTGGCTGCTCCACCACCTGAGTCAAAAAGTTATCGTCAATACACTGGAGGAACCTCCTGGACTGTACATGCCTAGCTGATTAGTCTTCCCAGTGCAGATCAGGGTGATTGAATAATATGAGACACTGTTGGGGGTGTTTATTACAGACCACCGGATCAGGATGGGGAAGTTGATGAGGCCTTCTACTGACAGCTGAGAGTTGCCTCACAATCACAGGCCTTGGTTTTCATCATTTCATCCATTCACAAATATTTTTCTGGTGAGTCAGTCAAATTCGGTGTGAGTTATTTAATCTTCTGATGAACAGCCTTACTCTATTAAGCCTGTTGCGTTTTCCCCCCTCTAGTTTTGAATCTGATACTTGTCTCATCAATGAGGCAAATTTTGGCAAAGCTCTGAGATTCTTTATAGCTCAGTGGTCGTCTGTTTTTTGTGCTATACTACATGGAAACAGCTGACAGCTTCATTTTTATTTTTTTTTTTTTCCCCTGGAACATTTTGGCTATGAATGTTAGAAGCTGAAAGATTTTTAAGTAGTATGTAGTGTCTTTCACCTTCTGACCCCAGATGAAATACAGCTGAGGTTGACAGTAACTTAATCTTATTACTGTGCTGAAGTGTTCAGTGACTCACGTGCGGTAACTTCGTTGTGTAAGTTGTGGTACCATTGCTGGCACTGCCACTCTCTTCTCCACTCTTCTGGCTCAAGGATATGGCATGTCAGGCCAGCGTGGGAACATATAGCGGTAGTGGAGTATCCAATGTGTTTTACCTGGTGGGGATCCCAATGGGCTGGTGTGCTTCCCGCCCTGTTTCTGTGTGCTGTGGTGCTGGGCTTGGTGCTGGTGTATGTGCTGTCCATGCTTAGTGCAAGAGGGAAATGACATTCAGAAGGATGTTGCTGAGGGTTATAAAGCTTATGGGGGCATGGACCCAATTCTCCCCAAGGTTAAGAGCTATACCTGTATAGTAGACTTCTTTGTACTACCCTGCTCCATAGGTAGTGGTGTTTGTTTGGAGTTATTGTATCGATGATAAATTTATTGCTTACCATAAAAAGCCACAAACAAACCCAAACTTGGAATTTCTTGCTTAGGTGTCATAGACCAAGAACTCCTTCTGTCTTCTGCAAAAGAAGCTGCTAACTGTCCTCCTCGCTTTCTCCTCTCTCTGTTGCTACTGACTGGAGCGTACAACTTCCTGTTTTTTATCCTCATACAGCAGTTTGCATCTAGCAGGTCGAAAAGGAGGGTAAATATTAACATTTTTTTATTATTATTATTTAAAGGGCACAGGAGGCCATGTGCCTTTCTTGGTGTCATTTGGCTGATCAGTAGCAGTATCAACAATAAGGCCATGATTTCCTGCGCCCTTAGAAGGGCAGGGGTTTGCCTGGAAAGGGGGGCAGTGTGTCCAATAAAACACTGATACTCAGCAACATAGAAAGTCTGCTGCTTGCCCTTATCTCAGCACTTACCTGCCTCTCCTGGCTGGGGTGATTTGAGTTTTTAGAATCCGTGGGGCTCGTATCTGCACAATGTTCCTGAAAAGTAGTGAGGTTATTTTTCTGATGGGGTTTCTGAAGCAGAAGATAGTTGAGAGAAGTGTGAAACCAGGTCTGCCAAGCTGTGGAGCAGCTTTTAGCCAGGAGAGCCCCCATCCAGCATGGGTATGGAAATGTGCATTTTCCTGCCTGCGAGCGGCAAATTCTAGAGTCTTTCCTCACCCTGTTCCTGGCGATAGGGAAGCCTGCTACTGCAGAGCTGTATGTCGTGCTCGGGATTCTCAAAATGACAGGGAAGCATGTGGGAGGGAGTGCTAGCTGGGAGAGGAAAAAGTGGGGTGAGAGAAGGACAGGTTGCTGGGTGAAACTTTCCTGATTTAAGCTAGAACAGTATACCTTTTTATGTATTCTGCTTAAAATGAGCCTGTGAGAGACAGAAATAGTACTGGGGGAGCAGATAAGTGATAAACAGCATGTTAAGGAGCGTATTCTCATGGAAAAGTATTTCTTGCTGCTTTCTGCAGCTGTCTTTAACACCTCTGTAGAATTTGCTCACCAAAGCTTCTACTGTGGGTGGAAAAAGTTGTATTTGTGGCATGAGTAGATGTTAAAACAGCTGCTTTATATAGGCAACACAGCTTAAAAACTGTATAGTCAGCTTCAGAAATGTTTCCTTAACTTACTTATTCTGAAGACAGAAATATTTGTAATACAAAGGAACTCATAATGTGAGGGAGTTGATGAGAGGCTCATGCAAATTTTATCCATCTGTTAGGCCCTCTGGCTATTTTTGGCTAAAAATTTAAACCCACAGATTTCCTTAATTCTGAGGTAACAGTTGCTTTCTGTGAGAAAAATGACCAGTGAACTTTTCTCATTCTAACAGAATCATTACCATGTCATGAGCACAAAATAATTATAAAACTTTAAGGCAGATCAGTTGAACAGCTCTAACTCTTCACTCTCGCAGCATGATTATGTTTTGGCTCACAAAGTATGAAAGTCTTCTGTTTTCAGGCAGAGTACTCTGGATCCTCATTCAAGCTTGAAATTTCATTTCTGTAAGAAATAAATGTGGTGGTCTCAGGCTATTCCACTGTGAATATGGCCAACATCAGAGAAAATAAGAAACTCACGGTGATTCAATATATAGTTAAGTTCAAGTTAAAAATGACAAGTTTAGCTATTGAGTTGTAATGTGGCCCTAGTTAAAAATATTTTATTACTCATACTCTATAAATAACATCATAAGTATGGTTTATGCTTTTTTTTTTTTTTCTCCAAACACCCATGCTTCACTTCTGTTCTAGACTGTTTGCTCTCCTAATCGCTGACTATAGTGGTCCTGCTTACTGGCCAGGCATCTCTTATTTTCAATAAATCTTTTATTTGCTTTAGTGGCGTGCTGGTGCAGGGAATGGTTTGTGGATTGCAGAAGCGACGACTTTCAGTTCCTCATGCCGCATGACTAGGTAGATTTCTTAGTACATACCTGTATATTGCATAGAGGCTTATAATATTGTGTTGGTCACATCTGTATTTTGGAAAATACTCCTGCTCAGCTGTTGGAAGAAAGAACAAGGAAGAGGGAAATTGGAAGGATTCTTTTGCTTTCCTTCATTCACTGTGCTTTTGGACACTTACAACAAAGTGATGTTAGCACTAATTTGAGACTTAATGTGTTCTGACTCCTACAGCTGTACTTCTTTGAACCACAAAGAACAGTTTATAGAAAGTATAAACTTGGGAAACGTTCTTTTATGTGCTTTTGAATGCATTGCAATTTCTTTGACAAAAAAAAAAATAAATTGTTTCACCAGCCTAAAAATCCTGGAAAGAAAAAAAAAAAGTTTAGAATTGGGAGAGTTTGTATTAGGCATCTAAAAAGTCAGAGTTTGCATTAATGGTTCTTATGTGAGTTTTACCAGCTTCAGTCTGTCTGCAACACAAAAGTTAGGTTCCTGCTGAGAACTACAGTTCAGAAGGGCCAAATGTTTATTTCCTTTAACTAGAAATAACATAGAGTGTGTGACCAAAGTAGGTTTATTATACTGGCATATATTGAAATTTCTTAGAATTTACATTTCATTATTTAATATTATTTTATTTATGCAACTCTATCTTCAGTTTGTTTTATTTGGAGTTCACTCTGTAGTGCCATATTTTCCTTTTTAGGAGGAAGGTCTGTTAGATTTGTTTCTTCAACAGTATTTTTTTTTCCTGCATGTGTTTAAGTGTAGAGGTAGTGCAAAGTTTAGATGCTGGGTTACAGGACTTTTTCCATAATAGAAATGGGACACAATCTATTTTGGGGCAGGGGATGAGGAAGAAAAATAATACATGTGTGTGGATATATGTATGAAAATAGAAATCATATTCTAGGTTACACACAGTTTAATCATCAGGTCAAGGATGCTGCTGTTCATGCACAACATTAAGCTGAAGCATGTGTAATACATTGTTTAAACCCGTGCTTTCTTCTTTGCCTTGCTACTTGTCAATATTTGTGTCCTCCCTCTGAGTTAAAAATGAATAAGGAATGGATATAAGGAATTAAAACACTTACCATTGGATCTCCTTTATCTATGAGGTTCAGGTGAGAAATGTTTGATGATATATCTCCTACATCTGTGGTAATAGACAGCTGGTATTAAGCAAGGATTGAAGTAGTTAATAGGTTTTGTGTATAAGAAGGGTTAAATAACCCAGTAGATTGATCCCAAATACTCTCTATTTTATCTGTTTCATACAAATTCAAGATGAAAATGGCCAGGTTACCTGCGAATGTCGATACCAATGTGCCTATGAAGAAATTGGTCTGAGGTGCTGTTGAAAGTAACTTTGGTTTGTCTGGGTGCTTTCCTCTAGGAATTCAGGAGCTTAGACAGCAATGACTGTGTCTTGCTCCTGTAAAAAGTTGCTTTATACTAAAAGCTTCTTAAATATTTTCATCAGTTACTGCATGTGAACTCACTGATGACTTTCTGATAAGATCCATGTCAAATTCTTCTTAGGAGAAGCATAGAGAAACTGTTTGAGCAGGCAGGGATTGGGTTAGGAAAGCCAAAGCCCACATGCAGTTCAATCTAGCAAAGGATGTGAAAGGGAACAAGAGGGGCTCTACAGGCATATCAGCTGCAAAAGGAAGGGCAGGGAAAATGATGGCCTGCTGCTGAATGAGGGTAGATTTAGACTAGACAAACAGAAGAAATTTTTTAAAGTGAAGGTAGTGAAACACTGGAAAAGGTTGCCAAGAGGTGGTAGATGCCCCATCCCTGGAAACGTTCAAGGTCAGGTTGGATGGGGCTCTGAGCAACCTGTTGTAGCTGAAGATGTCCCTGCTTATTGCAGGGGGGGTGGCCCAGATGACCTTTAAAGGTCATCCCTTCCAACCTAAACTATTCTGTGATTCTAACAGGGACAGAAAAGGCTGAGTTACTTAACATCATCTTCATCTCAGCCTTTCCTGGTGAGATTTTCCTTCAGGAATCCCAGGCAAGGAAGACTTGCCCCTGGGATGTGGAAGATCGGGTTAGGGAATGTTAAAACTATCTGGACATACATGAGTCAATGGAGCCTGATGGGATTTACCCATGAGTGCTGAGGGAGCTGGCTGGTGTCACTGCAATGCCACTCTTGGTTATCTTGAGAAAGGTTGTTGTGACTGGGGGAGGTTCCTGAGGGCTGGAAGAAGCAATAATCAATCCTATCTTTAAGAAAGGCAGGAACAGCCAGTCAGCCTCACCTTGATCCCTGTGATGGAGTAAATAATCCTGCAAACCATTTCCAAACATAAGAAGGATGAGACAGTGGTTTGGAATAGTCAGCATCAATTTATGAAGGGGAAATCATGCCTGACCAACCTGATGGCTTTCTGCAGTAGGATGAGGGGAGAGCGGCGAATGCTGTTTGTCTCAACGTTGGTAAGCCTTTTTACTTGTCTCCCCTGGTATCCTAATAGACAAACAGATGAAGTGTGGATGGTGAAGTTGACTGGCAGCTGGCTGAACTGCCAAGCTCAACAGTTGTGATCAGCAGCACAAAGAGTCTGTGGTGTGTCTCTGGATCACCACTGGGGATCATGACTGTTCAACGTCTTCATTGGTGATCTGGATGATGGGAAAGGGTGTACCTTCAGCAAGTACAAGAAAGGGATGGGCTTAGTGGAGCAAGTCCAGCGTAGGGTCACTAAGATGATCATGGGACTGGAGTGTGTGTTGTGTGAGGAGGGGCTGAGGGAGCTGGAACAGTTCAGCCTGGAGAAGATCTTGCCAACGCATACAAATACCTTGTCAGTGGGGATGACAGAAGATGCAGCCAGACTGTTCCTAATAATACCCCGTGACGCAACAAGAGGCAGTGGGCACAGACTGAAATACAGGAAAATCCACTTAAGCATAAGATGACACTTTTTTATGTGAGGATGATTGAACAGTGGCACAGATTGCCCTGAAATTCTCAAAACCCATGCCTGAGCACGCTGCTCCAGCTGACCTCTCTCTGAGCAGGTGAGAGGCTCTGCTGAGGTACCTTCCTGCCCCTATGCCATGAGGCTGTGCTCCTGGAATCTAACGGTGTGTGCTGTCCTTATAGAAACTTGGTTGGGAGTAGGAGTGAAAAGTCAGCTCTAGGGTGAAGCACAGAGAAAATGCTTCCTCTCCGGTTCTAGGAAATGAAAGGGCACAGAAAAAGCCTTCGTCTTACTTCTCTGTCCTTCTTGCAGTAGATAAGATTTTGTGAAGTTAAGACTTTCAACACTGAGAAGAGAGTCCAGTCCAGGTAGTCAGTTTTTGCTCTTTATGGTACTGTACTTTATGTAGAGCTGTTTAGACTCTAATGTATGCATGCGTTAAGGAAGATGGACAAGATAAACGGTGGCAAGTCTAGGAGCAGAGCTTGGGTCCTAGTATCAGTTTCAGTCTAAAGGAGATTGATACGTCAAAATTGCATGTCACATTCATGAATCGTTTCTATGACTTGAATTTTTTTTTTCAGGACTCTGAAAAATTATTTTCTTGGAATTGATTAATTGAATGTGGAAGAATGTAATTTTTGTGTTGCAAAGGGAAGGACAGACTACTTGACTGCTAACTACTTAACTTTGGACACTGAATCTTTCTTACTCCTTCTTTCAAGCTGGAAGGTGGAATATGCTACTGCAAACTTTTCTTGGTCGTGGTGTTCCTTGCCTGGGTTTCTTCTAGTAGTCGTGTGAAATCTGTCATCTTGCATCATGTTATTCTGAAAGGTTATAGCTAGTGGTTAAAGAGAAAAATAAGTAGTGGCTTTGGTAATAAACTTGCATTTATGTTTTACACAGAGTTAAATATCCAGTTGGACTTGAACCTAGCAATCAAAATAAAATAATTTAGACCTACAATTTACTGCAGCTGAAAAAAATGTAGAAGTACTGTTTGATTAGCTTCTGTATGTATTCTACAAAATTAAGTTTTTTTTCCAAAAAAGAGCCTTGGATACTGTGTGTGTCTGGGGGGGAGAGAGACTGTATAGGAAATCCAAGGGAGGATATATATATATGATCATGTTGGCAAGGGAATGATCCTTAGTGATTCCAGTTATCTTTTACTACTTCTAGTGTGATCACTTTTTTCCCCTTTTCTTCTTATTTCATGTGTTTTTCCTCTTGGGTCAGTAGGAGAGCAATTTCTTAGAACAGGGAGGTAGTACAGTAAATCCATTGTGCCTCTAGGACATATTAACTTCAAAAGATGATGCTTCAGTCTCCTTGCTAAAGTCAGGCAGAATCTAGCCTGCTTGTTTTTGTTTCTCTGACTCCAGTGTGATTCTGTCTTGCAAAGGCATGGTCTCATTTCTTTCAAGTGAAAAATACTGAAGCAGATTTGTTTCAATGAAATTGATACCTCTGGCAAGTTGGATCTAATTCAGATGGCTGTGCCAAGGATGGGAGTCTAAAAGTTTAAAGAGACAAAAGAAAACAAAGAATTTTTTCAATTACAGTTTAATTAAAAAAAAAAAATTATAGCAAGCTTAGCTTAAAATTATATGTGGGTTGAGAGTGGAATTGCTATTGCGTTAATTTATTTACTGAGATGAGCAGTAATATTCTGAGATTTTCCTTCACGCACATGACATTCATATTTGGCACTAATAAGCATTCCTATCTGAAAGAATTTTTCTTGGTTTTTGCAGCACTTTCTCTGTTTCCTGGAGTGAAGGAAGAGCAACTTGAGTACTTTTGCATCCCTTTTCCTACAGTCCCCCTGGAATTGTGTGTGTTAACTAGATCTAGTTAAGTGGTTAAAAGGGGATGAGCAAGTTTTAAAAGGAAACCTTTAAAGGGTCAAGACTGAAAGGATCAGTGCTGTTTCATCAGGGCAGGCTCTGATATCTCTACAGAGGTTCAACAAATGCAGTGATGTTGAAAGTTGACAAAGAATTCATTTGAATACTTCAAGTGATAGAATTGAGGTGTATAATTGCATTTCACTGGTTCGTTCTTTTTTTGCCCACTTTCTTTTCTTCAAATGTCTTAATAGATCATAGAAGTCTTTCCTGTGATGTTCTCCATCTAAACAGATACCAAGTACTTTCGTCTTCTAAAAGGCTTTGCTTTGTCTCTTTATTCTCTGTAGCTCTCCCCACTGGGTTCCCTACTGATTGCCTAAAACTCTGAACATCTTACTTTGAGTAGCAGGAAAAGGACAAACCAGCTAACAGTGACTTCTCAGCCTTTAACATGGAGTCTGCTACTGAATCACCATTGGGTGAGAGGTGAAGGACACTTCCAAAAAAAAATCCAACACCCCAAAACTAGTAAACAAAGGAAAAATAAAAAGGATTAAATACTTAAAGACAACTTGTGACCTTTGTGGAAAGGTACCTGTCTGTTAAAATTTTAATCACTCAAGCAGATAAAGCAAGAGGGTGGCAATTCTCAGATAATAGGCTTGTGTAATTGTCCTTTAAAATTGGCAAAGGCTTTGTTGCTCTGGGAAGGGGGATGTGCCCTTTTAGTTGCAGGCTGTGTAAAAGATAGGTTTCCTTTAGTGTGGTGGGTTAGCTTGTTTAAGAAAGAAATGAAAAACTTTTCTGCTGTTTGATTGTCACTTTAGCTGACTCTTTGGTGTAAATTGGGCTCCAGTGATGCTGTTGGTGGGTGCTAGCACCCAAACTGCAAGCCAGAGCCAGGTGAGAGGGTCTTCTTGAGAGGGAAGGGGGACTGCAGTACTGCACCACCAACCAGCCCTCATTTAAAGCTGATGATTCTCTGCTCTGAGAAATAAACAGTGGCAATAAAGAGAGTTGGGAATACAGATAAGCTTTGATACTGTAAAGTGAATATTCAATCCTGCTTTATTAGAGTAGACCCCTATGCCATTTTTACGAAGCTACACTTTTTTGTTCTGTGGAATTGTACAATGCTGTTGCAAGGAACAGGAAATTTCCCTTAAGTAACCTTCGGGTAAGAGTGGTTTCTTAGCCCTTTGTGAGATTGCAATGTTAGGGTACGCTATCAGCCAGCATTTGCTCATCCACTGTATTTGTTCTTCCAGTCTCCCTTTTCTTGGAGTGTAAGCAATAGCACAGAGAATTTCTTCCAACGTTGACCTGGAAAATAAAATTTATCTCCTTAAAATGCATACAGTATCTTACACTTTGACTTAATTTTACTGTTTCGAAAAATGATTGTGATTTCTTGTTCTTACATGTAGGAGACTTTTTTTTTTTTTTTTTAAATTTTGCCCCAGTTGGGTTGTAATTTCCTTACAAACTGAAGGGAGAAGTTTTGAAGTTAAAAATATAGATAATCAGAGCAAGGCTGTAGAAACAGTGCCTACCAGAAACCAACACTAAAAACCCAGCACAAATATCTCAAGAATGTTTGAGACCAGCAAGAGGAAACAGTCTAGGAGACCATGTTCATTATTATTAAATACAAAGTCAACTTCATGGAATACAAACTTTGTTTTAGATAGACAAGAATTTACAAAGAAGGGAACTTTTATAGCTATAGGGAGGAATGAGAGATTACTTGGGTTTTAAGCTTATTTCTGTCAGTGTGTCATTCTCTGCACCACATGAACAAGTATCTAGAAACAACCAGGAATCGGATGGTATTCCAGAAAGTTAGCAGTGTGTTAAGCTTCCAGGAGGAATGTTTGAAATTGCAGGAATTTCTGGATATCTCTTTTGCTGTTCTCTTAAAGAAAGAATTTGGATGTGCATTTGAATCTGGCTTTCTGAAAGTGAATATCAATATATATTTTTGAAATATATTGTAATTGTCATCGCATAGCTGACATTTACTACTAACATTTAAGAAAACCTCATGATCTAAAGAGAACAAATAACCACTGCTTACTGTTGGACCTGCATCAAAACTTTTGTCTGCCTCTCTCTCTCTAAAAAAAAAAAAAAAAAATGCAGTCGTCTGTAGCTGCCAGCTAATGTACAAACAGAACCGAGAGAGGGAACAGCTGCACTCTGAAAAATAGCATAGCTCAAAGGCAGCATTGCCCGACTTGGCTCCTCTGGTCTTTAGTTTCAGGCTAGAATTATATATTTTGGGGTAATTTTACATATGGAAGTAGGTTTTTCTAGGTGATCTGTAGGGTTAAAGATTTCTTGACTGAGGAGAAAAAAAAAAGTAACAACACGTTGGTTTTAAAAGTAACTTCATCCTGTTTTTTCTTAACTTTGTGCTTCTAGCATTTCTTACACATTTCTGTGACAGTCAGTGTTTGTTAGATTGTAAGTCCGGTATTCTGCAGTCAGCATCTCTGAAGCTACTTGGTGAGCGTATGTTGGCCAAAAAGGCTTTATGCCTGGTTCACCTGGATTATGAGGAATATAACCTAGAAATAGGTGGCCTAATAAAATACTTCTACTTGATGGACTTCTGCATTGCAGAAAGTGTGACCCCTTCGTTAAGGAGCAAATACTGTGTGTTGCATTTCAGTTAAGACTGCAGCTGAATCTGCACATGGCAGATTTCAAACAAGAGAGTAAATTGTGACTAGAATTAGGGAAACTACACTATCAGAAAAAAATTAAAGCAGTGAGTATAAAGTGTGGTAAGTATGAAGGTGTGCATTCGTGCAGCTTTTTGTGTGCATTGTGGCATGCCAAATATCACTCTGCATCTCACTGAAAGGTGTGTAGAGCTTGTTGTATGGAAGGAAGTTTTTTACCAACTAGAAACCCTTGACGAACCATCTTCTAGTGAATATAAATTCAATACTGCTGTAAAATCTGACTTCCAGTGACCACATTCAGTGATTCCAAGTTTTTGTATAGTATTATGTCCCTAAGCTGTTGCTGAGAACTGACAGCATTTTGTCTCCATTGCAATTGTATGTTTTGTTCCAGATGCCACAGGATACAGTATCATATTTTTGAACTCCACAAAAACAAGCTTAGCTCTTTACTTGCTCCAAGCCAAAAGAGTGTTTATGTCTTGTTTGTTATGTTTTAGCTAATGTGCTGTATTTTAGAAAGGGTGTAACACCAGCATTTTCTAGGTAACATGAATATAATTTGTCATACAGGAAAAAAAATGTGTAGATTGTCTTAATTTCAGAAGTGGTACCTTGCTTCTGGGTTCATGTTACAAAGCTCTGGTTTACTGAGGGAGTAGGGATTATTTCTCTCAGGAGCATATGTTGTTCTGTTTTCTGCATAAAACCTGGTAATTTTCAAGGGCAAGACAATTGCAACTTGTTTGCTGTTTTGGGGAACTTGCATGCTTGGCAACAGCAGCATCCAAAGTTTTACATTGGTTTTTGACACAGACACTAACATGCAGCCAGGATCTGTCTGTCTGTCTACTCCTTCACTGACACCTTGCTCCTGGGAAGGTGGTAGGCAGAATTTGTCCCCAACCTCGCTGCTCTGGGATCCAGCACCTCACCTGGCCATGGGGCACCCAGTGGTCAGAACAGTGGTCCTCATCACTGGGGGTAGTTTTGAGCATGATTTGTCTCGTGTACCAACATAAATGATCCCCAGTAGATGGGGAAATAGTGCTAACGTGGCCTTTGGTACTGAATCTTTTAATGGACATGGCAAAACAGGCATCTGAGTTTAGTAACAGCTTCTGTGAACATTGTGATAAACTCTCAGTTAATATATTAATGTATTTTGATAGTGTCCTAAGTGATTCTTGTGGGGGTCACATTAGGTAGTTTGGAACAATATGAATACTCGAAGTCAACATGTCTAACACCATCTTTGGTGGTTGCAATAACATTGTTTTTGCAGCACCTCACAATTTAGGAAGAAGAAAAAACAATCACGGAAGGCATAATTTGGGTTTAGTTTTATAGCTCATAGGATTTATTCCATAAATACAGAAGATGCTTCTCTGAAGAATGAAGGTGAGTCACTTTTTTCTTGTTTTCTTTTTATTTTAGTTGCAAGGTGGAGAAAAAAACTCCTGACACTTACTGGCAGCTTCTAGTTTGTTTTCTGTGAAAAGCATTTAAAAGCGTTGTAATGGCAACCGTGGTAGTGGCAGCACACAAGCAAGGTTGAAGAAAAGGGGAGAACATTGAAAGTAGCAAGACAAAGCTTTGAAGGTTTTCCAGAAATTGTAGCATTTTATCTTTATTCATATTTTAATTCGCCTTTTTTTTCTGTTGCTTCAGAGTTCTGGAACCATAGTAATTGACACATTTTGTCTGTACTTGGGTTTTAGCGTGCACTCAGTCATTTTCTTCTGGCATTCTGGAAGTCTAATGCATCCAGGGATAGGCACATCTTTGACAAATTAGAAAGCTTTTTAGTTTTGTGAAATGATATCAAGAATGTAATACTTCTTGTACTAAAGCTTCTAGTAATACTGAACAGCTGGAAAAAATTACAAATGTTTAAAAACCAAAATAAACAGAGCAGATGCAGGAGAATATTGTTTTGTACATGCCATAGCCGTGTCTTCTCTTAATTGCAGGCCATGGCCTGGTCGTGTTGGCTGGTGAATGTCTCCTGTAGAGTTGGAAGGTGGAGTGAAGGGTGTGAAGGAAAGTCAGCTTCCCTCAGGGTATGCCAATGGTGTGTGTTGGGCTGAGGAGGTTGCCCTGCCAGAGATGTGTTAGTCTGGTATTGCCAATGACTTACTTAGGAATAGCATAGTCAGCATTATCTGTTAAAATATTGAATTGTATTAGCTGAGAAATACTAGTTGGATAAATGCTGAATCATCTGTGCTGACAATTGCAGAATGACAGGAGATGCCATTGTAGGCTGTGTGTAACTCTTATGCTGTTGAACGCTACCACCAACATTGAAAATGGCTTGAAGGTTGTGGGAGTAAACACACAAGGGCTTTGGCTTATTGACCAGAGAAGGTGTTGATTCAGCCTTACCAATAGGGGACCTAAGCTATGTAAAAAAAAAAAAAAAAAAAAAAAAAAAATCCTTGCCTTCCTCCAGGAAGCATGAACCCCCTGCTCTGCAAGGTTCCCCATCTGCTCTGGGCTCTGACTGAGGGGCTAGGTGGCCAGCCTCTCACAATGGCACTGAGTGTGTTTGGACCAGTACCCCATAGCTCTGCGTTAGCTTTTTTGGAGGTGTGTTAGAATAAGTTGTTGTGTATTGCAGTGAATCTAGAAGTTGTGGACAAAGCCATGGGGGAGGCTGAAGAGGATGCTGTTCTGTGCAACACCCTGGATGCCTGCACCAGTCCTGAAACACACCCGTGGCGTGTGTCCTCTCTTCCCATCCTCAGTCATGGAGTTACAACTGGCAAGCTGATAAACAAACTGAACAAATTCACTGGCTTCCTTTATGAGATATGGAAGTAAACTGTGTATTGGCTAAATTAAGAATATGTAAACTATATTTACTTATGTTTATCCGTAACTTTGTCTTTGGATTTAGATGTAAATGTTGGGAGGCTGCACTTGTGAATTTTCTAAACAATTAATCTCCTGCCTGTCAAAAGGGACACTCTGGCCTTGATTATGATACCAGATCCCATCTGTCTAGCTGGTTTCACCATGCTGCTTCAAATTGTGTTAACACTTGAATGGGGAAAGTAAATGTTTGCTTTGTGTGATGATAATAAAACTGGGAATTTGGAATTCAAGAAAGTAGTTATGTTAAATGACCGAGCCCATTTTACAGATCCTGGAGAATGGTATTTGCAAAACCTGGAGATAGTAAACTGGATTAGATTTTGGAGATGGCTTTTAGGTCTGTTGAAAACTGATTGCAGCAGACTTGTTGATTTGAGCACTGCCAAGTTACCTGGGAGGGCTGTCTTTGTCTTTTGAACTTCACAGTTGTCAGACGTTTCTTTAGTGCATTATATGGAAGCGTTGAAAATATGTGCATCAAGCAGTAGCTTTATGGAAACATTTGTAGTATAAAGCTAAGAGTGAAAACACTGCTTTGTCATGTGCATCTTCCCCAGATGCCAAGAACCTTTGTAATACTGTGGTTAAGATGTTTTGTTTCAATTTTTTCCTGTATCTTAGAGCTGTTGACATTTTAGGAATTTTTGTGGCAACAATTCAGCAGAGGAGAACATGATTAGAGGCTTGGGATGGGGGAGACAACCCACATTCTGTATATACTTCTATTACTGGTTATATTTGGTATGTTGTTTAAAATAGCTTACCTTTATTTTCCCTTTCGATAAGCATAAGGGCTAAGCTGTTTGTTTTTGAATAGTAAGCCACACTGTGGGGGTTCTGGATATGTAATTACTGGAAAGTCTCTGAACATAATCAAACCTACTCTTTTGGTGTTGTCTGAGTTGGACCAAAATAAGCAGCTTTTAATAGCACATATCAGCAAACCTGCCTGTTTGAGTTGTTGACTTTCTTTCTTACACTTGAATTTTAAAATTCAACTGAAACTTCAAGATGATGTGGCATAATTTGCTGAAAACATGGGGGTGGGTTTTTTTTTTCCTGTTTGTTGGCTCTTGCTGCATTGTCAAGAGTGGAAAGTTGTAAATAAGCCAAAAAAAAAATCTGATGCTGAACCACTTCCAAATTTGATTTGTATGTTCAGCAGCAGAAACGAGGCACCGTGTTTGAAGAGATATTGCACCCCTCTCATGGGCATACTGGCCATCAGCAACAGTGTGTGGAAGCTGCCGTTTGCCAGAAGTCCGCAGTGAAGAAATTCGGTTCCCCTATTGAATGTTTGTGGATTAAGCCCAATTATTAGAAGTGGTCTAGCTTGTAATGTTTTCTTGTAACAAGTGATTTATTTATTTTTTTTTATGCAGATCACCATACGTCTTTTGCTATAGATTGAAAAGAGTAAAGATGAAGTGCAAGTTAAAGAGAGAAAAAAATGGTGCGAAATGTTTTGGAAGTATCTGAAGTAGGTTTTATTGAAATGAAGATGAGTGTCTGGCTCTTAGGTAGCTGTGGCTCTGCGGTGCATTTCATAGCAGTTGATGCCTTTGGGTGTTGATTGAGCTGTAAGGTGAAGGACTGGATTTGGGGGGGGATGATCTTGTGCTGAATCCTTGCTCTGTCTGTTTAGACATGTTGCTGGACCAGTAAGCTGTGAACACAAGTGGCAACAGTAATAGTATTGAAACTTTTATGTGCAGGTCTTTCAACTCCTACAGTTAGCTGGGGTGAGAACTCTCACCTCCTTCTTAGCAAATATTTTTTCATAATCATGGATCGCTAATTTTTTAGCCAGCAGAACTTGCAAATAGGTTTGAAGCTGCAGAGGGATGCTTTTAAGATAAGGTACTGAGGTATCCTTGAAGATCCAGTTCTAGGAACGTGAGCTAAGGGCTGAGCACCATTCTTGGACATGCTGCTTCACTTACTTGTTCTCATTCTCTCTGCTTCCAGGGTCACTTTGAAAGCTTACTTCCTTTTGGAGAGTTCCTGATCCCAACTTTCAGACTCTGGCAATACCGCGAGATTATGGAGGGAGTTGGAGGGGGTGGGTGTTGCCCAGGAGCTGAAATCCCTGCCCTTGTGTTTTCTTCCAAGAATATGCATGAATCCATAAACAAATAAAGATTACAGGTTTGTTCATAAATGGCTGTGTTTGAGGATGCTTTTATGGACACGAGCTGTACTGGGAAAAAAATAACCAATAATATCAGCTAGGTTGTCAGTCCACCAAACTGCAAGGAGAAAATTACAGAATGCTACCTGAAGAAATCTCAAGTGCTCTTTTCTTTCTCTTGAGCAGAGCTAGAGAGTTGTGAGCTATGGAATAAAGGCAGGAAGGACCAATCTCCTGCTATTGTAAGCAACTGTCTCCTATAATCCACTTAAAAAACATTTTAAAACTAGTTAGGTTTGTTTACTTTTGCATTCCTTCTGAAAGCTTGTTGCCAAACAACACTGTTCTGATGTTTAGAAAATTCCTCTCATTTCCAGCTGAAACTTTTCACTCCAGCTTCTTTATTCATCTTTGCTCTTGTGCCACAGTCTGTGTAGCTTAAATAGCTCTTGTTCCTCTGAGCCTGTAAAAGCTAATGTAGCCCTTTCATGTGACGAAAACCAGCACTTTTAGTTTCTGGCAGGACTCCCTCCTTTCCTTTGATGGTGCTAGTAACACTTCTTGCACCTGTTACAGAGGGACGTGCTCTTTCTGGAACAAAATGGACAGGAATGGTACACGGTATTTTATATATAATCTCTTGCAAGACTTTCTTCACTTCCTTTCTTCCACTGAGCATAACTTTCCTGATGCACACTATGCTCTTGTTTGCCTTTCTTAATATTTATTGTCATCTTTTTATAGATATGGACATGTTAATTGATATCTGTTGTTTCCAGGTGAAAAGCTCCTGTCCTATTAGGGAGTGTCCTTCAGTGTGTGGTTTTGTACTATTTAGCTTCACCTCATTTCTGTTATTCTGCTCCTCAGCATCACCACAGTTCTCCATAGACCAAATTGTAATCCTCTTCTGCTGACAGTTCCTTTCAGCTTCATGTCACCAGGAAGCTTCATTGTAGCTGTCCTAACCTTTGTCTCAGTAATTACCAAAATTATGCCATTCTGATTATAGACTGCAGCATGTCCAAAGTAAGGTTTGTGCAACTTTTGGTTCTTATTATACAGTTACAAACTTTTTTTCTGTCTTTCTCAGGTAGAAATGATTAATTTCAGAGCAGAGCACCAAATTATGTTGTGTTCTGGTTTGGTGTTGATCTAGAGTCATTATGTGAAACTTAACAATTCTGCATTTCTTAAAGTATCAGACTAAGATAAAACAAGCCCTTCCCTCTGAATTTGCCATTTTAGTTCCTTATAACTTCAAATGTATTTGTAAAATATGAACACACAATTGGAAATTATGTAAGTCTGAGATGGATGGTAGCAGGAAACACTCTAAGATTAATACTTAGAACTGGATAACTGCTACTGTTACTTTTCCCTTCTATTTTATGTAAGTGTTCTGCCCCACAGAAGACATCTGAAGATGGTCTTTGGCAGGTTATGTGTAATGTCCAGTGCATTCCTTGCACAACCCTGGTAGAGCTTGCAGGAGACCAAATTCAACATAAAAGGATGACATTCATGCATGGGTGATTATTCTGACTGGATCTTAAGGGACTTGTCAAGTCATTAGTTACTTCTTGAGTAGTAACATCAAATATTTGGAAATTCCCAACATTGTTATTTTTTTATTGGAAAAATCTAATAAATCAATGAACTACAGGTATTTAATCACAGAATTTTCAGAGTTGGAAGGGACCTCTAGAGATCACCTAGTCCAACTCCCCTGCTAGAGCAGGATTGCCCAGAGCACATTACTCAGGACTGCATCCAGGCGGGTCTTGAAAATCTCCAGAGAAGGGGACTCCACAACCTCCCTGGGCAGCCTGTGCCAGGGCTCTGTCACCCTCACCGTAAAGAAGATTTTTCTTGTGTTTGAACAGAACTTCCTGTGTTCTAACTTGTGCCCATTACCCCTCGTCCTGTCACTTGGAACCATTGAAAAGAGCCTGGCTCCATCCTCCTTCAACCCACCCTTTAGATACTTGTACACCATAATAAGGTCTCCGCTCAGCCTTCTCTTCTCCAGGTTAAAGAGTCTTAGCTCTCTCAGCCTTTCCTCATAAGGGAGATGCTCCAAGCCCTTAATCATTTTAGTTGCCCTTCGCTGGACTCGCACCAGCAGTTCCCTGTCCCTCTTGAACTGGGGAGCCCAAAACTGGACACAGTATTCCAGTTGTGGCCTCCCCAGTGCAGAGTAGAGGGGGAGAATGACCTCCCTCGACCTACTGGCCACACTCTTCCCTATGCAGCCCAGGATTCCATTGGCCTTTTTGGCAACAAGGGCACATTGCTGGGCCATGGATAATTTACTGTCTACTAGGACCCCCAGATCCTTCTCCTCTGAGCTACTTCCCAGCAGGTCTGCCCCTAACCTGTACTGGTGCCTAGCATTCTTCCTCCCCAGGTGCAGGACCTTGCACTTGCTTTTGTTGAACCTCATTAGGTTCTTCTCTGCCCAGCTCTCCAGCCTGTCCAGGTCACGCTGGATGGCAGCGTGGCCCTCTGGGGTGTCAGCCACCCCACCCAGTTTGGTATCATCAGCGAACTTGCTGAGGATACACTCTGTCCCCTCATCCAGGTCATTAATGAATATATTAAACAAAATTGGACCGAGTATTGACCCCTGGGGGACCCCACTGGTTACAGACCTCCAACTAGACTCTGTGCTGCTGATCACAACCCTCTGAGTTCTGTCCCGCAGCCAACTCTCAATCCACCTCACTGTCACCTCATCTAGCCCATACTTCCTCAGCTTTATTTTACTCAATTTAAAAAATATTGAAGTGATGTTTTTGACAAATCTCTGTTGAAAGGAGCTTAGTTTTGTTGTCTGCAAAATCTTGCAAAATCATGATAAAGAATAAGATTGCTGAACTAACTTAATGTAAGTAATTCTCTTCTGTCATGGCAGTTTCTTTGTATGTGGTTTGGGTTTGGAGATAGGATTGAAAAGTTTTGTACCATAGTGGGCTGAAAAGTCTTCTTGGTGGTTTGGAGCCATTTCAACAGTTGCTATAAGATCTGTGAATTTGTTGTTTTATTTTATGAATAAATACCACACATAAAACTTTAGTGTGTTAGGTGTAAGCTGCTTACCTTTCCCTTTCCATGTGCCAGATATAATGCATCTGAGTCTGGATATTACTGGCTGCCTTCAGAAGACTTTCTTTTCAGAAAAACATATGGAGTCATTTATGTGAGATACCAAAGTATCTTTCTTTCTGTCATTTAAAAATGTGATACACTTCTAACTGTTGACCTCTGTCTTCTCATATATTTTTGTATGTCTGCTAAAGCAAATGAACTGTTGCAATGAGGATAGATGTTTCTAGCTTGTAAAATCTGTGAGATCCAATCTATTAAGAAAAAGAAGGACTGCACATCTGCAAGAGAAACTTTGTGTAGAGCTTTAATGTGTGGGTGGTCTGTTTTCCCTCTTGAAGTTTTCCAAGGTTGCCAAAGTACCTGAGTGTTTTCTTGCAAAGGAAAGCTTTCTGATTTTTTCTTGTGCTGGAAGTAGGCAGCTTTTGTCCCTGAATTTGGAGATTGAGGGCGAATGAGGATGAGTTTCATGCTGGGCAAGAAAGCCCTCCTAAGAAGAGGTGCAAGTAGGTTTTGTGCAAGATCGGCCTAAATCACCCTAATGGGGATACAGCCACTCCGGGGCTACATCTGCTCTTGTTCCTCCTATTGAATTAAGCAATTGATAACATGGCAATGGGCTGCTTGGTAAGTAACATCTACTGTTTGAAAACTTTTTCTAAAATGCCTTAAGTATATTGGGTTTGCTTTCTTACAGCAATTGTTTATATCTGTTAAATGATAACAAGGTTGTCTAGGTGCTGAGAAGTGCACCAAGGGTTTTTAAGTACTCAAGCCATCTGCTCAGAACTGCTGAAACTGAGCTGCAGGTTTGTCAGATCAGGTGCTCCTGCTCTCAGTCCTGAACAGGCAGTTAAACCAGCTGGTAGTGCCTTACCCCATGCATGGAATTTTGTTAGGAAGTCAGTTTAGGTCATTTTGAAAGAAGTAGCTTACATGAACGATTGGTATTCCTAATATGATCATGTATGTGTAGGAAAGCGAATGTCAGACACATGTTTTTTGGAAGATACAGAGTTCAAGAAGCAACTTTTGTGTGACAATCTAATTGCGATGGAACCTGACATACATCCAGTGTGATGGATGGTGCTTGGTGTATTTACCCTCTGGAAATCCAGTCCTAATTTGCCAGGAGTTCCAGTGAGTGGATTCCCACTTCAGTTCTGTACTGTTCCCCCTCAATGATAAGGGCTGGAGGGGATTTGGGTTTCGTTTTAGTCTGATGTTCTGGGTTTTGATTAGTGTTTCCTTTGTGTTCTGCTGCTGCAGTGCAGTAGGACTCCGTGCCAGGACTCCTTTTAAGAGTCTGAGCGGAGTAAAGCAGGTCCACAAAGTAAAAGGAGGATAGCATGTATTAATACCATGGCCTTTTTATTCTCTCTGGTCACCTTCTCAACTGTTGCTGAGCATGGATAGCCATTGAGTGCTTGCCTTGAACAGAATGGGTGGCGGATCAAGACTCAAGGTGGAATAGAAATCGGAAGATTCCACCAGTGCCTCCTTAGCATTGGTGGATTTTGCTGACACTCCTGAGTCAATGTATTTTCATCTAAAATGGCTTAATATGTAGTTGTCTATGCCAAGCAATGCAGAAGAGGCCAGCCATCTCTGTATCTGAAATTCTTCATTTTATTCTAGCCTGAAACTGATAGACGTAAGCAAACTGTGAAAAATGACCCTGTGTCATACTTCAAACTATTTTATTTGAAGTTGCATTGAAGTAGAATTCCAGTAACTTTCGTGATACTTCTCAGAGCTCAGAGGAGTAAAAGTGTTACAGTTCTTCCATAAGAAAGCCGACTGACATTTTTGCCGCTCAGTACAGCACTGGAGGACAAGTCAGCTTCTTGCCTCTTCCCTTAAACTATACCTTTAATAAGGTTATTTGCAAAAAGTGTACCTGAGTAATTGGCCTGTTAAGGATTAAGATGCTGGAGGATATAAAGAAATTAAACAGAGGCAGTTCTTTCTGATGGACAGTCATGAGGAAGCATTGCTCAAAACGTGTGGTAAGGTTAATGGAAAACAGTAACTGGAAAAATATGTAGTCTAGAGACTTTTCCCTCAGCTAAGTTAGTAAAAGTAATGAAGAGGCCCGTATTTTCCGTTGTATTTAAATTTTGCTTAGAGGGTTTAATGGGGAGTGGTATGAACTGATTGTATTACACAACAGAACTTCAGGAGTACAAGACAAAGGAGGTGGCTCCACAGCTTAAACCATAAGAACCAGGGAGAGTCACTGCTTTACTTATTAACTGGTAAGACAGACAGGAAAACAGTGTTTTTTATTGCATTTAGTTTCATATCCCAGTGCAGAAGTAAGAAGGGTAAACTGAAGAAGGTTGGAGAGCAAACACCACCCTATCCATATGCATCTATATGCATCTGGATATGTCTGGATTGAAACCTGTTGATCTTTAATGCTTAAGGTTAACAAAAATGACTGAAACGGTAGGAAATTCAGGATAGGATCTTCTGGTTTTTAGATCTCGTATTGTCATGGGTATGCCATATGACTCAGGTGATTAAATACATCTCAACCTCAACATGTGTGAATGGATCTTGAAGAATTGCCAAGACAGCCTTCCCAGGCAATGTGACTGACTGCGCACTTTTAGCTCAGGGAGAAATGGGTAATTTTGTTTGGATTGCTGAAGCTGGATAGAAAGCTTTGTTCTAGTACTTGCAGGCACTGCGGGTGTCTAAATTTGCAAGTTCAAACAGAAATATTGTAAAGCTGTGTGGTTTATACCATGTTGCAAGGAAGACTTAGGCATGCAGTGAAAGTGAGAGAAAGTAATAGCAAGATCCTGGGTTTTAAGGGTCTCTACGGAGATCCACTGTCATTCAGGAAAGGGAGAACACGTGGCTATATCGGTCTGAATATGTGCAAGTATGTTTACCATGTAAAAGCTTACTGGAGTGGCAGAACGCTATAATTCTACTGAAGATTAAAAGAATGAGAGAATAATCTGTAGTCACCTTAAGCTTTCTTTAGTTAATTTAGTAATTCATGTACTAATCAGGATAATGAGCTCAAGCAGAGTACTGTGCCTAGTGCAACGAGATTGATGCGCTATCAGTGTGGCTTGTTTCCAGGACTAGCTGGATGTCTCCTGCAGGACTTTGCTGGGCAGTGCATATGTGACCTGAGAGCTTTCTGGTTGTCTGCCCAGGCTACACCTCAGTTCTGATGAGTGCAGCAATCGTTGCATAGGAAAAAACAGTATTGTGTTTAGTTTGTCCTAGGTACAGTCTGCCTGTCTTTGGCTGTATGTTTGAGTTTGCTGGAATGAGGAATACCTTTATCATGGCCATAGTCTGCAAATCCAGCCTTCACAATGGGTAATAGGAGTGGCTGTTTGGGTCTCTCTGTAACTCGTTCGATTACAGGGAATGATGGAAAGCAGTTGAGTTGATTAGCATTTATCCACTGCTTGTCCTTGGAAAGAGCCTCTGATCCTAAATCTTTCTGCCTCGCATCAAATTGTCGTACCTCTGACCAGATAGCACTTCTTGTGCAAAAAAAACTTGAAAGGTTTCCATATCTGTATTCATGACATAGAAATTAATGTTTAAAAATTATTATATGTGGATTTACTCATATTTGCAGAAATTGGAACTCTAGTAGGTAGAGAGCACAGTAGAGATTTAATGCTTGTTGTAACAATCTTTAAAGTGTTTGAGTGTATGCAACTTCTGCTTTTGCATTCTTGCTTCCTTACATGCAGGGAGAAGGACTTACAGCAGTGAATCTGCATCAGAAGTGATGCTTCTGTCAAACAGGTGAAGGCCTCCACACTTGAAACAAGATTTGTTCTCTTTGAAAGTTGTTATTTCTTCGTAATTAGTTTTTGTTGTTTTGAGTGGCATGTTTATTCCAGAAAATGGGAGGGCTTTGAGTGCAATTACCTTTACTGCTGTTTCTCTGGAAATTGTTACTGTATGAAGCCAGCAGAAAGTTTTTCTGGTATTAGTGTGCTGGTTGCAGTTGTTTGTGGTCAAAGGGGTTTGAAGATCTACAATAAGATGAGAGACATATGTTGGGCTTTTCATAGTTAGGCAATGGAGTAAGAGGCAGTAAACTGTGCCGCGTGCTGGAGCCCTCAGGCTGTGGGATTTCATGCATGTGCTTGGAGGTCTTATTGTAGATTCAAATAACTTGCCTAAAACATAAGTATTGTATAATAATGAACAATTTTACTTCACTTAATGCCTCCTCCTAGGAGGAGGAATAATTTGAATCCTTTATTTAGGGAATACCTATCAATAATAATGCTGTCAAACTCTTGTATTCAGGAGGTGGTGGGAAGAGGGGGTTGAATTGGCTCTTGCAGGAAAGAACTCACACAGATGTGGAAGGAGATACCAGGAGATCGAGCACCGGAGAATGTGATACTTGCAGTTGTGGCAGGTCTTCTCAGAGGTGTAATACCTTCCTTCCCTTTTCATACCTCCTGGCTACACTCTGTGTACATAAGTAATTTTACTCACAGTGACAGAGTTACTTTAAGGGCTGTGATGGTTATCTCATGGCCACTAGTCTTCTAGAGGTACAGGCTCCAGGGAAGCACGGGAGTGTTTTTTGCCATTGGAAATGGTTAGGAACAGTTATAAAACAGACACTTTCTGTTCAGAGGGATGGAAAAAGAGGCAGTAGTTAATAACCTGAGAAAGAGAGAGGAAAGAGAAGCCTTTATGTTAGTCCCATTCTTTCTTCTATAGGCAGAAGATGAGAGAGGAGGAATGATTAGTTGAAGTCAAGAAAGAAATGACCTTTCGAACTTTCTTATTTTGCCTTCTTCACAAAAAAAAAAAGTCTTAGAGAAGTGATTGGTAGGTTTGCAAGTGAAGACAAGTTGTGCCTTTTGATATTTTCACCACAAATATCTCAAGTCCCTTGTCTGGGGGTGCCGCAAGTTTTATGCATGCGCTCTGGTCAGCTCTGGAGGCAGTGAGAGCCCCTTGACGTGGGCTGGAAAATGCTGTGGCGGGCAGGAGCTGGATATGTGTCACACTGGCTTCTGGTTACTGCCTTTCAGATGCTTGTCTTGTTATAGATATGTCTTTGCGGTTTCTTTAAAAAGGTATGCATGTTTATAACTGTTAGAAATTGGGTGCTTGGGCTTGTCCCACAGATTTAGATAGTTTGGTTTCGAGTTTTACTTTCTCTGCTAGATGCTTTGTTGTACACACATTCTTGTTAGACTTCAGAGATAGGAATGCTTATATTAAAAAATAAAAATGTAAATACTTAAGAAATTATTTTTGTTTGCAAATCTGAAGGTTATTGTCTCATATCTTGTACTGTCTTAACTGTGGATACTGTATCAGAGAGGGTTGCCCTGAAAATGAAAGGGATGAAATCTGTAGTGCTCTACTGGGTATTGATGTCAGGTAGAAGCCATGTGTTTGTGCATCAGTGGCACTTCTACTGTGGTAAGGCAGAAGTACTAGAGCTGTTCTGGGTTCAAGTATGAAAAAAATGTTCCATTTCTGGCACAGGTCAGATGAAGCAGAGTATTATGGAAAGTGGACTAGGGTTTGTTTTTATTAGGTAACGGTTACCACTGGGGGGGAAATAAAACGTTTGCTAGCTAAGATGACTCATTTTTGAGAGCAGGACTTCTTATTAGCTCTGCAGATGTAATCAGTATTTCTCTTCTCGGATATCTCGGAGATCCTGTTTTCTTTGCTCTGCAGCTTGTACGTAACCTCCTTATTTAATCCACAAGGTCAGTAGGGTACTACACCAAACATTGTTTCCTAGGTTGCTCTCATGAAACATGTGCACACTTCAGTGAGATTTATGCCCTCTATCACTGGTAGTTCTTCACGACGAGGTAAACAAATAGTTTCTCACTCGGGTAGTCATTCACTGCTATTGCTTGCACATTTGATAAGAGAAGACTTCCGTTTTGCATACATCAGGTATTACTTCCTGAAAGCCTACAGCACAAGGCAAAGGTTTGATGTGGAAAGTACTGGTTGAAATGGCCAAAGCTCTTTCAGTTTCTAAGCAAGTGGAAGTGGGACCTTCAGACAGGAGGCAAGTGCCGCTGTTGGTCGTAGGCGCAGCTGATCGTCTGTCCCCAGCTGACATTGCTGTAAGGCTGAAGGAGACCAGCTGAAGGCCACGGGGTAGCCTCCTCTGATCAGACCCAAGTGGTGGTACAAGGCCACACCTGCAGTGCTGGGACACCACAGAGCATGCAGAGGTGTCCATGGCTGGTGAGGGCAGGTGTTCCCCATATACAGGACCAGGGCAGCAGGAGCATGTCCCCGGACAAGACTGTCGTGTCAGCAACACAGCATGCCCCAGTGTGCTCTGGCTCTGTAAGCATTTTAGCCCAAGTGCTGGCCTATCATCAAGGTGATCTTTCTTTTTCCAGGTGTGGCAAAATCTAAAAATGAACGTGTTTAAGGGTTTTCTTGCTTTCCACCAGCTTTATGGCCAGCTCTAATGATGCTCAACACTTATTATGAGAAGAACTTGTCAACATGAGGGTGGTTCAACAGATGCAGGAAAGAAATGCTGTTCTGAAGAAAGAACTTCTGATGGAAATGAAATGCAAAAGTTCTACTGGAGACCTCTGGAAAAAATGTTTTTCTTGTTTCTGGTACTAGCGGAGTTTCAAGATGTAAAGATCTGTCAGCAGATCAGTGAGGAGTTAGTGCTTGCAGAGACATATGCTACCATTTGGAGAGACTTAGATGTGAAATTGCTAGTTCAGATTCACTTGATCTGTATTTAAGAATAATCTGAAATATAAAATCTGTGATACTTAAATGCAAAGAGAGAACTGGAAGACCTAGGAACCTTCTAAAAATTCTCTGAGCATCGTCTTTGTTGTTTGTGTTGAAAGGGCAGATGCGAAGTATTTGTATTTCTTGCCTTGTTTTAAAAGCTAAGTCCAGGCGAAGGCAGGAAGTCCCTGTGCACTTCTTTGTATATCTGTCTAAATCATCATGATAATGTAGGAAATTGCCTCTACTTGTGGAAAAAAAGACGGGAAAAAAATCTACAGAATGCTCAAAAAAATTAAATACAACAAATAGAGTTCTTTGGGGTTTAAGACGTTGTAGCCTTTTTGTCTATGCCAGTCAAATACTTCCTCCATAAGAAAGTGTCCTGGTTTGAGGTAAAACAGAACTAATTTTCTGTTCAGTAACTTTACTTTTTAGCTGGACCTCTTCTAACTACTGAAATGAACAGCATATTGTGAAGACAATGTTCGCTCTTAGAGTGATAAGACCTCTTTTTATAGTTGATGCCACGGAATGATGCAGAGAGGCTCTTGCTTATACTTATTGCTATAACACCCAAGGCAGATAACTTTACTTGCTCCATTGGAGGGTCAGAAGTGGAAAAGTGGAAAGGGGTCCCACCTGCCGGGAGGAGCGGACAGGACAGGTGACCCAAAACTGACCAACAGGGCATTTCATCCCATCTGCCTCATGCTCAGTATAAAAGCTGAGGGATCAAAGGGTCAGCCTTCTTACTTCAATGGCTGGTGTCCGAGGAGGACTCTGTCTGTTCGTCTGCCTTTGATCCCAATCCTGAATGCAAATCAGGAATCCAGTTCCTGTCTGTCACTGAGTCCAGCCTGGGACTGCCCCAGTGCCAGCCAGTGTCGCGATTATCAACCTGGAAGCTTGATGTGGTTTTGTATATATTTCATTATTTTCTTCTCTCTCTCTTTCTCTCTCTCTCTTTCTCTCCTGCCTCTCTTTGAAGAGAGGTAAGGGACAACATCTGTCATTCCACCTAGTGGCTGGTTTGGCCCAAACCACAACAGAAAGGAAGAGTCTTCAAAAATCATGAAGATAAATTTCGCAGAAATGTAAATATGGGAGGAAGACATATCCAGTCCTTCTCTAAAACCTTGTTTTCATACAAAGCATGACCAAAGATGGTAACAGATTTCGTTACAAGTCACACTTTGACTTCTGATGTAGACTTAATTTTTGGAATGTAGATGTGCTATTCCACTTCAGAAACGCTTAATTGCAGTGACCAACATGAGGTGTGACTCAATGGCTATTGACAAAATAGCAGTTTTAAATTATAGCTGTTATTAACTTGCTACAGAGGTATGTTGCTGGTGTCTATTTAGAATCAGTCACTACCTGCTGTCCTTTTGACTAAAATATTTGATGTTAAGTATTGTCTGTGACCAAATGGAAATTAGTCCAAATCCATAGTTCAAAGGCAGAATTTTTAAAGACTAATCCTGAAAATGAGTTGGACAAGTAATACTTGTAAAGTCTAATAAACAGCGTTATCCTGTTCAGCTTTTCTTGGCTATTAGTGTTGCTGGTATCAAGTATAGTCATTTAAGGAGTAAAATTTGTTTTGGTTGTTAAAATCTGAAAAATCCTCGGTCTTGCAGAGATAGACCAGTATTTTATGTATTTAAATATTTGTTAGTTTTGGCCTAAGCAGCAGTTGCTACATCACCAGTGTAATGTTTGTGCCATCTAGATTTAGAATCATTGTAAATACTTAAATACATTAAATTACTCAATTGTGTAGGTCAATAGTCAAGTTTAAGCTTGTGTTATACATAATTTTCTGTTTGATATGTATCAGCATGCTCTTCATACTGATGCAGTGGTAATAAAGGAAAGAATTGCTCCCGATACATGTGAACAGAAAAACGGTGACATGACATTTATCTCTGTGCACAGTCTAGTTTTGAACAGCCACATTTTTTTAGGAGGAAAATACAAATTGGAGAGAGTATCAGGGAAAAAATGCAAAAATTATTTTAGGGCTGGAAAAAATACTTTGCAATGTGAAACTTGGTATTGGTTTAGCATAAAGAAGACTGGGACATAACTTGATCATAGCAGTCAAGTACCTTTACAGGGAGAAAATACCAAGGAGATTACAGTATGTGAGAAAGTCATAACAGGAAGCAATAGCTGGAAGCTGCAGTCAGATAAATTTGAACTGGAAATAGCAACGATAATGAGATTATATGGAGAACTGGGGACAACCATAAGATATGTGAAGAGAAAAATCTGTTGTGGAGAATCTGTCTGTAACAAGGTCAGTATCAGTAGCAAGTTCTTCATTAAGAGTTATATCATGAGAAACATTTTGGCTTTCTTATGCTGTTTGTGTAGAAGCTGTGGAAAAACCCCACATTTTTTAATTAAGGGAGGAGACAAATGTTCTGGGAGATTATAAAAATGTAGGACGAAAGCATTTCTTGTGGCAAGGACTCAAAGATATGTCTTTTTCTGGAAAAAAAAAAAGTTCTGATTTCTTTGGTGAATGGTACAGTTGTAATAGCACTCCAAAAATAAGTCAATTTTTTACAACCTCATTGTGGCACTTTAGTTTTGAAATAAAGCTGGCTGTAACAGTCATTGTCAAAATGGACTTGAGCTGGTTTGAGCAGTATTAACTGCTTTGCTTTTGGCTTAAAAAATGGCAGCTGTCACTGAAAGCAAGCAGACTCCATAAATACTTGGTAAATACTCTATGGGTGGAAGAACTGGGCAGTAATTGAGGGGTAAAAATTCGTAACCTGTTGTACAGGACCATGATATGAGAATAACCTCTTCTGGCCTTTGGGAGGGGAGCGAAGGGAGATGCTTTCTGATTTCAGGCAAGAATCTGAACTTTATGCGGCATTTTTGGCCTTGTTTGTTCACTCTGCATACTTTGCCCAAGGGTTAAACACTGTGTGCTTGAGCTGGATACTTGTCCCTTTACAAAATACAGGTGCTGTGAGGCTTGGGAGTATAAACAACTGCAGATAATAGTTTACTCGTGACAAGGCCTTGAACAAGTAGGTTGTGTGGGAGCCAGAGAGAGGAGAGCTCCTGGGCTCTAGCAGACTTTGTTGCCAGCAGACCTACAAAGCTGTCATGGAAAGGAGTTCCCCTTGAGTCCTCCAAACAAGCAGTGTGAGTTTTCACTGAGCATGTTTTTCAACAAGAATGGCTTCCTATCTGTTTTTTCTCCCACATGATCCCCCTTCAAGATGATTGTCCCTTTTGACTGCAAGGGAAGAAGAAAGGTTGCAGGTGCAACATGATTTGGGAGACGCAGGGGCAAGGGAGGTTGCTTCACTGAGCCCAAACCTGATGGAGCCAGGTTGTGTTTTGCAGATAGGGGCAGAGAGGGGAAGCAGGCTGGGGAGGTGGCAGCTAGAGCCAGGGAGGCCGGCAGAGATGCTGCAGAGCACAGCCAGCAGGCAAGGGCTGCCTTCGGCCACACCAGCCAGCCAGGTCTTGCAGCTGACAGCGGCAGTGGAGCGGGATTGTCCCAGAAGTGGAGCCAAGTGACCAGAGAAACAATCATAGCAGCTCCTGGGAAATTTTCCTACGTGCCAGGAGAAAGCTTTGCTTGTGCTTTTCTTGGATCCCTGTCTTGAGCTTTTCGTAGAAAACAGCAAGAGGGTTAGCATCAGATTGAATTTGGAGTTTGACCTTCTGAAAAAGGGAAGTTGGAAATCAAAAAGCAAAGTATGTGAATTCTTGTGGTTCAAGAGCAGATATCCAGTTTAATATTATATACCTCCCCAGAACACTGCATATTTCCAGACAGTTCTAAACCAGTGCCACATATCAACTTCGGTGTTAGTGCCCTGTGTCTGCATTGGCCTTGCAATGCTTGTGCTCTCTTCAGATGGATGGCAGTCAGTCTTTTCTCCTAACGGTAGCGGAGCCTTTTATACTGCTGCTGTTAATGTTTTGAAGAACAGGACTAAAAAGACTCATCGCTCAGCACTTCTGCCTATGTTCCTTAGTGTAACGTAGCAGGAAAAGGAGACTAGCCCTCTGTCCTAACTGAATAATCCAAGCAGCTCTTCCTCAGTATTGCAGAAAGTAGGCTTTCACGCGTCAGCAGTAACATGCATATGCCCAGCATTACCAGTGTTAGCTGTGAGCTGGTAATTTGCTCAAAGATAGGCTAGAAAAGTAGTTTTGCTTCAGATAACCACCAGAATGTCACTAAACAAGCTAATTTTCTATATAGAATGGTTTTAGAAAAACAAACACACTTGTTCTTGTGAATGTGCTGTTAAGTCAGATGTGACAGGTAAGAATTTGGAAAGAAATGTTTTGTTATTTTAAACTGTGTCACCTGAGGCACAGAAATGGTTTTTCTGAACTAAGAGATGCAGTTGCTTCTCACGCAAACACCCTAAAAGACATGGTATAGTGTCTCTTCCCAGCTTTACATGGAAGTTAATGAGGTTCTGTAGTGTTTGATCATCTCATTTGAATGTGTGTGCTTTGGTTACAGAGTATGAACTGGTTCCGTAAATTTTGAACCTGTTTATTTTGAAACTGACACTTGCTACTTTGGAGAAAAAATAATGCCTTAAAATTATGGTTGGGTTTACCATGGTTGATGGGCATTGGGATATTGTTGTGTGGTTTGAGTATTTTATTGTGAACTTTGTGATGTGTTTACATTTTCACAGAGGACTCTCAGGTCACAAGATGCACATCCCCACCCTTGTAATAACCCAGCCTTTTATTCCCGTAAAGCTGGAGACTTAATAGGACAACCAGTTTATTAATCCAAGGAAATTTGCCATGTTAAAGCTGGAGGAAAGAGAGGCATTAATGCCTGCATTTAAATAATGGGTACTAGAAATGAGGCTGGATTTAGTTACTTTTATTGGACAGTGTCGAGACAACAAAAGAAGCTAATGGACTCAAGCTGTGCAAAGGAAAGTATTCACGTGGACAGTGCTGGAAGGCTTCTTGCTCTCACCCTCTGCTTGCTGAGATCTGTACTTCTGTCTCAGCTCTTGTTTTTTGAACAAATACTTCTGGAAAAGAAGGTGGAGCTGGTGCGAACAAATCTTTTGGTATATTTTTGTTAGACATTAGGAAAGAGAATGGTGATTTTTTTTTTTTTTTTTTTCTTTCTGTAAGAGCATAACTGTGGCTCCTGTGGAGGATCTCATGAAGCAGAATGTTATATAGCACATGTCAGCCAGGGTATCACCCCTAAAGAGGCTGGGAGAAGAGCCTGTTGTGATTTGTTAAAAAAACAATCAGTATCAGAAAATGTCTGAAATTGGTATTTTATCTGTATTGAATGGCTTGACTGTATCAGCAGCTGTAAATAAGTAATTTAGAATTTTGCTTCAGCTAAAACGAATGTGTGCTTGCTATGGCTTCAGCTAAGATGGGTATGTGCTTGCTATGCATTTGAAAAGGGATAGTGTTAGATAGGATATCAGACGAAAGCAACAATTGGAAGTACCGAGCTAAGATAACCACAGGAGTGTAAAGAATGAAGAAGCCACAAGAAGGACATGGTGAGAAAGACTTCAAGCCTCCCTCCAACGACTACCGGGAAGACCCCTGAGGAAGCATAGTGCCTGTGCCACTAGAAGGGAGGGGGTGTGCTTGGGGGTGGGTTGCATTCCAAGAACTCATTGATTATGTAACTGAGGGTGGGTTGTGTTCTGAAAACTCATTGATTATGCAAATTATGTTCCAAGAAGAAACATGAATAAGTGTAAGGAATACAAAATAAAAACAAGTGTTTGTGAAGGAAAAAATGAGCCACAGGAGGAGAAATCCCCTGTGTAACTCCCAGCACTGTAATAAATATTCTTTGCTCCACCAAATTTGCCCCGGACTAAAATTCAATATAGTGAGTGTGTTTCTCACAGCAGCTAAAATCCACACCCCCCTGTCCCCAAACTGCTTCTCTCTCTCATTGGGAGTAGCAGCCTGTCTCCATTTTAATATCTTTTAGCAAGTCTGTTCCATCTTCCTTCCATGTGCTGTGTCTAATACTGCTGTGGGGTTTTTGTGGGTGTTAAGGATTTCATGGCTTTCATTACATGTTCTTGCACTGCCTAATAGACCGTTCTGCTCCTCAGTGTCTTGTAACAGCCACGCTCTGTCCCAGGTTTAATGAAGATTGGGATCCCTCAGGATCGTGGCAGGTTTTGGAGGAGGAGTTGTGGAAGTTTTGGTGATCATTCACACCTCTTAAAGGAAGGCAAAGGAAGCCTCCTGTAGGCAGAGTCCAGCCTATAGGTTGCCTATGAGACATACTTCAAATCAAAATTGAGAAGTTGACACGAGGGCTGTCCTTTAAGAGAAACCCAAATTGTTGTCAGTGACGGCAGAAAGAAGCTACTAACTGTTTCTGTGTTGTTGCATCAGAACTTTCTGTGAATCAGTCTCCTCATATGAGGTGCAAAACAATATCTGGAGATATTAGGCAAAGAGAATTTTTAATTACATGCATTTTTCAAGTTTATTGATTTGTTTGAGTGGCCTTTATATTACCAGGAATAAAAAGAACCTTAATCTATCTTCTGAAGAAAAGTCATTAAAACGAGACAGTTGGGAACAAATCAGCACATCATCTGTATGCTCAAGGCTTTGAGGATAAACAACTACTGAAATTCAGAATGTATGAACTAGTAATGGCATGACTGTTGCACATCTTACTGTAATGTTTCAATATGATCGCATTCCACATTTATTCTACACACAACTTTTCTTAAGGAGCTATTTAAAACTTGGATTATGCTTTTACCATCCCGTGGTACTGCCATTCAGCAATAATGAGTTCACATAGTTAAATTTTCAGTACTTAAAATAACAAAACAAAACCACTGGAAAAAAAAATGCAAACCCCAAAACAAAACTTCTGTTAATTGAATTCAGATGTCTTGTCTGGAGAACATTCAGTTAAACAAAAATAGGATACTTTTCGGTTCAACAAAAAGTGTTTTTTTTTATTTTATTTTTAATTTCTTTGTTTCTTGTTGTATAATTTTGTTTCTTATGTGTACTGAAAACTGCCTGGCTACCCCAGTATCAAGCTTTTGTCTTGCTTTCCTATTTTTCTGCTCAGTAAAAAAAAAAAGAGGTGGTGTTCCCAGCTGTAATTTCTATGTCTAGCTTGAGAATCTGTTTTCAAATAGATGTTCACTGTTTTTATGAGTCTTTATAAATTATAAGACTTTAGAAGGAGATCACTCAAAGTTGTTAACACATTCTGCAGTCTTTAGATTGCAGAAAATAATATCATTTATAAAAATGCACATTAACCTTGTTTTTAACATGATGCCAGAAATGATATCACTTTATGAAAATAATGGTATGGCTGGGAGAAAGAAGTGAGTAAAAGTGCGTGTGTTTAGTTGTAATAGCGCCATTTGAAGCTGCAGACATCTGATAGTTAAAATATTAGTGATGTTTCCCTCACCATTTTCATGAAAAGTAGTCATCCTTAATTAGTTGTTCTGTTGTCAACCTGGGAAGGTCAACGAGAGCTGGAGATCACTGGGCCGTATAGTGTGCTGTCAGGACCACTGCCAAGGACCAAGGAAGGAAAATCGGGAGATGGCATGTATTGAAAGCATCAGTGATAGATGCCAAGGAGCATAAGTAGAGAAGCAGGAGAATAGGTGCAGGACTCTGTGTTGCATCAATGATGCGGGGGAGCAGGCTGTCCTTGGCTTCATCAGATGCCAGTGTAAGACTGGTCCCAATGAAGCAGAAAAGCAGCAGGGTGGGAGAGGAAAGCCTCCAGCTGGAGGCTGGCATTCGTTCTTGCCTCTGCAGCAGGTGCTCTGGTGAGCTGCTTGGTTAGGTCAACATGTTTGCAGGTGATTGCAAACTGAGTATTCCTTGTCTTCTGGATGCTGAAAGGATAACGTTTTGGTCATATTTCTGGAAGCTTTAGGTGTGCAAACGGCACCAGATGCGTTTCAAGCGGGATGCTTGTCTGCCCTGTGTGCGGGGAGATTGTTTTATGGACTGCTCCATAACTCCAGCAGCTGCTGTGGACGTGTGTGCAAGTATTAGATGCTTGCGAATGCTCTTCAGTGGCATGTGTACCTTGTCCTGTCCTACTAGCAAGAGGGCTTGTTGCCCTGAAGAGTCTTCCTCAGATTAATTACTCCTGTGGCCGTGGCAAACTCACAGTGGCTGCAGGTCTGAGAGTTCCTGTAGGAACGTGGTGCCTCCGTGTGACGCAGAAATTCCTGCTGGGTGCCTGTAGGTATGGCGAACATGCGTTTTTCCCTGGTGGCCTTGCACAGGGGTCCCTCGTGGCCACGCTTGCAAAATGCTGCTGTGGGGCTGCCAGATGGGGGCCCGCGGGGTTTGGCTCACGCAGGAGCTGGTGAGGAAGCTGTAATGGGCCCTTTGGAGGAGGACGTGATGGCTCCGCTCAGCTGGGGACTTCAGTTTCTGTGTTGAGTAGGGTGGCAGCTGAAGTGCTGGTGGGACTGTAAGGCTGAGTCGATGCTCACCTGGCTTGCATTGTACGCTTGCCATGACAAGAAGCTGTCAGGAGGTTGAGTTTGGTTTGTATTGCAAGTGAAGTGTATCTGTAGCGCTTGAGCAAAAGCTGTCATTCTTAACTATTGTATGGTTGGGGTTGGGGTTCGGGGCTTTTCGTTGTTGTTGCATTAAAATGGCATTCATAACAGGTGAAGAAGGTGCAGGATTTTCATGGCTAAAGTGTTTACAGGAAATGTAAACATATGATGGAGTATGCTGGAAGAGCAATTTAGCTGGCCTTCTGTTTAATTTGGCAAAATCTCAAATATCATTGAGTGGTAGCGGGTTATTCAACTGTTGCTTTGAATGTTTTCTCTCTGTACTGTTTTTCCCTGTTATTGCTGATCAGGTGAATGACCGAATCGGGAGGAGGTTAGAGAGAAGCAGATCAGCAGCAGTAGTACAGCTCTCCCGCTGGTCGGTACAGGATGCTCTCATCACACCAGGAGTATTTTTTTTTTTTCAAGCATTTTGCAGAATGGGGATTTCTGCTAAAGTAAAAGCAAGAGATTAAAGGAAAGTATGAATGTACTTGAGTTTTTCTAAAAGCAAAAATAGGAAGAGAAAGCAAACAGGTTTCAGTTTCCATAGAAACAAAGAGAAAAAAAAGAGACTACCTCAAAACAGCTTGTAATTCCTGTGTCTCTTTTGTAGCTTTAACACTTAACTAGAAGTCTTTGAAGTAACCAGTATATTGGGGGTCATACTTCCAAAATCCCTGGTTTCAATTCAGGGCTGCTAGAAATGAAAATAGTGTAAAGAATTGTATCTCAATGAATAATTTCACATGTGCCACATTGTAGTTTTGGAGCATTTAAAACTGCATTTGCTGAATCAGTCATAAACTAGTTCAAGTTTAAAAACACCATCATTTGTAGTGTCACACATTTTGCTATCAGCCATGAAAATGTTACTGTTCAAGTGCTTTACCAGATGCATGGAGAAGATGGAGGACCACTGCTGCGTGCAGGGAACAGCAGTCTTGCTGCAGTGGTTCAGCGCTCAGAGGTCGTGTTGAAAGCTGCTAGTGGAGCAGGTGGTTCGATGCTTCCCAGCCCCACTCAGAAGGAAAAGCGGCACCACTGAGGTTCAGCTCAGGTCTGGCCGCCACCGCTGGGCAAGGCGGAGGGAGGCTGCTGCCAGGGTGTCAGTCTGGGTGCTGATGAGTGGCACCAGGGGCTCAGCGATGCAGGTGTCACCTTTGCACCCAGGTACAGCTCAGGGCAGGTTTGCAGAAGGATAACCATGTGGATGACCATGTGCTGGTCACCATGGTCTCTCGCAGTGCTGAGGACGCTGCTGGTTTGGTATAGGGTCTGGTTGCTGGATGTGGTTGTGTGTCATTTAGGGTGTGCTAGAGTGCAAGACTGCAATTATAATCAGAAAACCTGATAATGTTTTATAGAAGCAAATTTTCTTTACTTCATTTAACCTGTGCTTTCCATTAGCACATATTCTTTATTGATGAGAAAAGTAGTAATGAGTATAATACATTTCATATACCATGGTGCTAAGCTATAATGGCACATGTACATGTTTAAGGAAGGTGTCTATTAAGGATCAGTACTCTGTTTTTGTGCAATGTCTGTTTTAATGCCTCGAAAGCAGAGAGGTAACGTCTTGATTGTATTTGCAGATGATTCTGAAACAAAGATATTGTAGAAGCCAGTATGGGCAGAGATACATTTCAGAACAATCTAGAAAAATGATGTTGACAGTAAATAGCAGGTCAGTTGTGGAAAAATATGGAACTGGCATAATTGCAGAAAACAGTTAAAATGCCAAAATTGCATAATGTTCTGAGTACTAAATAGCATACTAACAACGGAAGTCAAGTCAAAAACAGGTTGCGTGCCAGATTGCAAAGAAATAAAAAAAGACTGTAATTTCAGCTGTGTGAAAACACTGTTATGTTAGATGTGAAGATATTCTTCCATTTGTAATGGCAGAAATTTTCTAGTCTCTGAAGACATCATAACTGGGTTTCTGACATTTTTGTGCTGCCTTTATGAGTTTCCTGAAAAGTGTGAATTGCCTTCACTTATTTCTGTACTGAAAACAAATTTTGAAACTGTAAAATGCCTGTTTCTCCGTGATCGTTTTAACAGAAACCGTAGCTCCTCCAGGATATTGGTCAGCAGCTGGGAGAAGTAAAACTGCTTTCCCCTTTGTGATCTTTCAGTGACTAAATTATTCCTAGATCTTAGTTATACTATGAAATCACATTTCCCAACCAACCCTAACTACTTCTGACATACATTGCTGTCCTATTCTGTCTGGATGAAGCCATTGCTGACTAGCAATGTCATATAGCGTAATATAAATACATGAAAGTTCTTGAAGCTTCAGAGTCCCTTTTTATTTGCATGTTGTGCACTTACAGATGCATGCATCCTTTGGAAAGGGTGCCTTGACTGTCTGGTATTTTTATGTTAATATTGTCAGAATATTGCATGGAAAGGGAAGTGTTAGAAACATCCACCTTATAACAGCTCAGGTCTGTGCAGGAAATCCCTCTTTCCTTCAGAGGGGAAACTATTCTGTGTAACCAGAACTTAAGTAGCTGGAAGGTTCCAATGACTTCAGCACTGGCTTCCAGCAGAAATTATTTTAAAAGTTCATTTGGGTTCTTATGACCTGAGTATGTGTTCTGCAGAATGGCTGAGAAATTAACATCAGGAGTCTAGTTAAATGGTGGGTTTGTTTTGTCTTTTGGGTTTTTTTTTTCTTGCCATTTGTGGCTAGAGCACCGTTATCTAATGTGATGATATAACCTGTTTGCTTCTTGTGCATCGTCTGCCGTAGCCCCAGCAACGGTACTGATGTCAGTCAACGTATTGGGTCGGCTCTGTTGGATCCACAAGTTGGAGAAACAACTACATAAGTCCAAAAACTCCTGAACAACTGTTCATCTTACTAATATTTGTTTTTCAGCTCATTTTTTGTAAAAGAGGAGAGGTTGTTACTGTAATGTTTCACTCCACGTTTCTTGGGACTCATCTGCACTGTCCTTTTTCTGTGTTAGTTACCACAGTAACTTTGAATGTGTTTACATTCAAATGTGTCCAAATTACATGTCCAAAGAAGAGCAATGAAGCTGGTGAGGGGTCTAGAGCACAAGTCTTAGGAGGAGTGTCTGAAGGAACTGGGGTTGTTTAGCCTGGAGGAAAGGAGGCTGAGGGGAGACCTTATCGCCCTCTACAACTACCTGAAAAGGATGATGTAGAGAGGTGGGGGTCAGTCTCTTCTCCCAAGTAACAAGCAATAGGGCAAGAGGAAGCAGCCTCAGGTTATGCCAAGGGAGGTTTAGATTGGATATTAGGAATAATTTCTTCATAGAAAGGGTTGTCAAGAATTGAACAGGCCACCCAGGGAAGTGGTTAATCACCAGCCCTGGAGGTTTTTAAAAGACAGGTAGATGTGGCATTTAGGAAAACGGTTTAGTGGTGGACTTCACGGCGCTAGGTTGATGGTTGGACTCAATGATCTTAAAGGTCTTTTTCCAACCTAAATGATTCTGTGATTCTACAGTCTAAACCAAGGCTTGCAATTCCCAGGAGCTGTGGGCGTTGGCAGTTGCAAACAGTTGTCTCAGACTCTGTAGATGTGTAACTTCAAAAAAGTGATCCTGCTGTTGCTGGTAGCACTGCCAGATTCAGCAGTGATGCTGGAAGAGGTTGAGGATGTAGCCCAACCGCTTGAAGCAAAGCTGGGATTTTGCATGGGATCTGGGCTTCTCCTTGAGTCTGTGTACCTGCAGCAGCCCAGCTGCCGGAGTAGCCCAGGAGGCTGCAGCATAGGGCTGAGACTTTGCAATGTCACTGATGAGGTGCTGACATCCATGTTTCTGTTTGTTTGTTTTTCCTTCTCCCAGGGAATTCATAAGGGATGACTTCTCTTAGTTAATAGCTTTCAGTCGTGGTACTTAAAATTTGACTAAACATTCAGCAAGTGCCATGAGAATACATGGTGAAAATGTATCCTGTCATTCAGCTGCATTATAAAAAGGGAGACTATCATCAGAGCTGTGGTTTGTTGAATGCTAGAAAGAAGCAGAAGGCCCTGAAATCTTTTCCTTAACTGAAGGGGGTGGAAGAGGGTATGCTGAGCCTGCTGGCATCTTTCCCAGCCCAAGCAGAAATATAGTAGCTTAACATGGCATGATAAATCAAGTGCAAATTTGCTTCTCTTCCTATGGAGATTATATGTAGAATAATCTATGATTCCGTTACAATAAAGACACACTTCTAAAATAGCAAGTAAGGGGGAAAAAGAAGCATTGAACAAATCAAAACCAAAAAGGATGTATGAGGGCAAAGCTGACCTTCCTGGTTCTGCTGTCGAGCTTTAGGCTTTTTGGGTTTATTTTGGGGGGTGAGGGGATGGGTGCACTGGTTTCCTGCTGTGATTCATGCATGAGGCTGTTTGTTTTAAAAAGAAAACAAAAGCAATTCAACTACCCTGGTTTCCACTCAGGGTGGTATGTGGGAGTCTCCATCTTCCTGTAAAATTTTGTCATTTTATGTAAGTATCGTATAGCTGCCTGTGCAAAATCCTGTTTGTGCTCACTGGCCGCATGTTGCAGCTGACAGCACCATATTTATGCCTCTTCCTTTAAGTTTCCATGAACTAAAATGGCAACGTGTTTCAGGGTTTCTTAGAAGCTAAATGCAATGCTTGTTTACATCCCAAAGAAAGAGTACAAAATGTAAGAGTATGTAAAGTCCTGGACTTAAATAAATGAATAATAAATTCTTAGGGATGTTGGAAATTTGATGTGTTTTAGTTAATTGTGAAGTTAGTGGGGGATGGGCCCTACATGAGTATGACAGAAGGCTGTGTCTTCTTTCCAAAGAGGTGCTAATCTGAAGACTCAATCCTGCAAGTGTGACTGGTGTAAAACTTATTTCTTTAGTTGCTCTCATGGCTCTCCAATAACTACCGTATTACAATAACTCTTTGCGGGGCTTTTAGATCTGTTTACATCTATAATGATTATTACAAAATATGTCAAACGGTGATTTGGATTTTAAGATGACCCTGAAGAAAAAATTGCTGTTAGTGATGTTTGAGGTGACATAGTTTTGCGTTACTTTAAGGAAGTATTACAAAGAAGGGAGGAAAACTGCCTGGCATGGGACTAGGAGCTCTGGGCCCAGTTGAGTCATTTGAAGCACTTTATTGCTTGTGCCTTGGCTGCGAACTCACATTTCAGCCTGAGTAAATACACTGGTGTCTTCTGAAATACGAGTGTTGGTAATCCCAGTGCCACGGTATTTTGTCAAGGTTTTTACCCAAGTTTTACCTCCTTAAGGTCCCATTTTCAGCTTCCTAATTTTCAACAGGTTGGGCCAGTATATTTTCAGTGCCAGAAGTATGTCTCAGGCTGAGTTCCCCACCCCCACCCCCTTCCTCCTACCCCCTTCCCCCTTAACTATTTGTTTTGAGTGGAAAAAAACCCAAACTACTATTTTTGAGAAGGTAGCTAGGGGAATTAGATTGTTTCTTAGTGTTTGACAGAAATAAGTTCTGGAGGGTTCTTGGTTGGTAAATAATGTAATACAGTGGAAACTGCTGTGGGAAACGAGAAGAAAACAGTGGAGACCTCTTAAACAGCTTGTGTGAAGTTGCAGCGGCAGCAGAGAGGAGGTGTTTTCACAGCTGTATTTTGTTTGGAGTTAGGGGAGCTGAGGAGCTGACACTCTGGCTGACCATAGCATGAGAGCCGCTGATAGCGCATCCATAAGGATGTCAAAACCTGGAACAAAATGACTTGTGGTAGGAAGTCTCAGATGAATTTTTGAGGGCTGGAGAGGAAAATAACACCACAAAAGTCCTTACGTGTCCCAAAGTCTAGAGCATTGTCAGGCCAAAGACACTGAAGCCCTGAGTAATCTGCTACAACCGTTGCTGAAAGATTATTTCACCTTCATAGCAGGGTAGCAAAATGAGCATGCCTGCTGCTGTGGCTGTGCAGTTCAGTTGAACGTACTCCTTTCAAGTGTGAAGGCCGTGTTCAGATTGAAACAAATTTGATGTCGGCATTATACAACATTTTGGGTGTTGTTTGAAATAGAATCCCTTTCCCATAAGAGTCCATTCAAAGGAGAGTTCAGTATTCACCAGAAAGTACCCTTCTGTCTTTGGATCAGAGGTCAGGACAACCCACAGAAGCGTTAAATTCTCTGTGAGTAACTAATATCATTACTGCAGGTGCCATCCACATAGCCGTCTGTCTGTCCTGGTGATTTTTACAGTGCAGACCATTGTTTCTATGTCTGGAGGTGCTAGGTGCCTTAATTTTTAGAAACCTTGCTTCAGGAAAATATGAGCATTTACCCTCTGAAAGTGGCCTCTTTCAAGATGCAAGGTATCCAATCTGTTAGATGGCTTTAAAACATAAGCATTAAAACCAACCAAACAAAAAAACACAACAAAAAAAAACCCAACCCAACACCAAACCCAAAACAAAACTCAGGAGCAGTGAACACTTCAATACGTGCAACGAGATTTGATTTGGTTTCTGTGGTGCTTGTGTAATGGATATTTGTTCACACATCTCCTGAGTAAAGACGGCCAGTCATGCTAAATGGGGGCTCACTTAGGAGAAGTGTGTTTCGCAATATGTTGCTGACTGGGGAGCTCAATAATTTTAACTTCAGTATTACTGTACTTGGAGAACCTCTGCTGTAAAGGGACATAAATCCAATGTTAAGAAAGACAAAGCCATAAGAAAATGAATAAGTGAGTTCTAGATGATCTTGCCTTGTAAGAATGTTTTTACTTAAAGAAACATAAGGCGTAAGAGTAAACTGAGCTGTAATTGTATGTAAGGTAGTATTTAAGCTTCTAATACGCAAAAAACCACAACTATAAACTTTTTAAAAGGGGAGAAGATACTTCTTATGTATAACACTTGTATAACGTGATTTTTTTTGTGTGTTCTTCTTGCGTTCTCAGCTATAAGAAAATGAGAAGAACCGATGTTTAGTAGCTAATCATGAACTTTTCATAAAATGCTGTTAACAAGTGCTGCTGTTGGCAGTTAGGTAATATTAAACAGAAGCCTGGCTTAGCTCTAGACAGTCTTCAAGCTTTCTTTTATGTAAACCAGTAAATAATTGTCTAGATTAGATTTCTCCAGGTAGATTTCTCTGTCATGATTGGTGGCCAAATGCCATCTTCCCAAGACATGTAGAGTCTAATACAGAATAAAGGATGAAGAATTGCATTTTTCATGTATCTGAATGTTAATTTCAGTATGCTGCAATTTCTTTACTCTGTATCTCAGCCAAGCTCAATGGAGATTCGCAGAAATGAAATACTGTGGCTGAAATGACTCTGTGAAATGTTGTAGAATTATACCACTCTGCCTGCTATATGATTAGAACAAAAAGCCTATTCTCACCTCTCAGCAAAAGTTTAAAAAGTATTGCCATAAAGCTCTGGCATTAAAAAAACATTATTACTCTTACAAAGAAGGCTGACAGGCATGTCCTACAAATAATAAACCACCTAGTAATATAATGGAATAATACATCTTAGTTATACTGTCCTGTAGTATGTGCCAATATACTGTCCTGTAGTATGTGCCAATATACTGTCCTGTAGTATGTGCCAATATACTGTCCTGTAGTATGTGCCAATATACTGTCCTGTAGTATGTGCCAATATGAATACCTTTGTTTTAACTTGTTTAAACAACTAGCTTCATATTGGTTAGGAGTCTCCCAACCATTCAAGCAAAGCAGAGATTATTGCCGATATATATTTGCATAGTTATATGTAGATAGAGTAAAAAAATTATCTTAAGGCATGCGTACACGGAGAAGCTGAATTTAGATAGTGGTTACTATATTGTGATAGTCTACGTGGCACAGATGTTTTTCATATATTTTGAGATGTCTCTTGTAAGAGACATGGTCTGCAGGAGGGCTGGTGAGTGGCAGTTAGAGATCTGTTAAACTGCCACATCTTAGTGGTGACATCCTGATGTGGTTCTCCAAGCTAAATAAAACACAGGAAAATGATATAAAAAGAAAGAGCACGCCTAGGTAATTGTTACCAGTAATGAATGTTTGCATTTCAGAGTTTGTAAGCGCGGTCAAAGCACCCAAGAGCAGTCCTAAATAAACAGTTATCCAAGTGAGTCAAAATGCATTTTAGAACTTCGTAGTACCTCCATCGAGTTGAACTCCTCACCAACTAGGTTAGTAGCGTATTTAGGTTAGTAGCGTATTCTGGGACAGTTAGAGAGCAAGAGAGAAATAATGCCAATTTGAAGACTTCTGGTGAAGTTGGTGAAATCTGGACTGCTTGTGTGGTTGTGTGACGCTGCATCCAATGTAGTAATCTTTTTAACATGAAGATGTTAATGCAGAACCTGTCATTGCTGATGTTTTTGTGACACTGTTTTAGCCATTGGAGAGCTTAAGGCTGTGAAGATTAAATAAGTACATCTGAAAACTCTTCATGTGTCTGTTGTCTTCCAAATGTTTTTATTCAAACTTGAAAATTGAAAGCATACCAAATGCTTGATAATTGATAGCCAAGTCTTTGCTGTTTACAGTCTGGGAAAAGCCATCAGTACATATTTATACTTACTGCTGGATACATTTATGAGTTGATGAAAGTCATGAGGGTTGTGTTGTCTCATACAGGTAAGCCTTGTGTATGTGTTGTGTGTCTTAGGCTTCAGTAATAAGGACAGCATTAGATTTTGAAGAGCAAATGTTTTTATAACAATACATGCAATTATTTTTTTCATAGGGCATCCTCCAGAATGTTTATGGACCAATCTAACTAATCATGTGCTCGTAAGAAAAAAAGAGGTATGAATCTTAGTTAAGGCCGTGAGAAATGAGGCAGAAGGCATGAAAAGTCACCTGTCTAGAAATCATGTTTGTGCTGGGCACCTGCAGTGCTTTGTAGAAGAAGAAAATTCTTTTGGAAACATTGAGTTTTAAGTTATCTATTCCATGTACTAAAATGACTCTCTTCTCAGTAAATGTGGAAATCTGAAGTAGAAGGTATGTATTGCAAGGGATTGGAATGACAGGAATGGGGTTAATCCTGTCCTTTTACAGTTGCAGGAGATAAAAGGGTGCTGAAATGGAAAGGCAAGTCCAATGATCTGTGGTTGCTAAATCTTGCCTCTTATTTTTAACCATGCAATTTCTATATAGAAGTTCCTAAAATACGAAGCACTTGCACTGATAAGTCTTTTTATCATTCAGATGCATCTGTTTAAGACAGGGGTAGAAAGGAGTTAAGTTCGTGAACAGAGGCCAGTAGCTGGATAGTGTGAAAATTGAGCAGTTTGGCCGGAGCATTTATAGTAACGGAAAATATTTCTATTAAATCATATTGAAGTCTAGAAACCACCTCAAGCCTCAGTATTTTTTTGTAATAGAGATTAATAAAACTTTATGCTAATGTGTCATAAGGAAGAAATAGCTCTTCGAGGTACAGTATGTTCCTTATCTGACCTATATATATTCTGTTTTGCTTCTAACACAGCTTGGCAAGAGAGGCTACTTCCAATTTTGTGGCTGTTAAGCCTTTTGAGGATGGGAAGCTAATAACGGTTAAACAATTTGTAATTCTTTTAAAACTTTATCTTCAGCAAAGGAAGCAATACAAAGATAGCCACTACTTACATCTAGTGCTTTTGCTTTTCGAGAGGTATATAAGTATAGGGAAGAGTTTTACAGTGATTCTCTCGTGGCACAAAAAATGGTAGAGGGGAGGAAAAGGAGAGAGACTTGTAAAAAGGCTTTTTTTATTTTCAGTCATACTTTTTGATAACAGATACAAAGAGAACCCGAACTGTGAAGAAAATGGAAAAACGTAGACATACAGCTCGATCCTGCAGGCTACCTCATACAGGGAGGTCCATTATCCTAAATGAAATCGCTTCTTTAAAGAAGCATGACGAAATCATAACAACTGTATGACTTGAGAGATGTTGTGAAAAGCACATGCAAGGAAAACTCATTTGGCTTTAGCTTGATAAAAATACGAATAATTATTTAGAGCTTTATGTGACCAATTGTCTGTGAAGCGTGTTCGTTTCTTCTCCACTAGGAAGGTGCTGCTGGGGTCAGACCACAGACCCAGGCAGCTTCTCGGAAATGTGCCTCCAGGGACACGAACTTCAAACCGAACGCCCAACAAACAACCCATTCTGGACAGCATTTGCAGCATAGTACTTAATAATACTAATAATAGTAATGAAAGTCTTCCTTGAATAACTGGTGACTTGCCAGCTGGGTGTTTTCCAGAATTCATTGACTTGCTGTTTTCCAAGATTGCCTGTGCAGGCAGAAAAGAGGTGTATCTGAAAATATCTGCATAAATGTAATAGACAGGAGTAAAGCTTGCAAGTTGGGTTGAGTTGAAATAATAAAATCCTTGTTGCTGGAAAAACATCATGCAAAAGAGCAGAGCTGATGTCTGGTATTGATGTAATAGGAAACTTTTGAGACTGGTATCATCTGAGAAGTTGTCTGGTCAGATACAGATTCCCTGGAGCTTGTAGCCTGAATGGCAGAGTGAAAGGAGACTAAGAGGCTTCACAAGTGACAGGATCTTCGCTGAAGTATCATCATTATGTCCTTTGTCCAGCCCTCAACCCCACCTTTAAATTGTTGTCACTTTGTTAAAGAGAGCCTTGTAGAGAGAAGGTTTATCTGTGGAGTTGCAGTCCTGTACTTCAGATGTGCAGGGGGAAGTCTCCTGCGTTTGGTGTGCTGCTCTCCATGCAGGGGAGAGCATGTGCATTGAGAGGGTGAGTGCCACAGCCCTGCCACCATCTTTTATCACAGAATCACAGAATTTTCAGAGTTGGAAGGGACCTCTAGAGATCACCTAGTCCAACTCCCCTGCTAAAGCAGGATTGCCCAGAGCACATTACTCAGGACTGCATCCAGGCGGGTCTTGAAAATCTCCAGGGAAGGGGACTCCACAACCTCCCTGGGCAGCCTGTGCCAGTGCTCTGTCACCCTCACCGTAAAGAAGATTTTTCTTGTGTTTGAACAGAACTTCCTGTGTTCTAACTTGTGCCCGTTACCCCTCGTCCTGTTACTTGGAACCATTGAAAAGAGCCTGGCTCCATCCTCCTTCAACCCACCCTTTAGATACTTGTACGCCATAATAAGTTCTCCCCTCAGCCTTCTCTTCTCCAGGCTAAAGAGTCCCAGCTCTCTCAGCCTTTCCTCATAAGGGAGATGCTCCAATCCCTTAATCATCTTAGTTGCCCTTCGTTGGACTCGCACCAGCAGTTCCCTGTCCCTCTTGAACTGGGGAGCCCAAAACTGGACACAGTATTCCAGTTGTGGCCTCCCCAGTGCAGAGTAGAGGGGGAGAATGACCTCCCTCGACCTACTGGCCACACTCTTCCCTATGCAGCCCAGGATTCCATTGGCCTTTTTGGCAACAAGAGCACATTGCTGGGCCATGGATAATTTACTGTCTACCACAACCCCCAGATCCTTCTCCTCTGAGCTACTTCCCAGCAGGTCCGCCCCTAACCTGTACTGGTGCCTAGCATTCTTCCTCCCCAGGTGCAGGACCTTGCACTTGGTTTTGTTGAACCTCATTAGGTTCTTCTCTGCCCAGCTCTCCAGCCTGTCCAGGTCATGCTGGATGGCAGCGTGGCCCTCTGGGGTGTCAGCCACCCCACCCAGTTTGGTATCATCAGCAAACTTGCTGAGGATACACTCTGTCCCCTCATCCAGGTCATTAATGAATATATTAAACAAGATTGGACCAAGTATTGACCCCTGGGGGACACCACTGGTTACAGACCTCCAACTAGACTCTGTGCTGCTGATCACAACCCTCTGAGTTCTGTCCCGCAGCCAACTCTCAATCTACCTCACTGTCACCTCATCTAGCCCATACTTCCTCAGCTTCCTAATGAGGATGTCATGGGAGACAGTGTCAAAAGCCTTGCTAAAGTCAAGGTAGATGACATCCATGACTCTTATCTTATCCCACAGAGTTTCTTCCTATGTGTCGTGCATTCTGTAGGGTAGAGGTAAAAAAGTTTACGTTGAAGGCAAACGGCCTGCAAACATTCTTGCACCTATCTATCATTCAGGAGGAAAGGGGGAAATGGAGTAACTCTTAAGCCTTACAAATTTCTTCATATGACAATCAATTAAAACAGACTTCTTGCCAAGCTATTGAAACAATCGCTGTACACTCAGCTGGAGTGGAAAGATCTTCCTGAAAAGTTTTCATGAAGTGGTCAAAGAGATCCAAAGGAAGAGAATTTGTATTCACCTCCCATTACCTCTCCCCCCACTCTTTTCTGCAATTTCCCCTTTGTTTCCATTGTGCTTTTATGAAGATGTTGCTCTGACCCAAGTTGAAATTTTTATGCTTGTTTTTACTGAATTGCATCTTGTGTTTTCAGACCATGTCTTTAACTGATCGGTATCTTTCTGTGTTCGCAACAGAGTTTCAGCAGAGGCCAAATCCCTTCATTTGGTATTGTTACCAAATTTAATACCAGTGCTCTTTACATAAGTAACAATGTATATAATGGGCTATGAAGACTTCTGGGTGCTAAAGGCCAGTACAAGAAAAAGCCGGTGTGAACTGGTCATGGAAGACTTCCAGAGTGAAGATTAGACGCAAGTGTCTAACAGTTGGGGGTTAGGAAAAGTCTCCCAGCAAGAGTCTTGGAGCAAAATATTCAACTGCTTGATATGTGTATAGGACAAATACACAATGTGGGTGCTTGTAGCAGGAAGATTAGGAACTTTCTGATGTCAGACCACCTGGGTCTGTCTTTGTGAGTTTGTAAGATGGAAGGATTTTTCTCCTTATTTGAGAGCAGTTTTAGCCAAGAATTTTCATTATTGAATATTCAGATTCAGTTTCATCTAGCCAACATTTCTAAACGTTCATTGAAATGGGTCTTTCGTCTTGTAGAATCATTAGGCTGAAAAGTCTGTCATTAGGAGGTAGAAGCAAAAGCAAAAAGCACCAGGAGTATCACCTATAAACCCAATGTCTGTGATATTTCCATCATAGTGGTTGCTGTATATCACATAATTTGGATAGATGGAGTCATATTAGAATTTATTATTATTATTGTTTTACAATAATCACTGAAAGTTTTGAATCTCATTTATTAATTATAATTATACATTTCAGTATGTTTGAATGTAACAAATACAGTTAAAGTGGACATTTTTCCTAAGAAATTGCCCTATAGAATGAGTTAACACTCTAGTCTTGAGTATGTTAAAAGGCAAGTATATAAATATAAACACTAATAGATTTGGACAAACTGATAAGTATACAGAAGACAGTATTCTTTGTTTTCATAAAGGTATTTTTCTTCGTTTAGAATCTTTCTCTGATGTATATTCTGCATTGGTTTAGAACCTACCATTATCCAAACTCATATCTGTATCCCAGTGGTACTTTTATACATATATTACATATGCAGAATTACCAGTAAGTTTTCAAAAACTGCTTATATGTGCCAGTTTCTCTCTTAATCGTGTTAGAAGTGTAAGACTGGTAGGTAAACAGTTCTGAATTATATCTTAATGAAGTTTCCAAGGTTCAGCTGACTGGGTAATAAAGCCAAATAGGTATTTTTACCATGTTCCAGCTTTTTTGCTTCATTGCGTGCAATGATGTAGAGTGAATTAAATGTAGGGGTTTGAGGTTGGGGCTTTTTTTGGTATTTATGATTTTAAAAATGAGGAATAACCAAAATGCTTTGAAAGGCAAGAAAGGAAGTAGAAAAATCCATTTCAGTGTGTTTTTTAAAAAATAATGCTTACTCTACATTTTTTTCGTGGTCACAATGAAAATTTTGACAGCATGCTAGTCTTGCACAGAGGAAACCAATTGTAGGTACAGAGCGTTTTACATATGGTGGAAGAAATTGCAATAAGTCATTTTATGTTCCCATGCAGATTGGTCAGTGGGGTTTTGGTATGTTTTGCTATGTTAATCTTTTCTGCACACCTTTGAAAAAGTTCCCTCTGTTAAAGCTGGCGTGACTCTGCTGACCTCAGCAATAGCAGAGTTATCCTTTTAGGTTGGATTTGACCTGGGCAACGTCATTCTGCTACGCTGCTGGTTTTCAAGTTGTAGTAGTCCCTGTCCCCCTTCCTTCGTGGGCTCCATGACATGATGACTAAGAATAGCTTATTATTTCAGAGGTATAAAAAAATCTATGAAATTTCTAAGGATGTCCACTGCTCCGCTGGGAGGAAAAAAAAAAGGTTAAAAAAAAAAAAAAGTCTCTAAAATGCAGGAGGCTGAGAATGAACTGCAGAAACCACCCCCAGTCTATTGTTTCCTGCAGTCCTGTCTGGCCTGGGTACGTGCTGCCAGCCACAGGCATCCCATTTGAGTTAACACTTCTACCAGTAGAGCCTCCCCAGTGTTTTCTGTAGTGGGAATTTTTTTGTGGTGGAAAGAAAAGAGCAAGAAAACTGTGTAGAATAAAATGATAACTGGCAATGGGGCAGTTACTCACTGGCACTTTTATTTATTTTGAAGGTGTGGTCCTTAATGATTAGGAGTGCTTGGTGGCGAAGTTGTTCTTCAAAGCCTTGTTTTCCAGACCAGTAGACTCATCAGACAATTATTAAACAGTTCCTTTCCTTTAGACGTCAGATGATCTAAGGGATGGTATGCCAGTAAAGGTTGTATTGGTGCCTGGAATTTTGAGATGGTGACCAAGTGAAGAGAACAAAGCAGGATTTCCACAAGACACGTTAAATTTGCCAGTAACTGGATCCTAGCTCCTTTAGACTGCTGCTTGTGATTCCCACCAAGGGAAAACCCTGCTCCAAGAAAACAGTCAAAACTCCACATTTTCCATGTTGGCTTTCTCCCTTCATCTCTACTCAATTCTTTCCGCATGATATCTGAGTTGTTCAGATGGAGTGATCCTGTTTCGGTTGCTATCAAAGGGTGTTCAGTTCATACATAAACCCATTTAACACCTCTTCCTATACTCTCCCGTCAGCTTTTGGAGTTTTTTTTCCAGGATTGCAGTTATTCTTGTTTTCTGTTGTTCTGAACTGGACACAGTAATATTTGTACTTAATCCTGGTGACTGACCATCTTTCTCTGTATAAACTTGGCTCGTTTCAAGCAAAACCCCCACACTTCAGTGATTCCAAGAAAAAAGGAACATAACCACAAGGTTTCCCCAAAGATTTTGCATACAGCTGATTCACTTAACCTCAAAGATAATAAATTCTGGAGAAATTTGGGCTGCTTCCACATATTCACCATGTTCTGTAATAAAGCTGAATCTTATATTTATTTTTTTCCTGACAGAGACTGGAGGAGACTGTGTTCCATCAACTCAAGTGTGCTGTTGAGCATGTTTGTGGAATGCATAATCCCACTGTTTTGAGACTTAATTATTCTGTCTGACTTGTTTCTAATGCCTTGCACTTTCACAGTATTACAGGAAGGCAGAATATATTGTAAGGCAGAAAAAATTGTTTTTAAAGAATAAGTACTTTTCACCAGGAAAAAAAAAATAATCTAGAAGTGTCTTGTTGGGCAACTGACAAAAGCAATGATGTCTTTAGTAAAGCTTTATTAAAGTACTTCAGAGAAATCATTCTAATAATTTAATGACACGGGTTGCTTTGGGGCAATGGACTAGGTTCTTAATGAGGAAAGATGACCTCCTATCGCTCTGTCATTTCCACCACAGAAAGCCTCTTCTCTTCTTGTTGCACTTAGTGATGTCAAACACATGCTGTCTGTGCCAGAGCATATAAAAGCTGCATAATAATGTTCTCCATCTTAGATAAGCTTGTCATGTTGATGTAGTTACAGTAAACACCTGAGATTATGAACAGCAGTTTCGGTGTTTATGGTATTCCCTCCTAAGTCCCTGATTTTTACTGTGCAGCTCTCCTTTTTTGTACTACTTTGTCATCTCTTAGTAGACAATAGTTCACAGATTGGCTTTACTTGGTATTCCTCCATCGTAGCAATCTTTATCATCCTGAGTTTTCCCTTCATTTTTAAGTTAATCTAGTCTGATGTGTATTCTCTGAAAAGTGGCCATATGTGTGAAAGTGGCATCCCATCTTAAGTTCATAAAATTTGGAAATATCCAACTCTGGAGTCATGCTTAATATGATATGCTTTCATGGCCTCTTCTTGTGTTAGAAAGTCGTCATCTTTCCTGCAGGTTTTCTGCAGAAATATTCTGACGTAGGTGCACGTTTTTCAGGATATTTCTGTGTGCATTAAGGCCGATGTAGTGTGGCCCCTGTATGGCAAGCAGAATGGAAGCAAGCGTAATTCTAAGATACGATGATCAATGAGAGCATGTGTAGGGCTTTGCAGGGCTAACGAACTGGCTGGCGTACCCCAGAGCCTGCCCGCTCCACTCCATTGCAGCTGGATTTGTGGCGTTATTTTAGTGTTTTTTTACTTAGGCTATGGCATGACTCATACAGCAAATGGTTTCGCTTTTATTACTGAAAACAGATACTCATTTTAAACTTGAACCCAAAAGAATTCGGACTATTGAATTGATGTGGCATGCTGTGGATGCTGAGATTGGCTCTGGTTCATGTGCCTGAGGAGCAGGAGTAGGAGATGGGGCAGGGGAGGGGAACTAGCTCAGCACGTGGGGCAGCGTGAGGGAGCGGGGAATGTCTCCAGCTTTCCTTCCTCTGCTCTTCATTTGTAAGCTATTCTGACTAGGTTTCAAATCAGTGCTCCTAATTTCTTTAATCACTTGTGTCTGTCTGGCAATTAGTTTCTGTCACCGTTAGTTGCTTCTGGATTTGAGCAAGCAGCTGCCATGAAAAAGACCTTTATAAAGTGGGCCAAAACTGTACTGTTGTCTTTTAAGTGCATATAGTAGAAACTAGACTGTGCTGTAAAACCACCCAATGAAACAAACAAAAAAACCTTACCAGACAGACCAAAAACATTTTGAGAACACAAATCAAGCCTACAGGATGCATGTTTAAAGGCAGGGATGTTTTGATGTAATTTTAATGATTAAAAAATTACAAAGGAAGGAAGATGCAGCATGCATACTAAGAACACAGATTACTGACACAGAAGAGTGAAGTTGTTTGTTACTGGCTCCTTAATTTTAAAGAATATATCAGAAAGATTTCTGTAATATAGCTCAGACACTCTTGATGCTGCTGTGTAAGATACTGTATAAACTATGACTGTATTGATCTGTTTTCTCAAGAAAAGGCGGTAATTCAAATCCCTCTCTACAGTAAAATGGGCTTTGATAGGTGATTGCTAAAGATAGAGTTAATATATATGTAGTTAGTATTCCTTTTTATTTGGGTAAGCCTAAACTGCCTGTGTTTTGGGGAGACAAGAAATATACGTCTATTGCCGTATCCTTCTTAATATCAATTATAAAACTCAGTTTTGTTACTTTTTTTTAACAAATTAGAAGTTTTCATATAATCTTTATTATCTCTAATTTGTTAACTTGTTTAGACAGCAAAAATGCTTCTTAATAATCATCACTTGTTTTAGCATGGATCAAAATGAAATGATTTTCCTGAGACAATGAGAAAACCATAAGAGTTATTTTTATCAATAACAGTGGCAGTCTTTCAGCTTAATTAGTTTCAAAGAGGAGAAAATTGCCATGAACTACATAGTAATACCCTGATCCTACAGGAAAGTTAAATCCTGAATGAGTGTGAAAGGAGAGGCACTAACAGAGCTTTATTTGCTCACCTTCCAGGTGTAACTCTGGATTTTCTTGAAGCGCTTCTTTTCAAGTCCATCTCACTGTGTATGGAGTGGCTATTTTATTGGAAAGCCGTACACAACTCTGTTAGCAGTTTGGGAACTGAATTACTTCCCTGACAGTTAGAATCATATCAGAGGAATGAATAATAGAAATGATCCTGAATATAGGGAATCAGACATATTATCTGTGGCATTAAAATAATCAACTGGGTTGTTTGGAGGATGCGTACTTGTGCCACATGTATAGAAAGATGAGTTTCTGGTATGCTTCAGAAGATAATGATTTTTACCTCAAACCAGGACACAGATGACCATCGAGAAGTTACTGTTCAGGCTTTTGTAGTTGTGTGAACTCTTGCAAGATCAGGGTACGTAAATCTGTAAAAGAAAGAGTTTGGGGTATTGGGACTTACCTTTAGATGAGTTGGAAGCCTTTTCACTCATGTTTTCATCACTTCTTAACCTATGCTAGGAAAGCATAGGAAAAACAGAAAGCAAAATAGTTCTGCAAAGTAATCCTGACTTTTTATTGTACGTGGAAATTCATCACACTCACTCACACACAAACTTCCCCTTCTTGTCTGGGGGGGGTGGTGGTGGTGGTGGTGTATTTTATTTATCAATGTGTCTAAGTAATGGGTGAAAAGTCTGAAATTGTTGCCTTTTTTATTGTAGCTAACTAAGAAGGAAGCACTTAAATTTTAGAAGTTGGGTGTTTTTTTCTGAAGCTTTTCACCTGAATTAAAAGAGTATCTTGAAGGGGCAGGTGTAATTACATCAGAATACAGCTCCCATTCAATCGATACTGTTCAGGAACAAAAAAGTAGCTTGGAGGTCGGGGAAAATCCCTGTTAGAGATAAGTGAATGCTTCTTAACTCTGTCAGACCAAAGTCTGATGAAGGCCTTTGATACTGTATTATTTAAGAAATCTTTTTGAGGTTAACTGTGCTCACTTGCTTGAAATGCACAAGGATGCATCTGACAGTTTTTGTCATGCAAATAATTGAATGCAGTGATTATTTAATTAAAGCTGCCTTGGCCCTTTTTTTTTTTTGTCCTGAAATAACAGTGTATGTCTAATCTTTATCACAAATGTAGCCAAATTAGTTTTGTTTTTCTCTTGTTAATCAAAAATTAAAGCAGAGTGTATGTATTTTCCTTGAATTATTTGCCACCACAGAACCAGTGGGATAGAGATACACTAGTTCCATGAATTGGCAAGTTTTGAAGTTGCACTGGATGACTTTTGTTTATCTCTATCCTTCTTCTTTTATAGGAAATTCCACTTATTTGGATGACCACGGACCACCTCCTCAAAAGGTGAGCTGCTGTTATTTTTCATTTACTTTTTTCTTGCTTTTTTGGGTTTTAACTATGTTTACTTGTGTGCAAAGCAACTCTGCTGAGTTTACATCAACAGCACTTGGCCCTTCTGACTTTTTCTCCCAGTGTTTTCAGGCATTTGTAATTAACTTGGGTTAAATCTCTGCGTGATTAAACTAATGGAATTTTTGTCATTGAGTGAAGGGGAGGGAGGATTTTAGTGATGTTTTGTCTGTCAGCACATTCATGCGAAAACAAGACACCTCAGTTAGAGCTAATAAGGCAAGTGAAAACAGCCTTTTTGCTGGCAGCAGTTCCTAGAACATGGGCTCTGCCGCAGGTGCGATGCTTTCAAGCAGAGCAGTAGGGTATATTTAGTGAATATGTGTAATGAGTCCTTTTATAAGGATAAGGTATGCTGTTCCCATCGCATATGACTCTGCAGCGTTGGCTTTTCTTTTCCCTCACCGTCATCATGGCGCCTCATGACATTTCAGGTAAGGATCAGCGTTGTGATGGTTTCTTTGAGAGGAAAAGGGGGAAGCAGGCCTTTAGGGTCTCTTGTTTTGTTTTCTTTTGTTTTACCCTGTGTTGGTTTATTCTCTAAAACATGTTTTGGTACTGTCTTGTGTCTGTCTTTCCAGACAAGAAGGCTATTCTAACTCCTTTTCTATAGTAACTATTGAAAAAAAAAAAAAACCAAGACAGCAGTTCTCTTGCCAAGTTCTAATTTCTCTAGACTCACTTTATTTCTGTAGATACAGTGTAGTATCTTATTGAGGTATTTGGGTAAAACTACATGTGGTTTTGAGGTCTTTATGCTGTGCAGTTGCAACACTTCGAAGGTGCAGCTTTTCTGAAAGTTTTCTTTCCAAATTATGCAGAATTCTCACTGTTACTTGTAAAACACCAAAGTGGAAAGGGGAGCGGAGATACTGTAATTATGTGTATAATAATAATTAGCCACAGGCTAATTTATATAATATAGCCTACAGTGTTCTTTAATATTAAAACTTTTCAAGTAGTATTGTTTTAATGGAACTTAAATGCCCGAATGCTTTTGTAAGCTCTGTTGGTATTTAAGTAGAAATTTTACCTGTTTTAAGAACTCCTCATGAAAGGGTGAGATTCCAGGGTCACTTCTAGCCAAAGAGTGTAGTCTGCTGATGAAAGGGTCGTTTTCTCCTCAGCAGTGCAGGATTCCCACCAGGCTGATGTGGCTGAGCTAGAACAGTTACCTGAAAACATATCTGTCTTCTAGTTTAGTTTTCAGACAGATTATTCCACTGATGTGGCCCACCATGAATGCTGGTGCAGCAGATTAAGAGTGAGCAGTTAGAGATGGGGTGGAGGTGAAGAGCCACATCTCTGATGGTAGTCCTCACCCATGTCTGTTCAAACTGAGCATGAAATCACATCCTGAGCCACCAAGCCTTGAGCTTAAATGCTCAGCCACATGTGTGCATCAGTGTGGTGAAACAGTTGGCTTTTGGGTAGTGGAAGGAAGGTAATGCAGAAAGCAATTTGACTTGGCTTAGTTATCAGTGAAAGCAAGCTACAAGCTGCAATAATCTGGGTTTCTTCACTTTTTGCTGCAGACTCCGTGGGCACATGAGATCTGTAGTTTTCAGCTCATATGTGGAAATTTGTTACGCTCTTAAAGTTCACTCAGAGGGATGATGTACATCTGATTTTCTTCCTTTCGACACAAATTACTCACTTTTTCCACATGCACAGTTACAAAAACAAATGGATGTAGATGGAAGTGACAAAATCAACCTGTTAAATTCATCATTACTAACTGAGATGGGACTAAACAAATGTTTCACACTTAAAATTTATTTAGTACCCTCTTGTGCTCTTGAAAGATTTTTCTTTTATTTATTTATTTATTGCTATTTGGGTACCATCTGCTTTTCTTGCCCAGAAGTACAGCAGCTTGCATGGGGTAAAGCATTATGTTTATCAGGTATCCACAGTGAGCACTCGGCTTGGAAGGGTAAAGCAATACTTATACCCGACCTGTGTTTTTCATGCTTACATTAGCATTCAGAAATGCCTAGCTGTGCCAATAAGGAAAAAGCTGTAATCCAGGTAAGAGTTTTTAACCTTGAAAACTTTACTCAGATTTTGGTCCTTTTACTTCAGGAATTCTGCATTACCAATTAATGGTGCTGTGGGTGGGGACTATACTCCAATGGGCAGTAACAGTTGGACAGCTTTATCCAAGCCACGCATTCCTGTTTATGTTATGAAAATTACTTTTGCCTATCTAAACATGTAATTTTGGGCTGTGTTGACAGAGTTTCATCCAGCTGCATCTCAGCTGTCTGTAGAAAGGCCAGCTGATTAGATACCTACACAATGGATTGATTGGTTGTGTAGGTACTCTTTGATTAGCTACTTACAGTCAGTAAAGTTTTTGGGCTTCCTCTGTAATTGTCCTCACTCCTGAAACCTTGGTGAATAGCTCAGTGGAATAACAGGCTATAGCCTTGTATAAGTTACAAGTATTTTGCTTTTTGAAGTACTTGCTTGTGTTTAGAAACTTTGCTGAATGGACACATTTTGATCATCCCTTGGACAACATGTGGGCAAGCTTTCTTGTTCTTGGGTGGATTTTTTTGTTTTGTTTTTCATTCTTCTAATCAAAACATGGGTGGGGATTGGTAAAAGGGCAGAAAATTCCTGGTATTTGTTTAGGGTCATGTTTTGCATGAAGATGCTCTTGCTTTGTAAGTCTCAAGCATTGCATTACTGGCTAAGCGCAATTATTTACCTATGTAGTCCTACAGCTTCAGTTCTGAACCGTGAACTCTGCCTGCGTGAGTGAAACTAAATTCACTGTAATTGTCGTTATCTTTCCGGTAGCCTCTATTCATATGACTAGATAACTGTCTACAATTAAACTAACAGATGGTTAAGCTCAATGAATGGTTTAATTTGAAATGTAAAAAGGTGTCGGAATAATTTAATTCTGAATCCGACATTTAAAATATTTAATTAAGAATAATATTTTCAGTTGTGGTCCTCACAAAGCACAGGTGACATGATGCACCTTTCTTTTAGTAGTACGTGTAATGCACAGATGACAAAGCCCTCGATTTGTTTCTTTCAATCCTAGTAGTCACTTATCCTGGAAAGCATACCTGTGCTCTCCTGCATTCAACTGTGGTCAGTCCTACATGGCGCTATTACGTGAAGCTCTCCAGCATTTTCCTGATGTCCACTGTATTCTTCAGAGGGACTTACAGCATGCCCTGAATGAAATGAAAACATGAGAGGGGGATTTGGTAGGTTTAGGAAGTAATTTTTAGAGTCAAAAGGATTTTCATTTTATGTGTCTGCTTAAAAATGCTTAAAAACTAGCAATCAAGTTAATGAACAACAGTCCATTGCCTGGAGTTAAAATGACTAATAATGGGCTAGTATCAGTGGTATGTAGTTAACTGTAGTGTAAGGCCACCAACAGTTGATATGCACTAGACTAGCTCTTTTGCAGAGTACATTCCAGTGTTTTGTTGAAAATTGTATTAGTTTTGGCTTTTCCTAATGGCTAGGTGGCAAAAGTTTGGGTTTTTTAAATACTATGTGGTGTTTTTTTTCCCAGTGGAAGAACTGAAAATAGCATATGTTCTCTGAATAAGGAATAGCATCATCACATTTCACGACATCGGGGTACTGGGTTGTTTTTTCAAATAAAGATGGCAGCAACAATTTTCTCGGCGCAAGCAGAGAAGGAAAGCTTTGCTCGCTGCTGTTCATGAACGTTGCTGGTGTGGTTCTGGTTCTCCCTTTAAGGCCCGTTCAGCCAGCTTTTCAAGTCTTCCCCCAGTAAAGGGTTTACTTATCTGTTAAAAGATTAGCAGTGGTTACCCTTGCCAGTGGTATGAAGGTTATCATGTCAGTGGTATGAAGGTAATGTGTCTGGCATATGCTACTCTTCTTCGATCCTTAGACACCAAAAATTTTACCAGAGGTTGACTAATCCTAGTTTTTCATGCGTCCTAAGGCAGATCTCTGTGCTTCTCTGCAGGTAGATGCAAACTCCAGTAATCCTAGCACAGCTCTGGTCTTGCTGGTGTTAGTCGGTAGTAGATAAAAAGGGAATATATTTGAGCCAAACGTAACCTCCTACTCTGTCAGTAAAAATTAACTGTTCATCTTAAAGCACTTGAATTTCCTAGTTCAAATCTCTGTCCAGGAGCTCCTGTGTTGTTTTTTTTTTTCATATGCATCTGAAAATACCAATTTTAAGGTTTTTGCAAAGTGATCATGTGTTAATCCTTTCTCTGTAGGTTGGAGTCTAAGTCATGCCTACAGGTGATGCTAGCCTGTTTTTAAAAAAAAAAAAAACCTGTGAAATTGATGTTCATTAGTGATTGATGGTGTTCAGTTGATATATTTCATGTCGAGCACTTCAGCAAATAAAACGTGTATTTTATCCCAGTATTTGGGCTAGCTATTTCCTTAGCAAAACTTCCTGAGGTTTTTTTCTTCCATCCAAGATGGTGAACGTGACCTTTAAGGACAAATGATGCGATCTTTATCAAACCTGCTATTGTTATTGATTGAAAGCTTTTCCCCTGAGAACTTGGCAAGAGCATCAGGATTTGTCCCTCTTTTGGTGCAACTGATATATATGTGTAAAGGAGCTGTGCACGGAGATGACAGATAAATTACATTCTAATACTCTATTCTCCTTTTCTTGATGGTTTTCCCATGGGATGCCTGTCATGGACACAATGTCTTTTGGCGGCTGTTTAGGTGTCAGCAAAGCCCTATGCTTAGCACGTGTGTGACAGTGCTTCAAACCTTTAAGTGAATACAAAAATGGATGTGGGTCAGGATGAGGTCAAAATGAAAAGAAATAAAATGTATACACAAAATAAGTTTGATCTAATTTTGTTGATTTGAAGCTGGAAAGAGGATAAATACCCTTTTCATTCTTTTAGTTCTTACCTATTACTTACGTGATAATTGTTCGTGTTTTCCTTATGGATCAAGACTATGGGAAAAGATAACAGAAACCTTGAGTGGCCTCTGGTATGTATGTATGTATGTACTGTGTGTAGTACTTGTCACCCTCCAGTGTCAACTAGATTTTTTTTTTTTACTATTTTATTTGACTTTAAGTCTTACTAACAGTTGATGTCAGCATTGCCCTCATTACATTGAGATTTTATGGTCATCAGATTTATTTTTTCCAATTCTTTTGATAACAGTACTAAGATAACAGCCAAGAGCTGTGCATTTTTCATTTAGTGTTTGGTTTGGGTTTTTTTAGTGGATATTTTCTGTTTCATTTGAACTTGTGTTTTAGTTGTAGCCGTCTTTTTTGAGAACATGGCTATACTCCTGCAGTGCTCCACAGTCTTAAGTGATTAATTTGTTAGGGATGAAGTGCTTGATTTTTTTAAAAAAAGAAAAGAGCAAGAATTGTTTCCTTTTAGGCACATGCTTATTAGGGATTTTAAAGGTGTGAATAGTAGCGTGTGTTTTAAAATTCTATGTTTAGCTGTCCTAAAACAAATGGTGGATAATCTTTGGTGCAATCTATGCAGGGCAGGGTGGGAGGAGATTTCAGTGATTAAAAATGCCCTATCCTGCTTGTAAAATGAAGAGTTGTTTATGAGATGATCATGCAGTGTGAAAATTCGCAGCTAGCAAAAACTGTCAGAATTTAGAAACGCTAAAATAGAGTAATTAACTTTCTGTGATTGCCAGACTCAATACCTGGCTGATAAAATCAAAATATTAAAAGAGAATTCAGTAAGTGCCTTTACCACTTCAAACCACAGTTTGAAGTACTGTTTTACTGTATAACTGAGGCTAGTACAGTCAGTAGAATACTGTGATTTTCAAAAACGTAAAAAATTCTTCACTTTTCGCAGTTCATTAAAGGCTGTGTAAAAAAAATTATAGAAATATTTGGAATAATTATTTTATGTTCTTTTTTAATTGTGTTCTCCTTCCTTATAAATGACAGTACCTTGAGGGAAGAAAAATCTGATTTTTTCCAGTCTTCCGCACTGTCTGTTATTTATAATCAGTTGGAATCCTGCTGAAGTTACAGGTGGTGAATGGTATAAAACACTAGTATTATGGAGATATTGCCAAAAGCTGGAATTGAATCTGTACTACTAAGCATGAATTGCGTCATAAAAATATTTGAATAGTACTGGAGTACTAATTTGTTCATTTTGTTGATATTAATTTATTGCTCAAGAGTCTTCAGGACAAGAAATTATTTTATTCTTTTATTTACAAAGAAACAGAAAATAGAGAAGATTATTACTTATTTTTGAATACTTCAGTTTATACTATATCAGAAAGGCGTTGATATGGGGAGGCTGACTGCTAGTAAATGGACAGTACAAAGAGACTGGGGAAATGAAAGCCAGATTGCCTGTCACAAGAAGATAAATCCATGAGGGATACTGTGTATGCTGACATACTGCAAAAGTTTCAACAGTAGTGAATTGGCTTTTTACTAAACCTGACATTTTCAGCCTCTCAATTTTGAACGACTTTGAGAGACAACAGGGATGCAGGTTTTGTGATTGACAGTAGTCTGTAGTTTTCATCCATCTAATTTCAAAGATGTTTGGGAAGTATTTCATCTTTGGTTTCTGCTTTACTTGCCAGACTGTGTGCGTAATTACAGGTGAATTTTGCTTGCCACTGGCATTAACGCTGCAGCCTCCCCACTGTTACACAAAACAGAAGAATTCTGATATCACCAATTTTGCAACTTGTAGCTTTTGTTCTACATCATATACCGTAGCTAAAAAGCTACCCAAGGCATTAGCAACTCCACTTCTGAAGCTGGCAGAGCTCTGTGTTTTCCCTGAAATTGAGCGCGTAATCCATTCTGAATTGGTTTTTGTTCATCTGCAAATCATCTATGCAGATTAATTCACAGCATATAAATGTCCTTACAGATTACAGTTTTAAATTTCCACCTGTCCAATACATTCCCCTCTTCTTCCCCTTCTTTCTGTGATAGGAAGGTATTCATAAACTAACATGGTATAGGAGGAGGTCGTAGCCACTCATTCATATCCACTCAATCATGGCTACCTTCATTATCTTTTTATTAGGAAGTGCTGGATTATAATACTGAAGTCCAATTACAGCTGGGTCTGAATGATCTAAACCTTCAGTGGAAACCCAAAAATCTGCTATTCTGGGTAGAGGTAGCATGACAGGGTATGTTTTGAAAGTGACAAACTGATTTGGTTGATGTTGCTAAGCCTTGTGACTCAGTTAAGTAACACTCATGATTTTACCAGGAGTCTTATATTTGTTGATGCTGTTCTTGAATATCCTGAGCTGTTACCATTAAACAGTTCTGAAAGAATCTCTATTGACCGGAAAAAAAAAAAAAAAAAGTTTTTTTTTCTCCAGCTACAATGTTTGAAGAAAATAACTTGAAAACCTGGAACTTGGGATCCTGTGGAGGCTTGCAAAACTTAAAATAAATAAATAAATAAAATTTCTAGTATTATTTTGAAAACCTCATGATTTTGAAGATGAGCTGATAGGTCCTGGCAGTCTTCTACTGGCACTTAACAAAACTATAAAGTGTAGTTCAGGGAACAGTAAATAGTGGTAAAGTACTCTGATAAGGGCCATGAGCTTTAATCAAAAATGAGATTGTGAACTCGCTCACGAGTGGTCAACAGTAGAATCAAGACATCAGGCAAAGAGGACAGCATGTCTTGACTGGGCTAAAGAGGTCTGTGTGAGAGTGGTGGTATCATGGTAATTCAGGGGAAGGAGGAGTTTGGGTAAGTAATTTAAGGACAGGACAGTGTGGGTATGAATAGGTAATTCTCAGGACAGCACCCACAACACCCTGGCTTCCTGGAGGAGTGTGTAGGCCTTTGCTCTGCTGGCACTGTTGAGGGTTTTGAGTAGACACAGGGAGAAGTTTCTTTCATTGAAACGGAAAGGAGTCCTGCCTTGATCAGCAGGAATGAGGTTTGATTTGCCTGAGTAGGCCAGATTAATCATTTCAGATTGCAGAAGGGTGAAATGGGAGCACTTCATGCTGGGCCTCATCCATTATTGCCTCTAACATGTGGCATCTCCAACACTACAGGATCCACTTGTGACTCAGATGTGAACCACGGTCAGTTGGGGAAGGTATTCTGGGCCTTTGAGTAATTGTAGATGACACTGGGATTTCTACTGTGTTCTGGCTCTGCTGGAAGAGTTGGCCAGCAGCACATTGTCCTTCCTGTAGGTGCTGCTTAGTTTTGCTCCTTCCAGGTGGTGACATGCTGTCATGAACTAGATTTGAATCTGTTATCTGTAGAAGCTGTGTTGGAAATTCAGTCCCTTTGAGTTCCCCCGAGCATGCAGAGCGAGAGCATCTTGGAGCCAGCTCATCGGTAATGAGCGCGTGGGTTACAGTCCAGCAGAACTGGCCTGTTTTACAAATTAAAATCCAGTTACAGCTATAAACAACCCTTATTTCATACTGTAATTGACTTATAAAGTGCGAGCGCAAAGTGCAGTGGAAAAGACAAGCACATTGGAGACATTAAAATAAAATGTGAAACTACTGAAGGGGACCTAAAGTTAAAGTGCAGGACGGCAAACTGAAACACAGTATGACAGATCCTTGGCAATGGTGAAACCAGAAGTTGTTGCAGTAGCTGCAACCCAGTAGATAGTCAACCACAAGAGGTACAAAAGGGTTAAACCTTAATGTGAAGAAAGACAAGTGCACAGAGAGGAGCAAATTATTTAGTCTACCACTCACCACATTCAAATCCAATATTATTGGCTCCCAGGGTGAATTCATGAATAATAGCATTGGAAGGATAGAAACTACTGTAAGGTAGTTAGGTTACTTAAGGGAACACCACTGCCGTGATGTATTATAAAAAGTTTTAAAACCAGGCTTAGCTACTCAATATCTCTCATTTTGTAAGTATCCAATATAAACATGTGGGTTGGATGTGATAGGATTTATTACTTAAACAGAGAATAACTGTGCCAGTGTGTTCTGAGCACATCAGAGTACAAAACCCTGGGCTCAGGAGGAAAACCAGGAGCTTTAAACTTTACAGTTCCAAGATACATATACATATAATGTGAAGTTGCTCTGGAGTTAAAATCTGGCTTGCACAAATTCTGCAGCTTAAGGGTTTTTGATATTACATGAAAAACCTTCCAGTAGAAAATTGGGTAATTAAAGTGACACCAAAATTCTTAATCTACCTGAATTCATGCTAGTTCCCTCAACAAATACCAGCATCAGTGAACCACATCCTTACATCATTTATCCCTTCTATCTTGTTACGGATAGGTGCATACCAGTAAAATGACTTCCACAATGTGATGAACTTTAGAAGTAAGAGATGAAAATACTGCTTTTCACAAGAAAACTAATGAGGGTCTTCCTGTTCTTTTCCTATTGTAATCTACATACACTCATGTAGGGTAAAGAGGGATGGCTTTTATGTTCTGTACCCCCCTCTATACCAGTGACAGTCCCATATGCTTTGATTCTTCTAAATGCTACCCTGAGATGATTTAAAAAGGGATGTCTGCAAGATATGAAGGATAACTGTTCAGTTCTCTTTGGCACTAGGGTGATGATACAGGACTATGTCTAATTTTGGTCCCAGAAGAGGTGAACAAGTCGCAACTGCGGAGGAGAGCAAGAAGAACGAAGAGGTTAAAAAGCATGCTATGTTAAGAAAGGGCAAGGGGAAAAGATTTGGTTAATCTAGCAGGTGTTGATTGTACCCCCTCCCTAAGCACTTATCTGTTTGGTAGGGTGATTCCCTCTCACCTGCTTCTTCCCTGAGAGGGGCAAGAGCTGCCATCGCTTGTGTACAGCGAGTGTTGCTCAATTGTTAGAGCCAGGAGTCCTGCTCACACCTCCAGAGGCTGCCTAACGTGAGTGACCACCTGAAACTGTTCAGTGAACAGAGCATCTGCTCTTTACCAACCTGTTTGAATCTTTGTATACATGTGCTGAAGTTGAACTTTGCTGTAACTTCAGGTACCTGAAACAAACTTGGTTCTGCGCTTGCTTTGGCAGGGAATCTTGTGCAGCAGATTGCAGAAGTAGAGGCTTTGCTCACCTCTGAGCTGCTGTTGTAGAAAGGTAAATCAGGTGTATGGTATAAAATGAGCAAAACAATGTGTTGACAGGATGCAGCCAAAACTTCGAAAACTCAGTCTTTGACCTTTTTTTTTTTTTTTTTTGTAATTTTCCCAGGTTGTCATTGATATTATCATAGTTTCAATTTGTTGTATGTGTAGCCATAGTATCTTGTAATAGGATGTGATCTGAGACTTAACAGGGAGATTTTGCTATGCTTTGGACTGAGCTCTTTTTAGATTTGTAAGGGTGCACTACTTCTTCAGAGAAAACTTTATAGAGGTTTTGATATTGGCTATACAGATCTGTTTTGTGGAACACATCAGGAACCATTAGCTTTGGCAGACACTTAATAGTAATGCTCTTCTTTAGTCTTCATAAGTTTGAGGACTATGTCTACAACCAGTCTCCTTTTGCTACTTGTGGTCCATGCTTATGTTTTCAATTTATTTTGGTACTTAGGGATGTGGAATCATTAGAGAACACATTTTAACTTATTCTTCCAAATATGTCAGCTGCAAAGCAGATGAAATGTGTTGTTTGGGGTGTGTGGGGGAAGTCATCCTTTTTCAATTAAATTAGTTGCTTAATGAAAATGCAACAGAAGAATCTTGTGATTCTGCCTTATTTTCAGTGCTCCACTACAGCTCTGCTTTCAAACTTTGAAAGCAAACAAACTTCACCCCTACCTTTCTTGTAGTTTCTAGTGTATTTTCAGTGACCCATAGAGAAGGCAATGCTGTCTGGTCTGCTTTGAGTTGATTAATTCCAAAAGCTTGTCTCTGTCCAGCGTCACTACGCTTTACAGGTGGATCTTGACATAACTGGATTTGTGTGGTTTAGCTGGGAAAGAAGGAGTCTAACTGGTAATTTATTTTTTCTCTCTTTTTCATCTTTCAGTCATGTTTTCTGCTGACATATCTTTGTGTTAGCAATTCTTTGTTGTAGTTGCTTTAAAAGTGAGTAAGAGTAAATTGATGTTTGTTTGGAATGAGATTTTGTGCAGCAGTTCCTGAAGTTTGGTTTGAAACATGCTATCTCTTAGTGGCCTTTGAGTTGGTCTTTAAATAGGCCATGGCAAGCTTGTGACAAACCTCAATTAAAAAGGGGCATCTTATGCATCTAAGAAGATCTAAAAGCTGGTGACTGAATTATCTGATCTGTCTTCATGAAACCCACAATGTGAGAATGGGTATTTTCTGGAAGTGGTAGAAGGTGAGCTAAAAATGAAATGTGTGATGGATACCAAAATGCTGGAATTTGTTGGTATAGTAGGTTGTGTAAATTGTTCAGGCAACAGGCAAGGATGTGCCTTCTAACATCCCATATGCAATCTTGGGGAGCAGCGGAGGAGAAGGAGAGAGACTAGAGGGAAATAGACTGCTGACAGCACTGAGGTTTGCAGGTGCCTAATGAGCATCGTCCAGCAATCAGTGAGCCAAATGGGCCATTGCTTTGACCCAGTAAGCCATTTTTAAAATTCTTAGAATTCTGTCTCATTTGGACAGGGGAAAAAAAAAAATAGAGGGGTTGCAGTGGGAAGATGTGATGCTGTATGGAGATGTGAGATCACCGGATGTTTTGTTGCTTTCACGATCTTATCAGTTTTGTCTGTGTTGGTTGGCCTCATTCACCTGATAAACATGGAGCACTGTCTGACCACAGGTTAGCGTCTGCTCAGAAAGGAGAAGCCAGTTCTGGCACCCACTTCTGGTCCCTCTCATGAGTAAGGACAGGGGTCACTCACTTGAAGAGTTGTGAAGATAATGAATTGCTTTCTGGGAACATGTATCTCTGACATGAGTTATTTGTCTGGGCTAGTTGTACCTGGGCTGGGAAATTTTTGGCAAATGGGGAAAATTATACTGGATTTAGCTGAGTAAAAGTGGAATGATTTAGGCCTTTGGGTGTATCCCTAAATAGTTGACAGTGCAGCCTATTATTATTATCCAGCCTATTTTTTTAAATGGTGCAAAGGTTTACCTGGAGACAAAGCCACTACTGAAGCTGGAAGCCCGGGCTTTTGTCAGACGATCTGAGAAATGGCTCCCCTCCTGAGACTGGCAGACCTACCCTGCAGAGCTGTTTGACGGTCGTCATCTGTAATGCAAATTCATTTTGAATTAAACTTGCTTTTTCTTCTAGTCGATTTCATTTGCAATGGTTCTTGACATCTTCTTTAACTGTGGAACAAAAGAAAAAAACCTCAGTTTGAACTGACAAGTAAATTGTTGTAAAACTTTCCAAACCCTTGGAGAGGGCTGTTGTAATTATACTGTGGGTTTTCCTTTTTCATAGCTCTAAGTACTAATTAATATAAATCCAAAGTGAATTACTTGTTTGAATTGTTTATATTACCTCTGGGCTTTGATGCAGTGCTCAATAAAGTCACTCTGTAATTATTTTTAAGTTGTGTATATTGTTACATGAGTATCATGTTGCCAGAGCATCACCTCAGCAGTTAGTCAGTCTACATGATACATACTCTCATTGTAAAATAAAATGTAATCCAATTAGCATTTTGTAAACCTCCAACTGCTGTTTTCCATCTTGTTTCTGCTAATATAATAGGAGCCTTCTTTTCAAGTGCCTCCTTTGCCACCATCTCTTACATTGTCTGAGTCTGTTGTGAGTATCATGAGGGCGAAAAGAAAGAAGTTCCTCTCTGAAAAAGTTTTCCATTTCTTGCATTTCTAGATCTACCAGATACAAACTCAGGCTTCTGGAAGTATTTCTTCTTCTAAGAAATTACTTAGACATTTTCTAAAAGGCAGAAAGCAGGTTTGTAGTGTCCTAAGTGAACTGGTGACATTAAACAAATACTTGTTTATATGCCAAAAACCTGTGTACTGCACGGCTTTGTGTACTGGGCACACCCTCCGGTGCATTCAGCTGTGTAAGTGGAATGGTGACGTAAACAGATGAAACATGAGCAAAGCTTCAGCAGTGAATCCCTAAAGCTAGCCACATTAAGCAGTGCTGCAAGTCAAGTTTTGATTACCATTAATGACTGTGTTCTTCTGAAGTGAGCTTTGAGCTGTAGTGTTTATCTTGAATCTTGTCTGATTTTTATCTAAGCGCATTCAGATTTTCACTGAATCAAGGCATTGATATATTGGCCTCCTTTAAACCAAACAGTTGTCCGAAAATAATAGCCCTTTATTTCACTTTTCTAAATCTGCAGTGAGTATTTGCTTATGCTTTCTTTTTTGGGTTGCCATGGTTATCGTCTGTATGCAGAACAGAATTGTGCTACGTAGGAAGTTGAGTTTCAGAAACAAAGGTGAGAACTGGCCAAACATGGTAGCAATTGTCATTTTTTTTTTTTTAGCTGGTAAAGTTGTTAGCACTTAGAATAGAGACTTTACAAAGGCCGGCTTTAATTTTATTTCATTTTTAAAGATTGATACTAATAAGATTCACCCAAAGTTACTGGCTATTCATGTCAGGGATTTAATTAGAACTTAAATGTAATCTGAGTGCAGCAAAACTGCACTTGAGTGAAGTACTGATGAAGAAAATAATTTGCTCGCTATATTGCAAAGTGCAACTCTATTAACTGCTTTGATTTTCATAGCAATTATGAAGCCTTTTTAAACATTTCCATAGCCCTACAAACTCTCAACACTTATCACATTTCCAGGATGCAAAGCAAACACATACTGTATGTGCTTTTGCTCCTTCACTGGCACTTGTCAGTCTCTACTTTACGTTTCTCTTGAAGACTTTCACATACTTGCACAGCAAAGTATTCCAAAAGCGTATGTCTGAGCAGAGGAGAAACTCCCATTCCACAAGTTACAGTGGTGGTGTGTGGATAGTGCTGCAGGGCCGTGGCAAATACTGATGCTGGTTTTTGTTATGCAAAGAAATTATTCAAAAAGGGGACAATCCAGAATATGGCTTGTGTGTTCTTGCATAAGAAAAACTTTCATTGTGGTGTCCTTGGTGTTATAATCAACATAATAAAATGTGTTCACATGTTAACCTTTCAGACATCATTAGCAGTTGTTTTGGAAAAGTTTAGCTACAGCTGTAACAGAGAGATGTTAAATTCATCACCTTTGGAGTTCCCTAATCATTGAGGATGGGATTTTGCATTTCATAGGAAGCAAGGCGCCTAAGGAATAAAGGGGCTAGGTTTCTCATAGAAAACGATATAAAAGTTACAAAATACTAAGGTTTGGTGTGTTATGTGGGTTTTATATGAGCCTGTGTTTATTTGCGGAATCAGCAGATGTGATGTCCTGGAGCTTGGAAAGCTTAACCAATGACTTGAATATACCTACCCCTTCCCCAGGTAATTTGGAGAATGATGGCTTCCATGTCTACGTTGCAGTGAAGGATATCCTTAACATTGCAGCCAGTAACAATAGTCACGTTCTTTTGGTCATGAAGTGTAATGTTGATAGCAAAGTGCCAGTATGTTCCCATTATATATAACACAATCCAGATTTTTTTCTTTTTTTTTTTTTATTCTATTTTGCAGTCCTCTTTGAAAGTAATCTGAATGGTTGTCTGAGGAATCCTTTTGTTTCCCTGATGAAGATCTATTAGCTGTTCAAATACTGTGAGAAGTGCCAGAAGCCCATATGCCTCATCTGACTCCTTTTATGTTAGAAATCCTTCTTCTGGGAGAACGTGATTGAACCAACAGCATAAGTAGCTATAGGTTGAGACACACTGTCGCTTTGCCACATGAGCCATTCCATGCGCTGAACATGTGTTGCCTGGAACCAGGGTGCAGGCCCTGTGTCGGGAAACATTTTGTGCCATTATCTTAATAGAAAAATGAGCTTTCCATAAGTGAGTGCCATGTATGCACTGGTGTGGATGAAACTGTGGGCTGCTGACTGTGTTAGCCAATTTAAAAGGCTTGAAAACAGTTGCCTCTTGGCCTATATTATCAGATGCTGCTGCTATATGCTATACACCAAATATTTTCTAGTGCAATAGTGTGACTTCAGAATGCCTTTTACTGAAAGAATAGGCCATGGACATCGTCCAGGAACAAAACAAGCCTTTATCTGATGTACTTCAGACAGTGAAGTACTACTTGCTTGTTCTGGTTTCCTGAGAAGGAGAACATGGTGCAAGAGTTAGCATGGGGTGGAGACTGGTCCCAGTGGGAATGTTGGATGTGGCTGTTCTGTTTTGAGGTTTAGTGAATGTTACCTGTACAGAGGTGATCAGACTGTGCCAGTTGGCCTCCAGGCCACCTGTGGCCCCCGCGTTGTTTATGCTACAAGTACATGCCTAGCCAGTGGCATGATTTGTTCTCTGAGTCTTTGGAAGACTCATGTTTATATTTGAAATTGAAACAGTTGATTAATTTTAGCTCTACACAACTGGTGGTTGGTTTTTCTTCTTAAGCTTAAGTTTTGCAATTCCAGCATTCCTCTTGTGTTATGTCAACTTCACTTTGAGTTGCCAAACTGTTGTGCAAGTTCAGTTCTCCTTGTTCTTTGTATGGGAGACAGTCAACTAAAGCTAACTATTTGCAGTGAGGTTACAAGCAGCAAGCTTATTAAGTCCATCATCATCTTCACTAGAAGACATCAGCAGTGGCTAAATGTTTGTGGGGTACCTAACAATCTGCACTTTTACATTAAACTGGATCATGAGGAGAAAATCCCGGCTTGCCACCTCCTGAGCCATGTGTTTCTATCTAAAGAGCTGCTGGTTTGCTGGTGGAAGTGAATGCTTCTGACCTGGGCAGGGCCCTAGAAATTCTCCTGTATATATCCGTTGGCTTACAGTCAAAACATGCTGTGATTCAGAGGTACACAGAAACAAAAATACTGACTCTGTTTTTTAATCTTTATTTAGGTACTTCCTTTCCCCAGCCAGGTGGTCTACAACAGAGTTGGAAAGTGTGGGAGTCGAACTGTGGTTTTGCTTTTGAGAATTTTATCAGAAAAACATGGATTCAACCTGGTTACATCTGACATCCATAACAAAACAAGACTGACCAAAAACGAACAGGTAAGTTACTCCTGCTCATCTTAGATCCTATTGTCTTACTATGTTTGTGAAATTGAGAAACAAAGGCCTATGCTAGCAAAAATTGTATTGAAAAGGTGTACTGCTACTTTGACCTTAGTAATCAGCCAGAATTCATCATCCTCCAAGTGGCTTCAGTTAATAGGAGAAGTGGATGGTAGAGCCAAGAGCAACATGATGTTGAAGCTAACCAGAAAAGCTAACTTCCAGTGAGCCAACTCTTGAATTCAGTCAGCATAGCAGTTAGTCCAGCAGTGAGGCAAGAAGGGTTAGTACAAGTGAAGTTAGGTGCTAACAGTTTCTGGGATCTGTGTTAATGTATCTGCAGGGCACAGCCATTTATAATGTAAGTGGGCCAGCTTATTCAGACGTAGCTTGGGTCTCCTTAAGCAGAGCAGGAGTAAATAATAGCCAATGGGGAGGGGGTTGCTCACTTTCGTAATTCACTTGTAGTGATCACTTGCATTAAAAAGTTGTTTCCGGGGGCATGCTAGCCCATGTTGCTATAACCTGACACATCCTTGATCCTATCTCAGCCTTTTGCTCTTATGTCTTTTTCATGTTATTGCACAACCCTCATTAAGGCAAGTGAAAATACCACATGAAACTTCTTTACCCGGACGCCCCTTTTCATGTTCTCTTAAAGTTATAGAGGACATTATTTTGCAGCTTTGATTCCACAAAAGATCCAGTTATTTAAATTCCCTTGTATTTAAGGTAACCATGTGCCCTCTGTGAGTGTCGCTGCCATCAGTAGATATCAATGCAAGTAATTCAAAAAACTTCAGACTCCCAAGTGTACAGATGTAGTCAGATGCCATACACACGACTCTTGCACACACTTCCCACAGCTGCTATTTTGATCTACTGATCAGGTAAATGCTGCAATAACTGCCTGCATCACTGCTAGGAATAGCAGCCTGCAAACCACAAAAGGATGTGTGTGACGATCAAAATACGGCATGGGCCTGCCAGTGGCATTGTGCTGTGATTGGGTATGATTTATCTGTAGCCTGTTTATGAGCATAAGTTTGTTATTTTAGATACAACAGTTCATTCCAAATGGAAATTTGGGAGCAGGTGTTGCTCCTGCAGGTCCCATCTTCCTCTCTTCCAAGGTGGCCTTTGGGGTTCCACCGGCAGCTGGCTTATCTAACCGCACATGGTGCTCAAGATCAGCCCAAGGTGGGAACCGGCTTGCCAGGGCTGCCATGCCAGCCCAAAGGCTTCTGTGCACAGCTGCGTGCAAACCTCCAGCGAAAGGCTGTGGGGGAGGCCAGTGTCCTCCCACTGCCCCTGCCTGTCACTGATGGAAGGGGCAGAGCCCTGGGCTGCAGCTGCTGTAGCATCCCTCTGTGTATCCCACTGGCAGCACCGCAGAGCCTGGGGAGTTTGCAAAATGGTCCCATCCGGTTGGGGTCAAACTATGCTCTGTTACGGAGCCTGCATGGTTAGTTTTTTGCTTAGCTGTAGGATGTGGGATAGTGGATTTCTGCGGGTATGACTGCTTTTGTGTTTCGGATTGTTTGGTTTTTGTTTTGACTATGTCTTTCATCAAGTTTCATTGCTGATCAGAAGACGCATCATAAAACCTAAAAACTTTTCAGTTATTAATAATCACCAACTTCCACCCTCATCAGCTACTTCGTTTCAGTTCTGTTCTGCCTTTCTCTGGTAGGCGGATTGTCCTTTCAGCAGTCTTCTGTGCTTTAATCCAGCATGTGGAGATTCAAGAGAGGCCCAGACTTACTTTTGATGCAACTAGTACACTGACAGAGGATAGATACCTGCCTTACTTTTTGCACTCCAGAAGCTGTTAGGTTACTAGACAGCGAACATGCTGGAACACAGATGGTACTGGATGTATTGCTGCAGAGCTGATGATTTACTCTATAGATTGCTCTACTATAACTTGAGTCTCTTTATTTTAATTTATGGCTTATTTACATAGTTACAATAGGTTCATAATTTAATGAGTACTTTTGCTGAAAAGTGCCTTTGATCGCCAAGAAACATGCCTGGAAACAGTAACTGTTCTGTTTTTCAGGGTATTTTTAGTTGTCTTCTCATTTTTTATGAGCAGAATATGAAAAAATAAATTATTTCTCCCACCTTTAATGTGGTGTACACAAGAGAAATCTAAGAGAATGGATGGTCTCAGGCCCCAGGCGTTGGAATGAGAGAAAAGATGGCTGGGCTGTGGGCTCCCAGCGTGAGCATGGGCTTCTCACTGGAGATGATACAGCTCTCTTCCTTCTGTCATTTATCTGTCCTGTGTTTGGTTAAAACCCTGATCCAGTTAAGACTTTGCTGTAAATATTTAGCTTATGCAGTCTGCTCTTGTTAAATAACGTTAAGCACGTAGGTGTTTTTAATGACTGTGAAAATTGAATGTAACTGGAATCCATATTCTCATTGCCTTTTCCAGTCTCCTTCCTACTAAGAAATTTTCCCAAATTATGTGCGCCTGCCAGCAATTAGAAGTGCAGCCTTTGAACATTTATGGGCATAAGGGAGCAAGTTCTGGAAACAGACAGGTTAATCTGTGCCTTACCATTTGCTATAAAATTTCCAAGTAAATTAAATACAGAAAATAATATGTAGTATTCATGCATACAAAGTCAGTCTGAATGATGTGGCTTCAAAATGACACGTGAAGGGTTGCAAAATGAATTCTTCCCTGACTTCTTCTCCCACCCCCATTTTTTTTTTTTTGGCATTCAGAGAAGTAAGAATGAGTATGCTTGTAGATACACCAATACCAATCACATACAAGAGTAACTGATAGTTTATTCTCATATTGTTTCCTTCTACCACCTATCCTTTTGGCCATGCAGCCAGCTTTATATATAATTCCAGTTTAACACAGTAAAAACCCATCACTAACTCTTCTTAAATGCTTTTAAAGACAGAAAATTGGTCATAGCAGCTTGGGGAGATGAAGAAATTCTTGAAACCATTCCAAATTTTTGAGAGCTGAAAATGAAGAGGTAGTCTCATTCCTGGGAGTTGTTTATGGAAATGAATACCGAGATGAAAGTGATATACTAAATACCTGTAGATACTTGTGCCTCCTGGACCCTACATGCCTTCAGTGGAGAGTGAAATCAGTAGAAGAAGGTAAAGAACTAACAAGAAAGACGGATTTTTTTTTTTGGGGGTCCTATTTGCATCAGTGTTAATGGAGACTATAGTGTCATCCAGCTGACCTCACTTGGAAACTACCAGTTGCCTCACCATACATTTTGACCTCAAATTCTCCCAGTGAAATAGAACACCATAAAAAAAAGCAGTAACACTTTGGCTGTTGCCTGGGCAGGATTATTATCTGATTATTTCTTTTTGTTCCCAGTAGAATTTACCTATTGCAGATGTCAAACCAAATGAGACTGCTCTGAGCAGCCAGCACAGGGGGCTGGCCACTTCCAGAAGAGGGAAAGAAGGTGTCCTCTTGAAAGCCTGAGTTGAGTTTTTGTTCAGGAACAATGCTGTGGCTGGAGCAAATCCATCCTCCACGTTTCTCCACTTTCAGGGAGGGCTCCATCCAGTCTCTCTCAGCGTCATTTCACTGTGCCATCTGCTGGATTGTTATTTACAATGCAGCAACAGCTGAGTACAAATACACAGATGATGCTGAGCCATTATGGTTTGATTTCTTCAGTACGGCCAACTAAGATCCTACAGTGGTAGCGTAGGACAGTAGACAAGGAAAAAACTTTCCCTTTGGAGTATTGCCTCTTGGTGTTCTTGCTCAGGTGAGCTTTAAGATTCAAAAATAGCTTGTGATTTACAGGTTTGCCTTTGTTTGCAGATCTGGTCATCTTTAAAGATCCTGTTTAAAAGTCGGTGCAGAAAATGAATTCTGGAGAAAAATTTAGAGTAGAAGCTTAAGCAAGGAGTCACAGGGGGTAGAAGGATGTTATGCTAGGGAGCAAATCAGCATTTAGGCTAAAGACTGTTCCTTACAGTTAATTGACGTTGAGGCGGAGGGGTGGAATGACAGCAAATGTGTGTTGACCACACCACAGAGGTGTTTGCACCTGCTTACTGTGGTTTAGCATTTCTGAAGACTCTTGCCATGCAGTGTGTCTTCTCCTCTTTGCTCGGGGAGCACAGTGCACCCAGTGCTTTTGGTTCGCTCTTGCCCAGCAGTTGAGCTGGGCCGTGCCATGGGCTCCGCTGGTAGATGGGAGCACTTGGGCACGGGGTACCACTGCCTGCCTCTCCCCACACACTCTTCGTGTCCTGGCATCTCCCTCTTCCTGGGTCCTTGTTTAGCAACAGTAACTCTCTGCTGTGATTTAGTTAATTTCAAAAGCAAATTATTGTCTTTTTCGGCATTGTTTCACTGAAACAGCCTAACTCCTGCAGGGGAGCTCAGGCCAGCAGCAAGAAAGAGGAATGGTTCTTTATGGGCCTTTATCCTAGTGGGCATGTGCTCCTTTCAGGCTTCCTCTGGATATTTTTACAGCTTCTCCCTCCAAACGTGGATGTGTTCTGGTTCATCTGTCCTCTAATGGTGTTTGCTAGGGTAGTTTATCTTCTGCTGCTTGTGACTTTTCATCTCCTTTCAAACTTAGGTTGGTTTATGACCATCTCCTAGATCATCTGTGCTTGTATGTATCTCTCTCTCCTTCATCACTCATTCCATCCAAGGGTACTTGCTTTCCTCAGCTTTTATCCTCTGCTTGCTGTTACTCTCTGTGGGTCCTCTACACTAATTGTCTTGTAAGAAAAAAAAGCAAAACAAAACAAAAAAAAACCCCAACCAAACAAAACCCAGCCCAAACACACCGCAACCACCCTATTCCCCCCCTCCCCCAAAAAAAACAAAACGGAAAAAAACAAACAAACAAACAAACAAAAAAAAAAAAAAACAACCAACCCACACTAGTGAGACCTTACTCTTCTGGGAGATGTTGGAAGATTTTTCTTTTCTTTTCTTTTTTTTTTCTTCCTTTTTGCTTTAACATCATCTTAAAAGGAGGGGTGGATCACTAGGTATGCCTAAGCAATGCATTTGTCTTTTTAGACTGAATTCCGTTCAGCACAGTGGGATCAGAGAAAGGGAGGCCCAAGGGAAATATGGCCACAATTTGCATGTGGCCATGAGCCATTACAGTTATTTATTTTTCCCTCCTGACATCTGTGTGTAGTTTCTGTTGAAACTTACCCTTTTGGCTGGGTTTTTAAAAGAATGGGTTTTGCTTGTTTGTTCGTATGCACATTGTAGCTTTATCCACATCTGCTTACAAGTCCAGTTGATCATTAAGTGTCTAAATATGAAGGTACTTTAAGTCAAAACAAAATTTTGTGTCTGCTTTGGAATAAGCTATTATCATAGCTCAAGAGATTGAGTTTGGTAGCAAGAGATTATTAAAAAAAAAAAAAAAAAAAAAGCCAGGAGCCAGATGCTGTCCTGCTCTCTGTGCGTCTTTCCAGACACCCTTTGCTCCTGAGTGCCTCTGCTGGTCCAGCAGTATGTTGACACGAGCCTGACAGTGACATCAGGTGAAGTGCAATGGGAGACATGATGATGGTGTAATGTGAACCTGCCTGGCACTAGCAAATTGGTACCAGCCTCAGGGTGAGCTGAGGGGCAAGGGAGGCTTGCATTGTACTTTGTAACACTCACATATATATACCTTAGCATACGTTTTTGTGTAGCAGTATTATATTAAAGCTGCTTGTCTTTTTAAAAAAATTCAGTGGGATTACTTTGTTTACATCTCCATATTGATACTCTAATGATGGTATTTCATTTATTCCAAGATGGAATTACAGTGGTGACCATAGAGGCATGAATAGAATTTTTATCCCATATCAGTAACTTCCTTCTGCCGTCTTCCTTCCATCATTCATGCAGATAGAGTAACACAGGTAAAACACCAATATAATATAAAGCTCCATACAGTTCTGAGAATTTCCTGTAACTTGTCAAAAAAAAAAGAAGCCAATTGAGCCATCGGATACCCAGCCTCTAGGGTCTCCCCTTGTTTCATTCTGCAAGGTGAATGAATACAATTTTTTGGCAGAGTTACCAGTCCTAAAGAAATGTCAACTGTTTGATTTGCTAGGAAAGCCTTTGTCTCTTCAGAGCATTGACAAACAGTACTCAATTACTCTGTGCCAATTTCTGGGCTTTCTAATTCTGGTCTGGACAAGCTCTGCTCTTCAGGTTTGTTAATTTCTTGCTCATAGCATTTATATTGTACTGAAGGAGCTGTATAAAGACCTGTTCGTACTTGAATCAAATAGTCCAGAGTCCAGATATGACAAGCTAAAGCAGGGGGGCTATTCTCTTCCTGCCTCTTCCCTCCCCCCCACCTCTTATTTTCTCTTGTTTCTCTTTTCTTTCGTATTGTCTTTCTTTTGGTGGTCTCCTCTCCTTTACGTTCCATTCCCTTGGGTTTACAGCCTTTCTCAGTCCTAATATATACCTTGATATACTAATATACCTTGATTTACTTTCTCAGACCTAATGTGCCTTGAGATATACAAGGTCTATATCTAATATGCCTTGATGTACTCAAACCAGTTTGACAGGAAAAGGCCTGTCCTGAGATGACAGACAAACTGAACTGCCTGCTTCAGTGCTCATCATACATGTATGTGTCTAAAATTGTTGAAGGCAGAGCAAAAGTAGGAAAAACCATAGTAGTGTGTGCACTTTTTCATTTGGTCCTAGAAGTTAAATGGCTACAGCTTGTGTTTTCTGAAAGAAGGCAGGTTATGTGTCCTGGGAAAAAATGGAGAAAGAAAGATAGATGAGAAGCAGTAAAATGTTACGCACACTGTAAAAACCATGGTAAAATATCAGTATATCAAAACTGGGAAATAAAGGAAAAAAATTGACAATTGCTGTCCCTTAACTGTAGTTTAATATTTCTTATGGCATGGACATTGTTTTCTACTGTGCTCTTCAGGCTTTTAGTGCAATAACTCATACCTATCATTTCAAATTCGTTTGTGTTCAGTGACCATAATATAGCCTGCATTTGAGAACAGACCAGAAAATCTGAAAATAAGTCTTGGGAAATTAATAGTAAGGAAGCAAAAGTAACGAGGATGTCTCGACTTTCTAGCATGATGCTCCACTAGACACTTTCAGTTCCCTCTAGATCATAGCTAAGGCTCAGCTTACACAACATAGATGCTCTTATCAATGGGGCACAGTCTTCAGTATATGCTGGTTACATTATTCCATTTTAATGATCTGAAAAAATAAATAATTTATTTTTAAAAAAATAAAATGGTGTGAATGTGCCTGAACTAGAACTTAGCATCATCTTTCTAAAAGCACCCATTTAATTTTACTCTTAATTTGCTGTAATAGTAAAAGGAATAACAAGTGCTAATTTCTATATTTGAACAAGTCAATCAATCAGTGCTTTGGCAATGTTGGCATTTTTTATTGTTATATGAAAATGGTCATATTGGCTCGGCTCCTGCTTTCTGTTACAGTTTCAGGCATTTCATATTTTGGCATTCTGGTGAATAGAGCTTGCGTCTTCAGAGGGCAGCTGCCGCTTCCAAATCTCTGCTGCAGATTTAAGCAGGGTTTAGATTTTTCCTTTAGATTACTCCTTTCCTTAAACTGATACCTACTTTTGGAAGTACATAAGCTCCATGATAGCAGGATGGTGTCTGCAGTTTAACCATTCTTGCTTAGAGGTGCTACCTTGCTGACAGAGGTTTGGGAGGGATAGTGGGGAAGGAGTTCCTAAGTAATTCAGACTTGAAAATTACATCTTCATATGTTGTTTGAGAGTTAGATTTGTCTCAAAATGTGCATTGATGTAAAATGGAAAATTTGATTTATTTGTTTTAGATGGAATTGATTAAAAACATAAGCACTGCGGAGCAGCCCTATTTATTTACTAGACATGTTCATTTCCTCAACTTCTCAAGGTAAGGCATTTTTTCAGTTAAAAGTCTTTTTCACTGATTTCTGTTAATTATAATACATAGAACATTTTCCCTCCTTTTTTACATGTCACCAATAGAATGTACTTTTTTCCCCCCTCCTTCCTTTCTGGCACTGGAAGTCACATTCAGAAGCTGAAGGTTTTTTTCTTGTGCTGTCTTTGCTACGGAATAGTTATGTACAGTATGTTTGTGAAAAAACAGATACTATTGTATGCCTTCGCCTCTGAGATAATCTTGATTTACAACATTTCCGGTCAACATGCATGAGGTGGTAACTTGGGTCTTTAAACTGTGCACTCATGTTTTAAAAGTGGCAGCACACTGTTGTGAATGTTTCATTTCTGTATAGCCAGATACTGATACGAGATTAAAAACTCCACCGAGTTCATTAGTTTTGTACCTGGAATGACTCTTCACCAATTTAATCAATTTAATTTTGTTCTGACAAAATCATCCCTGTTCCACAGGGTATAGAAGTATTTATAAACCATGCAGACGGGTTATGCTCTGTATCATGGGAGTACAGTCCCTTCTGGCAGCTATTTAAAAGTATGCAGCAAGACTCTAGAGACATTTATAGCATGGAATGTGAAGAAAATTGAATTTGGATGAAACTTCTGAAGAATTTTTGGAAGGACACGAATGAGTGATGCCAGTTAGCATTTAGCCAGGACACAGAGGTTAAAGCTGACTGCAGATGGTTATTGCCTAGGCTGTAAATTTATTTTGGAAATTATAGTCAGGAATCATGCCATCTGTGCCACTAGGTTGGACTCCTTGTATTTAGATAGAAATATTTTTATAAAATGTGAATTTTCTGCAGATCTTTGCAAGAGCTTGCCTAACTTCCTGTCATTTTATTTATGTGGTAATGTCAGTGCATGTCCTGTGAATGTATGGATTCAGACATGGGTAGAAAGTGTAATTATAAATGGGGGGGGGGGGCTGTAGTTTTCGTTTGGTTTTTAGAAAATAAAATATTTTGAGCAATTGGAAATTCACTTGAATATATCAACTTAACTATGGGCACGATTTCATTACATGAAAACAACAAGAGTTAAACAAAACAAAGAGTTTGATCTTCTGTGTTCTCTATTCTGATTCTGTGAGAGTTCCATTTGTAATGTATTATTTTTAAAAACTAAAACTCATTAGAATAGGACTTCACATATTTGGTAAATGATCTCTTCTCTCTGCTGAAATGCAAGATAAAACAAGTAGCCGCACCTGACGGTCAAAGGGATGTTTCTAGATTAAACTGATTTTTTCAGAGATTGTACACAACATTAGGTACATGAGAAAAAGATGAACAGGTTTACTTTTCGCTCCTCCCAAGATCCCATTTTCTATCCACATGGTACATCCTGGTGACATAGGTAACGTGTTTTTTCTGTAGAGTATCCATGAGATGAAATGTCTCTACATTTTTCTTCCAATACAAATTTGTGAAAATGTATAAAAATTATATAAGATGTATAAAAGTATTTGCAACTTCCTTTTTGACTGTTCCTTGCAAAGCTGAAAATGTATTTTTTGTTTTATTGAGAGCACACTTGGTTTAACTAGTAGTTGTAAAGTAGTGAATAGGCTGATGAGTCTTTTAAACGAGACATTAATGAAGTGCATCAACATTGCTTACTATTGGTTTAGCATTTCCTAGTGTTTTCTGACAAATTAAACATTTTTTGAGAGTTTTAGTCTTTTGTTTCAAAATTTATTGTCGGTGTTACACCTAACAGTGAAGTAGCATGTTGAATATTTTCTCTGTCCCTTAGTTCTACGGTGTCTTTTTTAAAACTGAATTTCATAAGGAACTGTAGTGTCAAGTACTGATTTTGCAGAAATTTCAAGAATGTGATTTAAATACACATTATAAATATTACAGTATTTTGAAAGCGGTTTAGTTTTGCTTGTTTTGTTTTTTTTTTTCAACTATTCTTTTATAGACCGTCTCTAGTGGGTAGCTGAACTCAAATTGTTTATGAAATATGATTCTTCCCATTTGCCCCAGCTTTTCCGCCAGCTCAACGTAAAAGCCATGCAATACCCCAGAAGCTAAAAGAAAAATAGGGTCAAAGTATTGATGTGGCGTTTTCTGGCTGACAGTTGAAGACCTTAGACAGCAGCTCACCGTGAGCAGCCAGCACAGTGGGGAACGAGACAGATGCACAGGGACGGGTAGGAGACAACTCACTCCTGACTGCAGGCTTAGGGCAGCTTCGGATCCATGAAAGGCACAAAGATCAGCTTGAAGATTGAAGAACCCTACTTTGGTGAACCCCCTTGCTCCTTCCCAATGAAAGGGATGAGGTTTTCTACATGCCATTGTAGCAGGTCCGTTACTGGAAATCATGAATTTTTGCAGGGGCAGCCGTCCTGGGCATTAGCCCAGTGACCAAACTGGCTTCTTGTTTGGCATTTTACACCTTTGAAACAAAGCTTTTGTTTGCAGCAAGGGATAAGGAAGGCTTTGTTCTCCTTTCTCCTGCATGCATTGAGCTGGCAGACAGGTAGGAGATAGAAGGCATGTTGTCTTTGCTACTCTTTTGGTAAACTCGAAGGTCACTGTTGTGACAAAAGGAGTCTCTTCCACTTGCCTTGCACTTCTCTGCTTGAGCGCTTTCAAGATCTGTAGGGATTGCATTAAGCCTGTAGGGGATTGCATTAAGCCGTTTAGAGCATATCACCATGGTACTAGAGAAACAGAGAAAATGTAAGCAGTCATGCAAAACAGGAGTCTGCTTTGCTTTTGCTCATTGGTGCTTCTCAGCTTCCCAAACAGTAGTAAGAAAAATAAACTCGATTTTTGTTTAACATCACTGATGTGAATAGCCGCAATAACAAATCGCTTGGATTTTTCCCCTTTGCACCCTGCACCTGCTTATAAACCTGTCAGCACTTAAAGTGCTCTGATTATTCAGAAAAGCATCACGGCATTTACTTATGATTGTTTCCAACTGAAAAAAAAAAAAACTAAGGGATTATACCTGCTTTCCAGAAAAAATCTCTAGTGGAAGTGAGCTGAGCCTTCAGTGGTGAATTTGAGCACATGCGTGTTTCTGAGGCATCATTGGTTTTGCTGAACAAGGTTCTAAAAACTTGAAAATTTCATCCTGACCTGAATGCTTGCCAGGGACATTTTCAAATAGTGTTTTAAGAGTGCCTGCTGGTTCAGCTGAGTCAGTGAATCCTCATGTACTTTCCTACGTCTTCATATTTTACTTCAATACCATCTTTTCTCAATCCAAAGTAGTGCAAAGAAGCAGACAAAAAGGTAAATTTTAAAAGGGTGAATTAATTGTCACAGGAAAGGCTTTTATTCCCAGTGGTTTGCAGCTTCAGTTACCAGTTTTTCCAGTGCTGCTAGGGCTAGCTTTAGGAGATGACCCAGTGCCTCAGGAAGATGGCTACTCCATCCAGTCCATTTCAGGACAGTTTCTTTTGGGGAGGGTGTGCTGTTTATTGAATTCTCTTTTACTTGTGATTCCTGGGTGATGCTTTTCATTATGGCTCTGTGGTGATTGTCCTGCTTGTTTCATCCTGAATTCTGGACTGACCTCTCCATACTTGGCTTTCTTCTTTCAACTTGGAAATGTTCTTGTACGCAGAGGTAAACATTTAGGTGCTTTTTGATTTCATATGAGCTGTTGCTACTGGGCCTAGCCCAGCATGGGATTTTCTTAATCTCAATTGAATAAAGAGTGTATTTCTCAGAAGCCTTCCATGAAAGCATCCTGGCTGCATTTGAAGGCGAGTTACACCATCTCTGCCTCTTCCTTGGGCACTTGGTTCCAGTTGTCTATCAGCTTTGCTGTCAAATTATTGCAGCTAATTTCTAATGTGAATTTCTCTGGCTTTTGCTCCTTATTGACTGAAATACTTTTTTTTTCTTCCCTGGTGTTTCTCCCCATGCATCTATCTGCTGCTGCCATCTCCAAATACCTTTCCCTCTTCCTTTTGATCACAGGTACTCTCAAACCTCTTGCCAGCAGGTGTTTTCCCCATCCATTTAATAACTCTGTGCCTCTTCTGGAGTTTCTTCAGTAGTTTCGTAGTCTTTACTAAGTATAAGTATCAAAACTCTACTTTGGACCTGTGTCAGCTTCACTAATGCTGTATATGGTAGAAAAAAGCTTCTTTGCAGTTGCCATGCTTATACCTTCTAAAACTGTGATTGTGCCTGAGCAATCTGGGCTTTCAGGGCAAGTTTTTTTTCCAGTGTGTTTCTGAGATCCTTTCTTAGTCACTGTTTACCAGGCTGCCATTTCCCATTCTGTAGAAATGGCCTTCATTCCTTACTCATGTGTTAACCAAGGGGAAAAAAATGAGTGACATGAAGTACGCAAAATTACTAGCTGCTGTCCTACTGCAGCGAATGTTGTGAAGTAGGAAATATTTTGAATTAAAAATAAAAAGAAAAAAAATAAAACTCCCTTGATATTTATGTGTACTCTTGGAATGCTGAGGTCTGTTGGCCTATGTTAAAAAAAAAAAAAAAAAAAAAAAAAAACCCACAAGAAAAAAACAAAGAACTTTTTTCTCACCTGCCCAAGGAGCTCTAGCAGTTGTCAATCATAACCTGTGCTCTAGTCTGCAGTGCACGGGGCAGAGGCACCCACTTCTTCCTCCTCTTGTGCGGAACTCAGGAGTTCGGGAGGTTTGCCTCCATGCAGGGATGTGTGCCCAAAAAGTGTACATTGCAGGACCAGGATGACAGCATCAAAATGTTAATCGGAAGCAAATATTAAAGAATGTCTGTACTCTAAGCAGGTAAAGACTTATATGCTGAAACATTTGCTGAGACTGCAGGTGTTATTGGTAGATCCAAGCAGTGCAGTGAATAACCTGCAGAGAAACAAAAAGCTATTTCAGGATAGCTGCAGGTTGTTTGCTGTACTTTATCATAAGTGCCGTTTGTCATCTATTTATTTAGCCTGAGAAAAAACGAAGCAGGGAGAGGCTTCAAGTTCATGGAAAAGCCCCACTTGACCTCTTAGTAATCTTCTACTGAATTAAGTAACTATAACAGTCTTTGGGCAGCTACTCAAGATGCTCAGCATGTCCTCCCAGTGTCACAGATTTCAGAGAAGCAGAAAGAACGTTTGCAGGAACGCGCTGGGGGTGGTGAGGCCATGGTTTTGGGTCAGGATGAATCGGGGATGGGGAGAATTGCACAACTCACATTTTGTACACGGGAAGTCAGCTTTCCTCTCTCTGATACCGAAACTGTTATCTTCGGAGCACGCGCTCACAAACCCCAGGTTGGGCAAAGCGGGAAGCTTGGCCGCTCCCTCCTGTCTTGGGGTAAACAAATATTACAGAGGAATGTGTAAAAGCCTAAAGATGTGCCTCTGTCAGTGACTGGTAAGTGACTCTTGCTTGTTTAAAGGCTGGCTGATTAGGTCAGGGTAAAGTCATAGGAGGGAGAAGCATTAAAAAGACCACCCAGAGAGAGAAACAGGCTTTTTCATGTCTCACTGGAGCCATGAATTCTTTACTTTCTTCAGTAGTTATAGGCCACTGGGGAATGATCTCCTTTAAAATTTCCTATGATGTGGTAAGGAGATGCAGAGATAAAGCATGGACTCAATTTAATCTTACATTTTAATTAGCCCTTATAATTCAGTTCATTATATCTTATTTGTTCGAAACCAGGATGAATTATCGCCCAGCATTAGCATGTGAGGAGTCATCCTTTCTGTGCTGTCGGGCTGCTGCCCTCTTCTTCCTTTCAGCTGCAGTTTAATATCTGCAGTGTGTATTTAGCGCCTCTGTGCATGTGCTCGAGGGGAGGGGACAACACTTTACTTTTAGCATAATTTTCTAAGGAAGTAAGACTCATACAGCAGTTCCAGCTGTTCCGCATATCTTTCCAGTTTCCTCCCACGCCTAATTCCTAAGTAATTTCTGAACCCATTGGCCAGTTTCAAACCAAATTTGGAAGGCCGGTAGAAGACTCAGAGATGACCGTGCTGCTCAGGTACATCTGCTGAAGGAAAAGCCAAGCAAAACAGCTGCTGGACCTTCTGCTCGGCCACAACCAGCAGCCACCTCCTTGTGACTGGCTTGGATGCCAGCCCCAGCTCTGCCGTGTTCCTCTTGCTTGATGCATGAAGGATGTCAGGGGACAGGTTTGGGGGAGCAGAAGGTGGTCTGTTGGGTGTTCTGCTTGAGAAGGTACTTGCCTTTAGTCCCTGGAATCAACATAAGAAATATTTCTGGTTTTCTGTTATTCATTAGCAGAGTTAATGTGTATAGTTCTTATTTTTCTTGAAAAAGTCATTTTTGGTAGGCAGTCAGTATCAGCATTACTGGTTTATTTTTTTTATATTACTTTTTTAAACAGACACAATGGCCAACACTAACTAGTAAAAATGAGTGAATCAGGCTGCTGTAGCAGCAGATGGTGTCACATGCAGCAGTGCTGATCAGTTTGGACACTTTCCTTCAACTCTGACCTGAATTCTGATTTACGGGCAGCAGTAAATCACATGCTGTATGAAGGCGGAGCTAGACAGAGAGAGATTCAGTCTGGGTAAGCCCAAAACTAAACGTAGTTTCTGAATATTGTTCAGGGTTTTTTTGTTATTCATCAGTTCTGTGGTTTTTCTCGTGTAAAAGCAGCTCTAAAAATTACAGTTTAATGCAGCACTTTGACATTACAGCATTCCCTGTTCTTGCGCTCTGTAAAATGTGTTCAACAAGCAAAAAGGAGGTAAATCTTGAACAATTAACTTGACTATATGTCATGCAAATAAGCTACGTATTTGAAAACAGAAGGACAGTCTGTGCTGACAGCATGGTATTTGAAAGCCTTGCATGTTAGCTTGGTATCGTTTGTAAGGGTTGAATGATAGATTTGCAATTTTTTATGACAAGTGTCTTGCTTTGCCATGACTTAATCTATGTATGTGTCTTTGGTCCATTGTTTTGGAAATAGAATTTCACTTTTAAATTTTTTTATAGACTAAGGGGTCAGTAAAACCAGGGTGATTCTGTAATGCTGTTTTAATTGACTTAAAAAAAGAGTCATAGGGTATTTGTCACAACACTCATTTATTAATAACTTGAGGACTCTTGTTTCTCTCTTTCTCTGGAACAAGTAATACCATACAGAGTGTAGACGTTTTGCTGAACATGCCTATTATGTGTATTAACTGTTCTCCACTAGCTTTTGAAAATAGTGTGCTGGGCAAACTCGTGAAGCTGGTGTAACAAGGTACTGAATATCCATGACCCTTTGAATGCAAACCCAAGTTCATACTTTGATTGAACAGCAGCAGTTCAGTCAGCTCACACTGATACTGTACGGCTCAGCTGTGGGAAGGATCGGGCTCTTTGAACGCCTTCTTGAATCAACATCTTGAAACAATGATTGCAGCCTAAAATTATCTACTAAAGTAGTTTCACGTTGTGGATTTTTTTTCTCCTTTAAAAAGAAACATACACACCTAGGAAATGTCATTACAAATATGGTAACAAAAAATTATTACCCTCTGGGTAAGCTCTTAAAAGCAGGGAAATGTCAGCTAAACTTATGTGCACGGCCTTAACACTGTGTCTTTATGTGTGTTCATTATGATCTATACTTTTTGCTAACACATCATGAAACACTTCTACCATCATGTGAGGTCTGCCTCGTAAAGTACACATTTCATGAATGGCCACATGGTCCTGTAATCCCTCCTACATCTTTTTTCCTTTTTTATACTACATTTTTTTAATTATGTGAGTGTGTAATGATGTTTTTTAACCGTGACTTGACGGAAGGCTAAGCACAAATCTAACATGCAGTTTGACCTTTGTATGGTCTAAGGAGTTTTTTCGGGTTTATTTTTTCAAAAAACATTGCTCTGTGGTGAGTTTTCCACAGTTTTTAAGATTATCTGATTTAAAATTTATTTCCTGAGATTTCCCATGTTCTTTGCAGATGCATAATGGACTTTTTAGCTTTCATTCAGCTGGTAATGTGATACTCTCAGAATGGAGATGGCTTCTTGAAATTTAGTTACTGGAGATGGGATCAGGCATAACACCTAAATTATCGTATATTTACTGTCATATGGTTTCCGTGCTCACATTCACACTGTAGATTATATTACCACCTCAGGAGTACCTTAATTTAAGAAAGATGTTGATTACTCCAAAAGAGTCCAAAAGAAAATAAAGAGAATGATAAGAGATATAAAAAATTTACCGGTGAGGAAAGATTGAAAGGGCAGAGAAAGAAAAAACAAATATAGAAGACTAGGAAGGAGGGTACTGTGATAACACTTTTGAATTTTATATTAAAAAGGTTCTGCAGAGATAAAGGGACTATACGGTTCTTTATGACTAATGGTAGCAGAAGTGGTGATCTTAAATTGCATCAGCAGAGTTTTAGATGAGACATTTAGGCTTGAACCATAAGGACAGCAAAGCAACAGAATAGACAGAATAGGTTGTACTTGAGGATTTTGGAGCTGGAAGTGGCAATTATGTAGTTGATCCTGCCTTCAGGCAAAAAGATGGACTGTGGCAGTCCAAGTCATTTCTTGTCTTTCTCACCCTTGTGTAATAGTACAGACTATTTGGTTTAAACAGAAAACATTCATATTTCAGGAAGGAAATTTAAGTCTTGATTCAAAATCACCAGTAATGGAGAATTTGGTGCCCTTGGTAAATTCTTCCAATACTGAATTGTTCTCTCGGATTGTAAATCATGAGTTATTTTTCCTCTTAATCTTTCTGAGAAATCCAGTTGACTCCTTTTCCTTGGGTCTCAAGTGTATATTTGCCCAGTATGTGAAGACTCCTTTTATCAAGTTTTTCCCCTATGTACGCTTTAATGTGTAATTTCTTACTGTGGTGCAGTCACCTCTCGGCCTTCCCTGTTTTTTTTTTTTTTTTCCCTTCCCATTTTTTTTTCAAGCTGAGGTTTTTCAGTATCTTGAACATTTTTCCATTGCAAGGCATTTTTTCTGTCATCTTTCTTGTGACTCTGCAGTGAACTTCGTGCATGCTTTGCTTCAGATGGACTTTCTTTGCAGTCACATCAGTGCTGCACCAGGTCTTTGCTCCTCTCTGCTCCCCTTTCTTAGAAAAAGGGAAATTAGGACTCTTCTGGCCTGTAAGGTCTCACATGCTGCTGGTAATCTGTGGAGGCATGCAAGCTCTTGCCAGAATTGCTCCTTCCCTGTGTGAGTCCTCTGGTTCTGGTTTGAGATACTTTGGGGTTTTACTTGCCGTGCTACAGTGCGTGATGTTTGCTTATGTCTTGCTTGCCCTCTGACTCAAGTGATTTCTTTGTCAGCAAACCGTTCCCTTCATTATTCTCTCCTTTCGCAATTTTGTTACCTGAAAATGTTATCAGTAGTTTTGCACTTACCTTCTGAATCACAGATTGTCGTGTAGGTTCAAAGCCTCAAGCACGATATCCACAGCTCCCTCTATTTGATGATGGTTACTTAGAATTTCACATCTGAGACAGGACAGTCATGTTCTCAATTTCAGTTACACTGATTTTTGTATTCTATACATTTTATACACGATGTATATCACCAAGTTACAGTGATTTTTTTCATTATACCAAATTTTACTATATTTCAGTTTCCATGTGGACATTGCTAGCGTTATCTTGAGTAGCTCTCTGCGACAGCTGGAGTCACTCATGACACCCTTGATAAATGTATTCATATGAGAAGTTGAGTATGTAGTGCCAAGCGCATTGCAACATCCCTTGCATTATAACCTTGCTAAGAAATCAAGCCCCAGGATTTTATGTGAACATAACTATCTCAGCCAAATCTGTGGTCTCATCCGATTTTGAAGATGTATCTTTTCTACACACCACATTTGTTGATTTAATACTTTCTAAAGAGCTGTGTCAGCTGTTCTAATATTTGCTGGGAATTTATTGTAATAATTTGTAATTAGTTTTTCTGTTCCTCTATATAATGTGCAACATCTGTATCTCTGAATTATAATGAAATGTTAATCAGAGGTCCAGAGAGATCCTGAGCCAAACCTTTGGGAAGTCTTGAATACAAGGTATCTGGAATTAAGTGATTTTAAATAGTGCAGAGTTTGACTACAGCTGCTGTTACTGTTTTGTTGGGAATTAGTGTTTTCTCTCCTACTTGTTTCCAGCTGTAACTTTGCACTACATAAATGAAAACACAATTAGTATCTCCTTCTTGAGTGTTGCCTTTACTTGAGTTGGGGATGCTATACAGACCCAGGCAGGATTTGTATCAGTGTTGGTGCTGTTCATTATGAATTTATATATCAAACTACTTTGATAGCCTCAGCATAATGAAAGACATAGGGGGAAAAAAAAACCTCACTGTTTAGCATGCATGAATAAAAAACTGACAGAAATACAACATAAAACATTCTGGGAGATTTAGAGGATACTGAAATAGAGAAATACAAGGTTTATAGTATCATCTTTTAACCATTCACTGGTCTGAGGCAGTTTACTAAGCAATTCCCAGAGGACTCTGTGATTCTTACAGTGACGTTACCCAGACACATCACTTCAGAAGCTGAAATTTCTACTATTGAAATCACAGCTCCAGAAAGGGTAATTAATGGGTGGAGTGTTGCCAGTTTGAACTATTTTACTGTTAACCTTGAAACACTGGGCATTTTGGATTCCCCCAAACACATCCCATTCAAGACCAGGATGGCCAAGGGTGCACTTTTGAAACGAAAAGATTTGTCTCAACTCACTTTGCTTTTTTCTGCTCCTAATTCCAAAGAACAACTTGGAAACATGGCCACAACATAGGGTGAAGGCACAAAAGCTGGAAGTGAGGCAGGGCAGACAAAAGCAAGAAGATAAACTCCTTGATTTTGGAGGCTGGTGATACCAGGTAGTCCCAAACAGGCAGAACCTCAGCCTGCTCCCCAGGGAGTCTTTGCAGAAAACGTAGCAGCCCTCGTTGAGGAGGGTCCTTGGAGGATCCCAGAGGTTCATGCTGCCTTGTGAGCTGAATAGGGTTACTTTGCTGCAAGTGCATGCTAATACAAGACATTATAGTGACTTTTCATTTTGAGATAACCTTTTTCAGAAGATAGGTTTTGATGTAACTACGTTGTATTTAGGCCCTAAAAAGATGAAAGTTGTACATTAGTGCTTTTATGTGATCTCATCGTGAAGCTGTGCTGCAGAGCAGGTAATGGAGCCGTAACAATTGATGTGTAAAGCTTGCTGGGAAGTTGTGCTCTCAGCGTGTGGTTCTCAGTTGCATGAAGCTGTGTAAAGAAACTGTGCTTCCTTTCTAAGAAGGACACAATATGTCTGTCCCTAATATTAGGTGACCGTCAGTTCTTGATTGCTTCCATTGTATTAAACTTCTAGAAACCAACTAATTTATTTAAGGGGAGACGTTTTACATCAGAAGAGTGAGAGGCAGCCGAAGTTCTTGCAAAGAATAGGTTGGGAGTCATCTTTGCCTTGAGGAATGTGGTTTGCCTGCAGGGATGAGGAAGCCTGCTTCTGCTTGTGCAAAGAGTTTTGTACTGAACGGAAATGCAGCAGCCTCCTGAAGTGAAGTGACAGGACTACCTTTATCTTTAACTTTTCTTAAAAACAGTTGAAATGAAAAATAATAGGCTCTGACAGATCCTCCATTTTACAGCCAAGCAAATCACTTTGGTTGAATTTTTTCATTTCTTTTATTGTTTGGAGTATTTTTAACTCATCTTATGAAGGGTTTGTAAACGGTTTTGAACAAAGAGTTTGCTCATGTAAATAACAAAATTGGACTTCATCAGAGACATTCTTCTAAGGGGCAGACCACGAGTTTGAGGCTCAAACCTTGATAATCTGACATACCTCTCAGGTGTTTTCTTCTCTTGTATTAAAAAAGGGATGGGGGAATATATTATTAATGAACCTATTAATGTACCATTGATTGAAGCCTGCAAATATGCTGGTTATTTTGATGAGGACTAGAAAAATATACCTGTCACAACAAAGCAGTTGAAACTAATGGGATTTGATTCTATGATTTAATAATATATACTAAATAAATCAGGAGATGTTAAGTACAGGAAGAACACTGCAGAGGATTTGTGTGTACATTTTCAGTGCTCTGCTGGAGTGGTGGTGTCTTGGCCCACTATACCCAGTTGCAGTGATGTGCTGCTGGGCATGAGAGCGACTGGGTACCTTTATCATGCAAGATCCAGTCTTGATCACACTCAGTGAAGGTAACCCTTCTGCTTAGGCCTAGAAAAATATGATTGCATCCCTTTCTTTTTGAATACTTCACATAGGCATTTGAGTATAAATAAGGTGACATGATATATAATGAGAGCACAATATGTTATTGTCTGCAACAGCATTTTTACGTGGGTGGTGTTAATTTGAAAAGTTTCACTGTGAAGAGCTAAGTAATATTTAATGATTGACAGGTACCTAAAAATATGCGGAACATACTTGCACAAATGGAGCACTGATTTCCCTTTTTTCCCTCTAAATAGCTTGAGGTTATTGATTTTTAAACAGTAGGATTTTTTTTATACCATGTGAGCGCTGCTTAGCTTCCATCAAAGAGTCTCAGTACAGTCCATAGAAACAAATGGTTGGAATTTGAAGTATTATAAACTATGTTTGAAAAAAATGCCGATTTGAATAAGAGCCAGAACTGACTTAATTTTTCTAAAAATTCCCTGCTTGTTGCCTGGTGGAGCGAGTACAGCTGGGTGTAGACCAGGCTGGTTACAGTGTATAGGAAATCGGAAATTATTGCTGTTCTGTGTTTTGGGGGGGCACAGTCTCCAATTCAGAAATGACAAGTTCCTCTGTAGCTCTTTATGAAAGAGTGAGATCCCATCTCAGCTGTCCTCTTGAGACGGACAAGCTTGCATGTGCCTCTTTGCTCAGAGCTGTTGAATACTGAATTTACAGTTCGCGTGTTGAGGGAGATGACCTTACCAGCAAAAGGACAGGCTCTGACACTTTGGTGGGTTGGTTATGCAATCCAACCCCTCCTTTTTACTTCAGAAAAGACAATATGTGTTGAGTATTTCCATCTAGGCAACTAATAGCTGCCTGCTTTTGATTTTTCGCTCTTCTGAGGAGCATTTAGGCTTAGTGTCCTCTACAAAACCGGAGCAGGATATCCCTGCTCTCTTACTTCTTTGAGTCTTGTAATCTGTCTCTCTTAAGACAACTTGCTGCTGCTGTCATTGCTTCTTGCTGTCTTCATTGCTTTCACTGTGCTTTGCTCTTCTCCACTCCCTTCTGTCTTTAGGTTATTGCTGATCTGCATCAAGCAGCAGGAAGATAACATGTTCAGTAATTTAGGTGCAACCTATTCTTGCCAGTAATTTCACTTGAAAAATCTAGTTTTCATGGCTATCAGCCAGAGCGTTCACCAAAAGCTTTCTATTTGAATATTGTCGAAGCTTAATGCCCTCATTGTCCTATGGTATTTGCAGGAATGCCGTTTTTTATTGTAGGTTTTATTTCTGTGTAAAGACAAAATAACGCAAAGACAAGCTCAGAGAAGAATTCAGGATACTGCATTCAGGATACTTCCCTTGCACACCCATTTCCAAACTGGGCTATGCACTAATCAGGAAGCAAGGAGCATCTGCCTTTTAATTGGATTGTTTTAAAGTTTTATGCTGTCTGTGCAATTTCAAATTATGGCAGTGATCCTGCAACATTGAGGTCAATGAGATTACTGATATGCATAGTTATTCATGAGACAAGCCTTTGCAGACTGTATTTAGTGGTCTGGGGAATCATGCAGAATAAAAATCAAATTGAAACTGTATGGGATTTTTTCTCTTGTCTTCTACTAGAATTCATACTTTTAAACAATTTTGCTGGCTCTTTAATATTTATGAGGAGCCCTGATCTTTTATTGTACATATTCAATTATTCAACTGACTCAAAAGATTAAGAGAAGCTGAGAGGATTTTTTTAATCTTAAGGGTGTCTTCAGTTTTCTCTCTTCTAATATTTTACATTTTAAAAGAAAATATATAAATTGTGACTCAGAAAATCATCAGAATACTTAAATTCAAATACTTAAATACTTAAATATGGCTATATCCTCAAGCTCCCAAAAATGAACCATAAGCTAGTGCTTAGGTAAGAATTGTTTTCCTAAATTGGGGAAACAGAAGGGAGAAACATAATTAGTGTTCTTAGATCAGGCAGGTTGAATTTATCCTATGAACTTCTCAATCCAAAACGTTTTTATTTTGTTCTTTATCTCACTGCATTTGTAGTCCATAAGTCTGTCTTTTTTTTTTTTTTTTTTTTTCAGTTAGGCCTGTTCTCCTGATGCTGTGTATTGATGTAAAATACACAGTACTGTGAAAATACAGTATAATCACAGACCTCTCAAGCTCCCTTTTTCTCCTTTCCTCTTTTTGTATCCCACCTATTAAACTGAATATGTTTGTTGTTAACTACCAGGAGGAGGTGTATAAGAGGGTAAAGTTGAGCTGATGAGGTTACTCTTGTTTATCTTCCCATCTTTAAATTGCAGGTACTTAAGCTACATTTTGGTTTTGTGCAGAACCTGGGCACAGCTGGTTTTATCCTCTCCTTTTCCTTGGACTTGTGTGTACTTTAAATTGATACTTAATTTCTTTGTTGAAGCAGGAATTTTCATATGGACTTTTTTAAAAAACAAATTGTCATGAAGTGCAGTGTAAGCATAAGGCATTGCATAACCACGAAATAACCCCAGATCCAGCTGGTAGTGCAGGCTAGGGGTAAGGGGAGAAAGATCTGCACAAGTTCCAGCAAATCTAAAGATGGAAATACCATTCATATCTGTCAGTTCATCCAAAGGAAGTCTTTTGAAATAAGCTTGAATGTTGCAAAATCCTTCGCACGTTACTACACTTACTGTACAGGTGAAGGTGGTGCAAGGATGCAGTTAGTGTTAGGCGGTGCCTGCTCTGACATGACTTCCCAGATGGGAAACGTGTGTTGAGAAGAAATGCTTATCCTTGGATTCAGCTGCAGAAGGTAGAGGCAAACCTATTGACATAGTAGAAAAAATGGTCTTAAACTAAACTGTTTGTGGTACGTATGTAGCTTAACGTGATATCATATTTACTATTCATCCTAAAGAGGCCTTACATGCTTTTGTAAAGTTTTGGGAACTACTTGTAAGCTTCTCGGTTTCACTCCTAACCTTGTAAAAGCTCTGAACTCTGTAGAGAGTAATTTGAAAACGTTCAGATGAAAGTTGGGTATGTGTGCCTGTGTGGAACCTTCTGATGAGATTTGCCCATTTTTCTTCCTACCAGGTTTGGAGGAGACCAGCCAGTGTACATCAATATTATTAGAGATCCTGTCAATCGATTTTTATCCAATTATTTTTTTCGACGTTTTGGAGACTGGAGAGGAGAACAGAATCACATGATCCGTACCCCCAGCATGAGGCAGGAGGAAAGATATCTGGTATGTTTCAATAAAAGGCTCTGATTATCGATTTGCCAGCATCATTACATAATGCTGATGTTCAAACTGAATGCTTGAAAAGTGGGAGACTGAGGTATCTTGTGTCTTGTGTTTTTTCCTGTCTTTGTCTTGCCTGGTCCTTAGTTTGGTCAGCTTTAGTATGTAGAGTGTTGCTGATGAATTCAGTGATCCTGTTTGGTCTTGTATAAGGTGACAGAAAGTCCCAGATTGCCACTGTTGAATTACAATCCTTTCACTGAATTGGATTTGTACTGCATAGTGGTTAGGCGTAATAATTTTGCCTATGTTTATCACTGAACATTCAGACAGATTTTTAGGTTGAAACTATATCTGTAAACTGTGCAGACTCAGAGGAAAATTTGGAAACAGAACAATTCAGTGAGCCCAAGCCTCTAATGTTCTTGCTGGTAAGTTGTGCACAGTGTTCTTTATACCAGGGCTCTAATCGCAGTTCTTGGTTTGGTTTTCTTGCCTTTTTGGATTAAGAAGGTGGCAATAATGCTGGATAAGCTGTTGATGATAATTTTTAATTTTTCACAACTGCTGAACTATCGTAATGCCTGTCGGCCGTTGTCACAGACCAAGGTCCCATGACAGTAAGCAAGCCAAATGCTGAAGACAGAAGCTAGGGAGGTGGTCGGTTTGCTTGATGCTGATCTCTTTGTATGCACACCAACACCTCCCTAAGAAGACAAAAAGATCAAATTAATTCTTTCTTTATAATGGAGATCTGGTTTGATTGGACTCAGCCTTCAGCTGCACTTGAACCTGCAGAGGGCTCAGTGGCACATCAGCGGTAGGACAGCTTGATGGTCTGCTATGAGATGTTGCAGGCCAGATCTAACATCAAAACAAGAGAGGATTGTGGCTTCTGGAGAACAGAGAGGATGTTTTGAAGGTGTTTTGGAGGGGCAGGAGAGTACAGGATGTGGTGTGGATGAGCTGTAGAGAACACAGCTCTGAATGACTGTCACCCACCACATTTCAGTTCTAGCTGAGGTCAGATGGATGCAGGGAGGGCTGTTTTTTTTTCTGTATGACAGGGCTGTGTTGATTTCTTTTGTACTTTACTACTGTTTGTCATGTAAAGCCCTGTGAACAGATAAGTTTATAAATTATAAATGAGTGAAGGCGGGGGTGAGGGTATCAGTGTAACTATGTATAGCTTTAAACTTTAATGGCATCTGCTATACAAATGTAAACTCATTTCAATAATGTTGCAAAGGGTTTCTTATTTTCTATACATCTAGAGGTACCGCAGATGTCCCTGCATCAGCTGGGCAGGTTTTGACCTCCTGGTGTGCAGAGCTGGAAGGCAGTACCAACAGCTTTGCATACTGTGTGCTGTGTGCCTGGAGTTTTCCTGTTTCCTCATCTGTGAATGGCACAGGGTATTTGCAGAAATGAATGCTGGGTGGGTTTTTTACTACATTATTAATTTGTTAGTGCTGTCGTGTTTTCTTTTTTGAAAATTTTAAAAATGAGTGGTACAGTCTGTACTTCACTGAGTGCCTCTGCTTCACATTTGAAGTGGAACATGCAATGATTGGCACTTCTCACAACTGACTGACTCTGTAAAAGCTGGTATTAATTTGGTACCGCCTGTGCAGTTTAAGATGTGATATGTACAGCCAGTGAAATTTTACTTCAAGCAGAACTGAAATGAATAGATATAATTCCTGTTGGTTTTGTTCGTTTAAAAGCTAATAGAAAGAAATCGCCTTGCGTTTTCATTTGTGTTGGGATGTTCTTTAAAAAATTAATTATTTATGTGCACACGCATATGTACACATACACAGATCAGTATGAAAGCTGTAATGAAAGGAAAATAAAAAGTGGCCATCTAAGGTCAGTAGTCATTTTGTTCAAAAGGCGGTTTGTCAGTCTGAGGCGCCATCAGCATCCTTTATAAAAACTTACTTTTGTTTTCTCATTTTGATCTTCTCTGTCAGTAATTCAGTGTTAGAAGCCTGGAAACATTTTTGGAATCTGTCCTCCGTCCTTCCTTGGCAGACTTTGTCTGTCACTTGCACTGTTCAAAGAGGGTGGTTGTTCCTGTCACAGTAACATATAGACCACCCGTCAGTGAAATTCATTTTAGCAAAAACCACTTATTCTGAATGTTAAACATTTTTAAGACTTGCACTATCCAACCACGTAATATATTGCATGATTGCATTTTAATCTTTTCCTCAGTGGTGCAAGGAAATTTGCTGACATATGTTTTAAAATTCAGGTAATGGATTTAGTGGAATGGTAGCTTCAGAAGTCTGCTAAATCAATTGCCTGATATAGCTGTGAAGAAAGTAAGCAGCCGCTTTTACCTCTGAGCATGAGCCAGTGCAGCCCTTCAGCACACAGCTGATGGCTGGCCTGATTGCTGGCCTCGTACCTTTTGCAATTCTTCCCGCGTATTTTTTTTTCTTTTATTTTAATTGAAAACTTGTCATAAAGCATTGCTTTTTTACAGGGCGCTGTCTGAAGGATAAACTTAGATTTAGCATATAAAATAGTTTCTATATTGATCACAGTATTAAACTCGAGTCATTTGGGATGAGGTGTGCCTGACTGAGCAGATATGTGAAAGGCCGGGGGGGGCGGGACGGGGATGACACGACAAGAAGCTTTTACTTTTCTTTTTCCATCATGCCTCAGATCGACAGCTAGGAAAATATAAAAACTGCTGACTGCTCCAGAAGGTTGAGCTCATTGCTGAAGAGCCCGAGAAGCCTTGTGTTGACAGCAGTTATAGACTTACAAAATGGCCTGGAAAAGCTGTAAATGTAACTCCTGTTTTACCAGGAGAGGCAAGTTTGCCTGAGGAAAGATGGACATCTCTTGAAACTGGGATATTAGGGCTTAATTGTGCTTTTCTCAACCATGGTGTTCCTGGCTTCCTATCCCTTCAACAGTGTTACGGGCAACTGGGAACCTTTGCAGGCCCTACTGGCATCTTGGTCAGTAGCTGCCAACACTGGCCTCCTCCCTTAAAAAGCTGAGGGCAGTGTGCATTTTCTCTCAGAAACTGCAGTGTGAAAGCATGGGAGCTCAGCACCTCTTTAATGCAGGCTCTGAAGGGAGGAAAAGCATTTTAAGGTCAGGTTTTGTAGCCAATGATCTCCTGCCTGGCCATCGGGTTGTGATATCCTTAATGGAGGCATCCCCTCCCCTCAGTTCTGATTCTTAAGAAGAAAAGGAAGGTGAAAAAAACCACCTTGAAGTCTTTGGGTGCTGTTTTTTTAACTTTGAAAATCTGAGCTGCTGACATTACAAAGATCAGGAATGGAGACAGAAATTTCTGCCTTTGGCTGATCATTTGAAATTTTGTCTGAAGAGAGCTTCAGGCTTTGACTCCGTTTCAGAGAAAACAACCATTCGTCCACGAGTCAGATAAATTGTTGTAAATGTTGTGGTAAATATTTGTGTTTACCAAAATTTAGCTAAAAGCCAAGATAGAAAACAAGCCCTTTATTCACGAGTCAGATATGGCAGAGGCAGCTGCTGCAATATGAGGCTTTCCACCCAGATCAGCCAGCTCCTTACCCTGGCACAGCACCTTCTCTTTTTCTGCTGGTGTGAGTTACTGTCAGTGACCTACAGAGATGACTGCCAAAGCTTGCCCAAAATAAACAGTGGCAAATTAGTGTGGCATATAGCAGAGAGGTAATGGTCTGAAATGGTGGGGAGCAGCTTGGGTCGAGTCTCAAGCACGCTCATGAGTCACCCTGCCTTATGGTCCTGTAAGATGAGATAAATTGACAAAAGGGAATTTAAATCCATCCTAGTGAATGTGTTTCAGGTTGAAATAGCATTCTTAGAGTAAATACGCTTCAATAAAGCAAGTAACCCCTTATCAGTGCAGCTGTGAATGCTACTGGTACCAAGCAAAAGAAGAATATGCACCAGATGACTTAGTTTAAGGCCTGAGAGTGCAGAAGGTGGGAAGCATGCCTGATAAAGAGAGGGACTACTGTAACTATTTGAAAGCTTTGTAATAAAATTGTCCTTTCCAGAAGGTTTGTTAGTAATTACCTAGTATTTATTACAACTGCAGTGTGAGATATCAAATATGAAAGATATGTATGGGTTTTTCATCTTTCCTTAATACTTGCTAAAACTTTGGTCTAAGACAGCTAAGGCTGAAAGGAGTGTGTGAAGCAGTGTGGGCTGTGTCTTGTTGCCTGAATTGCAGGAAATCTGCTTATACGCAGTTCTGATCTCTGTTAGGGTCATGAATAGCATGGCTCCTAACTCACTCAAGTACAAGATCTAGCCATCTTTGAGCTAATTTGTCAGGAGAAAGAGGTTTTGTGTTTAAAAAAAAAAAAAAATATCGTTCAGTAAACGAAGAACTCGTCACCTTCCTATAGGACATTTCAGATTTTCATTATAATTAGCAGTTAAGTTTGCACCGCATCTCTGTCAGGCTCTTTCAGCTTCATCTCTGAAAATAACTATGCTTTTCTCAGCTAAAAGTAAAAATAGTCTAACAATATTCAGCCTCAGTTATGCTAAAGATTACTCATGCAAGTAATCCCATAAAGGAGCATCTGTCTTTTTGTCTTCTAAATTAAATGTTAAAATACTTGTAAAAAGTGTCTTAAGGATTACTGCAAAGGAGGGAAGTAAAATTCAAAGGATGTCAGGGAACTTTCAAGTCAAATTTCTTACAATAGGGACTTCTCCTGTGACAAAGATAGGCTTCTCTTGCTAAATATTTAAATCAATGTTGTTTAGGTTATTTCATAAAGTTCAAACAAAATTATAGAAAAAGCTGAACGGTTAAATGCCATAGAATATTTTTTTGTATTCCTGAATTTTTCAGAATTTCCTTTTATGACTACATTGTTTTTCATTAAGATAATATTTACAAAATACATTTAACCGATTTTATTATTTATATCCCCAAATTTCTGCCTACAATCAAAAATACTCCTTTACCAATTGCATTGGTTTTCTGACGGCAGCTAGCTGTCTTAGTTCCTGTCTTTGTCTGGATAATAGAAACTATGGCTAATTGTATTATGAATTGTCAGCAGCAGTAACACATTGAACTTTCTCCTTCATGACTTTAGATGACTTTCTTGAAGCTTTTCAGTCTGCCAGGGGCATGCTCTCCGGGAGAGACCATGGTATGGAGTCCATGCCTCCACCTCCTGACTGTCACTCTCATGAGTGTGTTTCTGTATAAAAAAAGGCAATGGGAGAGTTGCCTGTCTGCCGGTTTGGTGGAGGGGGATTAGTTTCTATATGGAATTTTTCTGCTGAGGACCTCACAAGGGGCTACACCTGTCCATTGATTAAACCTTGGAACTTTTGGGCAGGATCTAGTGAACATTGTTTAGATTGGAAATCTGAAGCATGCAGAGGTTAAAATGATTTGCCTATGTCTGTGCATTGCATACCAGATATCAGAGAGTAAAATATTTAAATAAAAAAAGTACATTTTTCAGTTACTGGGTTCCGAGTTGTAGTTAAGAGACTAAACGTTTTATGCACCCTCAGTGTTTTTCCTAACTTAGCCCCATACATATAGCAGTCATTTTGCTCCCTGCGTTATACCTTGGTGCTGAGACAGTTTGAATCGGTCATTGGACATCCTGTGACATAACGTGTCCTGAGCTGCAGCGCAGCTTTGCAGCTGTAGGTCTGGTTCCAGGATCACACAGTAGCATCAATCTCTCTGGCTGGGACTGGGCTGCTGGGAGGGCACTGCTGAAGCACAACCACCTGTCAGCTGACCCAATTAGAACAGTTTGCTGCTTCTTCCCTCTAATGAGTGCTTTTAATAGTCTCCAGCTGTTCCCATTTACTGCATTAACTCTTCACAGCAAAATTTCTAGCCTGTTTTTGTAACTCTTCATCTGCTGTGTATGCTCTAAAGCACCATCTTTCCCTTAGATTTTCCCGTTTTATATTAATAATTTATTAAACTATGAAGTTAATGATAATTCAGACCTCAGCTGGATGATGGACTGATGGAACAACTTATAACGTGTAATATTAAAGGAAATGTTTTCATGGCTGACATTTACTTTTCAGTGACTTTAATTTACAAACCAATATTTTTTAATGTTCCCCTGTGGAGTTTGCATTCCAAGCATTGCAGCATTATGCAATTATATGAGAGCAAGAAAATGTGCCTTCCTAATTTGTTTTCCTTTACTAGTCTGAGTCAATTGCATGTAGTAAATAAGCAGTGTACTATTGGTTAAGATTGCAGCACTAAAATCTTTTATGTAATTCATAATACATACTTATATTAATAGCAAAAATAAAAAGATCTGAATCTTATTAATACCGTGCTTTTACTTTAATGGTACCATTCTATATTGCATTCCTCTTTGTGGAGGCAGGATACAGGATAACCACAATATTTTGCTCCAGAATGTAAAAACGTGATGTATTTTTTTTCATGCAATGTTGTACTAGTCTGAAAATTTCTGGCTGTTGCGCACATTAAGAAACTACCCAAGAAACTAGAAGCGAAGTAGCAGAAGAGTCATCCCAAGCGCTAAGTACCCAGAATCTTATTTAAAATTAACATTATTACAGGGTCTTAGCACCACCAATAAGCAGTATATGGTATTTAAGATATTTGTATATATAATAATTTCTGTTCTTTTATTTAAGGGCCTAGCTGTATTAAGTTGAGAATGATGAATCTTCATTTTTATGGAGATTTTGCCAAGTTTGTTATTTGTGCATTTCTGACCATGAATACAGGATAGCTCTTGGTGTTTTCTTTTGTGTTCTTTTTTGATTTTTACGTCTTCTGGTAGCCTGGGGAACTAGTTTTCTCCAGCTTCTCTATAGGAAGCTATTGTTTGTAGAGTGGAAAATCCCAAATGCAGAACAATGAGTCTAATGTATTGATGCTGGCCTTCTAAGGCCCTATACACTGTATAAGAGAAGAGGGTAAGTCCGTGTTATATTTTCAGGAGATGTGTTTTTGGAGATTGAAACAAGAACAGAAAGGAGCATTCTTGTGTAGACCAGGGATAAAAGGCAACCTTGCCTTCTGCAAAGGCAGGAAAGTGGCTTGCTGGGGATAATCCTTATTTCACATAGAAAACGGTGAGTTCTCAGCAGACTATTAGCAGTCAGGAATGAGATCTTGTGTGTGTGGTGGATGTTTCTACCATAGCATTAGCTCAGTTCTCAGTAGCAGTCAAAAAAAAGGCAAATAAGAAGCAATAGAGAATAAAACAGAGTACTTCATTGTATATAAATCTGTAGTGTGGCTGCATTTGACTTCCTTCATTTGACATTTATGACCACCCATTCCCAAAACGGGTTTGGAAGAACTGGAAAATACTCAGAAATGGATAGGAGCAACGATGAAAGGATGGAATAATTTCCAGATGAGGAATGACAAAGGTTAGGACTCTTCAGATGAGGAAGAAGTAAACAAGGGGAAGGGAATGAGGCACGAAGGATATGAGAATTTGCAGAAGGCATTGAACGGTTGCATCAAGGACAATTGCTTGTGGGCTGTTTCAGTGTGAGATCTAGAAGAACCCAACTGGAATGGGCAGTTGCCAGATCAAGGAAAGAGCAGAAAGATGCGATGGTTCAGACAACATGTAATTAAGCCGCAGAAGTCCTTGCTGGATATTGTTGTGGATAACAGAAGTTTATATGTATTCCACAGGGAAACATTTTAGGAAACATTTCTTTACAGAGGGGGTGCTCAAAACTGGAACAGGCATCTTAGAGAGGTGATCGGTGCCTGAAGCCTGTCGGTGTTTGAAGTGTTTGGACAATGCCCTTAATAACATGCTTAACTTGGTCAGCCCTGAATTGGTCAGGCAACTGGACTAGATGGTGGTTGTAGATCCCTTCCAACTGAAATATTCTATTCTACCCCACTCTATTCTACCCTACTTGAGTCTATTCAGTTTAAAAAGAGTAAATATGTAGTCCTCAAGGGCTATTAATTACCAAGGCGAGATCTCTTAATCAGAAAATCTCTGGTAGTCCATAGCCAGAGCCTCAGAGGTACCCAGAAAAGGGTCCTGTGGATGCAGCAGATGTCCCTCATAGCCCATACTGATTTTCTGAAATTAGTGACTGCTCTGGCTAGCTCAAAAGCAAACTTTGTAATTACATGCTTGCAAATGAATTCTACTGCTAGGTGGTTTATGTAAGGTAGTTACCATTCTAGACATCTCCAGTTGAATATCTTGACTTTAAAACAATTGAGTGTTCTTGGGTTTATAGCATAGTGGCTAAAGTTTTGTTGTCTTACAGCTCTGCTGATCAAATGAATTTTTGTAATTTCCAAACTGGCACTGAAGCTCTTGATTGTTAACAGTCATGACTATTCTCAAATTTACCTTAAAAAGCTGATATGACTACATTTGAAGTATGAAATGCATCCACAACTTCACATTATGCACTGTTATTAGTAAAGTTACCAAAACAGAAGATGTGAAAATCCTGAAGATAGTGGATTTAAACATTTTTTTCAGTGCATGCTTTCCAGAAAGTAGAAGTCTCTTGGTTTTGATTTACAATCATTTCAGTATGGATGAGTTTCAGGTGTTTTGATAATTTTTGTAAGTCTCGATATGAGTATTCATGTTTTCAGTTCTCATGTGTTTTCTTAATGTGAAAGCAACAGGAAGACACATCTCAGGACCCAACACTTAAATAGTTCCCCGCAAGGGATGACTTAATGATAATTAGCTGACAAGTAACCATTGCAGGTGAATGGAAAACAAGAGAATCTCTGTGTGATGTGAGTGCTATCTTCAGTGCATAGTCTGACACTTTGTGTGTGAAGATAGAGAGCAGTCTTTAGTAGTCCTCAACTAAAATGAATTATTGATTGATATTTTGTTTGTCTAAAATTGGAACAGAATGATTTTTGGACCTGCAGTGCTTTATCATGCAGAAGAGTGCCTCCAATTTCCATTTCTGTTAGTATAAGTTTTAAAATTAATCCTTTTAAAGTTACATTTTATACATGGTCTAAGTAACAAAGCCCATTTTAAAAATATGATGTAATCATAGATATGTGTGTGTTTATTTAGAAGTCTGACTTTTTGAAATGTTTGGTATTGTATTCACGTTTAATTAAAAAACCGAAGTCTTGTCTAATGAAATCATGATATCCTTACCTAGAAAACCCTACCAGATACCATCCTAAGTAGACTTCTTGTTAGGAGTAGACCTGGTTCCTTTTCCTGGTTGCTTTATGCTCTAACCACCTTAAATGAAAACTGTTTTCCTGACAGTGTTGTGGGGAAGGAAACTGCTGAACATTTTAGTCCTCTTGATAGAGGAAGGGCAGAGAGAGGCAGCCCTCCCCATGCTCCCCATCTGCTGGAGCAACCCTACTGAATGTGTTCAGGCTGTGGCGTGATAATGTAAGTTCAAGCAGTCAGATACTCACTTCACTTTGTAGGGGTCAAAACCTGCAAGAACTGACAGCCTGTGAGAATAAAACTGAATTTATTAGCCCATTTTATTTCTTATCTGTCATTCTCCTTCCTCTTTCCTTTATGTGGTTTATACATAAGTTTTCTGGCTGTCAGCACTGCCAGCGAAGTGAAATAAACTGAAATCCTGATCTCTAAAACTTACTAGCTAAAGCAAAGCTGAAGCTCTGAGGTGGTGGATGGCAGGGAGAATTCAGGTTGGTGGGGTTAGGGGAACCACCTGGCCATGGTGTATGGCTGATGTGGTGGTGAGGGATAGCTGTGTTTTTATAAAAGCATCCAAGGCTGTTCTGGGCTTTAGGTGTGTGTCAGAATGACTGGGTCACACTTGTGAATTCTGTATTTTTAAGACTCTGCAGTAGTTTATGTTGAAACCACATGGAAGCAGAGATGGTATGTTGCAGAAAAAAAGGAACATTCGGTGCCCAGGCATACTCAAGACTTAGTTTATCCTAGTTCTTCTGAAGTCTCTAGGGTTTATTGTAGGCTACAGACTAAAATCTTGTGCCTGGTCCTGGTCCCAGCTCACATGGGGGGCCAGGGGCAGGCAGGAGCACAGAGTGCTCCCTTTCTGGTCAGCACCCAGGCTCACATCCCTGGGACTGGGGCATGCATAGGGTGCTTGAATGTCTCTTGGGACACAGCTGGGGTGTATGTCCACACTGGGGAGGTGCTTCCCAGGCAGCCCACCAGGCAGAGCCTGCCAAGCCTTCACAGCTTCTTGCCTTGCTGCCTTTGCCAACTACTGCAGTGTTCCAGGTGCCTCTGCACACACCCTCCCAGCAAGTACTGGTGCTGAAGGGTCACTGCCGAGGTTTCTCTCAGATGCTCAAGCTGATATGTTGTTGTCTGCCCAGGGTTTAAATAAAACTACTACTGTCTGTGACCAATAGGTCTCCTGCTGGAGCAAGCCCTATCCAGTACCATCTGTTTGGGCAACGTCAGACCATGGCTTTAAGGTTTGGCTTCTCAATAAAGAACAGCCTGGAGCGCTATGGAAAAGATGTCAGACAAAGATGTTTGACAGTGTAATCTTTCCAAATTAGGATATCATGGGAACTTAGGACCAAGAAGAACAGGAGGAGTGGATGGAGGAGAGAGGAGGGGGACCTGCTGGTGGGAATGGGAGGAGAAGTCTCAAATCCGCATCCTCGGTGCAGGGTTCATAATATTTTCCAGGAAAACTATTTGTTCAAGTCTTTCTAGTTAAATGGAGAAAAGGACAAAAAAAAAAAAAAGGCTACTTGAATTAAAAGGGCTAATGTTAACAGTCACAGCAGGAACGTCTAATTCAACAATAAAAATCTTATCAACTGAGATTTGAGGGCATCTGTGGCCACTGTTCAGACTCACTTGTCCTCTCAGAGCAATGCTTCCTATTTTAGAGCACGTGGTCTGGAAGCTGTCAGGACAGGAAGTGCTTCCCTGTGCAAGATGCACCTCTCTGTGCACAGCTGTGGTCAGCCCTCTCTCTTTCATGAGTGGAGAAGGACATGCATCGGTTTCTCTGCAGTGTCAAGTATCAGCATCCTCCTCTGTTGAATGAAGACTATGTAGTGTTAGTAGTAAGTAAATGTAGTTAAAAATATTTAAATTGTGTCTTATTCACAATATTGTGAACACAACGCATTGCATGCTGAGTACTGTCTTTTTTTTTCATTTAAAGATAAAAATTACTATAATTCTTCACCCACTAAACCCACACAAATAAAGGAAAGAACCTTTCCTTTATTTCACAATAGTGAATATGAAGCACAGAGGTGCAGATGTAGTTTGTATTTCTGTCTCATCACAGAATGAGCAGATCTGAACTAGGGAATAGTTTTCCCAATAAACAGGTGTTCGCTGTCTAGTCTTGCTCTGTTTGCTTCAGTGTTCTCCTGTGAAGTAGAAATATGCATTTGTGTTTCTACAAAACAACAACCAAATGCCATAGGTTTTTGTTGGCAACTGGATTGGGATGTTCTCTCTGCTTGCTTGGCACTGCCTGGCAAGTGGCTGGTGTGCTTTCGCACAGGAGTGTTCTTCAGGTGTCAGATATTCCAGAAATCAGATTTTCCATCTTGGCATAAAGGATATTGCTGCAGATGTTTTCTGTTGTGGTTTTGGTTTTTTTTTTTTTTTTAGAGAGAGATTTTTTTTTTCCAAGAGTGTAAGTTGTGTTATGAGGTTATCAGCACATTAATAGCTTCAGTTAAGTGAACTCTTTAGTATGGAGGCTCCAGACTTGTATTAGGTGTCCTTCTTTCTCATTTTTTTCCCAAAGGGATATGAAAGGATCAGGGACTTCAGGCAGTGAGGAGACGGATTGCCTTGTTTGCTGGACCGATAAGCAATTGCAGTCAGAAGAGCAGTTGGCAAGTTTAGCTACTGCACTAAGCAGCATGGGGAAGACTTAATTGCTTCTGTGCCCTGATACGATGACTGATTCAAACCACATGCTCTAAGGCATCATGGCACCTTAATGAAATGGAAACCTAATGGAAATAAACCCAGGCATCTGAAGGATACTGATGGTCACAGGGAGTCCTTTAGAATGCTATGCACACCCCGATTCCTTCAGCCTTTTTTTGGTGGATTTTACCTGAATTCAAAAGAAAAAATAAAAGCAGTTGCTCATAACTTGGTGAAATGATGTCGCCAGAAGAAAATGTGAGGGAACAGACTGTGACAAACTGCAAACCTTTATTTGTTGACATTGAGTTGGGATTTGTTTCCTTATAGTCAGTCAAGTAAGGAAGGGTATGGAACTGCCAGGAACACGTTTTTTTTGTCTGTCCTATAAGCCCACCTTACTTAAAGAAAGAAATGAGAGAAAACAAGAAAGAGGTGTCAGCTGTTTCAAACGCACTTTTTCTTTTCCTTAAGATGACTATTTAAAGTCAAATAACCTGCTTCAGAAATACACGTGTCCTTCACCAGTTGGCTGATGATGCTGCATGGCCGTGAGCTATCCCGGGGGCGGTGGGGGCCTGTCTTGAATGAAAAGGTAATTCCATCTTTCAGAATAAGCAGTTGACTTTCCATGTTAGCTGAGAAAATATGTTGCCCATGAACAAGGTAGGGAAATTCTCCTTTGAAGTAAAAGCAGCGTTCACTTTTTCTGATCTTTATTCTAAGTGATCTTTTCTTTTTTTTCTTGTTGACTAGTATTTTCAAAGCTCCTCTATCCCTTATAACTATAGTTGCTTTACTTAAAATCAAAACCAAAACACCAAAGAAAACCCAGCAAAGGGTGTTCAGCTGATTCTTTGTTCTTCCAGACTCTGGAAAATGGACTGCCATTGTTTCAGCAAAGCTGCCTACTGCACAGTGAATTATTGAAACGCAGTCTAGTCGGGTTACCTTGAACACAGCTTTTTCCTATGAACTCTGATCCAAGCAAAGCCAGCCGCTATTCATAACTGAGCTTGTCAAGAGTAATTTCCTTTTTCTCGGGGAAAAATCCACTAACTGGTGGCAAATAGGAAACTTTCCATGGTGAATATGGGTTGCTAAATGAGATATTTATTTTTTTTTAGAAATTAATTTTCTGTTCTCTTTAAAAGGAAAAATGAAAACTAAACTACCCATCAATGGTTGAAGGAAAAAAATAAAATTTCTTCAAAATGTAATCCAAAGAGATGATGTCTTTGATAAATGGAAAGAAAAAAAGCAAATTTTACACCTTTCCCCTCCTTCTAACAGATGTCTTAACCTCTGTGATTTTTATAATTGATCTTGTTACTTGCTGTACATTGTGAAGCTGTAGCGCCTGAGATGAGGCAATTGAGAAATCCTGGGTTTCTGTGTGGGGAGGGAAGCATGGGGTTTTTTCATAGTTGTAGTAAAGAAGTTCAGCAGATGACTCAAGGTTCAAAAGTAACAAAACAGGAACATTCATTACGCCTCCAAATCTTGTAATTTTAGGAGTTTTAAATACTTGGAGTTATCAATACAGTGATAGTCTCGTCAATCTGAAAAGTGGAATCTATTTTTTGTTCCCTTTTGTGGCTGCTGTTCAGAATGGCAGTGCTACAAATGATGCAAAGTATTAGTAATTTTCCAGAAAAGCATGAGAGCTGTTCAGCAGGGCAAAGATTATAAATAAGGAAAATAGATAGGGGCAGCAGAGCAGAAACCATTCCCAGTTGCAGCAGCAGGGAAACCACATGTAGCAACAGTGTCCTACTCGTCCCTGCTCTGCAGCTCCTTTTGCATTTCAGCCCTGAGACATGAAGGGAGAGTTTCAAAGTCAGTCAACACTGGACAGAAGGCTGATAAGAAAGCAGAATTAGCACAACTCACACTTCTAGTGCTTTTCTCACCATTCAAGAGGCTTGTGGTAGAGTGCTGCCACAAGTGTGGTAGGTCAAGGCGACATAAAAGACGTTTAGACCATGGTGCTATCAGGAAGCTGGTTATTTTTTCTTAAAAGTCAGTACTGTGCTTTTAAGATTTATCATCTAACTTAAAAAAAAAACAGGGAAAAATTTATAACCTGTACTGTATGATGATCATCTCACATTTTCTCTTTTTAATGGAGAGGTCAGCAGCAGGGTTTTTCTTTTCTTTTTTGCTAGGCAGTGTACTTGATGTGACTGGATTATTTCAGGTGCATATCACGGGCTGGTGGATACAGTCCCTTTCCCTTCAGCATCTGTGAGAGGGAATTGTATCACTAGAATTCATTACAGCAGATAGTCTAAGCTGTAACTGAGTAGTATGTTGAAATAAAACTTTTAAGATGCATCAGCTAGCCAGTGTTCAGTGAAAATTTTGCTACGTCTGCAGATGAGAGAAGCTTGATAATTAAAAGAAATACTGCTTTCCAGAAGCCTGTAATAATTTTCTTGAATTTACTGTGGCATATCTTTCCTTCTCTATGTATACACTCTTTTATTTTGAAGATGTATATTGAAGAAAGTAATCATTTTCCTACCTAATTCTTGTCACATGAAGTTCTGTAAAAATATACGGTAGTGTAATGATCTCTCTTGTTTGTTCTGCCTCTGTCTTGATGGGATGTACCAGAGCAATAATATTTTATGCTCTTTGCCAATGCAGTTAAATTCTTTTTGGCTCATGGTTTGCTTTTCTGGTAACATCTTTAACATTCAGAACTCTGATATTTGTTTTAATAAGCCTCTTCTAAACTTTTTTGTTGTTAAAACTATTTTTTGTGGCCCTATACTAAAACCACTGTAATGCTAGCTTCAAGGTGTTGTGGCATTCATAGAACTTAAATGTGTTTCTGTTAGTATATGCATTTTTAAGATTTGGGCTAAAATCTGCTGCGCATAATTTCCATGCACGCAGTCAAGCTTTAAAGGAATGAGAACATTTAACCTGGGAAAGAAGACGTGAGAAAAATGTGAAACTACAGAAATACCTCATTATTAAAATAGGTTTTCCTGTGTGGTAGCAACAAAGCAATATTTTGAAACATTTGAATTGCATATCTGTGCAAATGACATTGTGTCATATGTAAAGCCGCGAACTTTCTGCATTAAGCCCTTCTTGAGAGGTAAGCACCATCCAGTCCAGCCAGGGAAGACAGTACAAGCTGGGGAGAGGCGAAAGGGTTGCTTCCCCTCCAGTGTCCTCCCAGCTTCTGACGTTCTTCAGCTTACCAATTTCCTGAGCCATACGTTGCTTCCATATCTGTGTTTAAAAGCCCTTAATAGGCCTTTCTTCTATGAAAATATCTTTTTTTTTTTTTACTTAGTATTATTGTTGTTATTGGGAGGGTTTTTTAAACCAAATTACACCTTCATCATCCGGAGCATCCTGTTGAAAGGACTTATGCATTTACCAGCACTGAATTTCTTTTAGCATTTGATTGTCTAATCAGCATTATAGGCTCCTTCTATAACTCCTTGAGGTCAGATTTCTTATCTGCTCTCATTAATATTCCCTGAAAAACATGCTACTTCACTGTTAACCCTTCTTTGTTATGCACAAGAGGTGTCTCAGCACAGATGCTGTGTGACCCTACTCAGTGTCTTGTTTCGCTAAGCAAACTAGCCATTTTATTCCTGTCCTTAGCTTCCTATCCTTTATCAGCCCCTTCTATTTATCCCCACCCCCCCCACCCCCCCCCCCGAGAATTTAGGAATGCAGGACTGCCTTTGTCACATCTTAAGTGATTGAATCAAAGACCTGTTGCAAGTTGGAGACAGCTCTCTCTGCTGATGTTGATTCTTCCCCTTGCTAGTTTTGTTCTTCATTATAGTGTCTCTAATGCTTGCTGGTTCTGGCAATCTTCTGTTCATTTTATCTATTTTTTCCTAAAGCATCTTTGACTGTCACTTCAGTTTGAGACTGGTTTTGTTTCTGACTTACACCCTCTCTGGAGGGCCCTTTTCTGTATGTGAAAGCATCCCAAATCTCCTATGGTATTTTTTGTGACGTGGTTTTTCATTCTGAGCAATCTGTAATGCATATCACTGCTCAGTTGTGAGCAGGACTTGCTCTTAGTCCAGGACACACTGAGTCTTAGCATTATAATGCGCTTGGCTGGACAGCAAGGCTTTTAACATTAGTAGAGCGGTGTATTAGAGAGGTGATGATCTGCAGTGTTATACAACGATTTCCTCTGTATCTTCTCCATATTTTTTTTTTTTTTTTAATATGTAGCACAAATGGTTTCTGGGATCCAGCATTTCAAGTCAAACAGAAGATACAGGGTTCCAGGAGCCAGAGACTTTAAATTATTCCTTAATTCCCTCCATGGTGCTCTCATGTTCAGATGAGAACTTATGTAAGGTACCGGCAGGGTCTTTTCTGCTTTACTTGGAGTTGAAAAAGCTGAAGTTAAAAGTGTTCTGTTTTAGGACTTCTAAGAAATTGAAGAGAGTCCAGAAGACAGGCTTAGAAAGGAAATACTGTAGGGAAATGTAAATCTTCATATGAATAAAAATATGCTGTGAAGCAGATGTCCTGAAGTTATTCCTTGTGTTCATCAAGATCAAGACAAAAAGTAGTTTCCTTAAATTACATTAAGGTGTTTTCTTATCAGATGCTAGTAAAGGTTTTCTGACAGTAGGAGCAGTGAAGCACTGATATGAGTTAGAGTGGATATGAACATTTTTATGAACAGATTGGACAAATGACAACCCTAGTTTAGATAAACTTGGTTCTCCCTTAGCAAAGGATGGAGTGAAATGCTGCTTAATGCCCTGGGTCAGAAGATCAGGGCAGCCTTTCTTGCTGGGACAGGCAGCAGCCGGGGCTGCGCTGTATCGCCAGGTGTGGTGAGACCACCCTGCCTGGAGGACCCTCACCTACCAGCTGCGTTTCTGTCCACTTCCAGCCCGCTGACTTCAGCCTTGTCGTCGGCTCCCAGCTAAGGCTGTCATCTGTCAAAGAATAACTTTATCTGTGCTCCAGAACTACCTTTTGTGAGCATAAATTGCTGGATGTATCTGTTGACTCGCAGCTTTTCTCGCAAGCATTTGTTGGCTAGGGTCCAGCAGCACTGCTTTAGGGAGGGCTGAGAAATCCTTGAGTTGGGGGGTACTTCCTGCTCAGCGTTTGCAGAATTGAAAATATGCCATCCCTAATTGACATTATTAAGGGCCATCATCTGAGCAGACTAATTTTCCAGGTTCCTTTATCAAGAGGTGTTAGTAAACAGAATTAACAGATGGACTGTCTCCCTGCTGTTAGTTGCCACTGGGATTCATTCTTGATTGCAGTATAATGGTCTGTGTTTTTGGTCTTCCCTGGATCTGAGCCCTCTCTAACAGGATGGTTATTTAATGCTTATACACTTCTTCCAGCTGGCAGGCACTCTCCCATTTTTTGGCATAATTTCTTTTTATTTTTTTCATGTATTTCCCATACTAAGGCAGTTCGAGGTGAAAAATACAAAAGCAATGGAAAAGAAAGGTATGAGAAGGTGCCTACTTACCACTATGATGTGATTCCGTTCTAATTGGTAAAACTGATCCTTGACAAATTAGTAATATGATTTCTGATAACTGAGAAGAGAGAAGTGTATCCACCTACGTATTTTCTCAATGTTGTACATAGTTATGAGGTAGAAAATTGGGATCTGCATATGTGTTTAATGTCTGTTACATCTAAATAGTAGCCTTGTGGGCATTGTTCATCACCTCTGCTATGTTAATGCCAGCAAAAGTTTCTATATGAATTAATAATTTATGCCTGTACTAAATGAAAATATAGATGGCTAGTAGAAGACACTGTTTTGTTAGTTGCTGCTTCACTTGCTCAGATGCCAGGAAGAAGAGCTGAATACATTGTTGGCAGAAAAGCCAGGCAAATTAGCCCAGCCAAAAAAGTCCATCAAAAAAGAAAAAAGTGGGAATTAAACTTGGCAGCCTATTTGCCTTATGTGGTCTGGGGGAGAAAATGAAAAACACATACTTTGCCAGAAAGAAGTGGAAAGTCAATTCAAAGAATCATCCTCTAAAAAAAAAAAAAAAAAAAAATCTATGCTGATGTAATGACAGCACAAATTACAAATTGAGTCTAAGCAAGCCGTAGGTTACCTTAGGCTAGCTTTAAGAAGTTAAGTTTCCTCATTAGAGCACAATAGAAAGACTTAACTGAACCAGCCTTCATATCCTAACATTTGAAAATACTTTTATCTTTTTTTCCAGATTTTCATAATAGAGTTTTCTGTTGAATAATTGTTCTCTTACAGTACAGGCTTTTTTAATTAAATAAAAAAAAAATCTCATACTCTGAAACAAAATGAAGTTTCACTGACTTGCAAGTATAAATGTCTAGCCTACTGATGATGTATGTAAATCTTAGTATACTATCTCTGCTGATATTTAGGTTTGATCTGAAGCCATCAATAGTTGCCAAGGGTCCTGTAAGCTTCTCATCCCCTCTCAAGTGCAATGTTAATGTGCTACCCTGGAGTGTGTGAAATGGAAATATTTAGTATAAGTCTGTAAGCTGTAGTTGTAACCATAGGTAAAGAAGGCTTAGCAGAAAGCTCTGGGGAGTTACAGCTTTGATGCTGCTCAGTGGTGCAGTGTGCTGGTATGCTTAGCCCATCCCCAAAAAATGGGGCAGTGAGGATGTGACCGTGCATGTTGTCTAGATTAAAGCCACTTTTGTCTGTGAGAACAGCAGTCATAGTACACATAGATAACAGCAGACGTACCTACTCAAACCTTTATGTTTGGAGGCTGTTTTGGGGACGGCAGTAAGTTCAATTTCAATCTATACATGTTAATTGGTGAAAACTCATTCCCTGGATATGAAACCTATTTCGAGGCTTTCCATGTTTTTATCACAAGTAACAAATACTTTTAAATTTTATTTTCTCCAGTCAACTAAGCACTTGCAGGCAGCACCCTCCACCCATTCTGAAGATGGCTGGTGGACTTCCCCCTGCCTGGAGGGAAGGAGACCTGTCTGGCTTGTCTTCTCCATCCATCAGGTCTCTGATCTCTGAGCTGGAGATTCAGAAGAGGAAAGCGTAGCAGTCCTACTTTATGAGAGAAAGTTCCATGCTAGACAATGAACAAAAATGCTTTTTTTTCTTTTAATTTTATTTTATTTAGGTTAAACATTGGAGAACTAGGGTTCCTTTCAAGTTTCTAAAGTGTATTGTTCTTTAAAGAAAGATTTGTTTCAAAGCAGAGACCTTTATGTTCACCTTTTTGTTTGTTTGTTTTGGTTTGGTTTTTTTTATACATGGTTGACTGGCTTCAAATCAACATATTGGTGTGACTTGCTACCCAGATCAGTAATGCCAAAGAGGGAGCTTGCTCTCAGAAAGGGAACAAAATGTCTTTGGAGCCTTTTGGCTTGCAGTAGCCTGGCTAGACGACTGATACAGAGAAGAGGTGTGGGCACTTGAAGATTGCCTCCATCCCTAGCTGTCTGTTGTTTCCCCAGAACAACTGTGTATGTGGTAACTTTTCATAAGAGTCCTTTCAGAAACACCCCAGTGAATAATCAGGAAAACATAGCAGGGTCCAATCCTCCCAGTTGTCCTTATTGTTTCCTGGGGACTCCTGGGGGCTTTCTGCAAGATGCTGGGTTGGTCTTGGTAGCCCCTGGCTACTGACAGCAGGCTGCCACCGCCCCTTGTTTCCCGGACTTTTGTTCCCCTTTTGTTAAGCCAGTCATCCAGGAGAGAGAGACTTTATTGTAGCTTGTAGGTAAACACCCCCACATGTCAAAGCGAGTGGTTGACTAATGATTTGCTGACAGAAGTGTTGGTTGTAGGAAGCATCTGAAGAACTGGAAGAGAGGAGGAGGGAAGAGAGTCTGTTTCCAGATAATAATAAGTGAAAAAATATTAAGGGGAAAAAAACCCAATACATTTGTAAGAGAACATTGCTTTGTTTTACAGGACAGCCTCTGTTTTGAACTAACCTTTAAATAAGATGGCTGGAGGACAGCAGCTTGAATCAAATGAGCTGGCCCTACGGGGTGCTTTTGCTCATCCAACACGCTGCTGCTAGGAGTCCTTCAGACTTTCTAAAGGATATTCTTCTGATCTCCTGCATAGGTTGTTACACTGCCTCCTTCTCTAGCAGTGCACTGGGCCTTACAGAAGTATGGGTGATGAGAGGGCTCTTTTCTCTTCATTCTCCAGTTGCTTTTGCTGCTGCTTTTTATCAAATATATGATTTAGCTGAAGGCAAAGAGTAGTTTGTTGAAAAAATGGTAATGAGGAGTTTCTGGGAATTACGAGAGTTCAAGGATTTATTTCAAAAAAAAAAAAAACCCCAAACATATTTCAACTCCTGACAAATATGTGGAGGAAAGGAACTTTAATACCTGCAAAGATGTGAAATGTCTGTGCGGCCTTTCAAGAGCTGTACAAAAGCATTCAGAAGTGTACGTCTTCAAAAAGAGACATGCCAAGTGAGAAAGAGTTGAAAGGAATATTATCTGTGACTGAAAACTAGTTTTAAAATGCAAATCTTAGCTCTGCTTTCAAATGTACTTTTTGTGAAAGGTAAAGCGACAACGTATCTTGAACTTTAAGCAGGAAAGTGATGGTTAAGGCCAGCTAGAAGAAGTCATCTTTGGGGATTACAGCCCGAGCTGTTTGGTGCCCCCAAGCACTTCTGTGTTTCATGTTTCTGTCCCCAAAATCCTGTCACTGGCCTCCATCTGCTGTAGCATCTGTCTTCCCGGAGCAGACCTAAATCTGTTGTATGGATTCACCAGAGTTGGGTCCATACACCAGAGTATGGACCCATCCTTACTGGATGTCTCTTATAGCTGTAGTTTTCTCTCTTGCAGCAGTTGAGATCCTCATCAGGATGAAATGTGAGGCCCAGCTCTGCTGTCTCATCAGTAGCTACTTGAGGTCTGCCAGGTAGCTAAAAACAGAGAAGTCCATGGATTTCACGGTGCCGCAGAAGAAGGTGCTGGCAGTGTGGATGGCTCTTGCAGCGGTGGCAGTATTTGGGCATAGGGAGGCAGTCAGTGCTGGGGTGAAACAGCTATGTGCTCTGGTGACCTTGAGGGAGGTGATTCTGCCCTCTACTCCACTCTCATGAGACTCCACCTGGAGTACAGCATCCAGCTCTGGGGCCCCCAACATAAGAAGGATATGGACCTGTTGGACTGAGTCCGGAGGAGGGCCATGAAGATGATCAGAGGGCTCTCCTGTGAAGACAGGTTGAGAGAGTTGGGGTTGTTCAGCCTGGAGAAGAGAAGGTTCCAAGGAGACCTTATAGCGGCCTTCCGGTACCTAAAGGGGGCCTACAGAAAAGACAGGGAGGGACTCCCTGGTTTCAAACTGGAAGAAGGTAGATTTAGAATAGATATTAGGAAGAAATTCTTTGCTGTGAGGGTTTTGAGACACTGAAACAGGTTGCCCAGGGAAGTTGTGGATGCCCCATTCCTGGAGGTGTTCAACTCCAGGTTGGATGGGGCTTTGAGCAACCTGGTCTAGTGGGAGGTGTCCCTGCCATATTGGAACTAGATGATCTTTAAGGTCCCTTCCAACCCAAACTATTCTATGATTCTAAAATGACTAAGAAATGAACTTGGTGACTGAGTCATTAAATGTGGCCTGCGTCACTCCAAGGGGGGCTTGGATGCCACCGCAGCATCACTGCAGTATTTCCATGAGCAAACCCTACGTTGTTCAGTCTTCTGGGAGAAGACCAGAAGGCAACAGAGGGAAAGAAAAGGGTTTCTGTTGCTTTTTGAGCTGGCAAGAGCCAGCTGTGAAGGGGCAATCACAGCTGGTGCAGGAGGGCATTTGGGGACAGAAACCCACCTTTTGTTTAGCTAGATCAGCTCTGCCATCTCGTGGACTTTTTCCCCAGAGTGCCCACAGCTCGCTCTGCCGCCTGCCACTGGTGTCCCAATAGACTTGTCCAGCTTACTGTTGTCTCCAGAGGACCATCATCCCACCTAGCCTGGCACAATCCACCCCACCTGGCAGCCCTCCTTGGAGTACCACAATAGGACGGGCTGGGAAGCGCTTGGCTTCGGCTGTGTTGGCAGTACTGGTTTGGGAAGTGATGCCCAGCACCTGCCCCACTCCACAGCAACCTGCTGCCAGCACCGTTAGCATAGACACACGAACAAGTACCAAATGCCTTCAGAATTTGAAAGAAACAGCTTATCTTGCTGCTGTGTGGCTCTAGTTATCCAAATACTTGATTGAGTTTGAATAGAAACATTAAATGTCACCTGATGAAGTAAAAACCTCTCTAATTAGGGTTAAAAATGTGTTGAATTATAGTTTATTTTCTGTTAAAATACGTAGATCATTTGTGCTCCTAAATAGATTTAGTAAGTTACGGTTTTATGCCTTAAAACCTTCATACCAACTATACCTTGACTTTTCAATGTGTTTCTGTAGCCTTACAGAGTAGGAAGTTGTGCTTTTCCTTCTCTTATTTCATGTTTATACTCGCGAGCCCTTTGCTGGGCTGTCATGTTTACATTTTCTTCCCCATCACTCTGCAGCCACCCAGATCTCCCTAGCTGGGGTCAGAGAAAGCAGCAGATTATTTTTTTTTTCCAGCATGATTGTCTTCAGTTCATATGATGCAACGTTGTCCTCAGGATGGAGCGGTCAGTTTGACCTCTTTACAAACATCAAGCAAGTGCGTGAGGGAACATTTTACGAGCCGCAAGAGGATTCCCGGGGACTCTCAGCAGAGCAGAATAATTTTCCTTGGCTGGCGATGGTGAGGACTAGACTGCACTGCTGACTGTAGTGGCGTATGAAGAACAAACAGCCTTGTAAGCAGGAGAGGTCACCCTAGGCTGGGCTCACTCACTGGTTTTCCACATCGTTTTATTTCATTTCCTTTTATGGGAAATTGAAAGGTATTTATTTAGGTCGCTGCTTCCTCTGTAGCCTTCATGACACACCTCAACTTCACATCTGCAACCTTCAGACTTAAGTAAGGAGCACGTACCGGGGCTGGGCTGTAAGCGGGGTCTCCTGGTTTCACAGAAGTTGCAGTATCACACAAGGGCAGGACATGGAAAGGCTTTCATATTTTTCATTTTGATTTTGAGAGAAGGAAAGGCCATTTCTTTGGCTTCCCATAGATTAGTGGATGTTTAATGGGAACATATTTGCAAGGCGTGTATGTATTTGACTTATGATTCCTCATTTAATATTGTTAGGGATACTAACAATTGCTGTACATCCATGGCAGAATCTGTTGCTCCTGTAATTTTTGGTTGAGACACTGAGGATCAAGTAATAGGGAATGCTTTGAAGCACAAGAATTATTTCCTTTTAAAAAAAACACTTAGGGGTTCCTTCTACTGCACAAAAAATGTTATTTCCCCCAGTAGTCGTAGGATGTTATATCAGGAGGAAAACAAATCAAACTCTCAAATCTACAGTCACGTCTTTTTGTATATGGTAAAGTATTTGCAATGAGTTAAAGACATTAACTTAAATAAATTGGTCGTTTTTCTACAAAAAATACTTTTAAGTTTGCTCTCTTTGTGATAGCATTAAAATTCCCAAAGGAATTATCCTTGAAATATTTTTTAATCGTGTGCTGACTTGTTCTTATGACATGTGTGAACTCACTATGGCAAATAAAACAGTTCATTTGTTATTAACTTTAAAGAAAAATGTTAATAACACAACTTTGATATATTTCTGATAGATCAGGAGTCTGGCTTGTTGATGGATTAATAGATTAGGGCACATTGTGATTTTTATATGAAAGACAATTTATGGAAGAAGGAAGTAGACATTAACAATTTACTATTTCAGCCAAAATTGTAACAACAGAAATATATCATACTATTATAAAGAAAGATGGTTTCTGTTGTTGCTTGCGGCTCCAGGGCTGGTTCCCACGCATCCCTCTACCCTGCTGGGGACAGCAGCCCAGTGGGACCTCATCAGTATGGATTGTAGCCAGGATCTGAGGAGGAATAAAATAGAATTCCTCTTTCTTTACTGTGGAGGTGTGTGATCAAAGTAGCTGTGTTTCTTTCTTTCTGTATCTTTCTTGGCTGTGTTTAAATAATTTTTTTACAAGGCTCCTCCAGTGATTTAAATGATCAGGGCTGTCATCTGTCACCTTGCAACTTTTTTTTCTCATATAAAAACCTTTCTGCCCTGAAAGATCTGTGCCCTGCTGGGAGAACGTGCTCTTACTGGGAAATGTGGCATTAATGTTGCTTGGGCTAACAGAATAACACTGCCTAGAATAATGTAATTTTACCTTAGCTTTTCATGCTCAGAAAAAAAACAGAAATGCCCGGAAGTCCCACCAGCAACCGAAGAGCACCTTCCTTCAGCTGTGTTTGAGTTTTGTACTGAGGAGCACACCTCAGGCTGAGCTTTCTTTCACCCCACCTCTTAGTTAAAAACTGTGATTTCACATCTCATGGAGCTGCATAATTATCATCAAGAAAAATCTCCTCAGAGGGGTTGGATGGTGGCTGGTGATTTATTTCACAAATTATGAATACATTAAAATAGGAAAGGTAAGCAGGTGTTGCAAATGCATCAGGACCCTCCAGCAGCTGTATTGCAGATCACAGCGGTGGTGGTAAATGGAGACTGGAAAGGGGCAATGCTTTTACCGCAGAGTAAACTTGGTGCTTCTGATGTCAGGAATGTGAAATATCTGCTGTTGTGTGGGGAAAAATTGTAGGTTCCTATGAAAGCATACCTGACCTTTATCCTAAAGCTTGAGTGCATCAACGAAGAAGGGGAAGATTTTTCTGTTTCGTCCTTTTGCATTCCTTCCACAAATTTGAAGGGACTTGCCACTCGATAGTTTAGATTTGGTTGTTTCGGTGATCCTATAGCAGTTTACTCTAAAAAGGAATACTAAAAATCTCTTTTTGACTAAATATAAGCACTTCACTTGTTAAAGCTGCAGGATTTTCCACATGAATTTACATTGCTTTTATTGTATGGATGTTTATCCAGCCCTATTAATCAAATGTTGCTTTCAGAAGGACAAGAAAGTCCCTGTTATGCTACTGGATCAGGGTATTGATACTTACTTATCTCAGGGAATATTTTCTGACTCACTGTATTCATTGTTCTTGCAAAGAAGCAGTAAGTTTCTGCGTTGTGAGTTAATGTCCCTTCACTTTTGTATAGGAGCAAGAAAGGAGGAACAGCTCTTGGTTGCATGATACCAGTGGTTTTTAAATCTTGCGTAATAATACAAACACATAATCTTTTTCTCTCTTCTAATTAATCCATTAATCAAGTGGAAGCTGGCTTGGATATAATTTCAAGTACTGTCAGTACACTATTTCAAATTTTTTTAAGTCCAAGCAATGTATGGATTCATTTCAGATCCCTGCAGGTTCTTATGCAAACTGAAAATATGTATCCCTGAAAACATCTCTGGCTTTGTCTATAGTAAGAGCACAATAAACCTTTGAAGAACTGCAATTTTTAATTCATGTTAAAAAAAAAAAAACCCAGCTATTGGTGTGATAGGAGGGACACGCTGCCTGTGCCACCTTACTGTGCCACCAGTAGATTTCTTAGTCATATTCATATCGTTGAGAATGGGGGGCTGGTTGGCTTCAGCTTAGAGCCTTGAATGTCAAAATTCAGGTCTTGACCATAATACTTTTGCTATGTATTTAAGGTAAGCCCTTCTCAGTATGCTTTAATATACTGGGGGGAACGGGGAAGATGGGTTGTTTGTATCCCAATTGGCAATTTTATGTTGTTGTCTTTGATAGTTCCTCACCATGTCGTTTACTTTGCAGCCCAGGATCTTCAGGTGTGCTTATAAATTTGGATTTACATATATGTAAGACAGAGGAGAAAACAGCAATGCACTTTAAAAAGCTTGCACACCCAAATGTGACACTAATGAAGTTAGGCATGAGGGCTGAAGTTCTGGGAAGAGCTTTTCTCTGCCGAGGTCTCAGAAGCGAATGCTGCAGCCAGAGAGGCCTGTGCCCCATGCTGCCCTGGGAGAGCAGGGGATGCTCTCCATGTCTCCCACGCTGCTGAGCACTTCTGTCCTGTTAGTCATTGGTTTGATATTGACACGTATCAAGCCAATTGCATTGTAAAAGCATGTGTCTTTAAGAATGACGATTGGTTTTGCAAAGATGAAATCGTGTCATCTTTGCTTATGTTGTCTTGCACTTCGGTTTTTTTGCCCTGTACATCTCTTTGGAGTCAGTGGTCTGCTTGTGGAGTAAGGGTCTATTAGACTAGATAAGGATAGTGAAATTCATTATTATTGGGCTAGAGTAAAGCTAGAAATGGAATACAGTTCCTCAAGGTTCGGTAGCTGTGCCTAGTCTTTGAAAAATGATAAATAGCTCTTAAGTAGATGAACAATAATAAATCAGGAAAATGATAAATACTTTCCAATAAGGCCTTTACTCAGTGGAAGTTTACACAAGAGGCTCAATCTGAAGAACACCTGAGGAATGTACAAAATTGTAATCAAAAGTGATGTATGTTTTTATATCAAGAGCAAGCAGTGTGAGTTATAGCTTAAGTTTGTTCATTCCAGTCACTGAATGAAGCAGAATAAATAAAAAAAAAAAGAAAAAAAAAGAAAAGAATTGTTGTCTCAGTTTGATTTATTCTGGCTACTTCAGATTTCCCCCAGGGTGTGTTTAGAAGAAAGAAGAGACTGAAAATAATCTCCTGAATATTTTAAATATAACTCAATATACAAGTTGATCCATGTGTCCTACTTTGAATCATGCAGTAGTCTCAATATAATAATTATGTTATTTGCAGCAAGAAAAAAAATGTGGCTTTTGCATTCTAGGACAAAATCACTTCTTTTTTTCCCCCCTCCTGAAACTTTCTAACGATATTTAGAAATAGATAAATTGACTGGTAGATGACTTTTAAGGCATTTGGTATAGCCTCAGCCCAATTCTTTGACTCTGAGATGACTGTATAAAGTATGGGATAAAGAAAACGCTTTTTTATAGAGAAAGGAAAATGCAGTATTCAACCTCTTTCTTTTTTTCTTTCCTCCCCGCAGGACATTAATGTATGTATCCTTGAAAACTACCCTGAATGTTCCAATCCCAGGTTATTTTACATCATACCATATTTCTGTGGACAACATCCAAGATGCAGGTAAATATATACAACATGTCCCAATTTGTTCAGCAATAGCTGTTGCCAACGTTTTGTCAGAAACTGGTAATAAAGAGGCAACAGTTATTTGAAGTACAAGGGAAAACTGTAAATACAATTTACCTGTGCTGTAGTTTTGTAATACGTGCTTCAGCTCTGCTCAGATGCTCGTATCAGGTCTGTATCTGAGGAATTCCAGGTTTCTATGTCTGTGTAATCATGCTTAAAACTGTGTAAAGTGCAGCCTTCTACTGCTGTAATTGAGCTAGCTCATTTGAATGTGTCTATTTATGCTGTTATTCATATTGCTTTATTATTGATACTGCTTAGTAAACTTTTATGCAATAATATGTGAATGATTTTAAATACCTTCTTTTTGTCAAATACTTTTGTATTCCTGGTCACAGCGTGTTCTTTATTAGTTTTATTCAACTTCAAGGTATTCTATTTATTTATTGTTACTGCTTCTCCGGAGTGGAACAACTGCAGATGTCTTCAAAAGTTTCTTTCAAAAGCCATACGTTCTCATAGCAGTAATAACAAGTGAAAACGTGTTCATTCTTATGTCTCAGTTTCTAAGTATCTTTGCTGTAAAATCCTGTTGGGTTTTTTTGTTTTTTTTTTTTTTGCATAAGCGACAGTATTAAGAAACAAAACAGGTTCATGACTTCATGGTCCCTTCCAACCTAGACGATTCTGTGATTCATCTTCGTTACGCTTTTTTTTTTCCAATATATTTTGTCCCCAGTTGCAAATGCTTATATTTGCACACTTAACTTATATATACGAGTAATGCCATTAATGACAGATATGCTCGAATACTTCCACAACATATCTCTATGAGATTCCCAAGCAGTGTATTGAAATACTGCTTTGTAGCTTATTACAGATCTGTCTCCTATCATGCTCTTGCACTTCCTTCAGCTACTTCCTAGTCTTACAAGGAGCTACAAGAAGGAGGATTGTAGTATTTGTTAGGACACTCTGCTCTTCCAGAAAATGGACCGCTGCAAAGAAGGTGGTAGGGAATGAAAAACCTACTCCAGGTCTGCTTTAGTGAGAGCATAAAGCAGGAAGCTTTTATGTGTGTCATGAGAAGAGCTTCTGATAAATGTTGGAAGTTCACTATCGCATAGAATTTGCAATAGCCTAATGGAGTCAGGGCAGAGGTGTGATCTCCAGCCCTTCTCAGGTAGCCTGTTCATCGTACCATCTGGGCCCTGGGAAAAAGGTAATTTCCTTTATTTTGGGACACTGGCATTATATCCCTTACCAATATGAATGCTGGCTACTGTTCCTAGGACATAAATTAATAAGAGTTCATCTAAGGAACTTAGTATTCATATGCTTGTCAAACCTAATTGTGCTTCCATGAAACTATGAGAGAAACATAAAGATGTACTGGTTTCCTGCCAGCTTCTTCCAGTGGGGAAAAAAGATAGAATAACCCTAAACTGATCTTCAAAACCATTATCGGTCAGAGCAAACAAATGCAAATCCTACAGCAGAGCCGCAGGGCCGTCAGGGGTAGCAGCAGGGAAAGGGAAGCTGCTGGAGACTTTGACAGAAGTTCAAATGAAGAAATGAAGGACAGGGTGGGAAACAGACCGGTAGCCTCCTGTGCGGTATTCACTGGGTAACAGCAGGCAGTGATTGCTCGCAGCAGTTCTGATGTGGTTCAGGGACCCCACCACCCCTTTGCACCCTTCGTCACCTAGGGAAGTCGTTCCTCCTGTGAGATGGGCTGTGATTCTGAGTTGAAGTGCAGGAATTCAGAAGTGTGAGCTTTTAAAATCTTGGTGAAAGACGTCTACAGAACTGAGTACTTCCACACAGTGATTAACCTCCTTTTAGTGTGATTGTGTTTTTACATGCCAAACTAAGTCTAGATGTTGTGCAGAGAAGCTCAGTAAACCACTCAGGTTTGATGTTTTGTTTTTTTTATGTTCTGTTGGAAATACAGCACTGAATATATTTTGATTCAGTTGTGTTCTTGGCTTGAATTTCTGAAGTAAATGCATATTTAAACTTTTTTTTTTTCCTCTTCTCTCCCTCCATTAATTTCATATAGGGAGCCTGGTGAATGGGCCCTTGAAAGAGCAAAGCTGAACGTTAATGAAAATTTTCTGCTCGTGGGCATTCTGGAGGAGTTGGAGGATGTGCTGCTTTTATTAGAAAGATTCTTACCTCATTATTTCAAGGATGTGCTTAGCATCTACAAAAACCCAGGTAAATTTTTCCATTAAAAAGCTGTTCTTATAGAAACTTGCAAAACCTGCATGGCTGCTGGAAGGTAAGAGTTTACGTCTTATTGAGTCAATGAAGAAATTTGTCTCCCTTTTAGGGAGCAGATTTGATTGATGGGAAAGGGTACGTATTCTGCTTTTATTCTTAATGTTACTGTGTGGTTTTAATTCCTGGTGCTTGGTGCTCCAGTGATCTTGTGGCGTGCCAGAAAGCTTCCCGTTTGCCACTGGAGTGGCTTTTTCTTCTTTTAGTTCTGTCATACTCAGCTCTCAAATAATTTTGTTAAAACACTCTCAAAATGGTGTCAGCAATATTTACCTAAGTAAACCTTCAAGAAACAGTTTGGGGAGCTGTGCCCTTTGGGGATTCTCCAGTATCAGGATATTTATTTTCCCTTAACCTTGACTAAGACTTGCTGTGATATTAACTAATTATGATGAAATGAACCTCCAGTTAAACTGAGGTTAAGTAAAGTACAAATAAGAACGTGTATTTATATCACTTTAAATACAGGAAACAGATTTAGGTGGACTTGACTAGAGAAATTAAAACAGAGAGCACTTAATCTAGCCCTTAATTTGCACCCCCCATCACTCAGAAAGGGTTCTCTCTTCTCTGTGTCAGTCTATCCCTCCCAATGCTTATTTATTGCTAACTTCTTTAGAAGACAGGCTTGCATCCTATGCCTAAACCAAGAAATACAGTGCTTCTGTGGGGCTGTGCGTGTCATTCCGGCAGAACTGAACAGGGAGGGGTATAACTTCCCTTCTTGCCTGGTGACTAGGTTGCATTCATGTCAGTGTGAAATGCCTACAGCTGCAGAAATGTGTTTGTACCAAGTTGTATACTAAAAGCACACGGATCAAAGATTGAATTTTGTTTGTAATGCATGCAGCTGATGTCTGTCTTTTGACTGAGAGCAGCTATCACAGTAAGCTTTGGAGCTCTCCATAATCTCTCCAAAGCTCTCACTTTGGCGAAATTATGTGTTTCTGCCCATAACCAGGAATTATGGGTGACTGACCACCGATCCTGGTTTCCAGGATGCATCTTTGAAAATTTTGTATTTAGCAATAATGCAGATATTACATGGGAAGTGTGACATTCCTCCTCTGAACATGATTTCAGTGGGCCGTTATCTGCGTGCAATAAGGCAGTTAAGGCAGCTATTTAGAAGGTGTGAGTGTTACCTTGTTGTGGTACTATTTCCAGATATAGAGCTGTTTTGCTCCATAACAGACATCAGGAGAGCATGGTATGGTATTCACATGAAAGCAGTGCCTGGTTTTGGATCAGTTATTTCTCTTTTCTTTGTAAATTAAAAAATAAAAATACCTACATTTGTAATATGTGGAAATCTTCTTAAAGGTTTGGACAATTCAGTCTCCAAGGTTTTCCCATGGAGATGTTAGATGAGAGGGAGGCAGAGGATCAATAGAAGGATGCTCTTTGCAATAAGCAGACTTCTTTGGGAATCTACAGGATTTCCTAGCTGTTCTGTGCACCACAGATTTTCATTTCTCTTACAATAGGGGAAGCTAACAAACAGCACAATAGGGTCTCGATTTTTTTCAGGGTGCCCTAGAAATTGTCAGGTGTGAAATAAGCAATCTCCCAGAATCGTTGAGTGCTGGATAATCTTTCTGTTCTCTGTGTATATTCCGATATCGGAGATTTGATCCTCTATTTCAGGGCAGTGATTTCCTTTGGGATTTCACGTGTAAGATTGGTCTTATGTCATGTCTGAACATTGATCTCTTTCCTTCAGTATTCCCCATGCAGATTAAACTTAAGTTTTATTTTTCCCATTCACTTATTGACAAGGAAAAATAGAAAGGAAGCAGTTTCCTTGTGTTAACTCTCTCTTCCTCTTTTCATATGTGCATATGTTTGTAGTTTTTTTAATTATTTTCAGGTTATTTCTGAGTTGGTGCTAATGCTTTCAAAAAACTTAACAGAATCAGCCAGAAAGAAAAAAAAAAAATAAAAATCCAAGTGCCGTGTAAGAAATCCTACATCATTCTCCTCCTTAGACCTGATCTGCAACACCCTCTGCTGTTACATCATGAAGTGCTGGGAAGAAGAGATGTTATTCTGACCAGCTGCATGGGGATGCCACAAAGCAGCAGATACTTCAGGCCAAAACTGACCTTGTGTTGCAACTAACACTTGTGGATTAAATCTATACAATTTATAGTTTTCTCTGCTGACCTGCTGATCCACCTGAGATACTCTTATGGCAGTCTTTCCTCTTTTTGTGTAAAGAAAGTAAAGCTTTTCCAGAACTTACCATTTATCAGTTGAATATATTGAGATGAGAAGACAGTGAAGGACCGTGTACAGGAAGGTGATTCACTTCCAGGTCAGTGAATCTCTGCACTGGAGTCCACTGCAATAAGTGTTTCTGGATTAGACACAATTCAAAAATTGGATTTGTAGAGCTGCTTTGAAGCAGAAAGTAACTGAAGGAAGGCAATTTCCATCCAGTGTTGCTTTAGTGGATTATGCAGATTAGAAAGCTGAGTAGGAAATTGGTGATTGCTGTCCCACCAACATCATAATATAAACCAAATTAAAAGCACCTACCTCCTACTGCAGGAAGCAAACTGCTGGATGTTATCAAACCCATAACATCACATGTGCATTTAAGATACATCTATGAGAGTTCTGGGTTAAATCCCTTCTTCTTCCCAAAGTTGGGACACTCCTCCCTCGTTACAGGTGCTTTGGGTGGGCACCAGATCACTAGGGCTTCCATCTAAACAAACTTCTTATCGGAAGCCTTCAGTATAAGTTGATGCTAACAGAAATCAGGCAATCTGAAAACTTTTCCTCATCTGTTTCATTTTAACCATACAAGCCATATTCAAGCTTCTTTGTTTCTTCTGTGTTTGTACTAAAATTTCTGAGACACCGTGTAACATTTATTAAGGAACTCTTGCTCAGTGTCCTCCTCCTAGGTAGAAGACAAAGCCTGTAGCCTTTCTACCTTCAAAAATACTTTGCTGCTATTGTTCTGAAGCAAAAGATCAGTAAAACTGTGGCTCTATTGATCAGATAGATAGTGGGACATTTAGATCAGAGAGCACAGAAATGTGAGTGTGAGTGTCTGTCTATATATGTAATGACAGAGATAACTGCTTAATGCCTTATGACTTGAGTGGTTTTATCAGTGATCCTAATGATTTGTTTTACATAAGCTGGCAGAAGGAAATGGCAGAAAGGAAAATATAAAAAAATTGAGAGTGAAATGCAGTTGTCTTGTTCAGACATTATCACTAACAGTTGGTTATTGAGATTTTTAATATATTTTGCTTGCCAGATGCTGTGTATTTATTCTGTGCTGCCTTTTTCTTTTTGATGGTGTCACATTTTGAAGTGCACACAAATTTTTCTCAAATTTGTGAGTTTAAAAAAGTTGGGAATTCTGCACGACAGGAACTTTTAGCATCAGAGGACACTAGAAGGATAATTTTCTTCATTGCCTTAATAAAAATGTTGCCTTCGGCTAATCCATATGCCAGATATTTTGACTTGTGCATTTTATAACAATGTGCAACAAAATGAAAGCTCCTTGTACAGCTAAAGTTTCCATTGGAACCTATCTGGGTTTATCTTGTAGAATACTTTAGAGCTGCAAGCTTCCTGTTTTTCTCCTTTTCTGCTCTCTCCTTGAAATTAAGTATTTTCTTAATGTTGATACCAAGTCAAGAATTGCGAAAGGACTCTTTTTTGCTGCCTGTCTTGTCCAAAATGGCAAACTCTTCCTGCCTTGACAGCCAGAACTGCCTTTGACAAGAGATCGGGGTGGAGGGCATGGGGAGGTGGTGGACAGATTGTTGAATATATAGATGGATCAATAGATGGGTATAATAAATAAATAAATACTGTGTTTACTAGATTTCTTTGCTAACACAGTAAAATTTGCTCAAAATTTTGTTTTACTTTTTTCCCCAGCATTGAAGCAGATAGGGTCCTATTGCAGAGCCTTGAATTATATTTACTTCAAAATTTGGAAGTATTCCTTAACTCTTTGAAAGGCTTGACATACTCACAGCATAACTCTACATGCAAAATCTCTCCTCACTCTCAGGAGCAGAACTGAAGGAAAAATAATTGGTCAGTCCTGTTCATTTTTGCTGGCTGTAGCTCACTTCCGTAGCCTGGCTGCTAGCCAGAAAGCAGAGAATACTTAAGCAGTTTCTTTTGAAATGGGCACGTGTGGGTTTCGTATCTTTGGTGTTTTTAAGAAGCAGAAAATACACACTATACACAGCAAAACACAGAATTTTCTCCTGCCTTGTCATCTTCTGTGGCATGGGGTAAAAGTTAACAGCATCTAATGTAAAAGAATAGGCAATAAAAAACATTTTATTGCCTCAGAAATAGCCCATATCCTCTCACCTTTCTGCAGGAGTTCATAAATTTTCTTTGGCACCAGAAGCCTTATAAAAACACTTCTTCCCAATACCAGAAAAAAAAAATAATCTTTGTTTCTTGAAAGTTACATTTTGTATGGAGAATGTGTCCATCTTACTCTAAAGAAAGAAGACTGGCTTAAGCTTTTCAAACAGTGAATTTCATTGAGTGCAATGAAATTACTTATGCTGTCAGCTGGAAGAAAATATATTGTTCAGGTAAACTGTAAAATGTGGGTTTTTTTGAAAATGCAGTACAAGTGTGATTCTCCATAAGAATCACATTTACCTGTAATGTTGTTAACTGTAGTAGTAGTAGTAGTATTCAGGCTAATATAAACTTGCTGATTTTTTAAATCCGTTTTGTTCATGAATACCGGCGACAGAGTCTTGATGCTTTCTATTTATGAGCTTCCACTTCTCTTCAAACCCAGGAAGGAGGGAGATGCTGTCATTTGTCATTATTGCAAGGGTGAGGTCTTGTAAGGTGGATGGTGAAGCTTTCTATGATGGAGTTAGGAAAAGGGTGGGAAGCCTTTGCGCTGTGCTGAAGATTGCTCCTGTGTAGCACTGAAGATGGGGCATGCCTTCAGATGGTTCCTGTGCTGGAAGTGGAAAAGAGCATTTTCCCACTCCTTGTGGAAACGCTAGAAGTGGAGAAGGCTGAGAGAGGCTTTTCTTTCTTTCCTTCCAGGCCATCACTTTTTTTAGCAGGAAAAACGTGCTCCCCGTAGTCTGATACCTTCAGTACTAAATTCTTATGGCAGCCTTTCTCCAACCCTGGTCTTGGATTGCTCTGGCAAGATGCGGATGCTATGCATTTGGAAATGTTCAGGAACTGAGAGTCATTGCTGGAAAACTTGCTGTGATATGAAGAAAGCAAAGGGACCGTGGGAAGATCCCACTGTTCTTTTTTCCCTCAGTGGAACTGTAATGGATGTCTTTGCAGGTACAACCTCCAAGAGCAAAAACTCTAGGTAAGAAAATTTGAAACAAGTCTGATGGAAGGAGACAGTGCTTTTTATGCAGTGTCCTTAAACAGTGGTCATCTTATATTCTGACTTTGTTCAACACAAAAGAAAGGAAAGAAGAAGATTAGGACAAGTGATCTGCAGCTTCTGATAGTCTGCCTGCTTCTCATGAGCTATACTTTCTGGAGAGGGCGTATATTGGCTCATTTCTTGTGCACAAATGTACAGCCTTTCTCTCTCCTACAAGCAGTTGCACTCTTGATGGGAGAGTAAAAGCAGCTTGGATTAGATTCAATTTAAATGCTGAGACTTTTTTGCATCACTTCTTTGCATCTGCTGCTTTCTTAAAACAGAATTTGGGAAAACTTCGAACACATTCAAATGTTCAAAAACTTTGGAGACTTCAAACATGTTGTCTTTTCTTTTGCCTCACACTCTAAACCAGCTTCCTCTCAAGAGGAATCACTGTGTATGAAAGTTTTCCACAGAAGAGGAAAATTCAAAATTTCGCGTGGAGGTAAAAGATGAGGTTGGACTAACTGCATAACACTTTCTATGGCATGTTCCCATCCATTATGTGAAGCAAGCTGTATGTGCAACTTAAAAATTTGTCCAGAAGGTGGTGTAATCCCCCTGCTTTTCCAGGATTTTCAGAGGACTTGAACATCGTGCCAGTGGTAATAGCACATGTGAATTTACATTCTGCCTGGGTGGCGTTTTCTTCTTTATCACCCAACATCCTGTTCTGAAAATAGAAAATAAAAATGGGAAATGCAAACAAACCATTCCTTTCTTCTCCCTCTGAAGTCTAAACTTCCAAAATTGCATAGAAGAATGCTCTGAAACAATGTGTATGCTAAAATAAGCAGTTTAAGCTCTAGGAAGAGTGTTTAATTGTGTTTTTGTTTCTTGTAAAACAAATTCCCAGTTCTCTGTGTGCAAGAAAGGCAGGGAAAGAGGAAGAGTCACAGCACATATCCCCGAGGACATTTGTTCCCAATTAGGTCGAAAGCTTCTAGGACATTCTGCACAACTAATCTGCTCCTTGGTTTGTTTTATAAAGCTGAAGGTAGTGTCAAAAGCTGTAGATACATTATTTAGCTCTTCAGCCATGAAAATACAAGGTTTGGAGAGCAGGGACAAAACCGGACTGCCTCATCTGGAATGCCTTGAAGTTAGTGGATCTAACTAGTGGTTCTAGCAGCAGCCACTGATAAGCGCACTCAGCAGAAATATCCTTTTTTTTTTCCAATTCCGTTAGAGGAAAATGTTTTCTGTATTTCAGAGTTTTCAAATCCCACTGTGACTAAACTAAGCAGTTTTAAGAATAGGAGCTCTTTGAAGGATTTGAGCACTTCTGGGCTTTCTCATGACTCTGCGTCTTTCAAAAGATCCGCTAGGTCTTTGGGAGATTTGGCTCAGAAGCTAAACTTCTCTGTGGCAAGTTCTGCAGCAAAGATTGGCAGCTCATAACAGCCGCGGTTCTTGTTCTGCTGGACAAGGTGAAGCCACTCCAGACTACGCGTGTGTTGCAAGAGAGGTATAACCATGGCACCAAAAGGTTTATCCAAGATAGTATCAATCTCATTGTCAAAATACAAGCGACAGTAAAGGTGCAGCAAGAGAGTATGGCATGGCTTTCTAAGCCCATGTGGCGCTTGTATGTATCCAGGCTCAAGTCTGCTGCATTTGCTGTTCCCTGCTAGTGTGTACTTGTTAGATGGGAGTTAGCTCATATGTGCATGGTTACACAGCAGAGCATTTGCCTATAAATACATCTTGTGGCCCAAAATGAATGGTGCATTTTGAGACACAAAGTGAGGTAGCTGGGAGCCTGATGTGACAATGATACTCACTCCAAGTAAATCTTCTCCCTAAGCTTACAGAGCAGGGAAGTGCCATTCACAGGTCCATCTGCCAAACATATTACTATGGTTCTGTTTTCTCCTAGAGTCAAGATGAGCGGTTGACTTTGTAAGTACAGCAGCACCAACAGTAATCACTTAGATCAGGTGAGAAATTGATATATTTCATATCAGCAGGTTGGGATGGCGAGCATGGTTCAGGAACTGGAGGAATGAGGAGGGACAGTGTTGATCCACAGTGCCCCTGCCCAGCACTACTGGCATTTGAGGAGGTTGGCTGCCTTCCAGGTCTCACTCCTGAATATGGCAAAGAAGGATACGGTTTCTCTGATTGCCAGTTACAAAGAAGATTTTTAAATCCTTATTTTAGGCTTGGATTTTCATGGGAATTGAATTTGTAAAGGCTCTGCTCAGAATGAGCTGTAGTGGAAGGTGAAGTCCATGTTCCCTTGAGTTATCGTTTGAAAAACCTAAATCAAATGTTTCTCCTCTACTAAAGTTTCTGGACACATGAGCTCATAGACTGGTTCTGACAGCCTACAATGTATTGTAGAGATAGACTAAGTATTTTTTCATAGAATTACTGCATCTTTCCTTTCTTTGTGCTATAATACACTTATAGACAGAGCTTGCGCTCTGCAGTCTGCTGCCTTTTTTCTATTCCTTTCCACCACCATACTGCTCTTTCCCATCAACTGGCAAGGTCTTTACCTGAAGCCAAACACACTTTATTTTTCGCATGCTCTTGTCTGAGCCTCTCCATCACGAGCAGAGTTTCTTGTCTCTAAACTTTCTGTGTAATGCATTTATACCTGTAGGATTATGAAGGCTGAGACCGCCTACAGCATCATCTTCATCTTTCAGTGCAATTCCAAAAGACTTCAGCCTCCAGATTTCACATTTCGTCCCACATCTTCATGATGCTTGCATTGTTTCAATTTCCTTTCATCAGATCTATTGATGGGCTGTCTGGTTTTGGACTAAACCCACACAGATGTAATTTCATACTTTGTTGCAGTAAAAACAAAACTTATTTGTGGTCTAAATCCCAAGGGCCCAGTAAGCCAAACCCTTGCATCCCACGTATCCAGAATTCGTGTGTATTTTTTGTGTGTGTTAAGAGATCATTTTGAAGGGTTGGTGCTGGTAGCTTTCAAGCAACTGTCATGTTTCTCTAATGAGCATATCGGTCACTAAAGATGTTATGGTTCATAACAGTCCTCCTGCTGTTCATCTGAGTTTGATTCCCTGTTGCATCTTTTGAATGTTTCCTGTTCCTAGTATAACAAAATGAAAAACCCGTGGACAAGCAGCTTTGTTAAAGCTCTGGCACAGAGGGAAGGCTGCATTCGGATACAGCATTAGCTGTATCTCGTAAATAATCCAGGGTCACTGATGACAAAACACCGCAAACTTTTTAATGACAGGCAATTAAAGTTTGCAACAACAGTTCATTCCTTCTTGGCGAACTTACTAAATAAAATCATAATGCTATTTTAATCAGTAACATTCCAGCTAAACCTCTGTTACTGCTTCTGCTTTAAAAATAGCATTTGAATAAAAAGTTTAGCAGTAACAGGTTATGCAAATTGCCTCTTGGACAACTTTGACCTCTGATTCAGGCAACAGAAGGCATAGAGGAGGAGGTGGACGGCCATTAAATCCCAGTTAATAGGCCTACTTCTGTTCCCAGCTGTAGCTTCAGTATGCTTACACAGGTCTTCATTTCACCTACATTATCATTGCGTCCCATGGTACATTTTCAGCATCAGCATTTTGAGAGAAACATCTTTTAACTGAAAATGGAGCATATTTGGCATTGAAGACACAGGATCACTATGGAGTAGATCTCAGAGCTGACTATTCACTTTGCTTTTAGGACCATAATCGTATTTACAGTCTTCAAAGAAGGCTATTATATTTTTCCCTCAGACTAATAGTAAGTCCTGGCCATTGTATCAGTGATAGAATAGGCTTCAGGTTAAACTCGCTATTCTTATCCCTGAGGCATCTTGCAAGAGCAATGCAAGTACCATGAGACAGTATCTTTCATGGCTCAGAAATGTTTTGAAAAATATTAAAGGTAAAATAACTACAGAAAAAAAAATTAATTATAAAAAAGCTTTTACCTGTAATTTTTGTACAGTGGAGACCAGCAGCCATTCCTAAGGAATTACTTGGGTTTTCACATAAACATTGCAATTTGAAATCAGGTTTTTACAGTGATACAAATGAGCTGCTATAATAATTCAAATGGTGTAATAACTGAAATGAGGAAAACATGAAAGAGCATAAATTCTGACAAGTTAGGTGTGAAATTAAAAACAAGGCACTTTCTGGCATGCAGCTTGCTAAAGGCATTAAAGTTAATACCAAATGTTTATTTTTAAACCACATCAGAATGAGGTGGCCCACCAGAGAGTTGGGGAGAGGTAGTGGTGGGTAGCTGGGAGAGGTGGCACAGAGACAGTCTCAGGGAAGAGACGTCCCCAGAGTACATCTGTAAATAGGCGAGTTACTTCCAGAGGACAGTGTATTGTGTTCTAAGTCATCTTAAGACCACTGTTGTTATTATTAGAAAAGAAGGGAAAAAATTAGTAGCATAAATGTCAGCAAAGTGCAGGAGTTGCCCCTTGATTACAAAGTTAAAAGAATTAAAATGAAGGGAATACATCAGAAATGTAGCTCTCAGCTGCTACACAGGAGTCCTTTTGGTATGTCTCCCAGCCACCCCTCCTGAGGGCATAACCTGCTCACTTGTGCAAAGCTTCACACCATGCCTGTGCTCCTCCTTCTGAGCCCCTTTGCTTTACCTGCTCTGGAGGCAGTTTGTGGTGCTGGAGGGCTTGACCAGAGTGAGTCTTTCTTGGAGTTTACACTCCCTACTTCCTTTCCCAGTTGGAATTTCCCAGCCTTTTTATCTGTCCCTCATGAAAACTTGTTCTCCAAGAAGCTATAGCAAGAGAAGAGGTTTTTACTAAATATGGCTCGGAAGATTCCTTTTTTCTTCTTTGTTCTTGGAGTGGAATCACAAATTTACAAACGTAGTAAGAAAGAGCACCCTCCCCTCCACTGCTCTCTAGGCTCTTCTTCCTTGTCTCCTCCCTTTCTTCCAAATTGCATTCCCATTGTGTTCTTTAATTAGTATCTTCTTTCCAGTTGGCCTGTTTTCTCTGTATCCAACATTTGCACAATTGTTACTGCACTTCATAAATCTCATCTTTTGCGTTGTACTCGGTACTGTTTGGACTCAATTGAGTAACTTCTCAGTTACTTGCAGATGCCATCTATAATACAGATAACAGATTTGGTGTTAGGGTGTGGTGTTTTTTTCTCCTTTGCTGTCTTTCCTCTTTGGCAGTGTCAGGAGTGCTGCCATCAGAGCTAGTATTCACCAAGTATCTTTTAGAAACTGAAATTGCCAACTCTGTGGTGTGTCCTGTCATTCAATCAGTGGCTATTTTGGTAGAAAGGAAGGTAGTTAACATGACTCCAAGTTTTTAAAGGGCTGCAATGGTCACCTGGACAGCAACAGAGGAAAGAATCCAATTTATGTAATGGTAGGAACTATAATAAATAGGAAGAGTCAGTATGGCATTTGTAGAGCCTCACAAATCAACTAGTTCCTTGAAGGAGTCAGCAAGCACAGGGATGTGAGATGGTACAGGTGTGATTTTCAGCAGGATCTCTGTCCAAAAGCTCTTAAAGCAAGTAAGTTGTCAAGATATGAGAGAGAATGTTCTCCTGCAGGATAAAATTGGCTAAAGAGGTAGGCATTAATTGTTTGGTACTCTCCCCTTACTTTGAACAAGCAGGAGAGTCCCGCAGGGACTGTGCTTCATCCTGGGATAATTGTTCTCTTAAAAAGATGAGACTGAGGTGATAGAGGTCACTGCCAGTTACCAGGAAGCAACGAGAACAACATTGAAGTGTTTTCATCACTGTAACAAAGCAACGTATTAAAATTCAGCTTATGTGCAGTTTAGGAGGTCTGTCCTCAGCACTCAGAACTGCAGTCTGCTGATGCTCTGGGTCCTGGTCTGTGTCCAGGTTGGTAGGAAAGTGCACAGATTGTCAGATGGATGGGTATTTTTTTGTGCGCAGGAAAGCAGATGGCCCTAGCCACTGGGCAGCAGCATTTCTATGGCAAAGAAATTTTTATGCTAAGCTAGATTAAGCCATGGCTTAGTTTTTCCAGATGGCAGAAAATGGTGACGCAGGACATAAAGGCTAAATCCTGGCTAAATCTCAAGAGCAACTGGAGGAAAGACATTCACATTTCAGATGCTGCCCTAGCTGCCAAGCAGGGAGTTCATACAGCTGTAGTTCTGATCTACGTTTAGCTGTAGGTGATTCAGGAGCATCAGTATGTACCTGCTCTTATCCTTTCTCTTTCAAGTTTGTGTTCTGGGTAGGCAAAAGGTGGCAAGGATGATGGTGAAGCCAAACAAAGGTAATTTTTCTGCAGAAACACCAAGCCTCATTTGCCAGCTAGATCTACCAGAGGAAGAAAGGCCCAGAGGTGGGCCTGTGCAAACCTAATGAAGTTCAACAAGGCCAAGTGTAAGGTCCTGCACATGGGCCAGGGCAATCCCAAGCACAAATGCAGGCTGGGTGGAGAATGGATTGAGAGCAGCCCTGAGGAGAAGGACTTGGGGGTGTTGGTTGATGAAAAGCTCAACATGAGCCAACAATGTGCGATCACAGCCCAGAAGGCCAACCGTATCCTAGGGTGCATCAAAAGAAGCGTGGCCAGCAGGGCGAGGGAGGGGATTCTGCCCCTCTACTCCGCTCTTGTGAGACCCCACCTGGAGTACTGCATCCAGCTCTGGAATCCCCAGCATAAGAAGGACATGGACCTGTTGGAGCAGGTCCAGAGGAGGGCCACGAAGATGAGGCTGGAGTACCTCTCCTGTGAATACAGGATGAGAGGGTTGGGGTTGTTCAGTCTGGAGAAGAGAAGGCTCTGGGGATGCCTTATAGCAGCTTTCCAGTATTTGAAGGGCACCTACAAGAAAGCTGGAGAGGGACTTTTTACAAGGATGTGTAGTGACAGGACAAGGGGTAATGGATTTAAACTGGAAGAAGGGAGATTTAAAATAGATATTAGGAATAAATTTTTCGCTCTGAGGGTGGTAAGGCACTGGAACAAATTCCCCAGGAAGCTGTGGATGCCCTGTTCCTGGAAGTGTTCAAGGCGAGGCTGGATGGGGCTTTGACCAACCTGGCCTAGTGGGAGGTGTCCCTGCCTATGGCAGGGGGGTTGGAACTAGATGATCTTGAAGGTACTTTCCGATCTAAACCATTCTATGATTCTATGAAAGAAACTGTTGAGTTGGTTTCTGGTTTTGTAGCAGTGAGCAGCAGCTGTTTTGGTAGCAGTAGCAGCAGCTCATATAACAAATGTTTCATGATGAATGCAAACAAGAGCCAGCCCTGAAATTCCAGCTCCACTATGTATGCATAAAATATAAAAGCAGTTCAAAATAACATAACTACTCAACTTAAGGGATTTCCCCCCCCGCCCCCCCAAATAAATTCCATATGAGCATTAGTGTTTGATCTGCTTGGTTCTTCAGGGCTCACCCAGAAAACATTTTTATCATACAGGCTGAGGGCAAAAAGTGAGCGTAGAAACAGACCAAGAAAATAATATTTTTAAAAGAAGTGCACGTGCAAAGAGGTGTGTGGTTTGGGGGAAGGTTTTGAGAATACCAAACATGCTTACTGGGTTGAAACTACTGCTGATGTTTTTGAGTTGGCTGAATTCACTTGCCTCCAAAAGAGGTCTTGGAGGAATTCTTCATGCACCTCCATGCAATTTGGTTTCTGAAGATGACTTGTGGTTTTAAAAGCATCTACATGTTAGAAGAGTGTTATGCCCGCTAGCATGAATGTCTTTCCAGATAGCTAGTGGGAGGACTTCTGGGGAATGCAAGTTGCTGATGAGTGCATACTCAGGGGAAATGAGGGCTTGAAGAGAAAGAAAATAATAATTGAAGACTCAGGAGAAATGGAAATGCTGTCCAGGGGGAAGTGCCTTAAATTGTCATCTTCCTCCAATTGCTCCAGTTAAAACAAGTAAACCCCAGCATTTACCCATCCCTCCCTGCTTTGCTGCTTGCTGAAGGTCTGGAGCAGCATCTGCCCACGCAAGCGCTCCTGCTCTGTTCTCAGGCCCTGAAATTCTCTCTTCACAATCCATTTGCTTTCCCCATAGCTTTCTTTGACTCCTCTGGTCTGGCTTCCCTGTAACTGTGGGATTAATCAGCTCTGTGCATCCACCATAGAAAGAAACCTTATTTCTTGTGTTCTGCCATGTCAATGATAAAACAGTATACCCCATTCCTGTGCCTTTTGCAGTATGATTCCATCTAATACTTTGTGTTGTGAAAATCTTAAACGAGGTAATTGTAGTGGTCTGTTGTCTTCCATAGTGTTTCTTTCAATTGAGTTTTGGAAGGTCTATGAAGTTTTATTATTGTGTCATGTATTGCTGTGCTTAGGGTGCATACATACCTGTAAATCATTATGAGTATTAAATTTTTGATATTACAGAGCATGCAAATGCAGAGCTTAGAACAAAATCTGTATGCTTGTCTTGACTGCTTTGTATTCTTTGTATGCTTGTCTTCTGCTGCTTGACTGCTTTGATTCATTTCCAGTCAGCTACGTTATTTGTTTTATTGCTTTTTGTAGAGTGGAAGGGGGGAAAGGAGATGGACAAAGAGCACCGTTGGGCTGAGCAAAAAAAAATAAAAGGGGGAGAGAGGGGGTGGGTTGTTTCATCGTTTGTTTATTTCTAGCCAGAAAGAAGTGCAACACAAGTTGCTGGGAGAGCCTGGTGGCAGGTTGTGTTGGGCCTGTGTTGAGGGAAGACATGGAGCACGCTGACGTTGCTGCAGCAGAGTATTTGGCGCACGCCTGCCTTGCAAGGAGCACGTGTGGTCACAATCTGGCCAGAGCCCCCAGTGCTTTGCAGAGCTGCACTCTCAGGGCTTTCGGGATGTTAGCAAGTTTGGAGGTTTACTGCTTGGGCAAGAACATGTGCTTTTTCTGTTACATAAAACGAGAGTGTGGGATTAATGTGTGGCTGATATATAATATACATCTCCTAAAAGCTAGTGGAAATTGAATATGACAGGAATGAGAGTGTAGCCAAAATAAATTCATTTAAAATGTTGAATGAAAATATTCACAGAAAACTGTTTTGACCTAAATGCCACTAAATATTTTGCTGGGCATTGAAGCCTTATTTTTATTTTTAAGTTTTCTTCCGCTCTCTACCGTCCCTGTAAGTGCGCTGCCAATTTCACAGTAGCCGTGACTGATCTTTGAAGGGTCTTCAGGCAGCTGACAAACGTGGTTTACCTCACTGGGTATTGACATTAACTAATGTCAGGTGCTTAAATTATGTACCAGGGAAACAACTCTCTGCATGATTAGTCAAGAGAGGTAAATGGCTGTTTATCTCTCTAGGGGTTGGTTTGATGCCCTGAGCGTCTGTCTGGAGTTCAGCACTCGTGCTGTATACTGGTATACAGTTGGGTAGAGATGGATGCTGTCAAGGCGTTGGCACACAATAGTGTTTGTAGGAGCAAGGATGAAGTATGCATATAAAAAATTTTATATCATGTCTATCCGATAGATCCGTGCATCATTGAGTGCTATTTGAGCTAATCTTTTGGTGGAATTGTTTGGTGCTTTTTGGGGGGTTTGTTTGGGGGTTTTCTAGCACCCTTGGTAGTATCTTTTCCTGCAGTGTTTCCAGAGCAATGTCTATGACCTAGTTCCCTCTGGGGCAAAGAAACATTGCAGAAGCCCAGGACTTCTTTGCCAGGAGCAAAGGAGATGAATGAAGACAAAGATCTAGTCTACTAAACTCTTGATAAACCCCTGCGTGGTGACTACAGCAGCTGCTAGAAGAGTGCTTAGAATGAATGAACTGCAGAAGACAGGGAACCTGGTGAAGGAGTTTGGATATGAAAGGATCTTGAAGAGGGTGAAGCATGGCAGGACCAGCTGGGGTAGGGGACAGTGGTCAAACAAACCTGCTCCGGTATTTGACAGCGAGGTAATTTCACCAGTTGCTTCTTCCATGTTCTCTCCAAGGCTTTTTGTATGCAGCATGTGAGATGGGTCTCTGGTCTTGCACTGTTTACAGCTTATGTTTCAGTGTTTGAGAAGTCCTCAGTCTGTTTTTCTGCACTGAATCCTGGTTCATAGGGACTAGGGTTTGTCCAGTTTCACTGTAAAGGCGTCAGGTAATACTGTTTTCCATGTCTTCCTTAGGGTTATTTCAGGATTTGTGGACCTTTTGGGTGGGGGGGGTGGGGTGTGTCCCTTTAGATTCTTATCCTATCTGTTCCTGTTCTTAATTTAGTTCAGTAAGTGGTGAATAAATTTTGAGTGCCTGTGATGGCAATTAAAAGGCGTTAGAGACAGGGTATAATCTGGGAATCCTGGATGCCACATAGCACTTTGAAGAGATCGTAGGCTTTCCTGGTTTTAGGTACATAGTTTAGCCCATGATTTTGTGTGTTAAAACAATTGATTTTCTTTAATGACCAAGTGAGATGCTTAGCATAGAAAATGTATAAGCCTTTTTAAGTACAACGAAACAGATTTCTGTTGTTAAGATTATTTTGGTTTGTTTGCAAATGGCAAACTGTTCTTTCCAGTCAGCATGGTGAAAAAGGGTGAGTTGAGTGCTGTTGGTGTCCAGGTCCTTGAGAGAAAGACATTACCCTGATAGGCATGTATATGTACACACATATACACACATCCTGATATACATATATATACATCCTGATATGCCAAGAACAGTTCCTATGGGACTGAAAACCCTTTTCATAGTCAAATTTTTTCAGCTCTTATTCACTGAAAATAACAGGAATAAATTGCAGCTTGTACAACCTTGTCTGTTTGGTGCAGCTATGCTAATGCAGGTGGCTGATAGCAAGAAATCTCAGTCTGTTCTCTTGTACTTTAGCAAACAACTTACCAAAAATGTCAGCCCAGTTCATCTAGAACTTTTATTAACAGGAGAGTAGTGAAGTTGCAAGGCGTATTTGTCTGGATATTGAATTTCAGCGTTTACTTGGCACTGTCTGCTGCTGCTGGTGGAATATGGCATGTGGTCCCTGGTAGGCTCCAGTACTTTGTGCAGTGGCAGAACACATTGTTTAGCCTATTTTAAGGGCAGACTCACCACTTAGCCAAAGGTTCTGCTTTGAATTGCTGAAAATTATTTTCCTTGGTGCATGTTTTTGCAAACTACTTGCAGAAATCAATGGTTTGAGCTCCCGCTTAATTCAGCTATTCAGTTCACAGGCTGCTTCTGTTATCCTTCCAGACCACATCTTGGTGTACATCCCACTTGTTCAACAGGTTTTGTTTTAACAGAAATAAAAGGTTAGCACATAGACACTTTGTACCTCATGTGCAGAAAGGGAAAAATTCCAGGTCCCACACATCTCTTCATATTATATGCATGTGTGAGTAATTTTGTGAAGAAATGGTGTATAATACGTTGGTATATTTTGTTAGCAATTGGCAATGCCCGACCAACATTTTGATTTCAAAGTAGTGTCAGAACCTACACAAATTCCCACAAAAATGAAAGGACAAATCTAGCATTGCATCCCTGTTTCTAAGTCTTAGCAGGCAGACTGGGTAATCAAGGCAAAAGAGATACAACAAAAGTATTTTGATAAACAGATGTCACCCACTTTAAAGTGTTGAATCTCAGTTTAATTTTTCCCATGCTACATAAATAGTCCCTTCACTTCCTTCAGCCTTGTGGTTTTTCATTTCCCACTGTTATTCAGACCAACTGAAAAAAACAACAACAACAAAAAAGCAGTTATATTTATGAGGACTCTATATTTGTTCAGTTTAGGGGCTTTTGTTTCTTCAGTAAATGTACTTAACAAAATTAAATGCTCTAGGAATGTGCCAGAAATGCTGTCCACCAGTGTGGCAAGCAGATGGATGAAGTGTCAGCTGAAGGTGATGTGCCAGGATTAGCGTGTTTGTTTAGAAACTGATAACGATAGTCACTGGCCACAACAGAGTAGCCTGTAAGGAATGTATTTTAAAAAAGCTTGGAGTCACAATTTCATATTCCCAGCACCCACAGGCTTACAGGAGAACTTGGCCTCCATCTAGACACTGAACTGGGTTCTGTGACCCATATACTCAGCACTAAGGACAAAACATGTGCCTTAGGCCCTGTTGCCATGTGTAAGTGCATATACACATCCAATGCAGTAGGTGTCCTTTCTATGTAAATGTATGCCAAGCCTCCTAGAGATGAATTTTTGATTTTTTTTTTTTTGGACAGGCCTTTACAAAACTCCCTTGATTTTATTTTTTTTTCATTGTTTTTGTTACTATAGAAACCCTGAATGTACCATTCTCTCAGAAAACTTTTTTGTCATGTTTTCCACAGAACTTCGTTAAAATATTCTGTTTAAAAAAAAAAAAAAAAAACAACAAAAAACAAAACCAGAATATATTCAGTGGTGCATTCTGTCTGCAGATTTTAAGGAGCTGATCATTTATGATTTCAGGATTCCTTTGAACTGTTGGGCAGGAGTGAAATTTAGGCATTTATTCTTCTGATAAGCTTAGCAAATTGAAGAGGATTTCATAGATTCAGAATCAAATTTGTTGTGTTGAGGAGTATCTGTTGAAATTGGGCACTGAAGTGTTAACTAATGGTTCTTAATTATATATTCTGTGTTACTTTACCAGGTAAGTTAAATTTACTTGCAGTTTCCCCTCTTCCATTTAGATTTAGCCAATGAATTTGAAGAAATCTCTTGCCCTTCTGAATTGCCTTGTTTTTTAAGGTAAAAGAAGTATTCTCAGTCTGTGCTTTGGGATAAGCAACAGTTCAAATCTGTGGCAAAGGCACATAGGTTATCATTTCCTTCTGATTCTTAAATATGAAAAAAGTTAAAATGAGTTATGTTGTATGGTTTTTAACCACAAATTGCAGCTTTTTCCGTTAATTATTTGTAGCTCTAATCACACCATCTCAAAAAGGTATGAAGCAGGAGCAAGGGAGATTGTCAGGGACGTGGAATGGCTTTCATAGGAAAATAAATTTAATAAATACACCTTCTAGTTTGGAAAAGAGACAACTGAAGTGGGATATGCTAGAAACAAAAAATGAACTGTGCAAAGAGATTTCTCAGGGAGAATCAGTTTTTACAAGTTTAAAATAGACATAGAATCGTTTAGGTGTGAAAAGGCCTTTAAGATCGCCAACTCCGACAGTTAACCTAGCACTGCCAAGTCCACCACTAAACCATGTCCCTAAGCACCACATCTACCTGTCTTTTAAATACCTCCAGGGATGGTGACTCAGTCATTTCCCTGGGCAGCCTGTTCCAATGCTTGACAACCCTTTTGGTGAAGAAATTTTTCCTAATATCCAATCTAAACCTCCTCCTGCACAACTTGAGGCTATTTACTCTTGTCCTGTCGCTTGTTACCTGGGAGAAGATACTGACGCCCACCTCACTACAACCTCCTTTCAGGTAGTTGTAGAGAGCGATAAGGTCTTCCCTCAGCCTCCTTTTCTCCAGGCTAAACAACCCAGCACCAGAAGCTGCGAGACGGCACTGGGGGAGAACGCTCTCTGTGCCTCTGCCACTGCTGCAAGCATCCGCTACTGACCACCATTCATTTGAATGAATTTGAACTCTGAACAGTTACTAAGTGGATACTTCATCTGAGCCATTGTGCCTGTTGTATGCATTACGTACGTATTTTGTGTGTATTTTACATTTCCTAGAGACAGGTGTGTCAGGTTTGCCCACACCTGACAGCAGCCATTTTTACTCTGCTGGCTCTGGATTAGGTTATAGCAGCCTAGGTAGTGCTGGGTTTTGCATTTGTGGCTAAAATGAAGCTGTATTTTGGCTGTTGCTGAGCAGAGCTTGCACAGCATCAAGGCCTTCTCTGCTTCTCACTCTGCCCCCTCAGTCAGCAGGCTGGGGATGGGCAAGAGGTTGGGATGGGAGACAGCCAGGACAGCTGACCCAAATTGGTCAAAGGGATAGTCTGTATCATCTAACATCATGCTCAGCAATAAAAGCAGGGGTGGAGGAGGAAGAAGGGGTTTTTGACTTCCAAGGTGGCCATTGCCCAGAGACTGGTTGGGTATTGGCCTGTCTGTGGGAGGTGGTGAGGGATTTCCTTTGCATCACTTTTTTTTTTTTTTTCCCCACCACCTATTAAACTGTCCTTCTCTCTACCCACAAGTTTTCTCGCTTTCATTCTTCCTGTTCTCTCCCTCGTCCCATTGTGGGGGCAGGGGGAGAGAGCAAGCAGCTGCGTGGGTGCTTGGCTGCTGGCTGGGATCAACCCACCACAACAGGGTTTCTGTCTTTATCTCGATGCAACTCTTAACATTGTATGTCTCATGAATAACGTTGGGGGCCGTTATTTTGCCACTCTTGAAGATCACAATGTAGAAAATGGCAAGATTCTTCAACAAAAGCTTGGTTTGTTGCAGGTTTGGGGTTCTTTTTAGTAACCTTGCTCCCTGCCAAAATTGGTTTTTCTTGAAGAGTTCTTCCTAATTGCTGTCCCATCCTTCCTGGTTTCTGTCCCATTTTATCCTCATTCAGAGGTGTTAATCTTTACGTGTGCCCATAAATACTGAAATGGAAAAAGACAGCAGGTCATTTTATCTCCTGTTTTCTTAAGCACAAGGGAAAGTTTTGTGCAGTATAACCTTGAAGCACAGTAGTCATTAAGTCAGGGCTAGTATTGTCATTAAATCAAAACAGTGCAGTCATCCTGGAAACTTTGATACTAGCCAGTCTCTCTAAGACTGGAATGAAACTACTGATTGAAACACTGCAGACATAAGACAATTTGCAGGACTAAGTGCAGGAGCAGTGGCTTTTCATGCTCTGTAAATCTCCCATTCTGATTCATGGGTGTTTTCACAGTACTCAGCTAATTCCTTTAACCTGCAATAGAGTTAAGGCTACTGAGAATATATGTCCTGTAAACCAGATGATAGATGGAAGAACGATGTGCCCATGTATCTCTTCCCTGTCAGCACAGTAATGCTAAATGGGAGTTGAATTAAAAAGGATCGTTGAGCAAATACTGTTTCCTCAATGGATTGCTCTTGGCACTGACGCACGAGCAGAAACGGTCAAGGTGTGCTGGAGCTGATCACGTAAGTCATTGGAGACAGATGAGAGGTACTATGGGGGAGGCTGGCTTTGCTACTGGCTGGTGCAGATGCACGGGGTGCATAGGGAGGCCTTCGTCTGCAAATGTCTCAGTCTCATGTGTCAGAAATGCCTTTCCCACCCCCTTCAGGAGGAAAATCTATTGCCTGGACTACAGAGCACGTACGTGCACGTGTAAATTTCAGTGGTGTTTGAACAGCATCTAAGCACCTAAAAATGTCCTGTTTTCATTTATATTAACCCAAGCAGATTAAAATCACACTTCTCCTTGAATTGGGGCCTGCTTCTGAAAACTCTCAGACATACAAATAATTGCTAGGGGAAGTCTCCTGCCACAGCTCACTGAGACCTTGCATCCTGTGAGACAGCCTCTGAGGTAGCTCACCTCACCCAGGCGCTTCGCTGCTCAGAATCAAATGGGTCATGCCAGACCTAGGGATTTTCTTCTACCTTTTTCAAGCCCTCATCCCTCACCTGTGGTGGTGCTGCTAAAGAAGTGCTGAGGTTGGCATGAAGAGCCACTGTGTGCGTCTCTAACTTCTGCAACAGCATCTGCCCTGGAGGTTTCAGGGAGGGGCACGATCTCTCAGCTTGCAGCAAACCCCAAGTGTCCCGAGTTCCCCATCGCAGACTCAGGCTGCAGGCTCTGTTGGACAGATGGCAAAAAGCTCAGGTGTGAATTCACCTTGACTTGGGTTTAATGACTTTGTGAAATCCGGAGGAGCCTCGGTCACTGTGAAATCCTGAGATAGCTAAATGTTTGGCTTATTTTTCTGTCGGACTCTTCACCTTCTGTGAGGTGCATAGACATTTCTGTCTTTTTATGAGTGAGGACGCTCGCCTTTCACGTGAGCTTATTAGTGCAGGCATGGAGGGGAGCAGTGGGTCTTCTGTGGCTTCCTGAAAGGAGGAAAGATGCATTCTTGTTTCTAGTTCATAGTAACCTCAGGGGAATTGAAGACCCTGGCAGCCTTATGGCTTTAGCCCTGTTGAGGCTATACTTTGCCTTCTAGCCTGAACAGTAGAGGATCAAGATGTTCCCTCTCCGGGAAAAGCATGGGGTGAGAATTGCATTAGCCACACTAGGAGATTACACTCCTCTCCCAGGACTTCCAGTTAATATAATTCCCCTTCTTTTTAGTTTTTTCTCTTGCTGAAACAAGTCTGCCTGTGTTAAACAACGGACCCTTTTCCTAGGTTTTGGCCAGAGGAGGAAGCCTTTGTCCCGATACCCTGGCGGCTGGCCAAGGCAGTCGCGGGCTGTGGGCCAGGAGGGGGTGAACTTGAAAGGAACAGTGTGTTGTTTCTACTCTGGTAGCATTCTTCCTTCTTCACCAGTGCCTCAGCCCCTGGCCGCCTTTAGTCGCTCATTATACACAAAAGAACCTAAGGGCAAAAGAGAGAATTTTCTCTTGACCGCCTGTAACTTGCAATAATAAGAAATAAAGCAATTACAGGGCTTTCAGTTGTCTGTGTGCGGACACAGTTCGGAGAAAATCTTAGAACTGGCCGCTTTCTCACAGGGGAGAAGAGAACTGATACCTTTTTCTTTTTTCCTCCATTTTAATAGCGGCTATCATATAGTAATGTGCATCTTCCAGTCCTGTATACCCTATCAGTAGTGGTTTTACCTTGGCAATGCATAAATTTTATTATTGGCCGTTACTTTAGTCCCAGTTACTATTTCTCTTTTGTTTCTCATTTCAGTAGTTATTCTTATATAAAGCAATAAGCAGTCATATGTATGCTCTAGGAAGACAGAAAGAGGCAGCACTTAAAATTAATAATTTTTAAGGCCATATTCTCAAACTTTTAAAAAAAATAAATTGTTACTTCACATTCCTGCAAGGCCTGATACTGCAGGGTGGTGACCACTAGGTTTGAATGGCCAATGACTGGAAAAGGTAGCAGATTAGGTGTTCAGACATCTTCTAAAAAATGACATTCACATTGAGGTTTCTCAAAGGCACTGACAAAAAGGCTTTAGCAAGTGGTGCTCTGAACTTGGAAGCTGACGCGTGCAAGATGTTTGGAACTTCCATCTCTGGAAGACCTAAATGGACCATTGGGTCATTCAGCTTGGCTTCTCGTGTGCTACAGGCCACAAAGTTTCTCTTCTTCTGCACAGAGATCAGTAACTGGGGTTGGTTAAGTTACGCAGCTTTGATGTAAAAATATCAAGTGATAGCAAATCAACTCTTTTTGGTTTGTTCTTGTGATTCATCACCTTCACCACTTTAAAAAGCTGTGCCTTACTTCCAGTCCGCATTTCTCTGGTTTCTGCTTCCAGCCCTTCAGTATCCATAGTTTTCTCACCATGAAAATATGCAGATACTGTAAACAAGTCACCTCTCAATCTTCTTTTTTTGGTAAGCTGACCAGAATGAATTTATCATCTTTCTCTAAAGTGTCCCTTCCAACCCCAGTATTCATTCTGAGGCTGTTTTCATACCCTGCCTGATTTAGGATGTGGTTACAAAACTGGATGCTATATGCCAGTGTTGCACTCATCAGTACTATATATGGAAATAAAGACACCTCCACCTCGCTCCATCCCTCTTAGACATCTTAAGCTTGCACAGCACGCCTCTTCCATTGCTTCCTTTTTGTGGACAAAATCATAGATAGCAACCTACTGTGACTCAAAACACAAAGGCAAGATGCCTGCTGTAGGTTCTTAAGTCCCGGGCTATATCTCTGCGGATTTTCTGCATAACATACCTGTGGTGAAGCTTTTCCTGTTCGTGAGCACTGCTGAAATTCGTCCTGATCACTGCAACTTTCTCTTCTCTCTGAAAAAAAATACTAGTGTTAGTATCTGCATAACCTACTATGCAACACTGTTCCCAAGCGATCTGTAAGAACCTATTTTTAAATTATGGTTTTGTCAGATCCAGATTCGACTGGATCCGTTCAATAATACTTACACAGCTATAACAGATACATTTAAAATTGCATATGAACTGCAACCGTGGCAATTATTTCGGCAACTCGAAATAGAGAATCCTGGCATTTCCTCTGCAGATGACTTTGGTTTTGGCACCTCCAACTCTGTCTAGTTCAACTTAGAAATTGCTTAACAGCAATAAAAGTACCTGACCACATTCTCATAAGAATCTGCCTTTTTGCTCTACCAACGTGGGTTAATTTTCAGCCTTTTTTTTTTTTTCCTGCTTTGTTTAACTTACCTTAACTGGGAATGCAACATTTAAAAAGTGCACCAAATAAAGGAGTCTTTTAGAAGATCCTGTTGAGATTTGTTATCTGATCATGTGTGAAATACAGCAGATTTCCAGGCTGGGGCAGCAGCAGAGGTAGTGTGTGGTGCAGGAGGTGTCCCATGCAGCTGTAAATCCATGTTGTTGCATCCCCAGCTCTGAACTGGTAGGAGCAAAGGCATAACACCGTGAAGTTTCCAAGAGGAGAGATGGAGATTTCATGATGAATACTTAGTGGCTGGAGAAGAGACCTCAGAGAGTGGTAGCTGTTTACAAAGTATGGGGAAAGTTATATTGCTGAATGCGTTGTAAGGCAAGTGTTGCGTAATAGGGATATAATGCCTTCAATAGCTTAAGTAGTATTTCAGATTGCCATTGGATGCATATCACTGTTACGTTATCCAGTTGACAGCCAGGCCAGGGCAGTGTTGACCTCTGCAATGTATTCCCAATATATGTTATTTGCATACTGTAGTAAGATGTTTCTTTTGTTACTTTCAGCCTTATTGGCCCAAGGTACTTTTTACATTTATCACTAATATTATTCTTTCTTTTTCTTTTTTTTCATGTTTCTTCCTTGTTCTGATTTTGTGCCATGTCTCCATGGTGTTTACATCCTTGAGCATTAGTAGTTGTTTGATTATGTGTCTTTCAGATTATCTCTGTGAGCTCTTCCTGGCTAATCTCTGTTTTGGCATCCCTCCATTTTTCTTTGCCAGGTTATCGTTCTCTGAGCTCCCTGCACTTTGTCCATGTTAATGTTAGTAATGAAATTATATTAGGTTAACAGTGACATTATTCTTCCCTCTGGTTTCCTTATTCATTGTAGTGGTAAGAAAGAGCATTGCCGAACTGTCTCACCTGTTTCAGTTTCTGTCATTGGCAGCTGTCGCTTTGCAGTGTCCATGCTAATTACAGTGTGGTGTATTTGCTCCCAAGATCCCTGTTTGATAAACAGGACATCCGATTTGCCTAGGATTGCAGGTCTCTGGAGTTCTGGGTGTTTCCATGACCCCAGGAGATATGTCCTTTCAGAGTGATCCGCATCTGACCTTTAGGAGACAGGACATTGCTGTGTGCTAGTGGGCTAGAGTTCTCCTAACCCCTTGGAGTTAGGAGTCATTCCATGTCATCAAAGCAGCCTAATAATTTAGGACAGAAATGCTAAAACAAAGCAAGCATTGCAAGTGAGCCTAGCATAACTGTCCTCAGTATGCACGAGTGTCTAATCTTTATCTACGTGTTAAAAGTTACACCTTATTTTGCTGATGTGAATATCTAAGAGAGTAAACTAGCAGTAAGGAGGTTAATAATTGGGATTTATAGTATTTCAGGCAGACAAAGCTAGTAGATGCTGTGGGACAAATTACTGCTTACTTCATCAACTTTGGGTTTTATCATAGAATGGTTTAGGTTGGAAAGGACCTTGAAGATCATCGAGTTCCAACCCCCATGCCATAGGCAGGGACACCTCCCACTAGACCAGGTTGCCCAAGGCCATGTCCAGCCTGGCCTTGAACACCTCCAGGGATGGGGCCTCAATAACCTCTCTGGGCAACCTGTTCCAGTGCCTTATAACCCTCAAAGTAAAAAATTTCTTCCTAATGTTTAATCTAAACCTGCCCTCTTCCAGTTTAACGCCATTCCCCCTCGTCCTATCACTACATGCCCTAGTAAAAAGTCCTTCCCCAGCTCTCCTGCAGGCCCCCTTTAGGTACTGGAAGGCTGCAATAAGATCTCCCCGGAGCCTTCTCTTCTCCAGGCTGAACAGCCCCAACTCTTTCAGCCTCTCCTCATAGGAGAGGTGCTCCAGCCCTCGGATCATCCTCGTGGCCCTCCTCTGGACACACTCCAGCAGGTCCATGTCCTTCTTATGTTGGGGACTCCAGAGCTGGATGCAGTACTCCAGGTGGGGTCTCACAAGAGTGGAGTAGAGGGCCAGAATCACCTCCTTTGACCTGCTGGCCGCACTTCTGATGCAGCCCAGGATACGTTTGGCAATACACTTCTACAGTTTTAATACACTTCTTCCCGGTCTGTGACTCTGTTAGGTTTTTCTCCACCATCCCTGCTTTCCTTTAGCAAACATGAGCCCATGTGAGGCACTCAGTTGTGCAGTACGGCCATGGTGCACCACCTCCCTCCTCCTGCCTTGGGACCTGCCCTGTGCCTGGTGTGCTCCTGAGCAGTAGCAGCCCTGTGGCCGTCAGAAAGACAGCCCACGTGCCAAACACATCGGCATCTCATCTGTTCTCCCAAAACCATCCTTTCCCAGATACCCATCAAGAGCCCAGCTAAAAATTTCAAGTTTGAAAAGCGGATCAGTTGTGCCAGAAAAATTTATGCTGAGCTGCAGTTAGATATTCTGGGGGGAGATGGCTTCTAGCATAGCCATCACAGCCCTGTTTTAGCACCGCAGCGATCGTTTGAGTGGCATATCAAGCAGAGGCCCTCGCCAATTCATACGTCACATCTAACCACAGTGACATACATTTATTTCCATTTAAAACTGTGGAGAAGTAGGTATGTGCCGCAGCTCAGCTGCGTACGACTGAAACGCGGGGCCTCCCCCTGTAGTTCCAGGAAATTAGTTTACTATATCTGCGACAGCCATCGTGTTCACACAGCCTCAGAGCAGCAGAGTTGGGCGTGGGGTTTTTCCACCGAAAGCATCAGCCAGGCGAGTCGCCTGCAGCCATCCTGCGCTGGCTCCAGCCTGGCTCACCTCTCCCCGATGGGTCTCTGAGGGCGCCGGGCCCCCCGCGGCTTCATCCAGCAGCAGCGGAGCAGCGCTGGGGAGCAATCCTGTGCCTCGCACCCGCCCAGACGGCAGGGGGCTGGAGCGAGCGTCACTCCGAAAGTCTCTTTTGAGGTGGAGAATGCATTTAGGATTATTTTGTCTAAATATGGCAATCCAAGGTTTTTTTGAGCCACAAAGTACAAAAACCACTTTTCCCTATGGTTTGGATTGCTGCAGTAACGCTGATTTCTGTGTTAAAAAAAAAAGAAAAAAGAAAAAAGCGAGAGTGGGGAAAGTAATAGTAAATATTCATCACCTGTAACGCAAAAGAATTCAATTTTCTTCATCCATGCATACCAATTTAGTCTTAGTCCAAGGCACGAGCAGGCTGCACTGGGAGGTTGGGTTACTGTATAGTGCGTTCTTTTTAGTAATTTAAAAGAATGCCAAAGCAAACACAGTTTAAAAAAATAACCCTAAAAACTAAATGGTGTAGTTTGTTGCCCTCCATATGGTTAGCTGTCTCAGAGGTCATAAAATGGGGGTCCTTTGGTGGGACAGCTGGGTTTATGTAGCATATGCAGATTGTTATTCTGGCTTTAAGCCAGATCTACCTAATGTTTGCATTTTGCTTCTATGATGAGGAGAGGGGGTTAAGGTGACTTCAAGGGGCAGTTCTGTGATTTCATTCATGTTTGTACTAAAGAGCCTTTTAAGAATATTTAGGATTAGAAAGCAGGCTAAATAAAATGCAAGTGCAAAATAAGCAAAGTTCACTTGTTTTATCAAAAGGCTGAGCCTGGAGCCAGGCACAGCCCCAGCTCGCACCATCTGACAACCAGCACCTCACAGCTATTTATGCGCTGCGGTTACTGGTGGTTATACTGTGAGGTGAAGCAGCAGAAGCCAGGAGATCTACGTTGCTCCTATAGCCTTCCAGAGCGTGAGTGTTTCTGGCTGTGCGTATGTATACATCTATAGATGTAGGTGTGTGCATAGGGCAAAGAAGAATTGCACACGTCCAGGAATCCTCTATGCCATGACTACTGCAGATTCAGGGGAGGAGTATATTTTGCTGCTGTCTCGCTGCCTGCCATGAGGGTGGCATGCAACGCCTGGCTGCTTTGGCAGAGCGGGTGCCGGCAGGCTGCTCCCTGCCTGGCACACCACCAGTAAATTCCCTTTTGGCTTGTCCTGCCCCACACTGACCACCCCCCCCCACCTCCCCCCCCAAGAAAACAGTCCAGCCCTTTTCACCTTGTCATCGTTGGCAGTGCTTCTGGGCTGAGCACAAGTGCCCCTCTCTGCTGGGAGGAGCAGCCACCAAAGGGAGCTGGAGCTGTAAGAAGTGGCTTTACCCGCTTAGAGTCCTGGAGGGACCCTATAAGTAAAGAGCTTTTTCCAGCGAGGTAAATGGAGTTTTCTGTAACAGAAATAACCTATGTAAAATAAAAATGAAGTTGGCAAGCAGTATAAAGGCTTAGGCTTAATAAATGCAATATTTAGGAGCGTATATTTGCTGCTGAGTTTGTAAAGAAAACCAGACTGCAAAGCTGGCGGGAGCTACCAGTTAAAGCACCAGAAAGAGGAATTTCTTGAAATACTCAATAGTCATAAGGCAGCGGTTGCCTTCTCACCCAAGGACAGACTGAGTACAGTGTCCTGCCTGGACTGTATTCATCTAGCACACATCAATGGCAACTTGAACAACTGACTGAGAACTTAAAAAGATGAGGCGTTTGTTGGTCTGTTCCGGTCTATGGGTAAAGGTGGTGTAGAAGAGAATAAGCTCTTGGGGAACCCCAAATATTTTCATCAGAAATATTTCACACCATTCACTAGCTACAGATAGTGTTTTCTATGCTAACGCCTATTTTAAACACAAGCATTTCATGATCCTTCCTCTACACATTTTCTTAGCTAGACAGCACATTAAAGATAGCATCTTTATTTTCAAATCCATTTTTGTATCTTTTAATCGTTTTGCTCCTATCGAAGTAAGACTATACAAATTGATAAACTGTGAACAGTCAGGAAGTATAGAGCATATATCACTGTAATTAAAGAACAAAGAACTCTTTGCACTAAGTTGTTTTAATTACTTAGATATATGAGTAGAAACAGAGATTTCAGTGTAAAGAACTACAAAGTTTGGTGCAAAAGCTCCATTTAATTACAGAGCAGCATGTTTTAATTGTTACAACTAATGAAAAACATTCTTCCTTTAGAGAAGGAACTAAAACTACAAATGTATAATAGAATGAATGCTTTAAATAATTTTTTTTGTGATTTAGAACAACATTATGTTTGGGATGCTGGTCAACCTATTCTCTCTTTATATCATATTCTTCCTGCATTTCAGATTACTCTTGTAATTGGTAAGCAAAACTGAGAGGGAAAATACCTCTTTTAGATACAGCTTTTTTCTTCTGCACCAGATGTGTGTGATGCAGGGAAGTCAAATGGATATGACAATGTCAGCCCAGCAGCACTTGCTGTCTCGTGTAGTATTATTAAAATGAACAATTCTCCATTGTTTTTCTTTAATTCCTTTACTCTGAAATAGGAAAATGTATGTCCATTGTGTGAAAATTAAAATGTCTTTATAGATGTGGATACCCTAATTTATATGAGCATTGATCTTTTAAAATGTAAAGAAAGTAGTTCATGTTCACGTAGCTGTGCTCTACTCTTCTGTTGTACTTTTCAAGATTTAAAAACTTGCCTAATTCCAACTTTTTGTCTAAAGATCATTGCTGTTGTGTTTGCTAGCTGGACTTACTCATCTTTTATTACCTCTTGAAATAAATGGGTATGCCTTTGCTTAAAATTCCTATCTTCTCTAAAAAGTTATTCTTGATTATTTCTCTTGGCTGAACATATTGCTTGTGGAATCCCAAGAACAACTCACTTTTCCTAACAGGAACCATCGATCCATCCCTTAAGCCTTACGTGTTGGTGATTGTGAAAATGTGTTTCTCTGTAGAGCTGCTAAGCATGTGTTTAGCTTTGCTGGCAGGCGCTTCAGAAGACCTCAATTTGGACTGCTCACATGAGCAAAACTCTGCATTTGATAAAATCCCATTTTGATTCAGGGACTCCCTCTGGAAGGGAGGGTAGTCGCTGCCACTGGGACCCGGTTGGAAACATCAAATGTTCTTTGTTGTCTGCTTCCTCCATGTAAATTTTTTCTTTGCTATGGTTCATGGCCCAACCCTTTTGAATTTGAATTTTTGAATTGAATTTGCAGAACTGCTGTTACAATAAGAATTAGGTTTCCATATCAAAATCCAGCTCTTCTTCACTGCAACAGTTTATGTACGTTATCATGTAAAATATGAGGATTTCTGTTTGGCATTTGAGGCAGCACAAATAGAGGATATAATTATTAAGGAAAGAATGAGCAGCAGAAGCCAAGATGTTATCCTGGAACAAAAAAAAAAAAAAAAAAAAAACCACAACCAAAAACTGGCATCTCCTTGCTTCCATGCAAGCCTATTTATCTTGCCGTGTCTGGACGCAGGTGTATTCTGAGGCTTTTACAGTCATTTCTGTGGGCATCATGTTCTCTCAGAGTAATGCATGAGGCTTCCTGGATTGGAGCACTGAGCTTTCAGAAAATCTAATTATAGAAACTAGTACTTCATCAGTGTAACATTCATCTCCACTAACATTCATAAAGTTGCAGTTTTTAGGGGGGATACAGTGATGCCACAGGTCAGTACTTCCAGCTTTTTCTGTTCTCTTCTTCACAGTTGACTTTTCATTACGTTTCTGTCTTAGAAAAGAAGAAAATACTGAGGATACTCTAGGAGCCTGTTGCCATCTGGTAGAAAACAGCAAAATGATTGCCTTGGGAGTTTGCTTTACAGCTTGTTCAAATACAATAATTTCCAATGGCAGAATAATCTATTGAGAGAGGAGGCAAAGAGACAATTCAATATTTTTGTTCATAATTCTAATTCTTTATCAACAATAAAGGTGTTTTATTTCAGTTTACCAAAGCAAAAGTTGTCAGGTGAAGAAAAACATACTGAAATCTTCTGGTCCCGGGGCACAACAGGAAGATGAGTCTAGTTTAATTAACAGGTATATCAGGATGAGAAAAAGTCAACAGGCACATTCGGTCTTGAGGTGTCGTGTGGTGATGCCAACAATGCTTCGGTGCTAGCCTGAGATGGGTTCAGGTTGATAAATATCTGTTTAGATTTGAACCAACAATAAAGTACAACTGAGACACGACGTGGTATGCCACGTAGGAGATAACTGATTAGTTCAGCTCAGCTGTGTGCTGTATATATTGTCCACATGTGTCAAGCAAAATTTCCAAAGCTAGGCAAGATTATGGGTTTCTCTACATGTAGTTTATGTTCATAGTTGGTATGACCTAATTTGCATTTTTAGATAACCATTGCCAATTAAGATCCTCAGTGACTACATGCAATGCCAAATGCCATGCATGAACTAGCCGTATTTAAACAACCAAGTCTAACTTCAAACGCCTATATTTTTTTATCTCTTGTTAAAAGTAAATTGTTTATTAAGGAGCTCATTTGTATCAGTAATGCAGTAGGGCAATGCCTTAATCTTTAAAAAAAAAAAAAGAATTTAGGCCTGGTCTCATTAATCAGCACCCACCATGTTGCTTGTTTGGGTTCTTTTACAGAGCATAGGAAACTTGGGAATCTGACTGTGACAGTGAAAAAGACCGTCCCCTCTCCAGAAGCAATACAGATCCTCTACCAACGCATGAGATATGAATACGAGTTTTATTACTATGTCAAAGAACAGTTCCACCTCCTAAAGCGCAAGTTTGGACTGAAGTCTCATATCAGGAAAGCACGTCCCAGACCTGAGTTCTTCATTCCTTCTCCCCTGGAAACAGAAGAACCGATAGATGATGAGGAAGAAGATGATGAAAAATGGCTAGAGGATATCTATAAAAGGTGATGGATGGAAGAGCTATCCTTTCTCTTCCGGTGACCCCTCCGGCTTTCTTAAGATTTTTTTAATTATTGTTAAAGTAATTCCTTAAGGAACTGAGTTAATGCGCAGCAGCATTTGAAATGGAACGGAAAAGACCATTCCCACATGCTGGGGCCATCATGAGATACCTGGTTTTGCAGGTTTGATCCATTGGTTCAAGTGTTGGCCCTATAGCATCCTTGCTATAGCGTAGTTCAAGAGAGAAGTATCTACTGTCTATCACAAAATAACTTTTGGAGTAAACAGTAGTCCTCTGGGAACCTACAAAACATAAAAGAATAGATTAGGCGGTCTTGAAAAGTAAATTTTACAGACTCTCTTCTCTCTCTTTCTCCAGAAACAAGTCTTCATTGCATAACACTGCGGCATTAACTACCAGCAATGTGAACTATGGGCAGTAACCCATTTGGGAAGAGTGCCTCTTTCTGCCCAGAGCACACTCGATATCCCGGTGGTACGGCCAGAGCCATTGCCGTGTCTGTGCACATGCAGGGATAACAGGCTCAGAAAGGGTCTTGATAATGGCTTCTGAATTGCCCTGCGCGGGAGGAGCAAGGCTGCTATTCTGGCAAATTAACATTAGTGGACATAAGGCAATTTATAGGAACCAGACATTTTTGGTAAACCCTTCTAGTTCATAGAGTGGAAAAAGTTACCAGGTCAGTGAATGGCAACAACAGATGAAAAGTGCAAGGCAGGGTTATCTAACTGGTGGAGTTTTGTTTCTGCAGTTGAGTACATTTCTATTAGACTCTGAAGGAAAAGGTGCAGCATACATTTTTTATGTTCAGGAAAGGTATTTGTAGATTTTAGTATTCTTATGGGTCAGAAATCCAAAGAGATACAGAAAAGGTCACTCATTAAAAAACTTAGATGATCTGGAACTCAAGCATGACCCATATTTCTATGATCACAGAATTTAGTTGTTCACATCTGAAGCTGAACGCAGCTGCCCCACCAGCGCCAACACCAGATGCCTGCTCTTAGCATGGTTAGAAGTAAAATTAACAACGTGGACATACACAACTTCTCTGGTTGAAATATTTCAGAATGATAAAACAAACAAAAGAAGGTATGCTCTGTGAAACCAAAGCCGATTCAGTGATACGTTGTTAAGAGAGTCACTGTGAAAGTTGCCCTTGTTAATCACTACAAGTATTATCAGCAAACACTAGAAAGGGGATGGAGGCTGGGAGGTCAAAGGGGAATAGCTTCAGTATGATACATGCTGCTGTCGTTACAGTGGGTGTTCCCGGGATTTCCTGTGACGTGCGGGCTTGCTGGCTACTCGACAGCCGGCCAGGACTAGTGGTGCAGAAGTGACAGACCTGCGGACAGTAATGGGCAGAGCTATTTGGCCATCTGCTCCGTAGCAGAATAGGGAGGATTAGGGGGTCTTGATGAGGCCTTGGCCTCTTGTGCACCATTGTTGCCAGAGGAAGCTGGACTAGTAGAGGATAATTTTAACTTTGAGTGTGGTGAGGCACTGGAACAAATTGCCCAGGGAAGTTGTGGAGGCCCCATCCCCAGAAGGGTTCAAGGCCAGGCTGGATGGGGCTTTGAGCAACCTGGTCTTGTGGGAGATGTCCCTGCCCTTGGCAGGGGGGTTGGAACTAGATGGTCTTGAAGGTCCCTTCCAACCTAAATAATTTTATGATTCTATGATAATAGCAATAAATTCCTGTCCTAGAACAGAGGAAAGAAGCAGGGCAGTTGCAGCTCCTTGCGAGGATGAGTCCCAGTAACACTTCAGGGGCAATGTACCTCTGTTTAACTCATGTCCTTAAACATCTACCTGGAAATTTTTGCTTCCTGTTCTGTGGCTGCTTCAGCAGTGTGTCTGCCGTCTGCAAGGTCATGCTTCCGTTTGCAGTATCAAGCAAAAGTTATTTTGTGATGGACGAGGCATATAAACTCGGGCTAAGCTCGAATGTGCTGTCCAAGGGTTTCCTCTTCCATGAGCCTGCTGAGAGCCAATAAGCATTTTATCTTCATCACCAGTCAGTCTTCACTGTACCTACATGCAGAGAATGAAAGTAAAGAAGTGTAATCGTGTTAAGACAAGATGCTAACTTACAGCAAATACTACATAGAAGATTCTGTTCTCATTATTAACATCCCAGGTTGGTGGTAGCAATGCACTACCGGAGGGGAGCACATTAAAGAAAGCTGAAAATGGCACAGTTAACGACTAACATATTAGCTAAAATATGAATCTGCTGCATTGTATATTTTAAGTGGTTTCTATGAAATTACATTGAAAGAGTAATGATTAGTTTACACACTGTGGAGCTGTTGTATTTTGGAAAGAAAACTAATGTTCTCGCCTTTCTGAAATTCTGTTTGAATCCTTTTTGCCAACGTTGTAACAGAATAATCAGTCACTTAACACATTCACCCTTCCTGCAAGTTCACTGCCGCTTACCGTAAAGTCTATTTTTATCTGTTTATTTAATGGTATCTTCAGCCATCACTACTTATAACCTAAATACAAAACCTGTTTAATGATTTACTCGCTAGGTTTTAATGTTGTTGTATTTTTCGTAACAATCAACCTGGCCTCTCCTCCTTGAATGGTACTTCATAAATTTATCTGGCACATAGCATCTAAGACTCCTGGTCGTACGGCCTATTTGTCTGTCATGAAATATATTTTACTAATTGTTAAAAGGTACATTTTAAGCTGGTTAATCTTTGACTTATTTATTGAAACTTTTCAGCACATTCCAAATTCTAAGTTGCTCAGGAAGAAGTTGATTTAAATGATTATATTCTGGTCTGATGAATGTTTCTTATTCAAAAAAAAAAAAAAAATCATTGTTTGTAAGCCTTTAGCCCACAACAGCTTTGTAGGAAGTGCCATGCATGTACTTGTAAATCTTTGTTGGGGGGAAGAGGTGGGTGCTTGACATTTATGAAAATAAGAAAACATATGTGTACATTAGCTTAGCTATAAATGAAAGCAACGTATGTTTTGGGATGAAATATTCTTTAACTTATTCACTACCATCTCCTGAAGTATAAATAAGCCATATGACTCTTTTTTTTCAGTCCAATGATGTTTAAAAATAAAACTTGTACATTTCTTCCTAGCGCCATAGTGCACTTCCTTATGCTAGTTTTCTTGCCTGGGTACAGCGGCGGTGGGTAAGACATTGGAGTTGCACCTGGGAGAACAGGATTGGATATGGCACAGTTTATCATCTGAAAGTCACAATTCAGCAGTGAGATTGGGGCAGGTTGTTCCTGGGTTATTCTGTGTCCTGGACTGTCTGGAGGTGTGAGAGTGAAGGCAGAATTATGTTACTCACCTGAAATGTGCAGTAAGTACCCTGAAGTACTTGTCTCATTGTGCTTTGTGGCTGCTAAGTTTTATCCAGGAGAGAAACAGCTTGGTCCCCATACACTGCCTTTTGCTAGATGGGGTATTTGATGGCCAGGCGTAAAAGCTCCAGTAGTCCAGAGTGACGCTGTGATGTAAGCGAAACATCAAGTGCTTTCACACTAGAGAAAGAATCAACTGTTGTTAAAATGCAGCATTCTGGAAAAAATAAATTTTGGTCTTAAGTTTCAAGTGACAGTGACAAATGGTGCGGTTTTTTGTTCCTGTTTAATTTACTTCTCTTCCACGCAAATTATGCTGATGATGCAAGGCTAAGTCTGGGTATCTGAAATGTTCGCTACTTGTATGTAGAGAAGTAGCTCAGCAGAACTGAAGGTATGTGAAACTGATGGTGTATTTGAAGCATTTCAATTTCTTGGCCATTCTTTATCATTGGACTTTTGATGAATTGTTGGAATATTAAAATATAGAATAGTACAGTGTCATAAAGACACAAACAAACACACAAATTTTAAACATTGGAGAACAGATATGTGGATTCCAGCCGTTGAATTCATCCTCCTTTCAATACTTGATGTAATAAAAATATTTAATGTAAAGGTAGATTTTTTGACTAACAAAGGAAACCACACTGCATGCCAACTTGGGTCCTCTTATCAAATGGCAAAACATCATCCACCAAAGAATAAAACTCTACATCCTCTTGAAAAATAAAGGTCTGTAATTCCCTGTTAAGGGTAGTGGTGCTCTGATCTTTCCCTCCATATTAAGAAAGGGAAGATCTGTGCTGTTAGACCATAGCCTGAAACAACACAGCAACATTTTTGAGAGCTAGAATACTGTAATACAATACCACAGCATTCTTTCTGTTTTATTTTTAAGGAATCAGCCTTTACTGCAAAGAGTTCAACAAACACATAAGAGAACTCTTGATCAGTCTGCTTGCCTAAGCCAAGATGAGAGAAAAGAACTGAGTGTTGTTATGTATAGACCTCCATACACAGATGCCATGGGAAAAACAAGAAACCAAGCCTTGGAAGTCCCTGTCCAGTGGTGTTGGAATCACCCAGACCACTTTTGCAGGGTCTGTCCCAAGGGAGTGTTTGCAAAGTCAGCTTCTGCTTAGATGCCCACCAGTACGGTGGGAAGCATGCTGGAAGTCAGCTCTGTGAGAAACAGCCTTTGGGTGGGTGAAAGAATTCACCTGCAAAATGTTAGAAGTGGAGGGAAGGGATCTTACTTTGAAGGTTGAAAGTTAAATCTCAACCAGCGTAAATCAGTTGCTGATCTCTCACTTACAACTGAAAAACCCCATAGATTTTCTTTGGTTTGCCCAGAAATGGCATCACATGTCGCCATGCAGCACAAAGTGAACTTCAAAGCTCAGTTGTAAGCTTTTGAAAGTAGGCGTGTATAAGGGAAGCAGCGGCACACCATAACAGTTGTGTCCCAGCACCGATGTCTGATGCTGTTATATTGGAAGAGCTGTGAGGTGGGGTGGACAGTTGGTCTCGGGCAACCAGATGGGAAAAGGGGGAGGTTTTCTGCAAAAACATATTTGGCCTTTTAGATGCTGTTAAGATGGTAAGATTTGACCATTGGTATATTTGAATATGGATTGTGAATATAAACTTGTAGATTTCCTTTTCTGAGTATGTAAAGGAAGAATGCAAGTCTGGTTTTGTATTTAACTGATCGTGGCTGAAAGGGTAAGTTAATAACACTGCTGTCAGGCAGGCGTGGTAGGAGTGTGCTTCATGCAAACTTTTGCCATCCTGTTCCCTTCTTTGGATCTGATGGCCAAAGAGGCCGACGGCAAAGCATTCTGCCACACTGTGGGGGAATTGGTGCTGTGAAAAGTAGAGATTAGCAGGAATATATGAAGGCAGTGCTATTCAGGGTTAAGAATAATGGTCTAAACGCTAGGATGATATCAAGCACCCAGCAGAAGTGTTACACAAACTGATCACTCTTTATGGCTTTGGCTCATCTGGAAAACTTGAGACCATGCTTCAAAATCAAATGCTGCTTCAGATTTGTGATTTGTATTGTTAGCATTTTGGGGTTTTTTTCCATGTACTTCCAAATTGCCACTCTACCTCAGAAACCTGGCCGAGTATAAGCACACAGCCTATCCTTGGATCCGATGTACAGGAGCTGATCAGAGACGTGGATTTGATCCTTCAGCAAACCTCTCTCCAGGTTGAGTGCAAGTAATGAGCTGAGTGAAACCTATCCTCAGCACAGTGGTGCTGCTGATGAGCAGAGTAGTATTTAGGTACTGCGCCACAAGGGAAGGTGTTCCTGCAGTTTTTCAGTTTAGCAGGCCAGGACGTACAGAAGTCTTTAGATAACCTCGGGCTCACAGGAGCATTGTCAGGTAGCAAAGGCCAATTGCATCTCCCAGTTTTGAACTCGTGATCGTCTCCAGTTTGGGTGCAGGAAAAAAAAACAGAGGCTGTTGCAATCTGTGACAGACACAGGAGAGACAGTCCAGGCTACAGCTTCCCACGGCACACGGGAATTTCTCTTCCAGGAGCCTCCAATCTAGTTTGTGTAGTGGTAAGCTTAAGGAGGGGAAACCAACTTCAGTTGTTAGTCTCTGATTCCCCAAAGAAGACAAGATTGCCAAGGTCATGCTGGAGCGATGGGCTAGAAGAAGCAGCATTGAGGCACCTATGCCTCCCTGAAGAGCTGTGAGCCTTTTCCATTTTCACTTGCTCCATTTGTTTGTATTTGAACAAACCATAGGCTGTATTTTGTGTATTTCCCAAGGTCGATCTCTGTAGACTATTTCTGCACTGACCGTATTGTCTGAGCATCTTGGAAAATGATTAATATCTTTATCCTTTGATCCACAGTGGAGGTAAAGAAGTGCTGTTATCCCCATTTCATACATTGGGAATGGATACAGCAAGTGGGTAAGCGATACTCTTAATGTCACACAGAAAGGCTGTGGAAAAGCCCTGACTGTAATGTAGCCAAGTATCTCAATCCTTAAACTTTCTTTCCTGCTCTGAGATCAATCCGAGATTTTAAAAGGCAAAACAAGTACCACGGAAAATTTTAGTTACATGGAGTTGTCTTGCTATATCTTTTCCTTAAAACTCTGCAAACTTTTCACGTAACTGCCTAAATATGAATGACTTTTTAGCCTTCAGCAAACCATTTATGTCCTTTTGAGACAAAGATTAATTCCTAGTCTTATCTGTTTAGTTGGATAACGAACACCTGCAGAAATGGCATGGGCGTAACGTAGCTTTATGTTTGGGAAAGGTGATCCTGTAGCAGTAAGAGCAGATAAGCAGATGGGTGGCTGAAGTCACATCTTGCAAATTTAGCTGTTTGCAAGAATATGGTCACATTTTCTCCTGAAATATGTGGCCCTTGTAGCCTACCTGAAAAGTCATCAAGCCTCTGTTCGTGTATGTAGTCTAAGCTGTGTTTTCCTTTGTTTTTCCACAGTGCTTAGAAACCCAGAACATGAAGTGATGCTATACTGTTCAGCAACCAACACCACCACGGAGTGAAAAGACAGCTCTCACTCAGCTCACGGAGTAGTTGGTTTTGTCTGGTGTATCCATCCACAAACCAGAAAGCTTCTCCAGCTATCAGGCAGGGGTATATGCCTCTCAGCTGAGAGATCTGGTGCTTTCCCCTCATCTCCTCTCGGTCCCTCCCTTACCTGCAGAGTACACATCGTTAAAGCTTTTGCCTACATCGTCTGGGGAGCATCTTAAGGAAGAGTGAGCAAACGGGGATGTAATCCAAACTCCTCCGTCCAAGTGCCCGTGCTTTGTGGAGGAGCGTGAGCTGCTGAGCCTTGATCTAAACTTTGATACGGGGATTAGGCCCTTGAGGTTGAACCCACCTTGCAGGTGTCAGCTTCGTTCCTGCTCCAGAACTCGTTTCTGCTCTGAGCATTAGGGCGAGTCGTGGCCTGTCTCTGTTGAAATAACTGAGGCTTAGCAATGCCAAATCCGTCCCCTTTGGCTTCGGGCCGGGAGGCTGAAATGCGCTGGCAGGTGAGCGCATCAGGGTGCAAAGAAGTCTCCGCAGTGTCAGTCCTCCGACGTGAGCAGAGACACTTGGTGTCAGCAGCGGCCCTGGAGGCTGGCGTTTGAGTGGGGAGAGGGAAACGGAGCCAGTTTCCCAGTCGTAGCTAGCTGGTGGGCATTTCTGCCAAATCTCCCTTGGACAAGTTAGTGCTAGTCCTGTCAGCACTTGCTGTGGGAAAAACCTTTCTTCCTGCACTTCTTGGGACAGAAAGCTGGCAGGGAGAGCCCAGCAGTGCCTCTCTTCCAAGGAGGCTGGAGGGATCCAGGGGAGATGGGCGGTTGCAGGGGAGGGAGGGCGGCAGCCTCTTGCCTGCCCGCCTCCCTGCCCCAGGGGGGGCTGAGCGCCGGGCTGTTTCTCACCAGACCTGGGCAGGACAGCGCTGATAGAGGACACTGTTGCTCCTTGAAGCATGGAAACCCAGCTCCTCACGATGGGCGTTCTTGTCAGAAACTCTGCTGTGAAAACTCCCCGGAGGCTTCACATAACTGTAGCTTTCCAGCAGGTTTTGCCCCGAAGAACGTGATTTGGCCCATCAGCTTTGGCTGGAAACTGAGCTTTCTAGTGACTCCACAATCCAGCCCTTGTCAGTCACGCCACTTGGGTCCGTGCATGGGGCTCTTTGTGATAAACCTCACTGGAATTTGGAAACCGTTCAGCAAATTTGACCTCTACTTTGTCTTATAAATATCACAGTGTCAAGCAGCATCACGCATGTCTTATCACTCCAAAACTGGGAGAAGGAGATGGAATTATTATGTGGTCAGCTCTGATTTTCCAAAACAATATCTTTTGAGTCAAAGGAAAAAGCTTTTTGCTTCTCAGAAACAAAAAAGAATGTCCTCTTTTTGCCCGGGGGAAGGGGGCTCTTCTCAAACTTGCTCTGATCCCTCATGAGCGCGTACCGGTCACCCCAAAGGAGCCTAAAGCATTTTCATCTTTTGTAGGTAGAGCACCATGGCAGCCAGCTCCTGCGAGGAAGGCGAGATGAGACCCAACCCACTTGTCTGTGCTCACCACTGGAAAGGGAACGGAGGCGTCGGCGAAACCTTGGCCAAGAACAGTTCTGACCAAAGTTAAGAGCTTCTGACTTCTCTGCAAAATAGATAGAAAAGGGCAAAATACATAGCAAAGCTTACCCCAGAGCAATCCAAGGCAAACAGGCAAAACGCATTTAGCCACAGGTCAGCATCTTTTAAGGAAGCTGCTGCCTGCTGACAGCAGGAAGGTCAGGCCCTTTCTTTCCTTAAAAAATGTATGTGGTCACACGGTGCCCTCTCCCCGGCCCCCACCATGGCCGCTGCCCGGGCTGCCGCAGCCGTGCTGGTGCTGTCACAGGCGGCAGAAGGGGACGCAGTGGCACAGCCGCCTTGGGCGCCCCGCACAGCTGGCAGCCCGGCTTGCTGCCGAATCGCTGTGTGGCCTGGCCTAATTGCTTAAAGCTTTCCTTTTCCCCTCGCCCGCAAAGGCTGGAGTGTAGTATTTATCTACCCTGCAAAACTTTTATGAGAATTGGTACGGTTTTGTAGAATTCCTGAATAACAGGGATCACAATAGCTGCAGTGGAGCCAGACTTCACAATCCCCAATGCCTGCGCTGTTTGCCTTCTGTACGTGCAGTCTCTGCAGGCAGGAATCGTGCTCCTCTGCCTCCCACTGATCCCAGCGGCAAGTGCCCCAGACCACTCAAAATCCAGCTGAGCTGCGACTGCCCAGCGCGCCCCAGGCACCTCGGCCGCCCCCTCCCTCCTCCTGTGCCAGTCCCAGGCTGGGAAAGGAGCCCGAGTGCCACTGGAAGGCAGCTGAATGGAGCTCTCTAAACCACTCGGGGACTTTGCGCTAGTTTGTATTCCTCCGGAAATAAGAAGGAGGCACTGAGAATTTCCCTGGGGAAATTTTCCATGGGGAAAACCTCCTTATTTTCCTGCCAGATAGCAATCTGGGAAAAGTAATTTGAAACGGGACAGGTAATCCCCACCTTCCCCAAAATATCCCTTCCACTTTTGGCCAACCCTTATGAACTGTGAAGCCAGCAGTGTCACATCATATCCTTGAAGACTCCTCTTACAGGCAACGTTTAGGATCAAATCATAATAGTAATGACAAATACTGATGATAATAATGTTTTGTGTTGTGTTTACCTCACAAGTGTTAACATTCAACTAAACAGTAGATGCTGCAATTGAAAACGACCGAAAAAAATGCTTCATATGCAGAGGAAGCCTTATGCAAGAGGTGGATGAGTGCAGGTTCAACTGTGGGAACCTCTTGCTGAGGGGGCCTGCGCTGCGGTGCTCGATGCCTGGGGTGTAGATAGCTTTTCCTTCTCCCCCCCCCTCCAGTGCATGCCAGTCATCTCAGTTTAGATGAAACAGCCTTTTAGAAAAATCTAGCAAGCCAAGCCAAACCCAAGTATCAATTGTTTTTTCCAGCCTGTCCCTCCAAAAGCAGTTTGCTTTAGTCCGGTGCGTCAAAGGTATTGCTCCCTTACTCGTCGTTCACATTTGCGTTTCTCAAGAGGAGACCTGGCAGAGAAGGGGTGTGGACAGGCCCTGAAGATTGCACCGGGACTCAGTAGCTCATTCTCAGGGAAGCGCCACGTTAGCTGTTGGGAATTCAGGTTGGAGACCTTATTATTTGCTCAGGGCCAATGGAGCCTGCGTGAAGGTGCAGTTCCTAAAGGGAACTGCAATCTGAAATAATGACGTGGAGCAGAACCAGGCTGGTACACGCAGCAGTGGCAAGTTACCACTGTAGCACTGCAGTTGGGCAGTTGGCATGTGTTAGGTTTCTGCGCTGCATAGGAACATGAGCAGGATATGTGTGTAGCTTCAAAACACTAGCTCCGGCCCTCTGGAGCTCCACAGGGGTTTTAGACACAAAAGACAGAAGGGTTTTGCTTCTGTAAAGTTTGAAAGACGTTTGGAGACCAGAGAAAACAAAAGAGGTGAGATGTGTGGTGAGGTGTAAGGAGCAGAACCCTGTACAAGGGGAGGCAAGGAAAGATACTCCCGGTGCAGGTATTAAGCAGCTGGATGTCCGTAAGGGAGCTGGCAGAAAGGCCAGTCACAGCCCCTCTGGCTCCACGCTCCTTGGCCCTGCTGCTGAGGGCACACTTCGTGGAAAGCCCCTGCCTGGTAAAAGACAAGAGCACACAGCAACAAGGAGAGGATTCAGCTCGGGTCCAGACGAAACTGCTTAATAACCCTGGAAGCCACTGGCTTTCAGGTGCTGGAGCCAATCTGCAAGAGTAGAGATGGAATCCTTCCTTCTTTTTGGTTCCCGTCTGCGAAGGCCACTGCTGATGCAAATTGACTAATACTGTGCATTTATAGAAGGAAGGAAGGCTACCTAGAATACTGTTTCGAGCTTTCTTCTAGCAACCGGCCAATATCAGCTTTGTTTAGAGGTTTTCTTCACCTCTCAATCTCAACTTCGTGCCCTCTGCTTCTCCAAAAAAAAAAAAAAAAAAGTACCAAAGTCGAGGGAGGCTGTGGGCTGACTCACTTTTCTCAGAGAAAGGGTTTTTCCGCCTGCTGCTGTGGTCCCGTGTTCCCACACCTCGTGGCTCTCTGCATTTCAATGAAGAGCCCGCGCTCCGCAAAAATGCACGGCAAGCTTGCAAGGAATGCATCTGTTTATATTACCTCTCCCTGCCCCAACATCCTGTTTGGGGAAAAATAGCTTCTATAACGAGACGCGGGGCGGCGGGGGGGAAAGCGAACGAACGGTTCTTCATGTGGGCGGTGCGGGTCTTCCTTCCCCTCCATTTAGCTTCTTTGCTATTTTGGGGGGCGCCTTCTCTTTTCTTCTCCCCAGAATCACTGCCTGGGGAAAACAGCGGATAAACCCCGCAGCCCTCCGTGCCCCTCCGGCTCCGAGCCGCAGCGGTCCCGGCAGGACCGCAGGCTGCTGCTGCGAGGAGCGGCCCCGGGGAGCGGTGCCGGCTCTGCCCGCGCCTCTCGCCCCGCCCGGCGCCAGGGGGAGCGCGGCCGCCGACCTCCCCGCCGCCCCCCGCACCCGGACCCGGACCCGGACCCGGACCCCGCGCAGGGGCGGCGGCATCCCCGGTGGCAAAACGAGCCCAGAAACTTGCTGTCCGAGATGGCTTTCTGGTTTCCCTATGGATGAGGGCTTTGGCTCGGCGGCGGCGGCGCACCCGGGCTTGTTTCGCTCCCTCCCGTCTGCGGCTGCCGCCCCCCGGGTACCTGCAGGCCCTCGGCCGGGGGGAGGAGGAAGAGGAGGAGGACTGGCTCTTTGGCAGAAGAAGGGAGCTGCCGGACAGAGCCTGAAGGGAGCCAGGGCTGCCAAACGGTTCTGGAAGGCGGCGAGCATCCAGGCACCGAAAAAAGCAAGGGATTACAGCCCGGAGGTGATGTGAAATGTGGCAGGGTATTCGATGAGGAGAACCAGGGAGCGGCCACGTCTTTGGAGATGACGGCAAGGACAGGCTCGCTCGAGGAGAGGGGAAGAGAGAGGACGCATCATGCTGCGTACTGAAATGACAATATACAGCTTAATTTCAAGAGCCAACCAAAGAAACCAAGTATGTGAAAAGTCCATTCCAGGCTGGGGCTGTAACAATCTTGGATGAACAAACATAAAACCTGCAAAACCATATTCCCATTAACTTTTGGCAGTGGGAAGAAGTTGTTAAACTTCTGCAGAGTTGGTACCTTTGTTCTGGCGACATCAAAGCCCGGAGCAGATGAACAAGCTAAACCTTCGCACTCTCTCTCGAGATCATCCCCTGTAATAATTCCAGTTTTGCAGGGCACATTTAGAAGCACATGGCTTACCCAGTCTGGCACTTCAGGAATGGGACCCTAGGTCTCTTCCTAGCACCTCGCTTTAAACAGGAGCCTTCCCCCACCATGCCTCCCCCCTTCCCATTACCTCTTCTCCAGCAGCACCGCATGGGGCATGGGCAATTATCATTAGGTGAACTCACCCGTGGCTCCTTGTTAGCTATTTTAGTCCGGACAGAACATAGATCCTGGGACACGGGCACAGAGAGAGATTAGGTGGTTTAAATCTTATGCCTCGGGCCCCTCTCCAAGGAAAAGCTGTTGCTAACTTACAGCTGTCTCATGCTCTCTGTGGAATGAGAGGGAAGTCCATTCAGTCTGGTGAAAATAAACCCACCATCATAGCTGGCATTCTCGTTGGTAGTCTCAGCGCAGAGGCCAAGGATTTGAGGGCTATGACACATGAGGCAGCTCACTCCTAAAGAGCTTGATCTGGGTTGAAACGTGTCATCAGAAAAGCATGAGGAGCCTTGTGCTCTCGCTGTCAATACAGTACTTGCCCTCTTCACACAGACCGGCTTTCCTTTTCTGTCCTGCCAGTCTGGCACATGGCATGGGGACCCGTTACTGTACATTCACTTTAAAGAAGAACACCCAGTTTCCTCTCGCTAAGCTCGAGGACTCAACCGTCAGTCCTGCAGCTTCCGTTTTACCATCACCATTTGCCCTTCTGTCCTGAATAAAAGGTCGTGTCCTATCCTGCCTGTTACCTGGCAGGCACCCTGCCATCTCCTTTGCCTGTTCACCGTCCTCTCTTGTTCCCTGGCTCCCCCTGGACATGAAGCTGGGTGCCCAGGCCGTACCGGGGTCAAGTGACACACAGCTGGGCAGACTCTCAAGCATGAGCTGTGAGAAACGGGCTGTTTCACAGGCATCGTTCTGCTAATGGCCTGGCGAGGAGGAATTGGGAGTCCCTGTAGACACAACTGCACCACGCTGCGCCCCAGGGAAAACCTGGGGTCCCGAGCAGCAGCCGTGATTTTTTGGTCTCCTGATGATGGCTGTCAAGCAACTTGAGAAACTCCCCTTGAGTTTGCCAGCCCCGCAACACCAACTGTTTGAGCATCCTCTAGCAACCGGACTTCCACGAAGAAAAGTGCTTCTGTTTTGTGAAGCACTGTTGGCTGGAGGGCCACAAAAATAGTGCTCACATTTTTCATTTGTCACTCCTCACATCACTAAAAATGAAGTTAGTATGAGACGTTGCAAAAGGGGATGTTAAATAGAGGAATTATATCTCGTCAAAGAATTGTTCGGCTCACTGACTCGCCACAGGTGCAGCACTAAGAATAAAGCAGTTGTCAGGATCTCTTCCAGGAGCACGGCAGTGATATAGCTCTGTGCATGCTCTGCCATCGTCAGCCCTTCCCTCCAGTTTAGGATCAAGAGCAAGTCTAGGGCTGTGCAAGAGGCTATCACAGGCAAGAAGTGTTGATTTTAATAAGGCTATTTATCATATGATATGAGAAAGCAGAAGCTTTCATCATAGAGGCCTGGAAGTTTTTTCTTTGCCCTTTTATCAACAGGTCTGGGAGTTTATACAGGCTCCTCCTAAGGTGTGAAATCTCTGCTGAAGTGGGTTTCATCATCCTCCCAGTTGAATTCATTTAATATGGTAAATGTAAGTGCAGCACACAGCAAATAGCCCAGAACAACTCTGAGACAAGAAGGTACAGCGAGCAAGACAGACGTGGTGGTGGGATACACCACCAGCAGAAACCAAAATGCAAAGAAAAGCCTTCTAGAAGAGCTGTAACCCATCAAAACTGATTTGCCACCATACATCACCACTGTAACGGTCTCACATTTCACAAGCTTTTCCTCATGGAGCCTAATCCAACAGCCACTGACCCTGTGGGTGAAATTAAGGAGGTGAATCATCCTGGAGATGACCTGCGGGTTTTTCAAATGAAAGAAATGTTAAAACAAAAAAAAAAGTTAAAAAAAAAAAGGTTTATAAAAAATAATCTGTCCTAAGTCTCCAAGCTTTCCCAGGCAATTCTGGGTGGCCTGGTTTGATCTCTTCCCCCTGCATTCACTGACATAGGTGTTCTCTTGATACAACTTCTACACACTGCTCACTCCTCAGAGCTGAGCGTGCTATGTGCTCATTCTCCAACTTAAAAAAAAAAAAAAAAGAAAAAGAAAAAACCTAAAAAATGCTGGAAAAATGTAAGCGAGGGATGCTCCAGCGAGGCCATGTGGACAGCTCTGCAGCCTCTGCAGCGCCCGGCTCCCGCACACCTTCCCCTGAAGGGTATGGAAAGGGCTTTAAATTATTTGGTGCCAAGAGAAAGGGAGGCCTGCAGCTGGTTTTAGTCCTGGGGTGCGGAAGTTGAAAGAATAAAAGAATTAGAGGCAGCTCTTTCACGTAGGTGATTAGTGCAAAGGAATGTCAGATTCGGCAAAGAAAGTTTGCTTATCAAGCTGCAGATTTATTAAATGCGTTCCAGACCTGCATTGCTTCATTCAAGTTTAACAGAGCTGTAATACTTAATATGCCCTTTAGCAATTTAATACTCTCTTGTACAAATCATTGGAAAATTTAAAATAGAAAAATATGTCCAGGCTTAACTGTAAGAAGAAGGGGAACTCTGTACAAAAACAGGAGAAAGAATGCACGGGTAAAGCTGAATATTACTGAATATCTTACCACATGTATTATTCTGCTGAGTTATTAGTACGTGCGTTCTTATCTGCAGGCTAAAGGAGGAACTAGCAGTAATAAGTTACAGAACAACAATTTTCAGCAGCAGGGCTCGAGACTGGCATCACATCATGCCCAGAAATTACTCCTCACAACGCACATTTTGTACGTGTTTTTGCCTTCAGTGAGCGCAAATGTGGGCTGCTTCTTTAAGGAAATGCAAATCAGTTGTTGGTGCTGCTTATAACAGACAGGAAATATTGCCGTCAAACATCTTACAATTGCTTTCACAGTAAAAAGGGATGTAAACATTGAACTGGTACATCACTGAGACATTACAGACAATCTTTGTCGGAGACAGAGAGGGGACAAGCCTGTAAAATGCCTTGCTGCTGCGTAATTACGTGTGACTATAAACACATCCATATAAACATATTTCTGCATAAATACTTTGTGTCTCATACCCTGTGTAAGAAAGTTCCTTCAAGGCTCTATATGCCCAAGGCGTGCAGGGTTCTGTCCCAGTTTGGACAAGAGGGTATTATTTAATATTGGACATGCACGTAGGACAGAAGGGAAGGGCTTTGTTTTGTGGCAGGCATTTAGACTGCTTGACTTTTTTAGAAGGAGCAAAGGCTCTTAAAGCAGCCTTCCCAACCAATTAACTGCATTATGCAAACATACTCCTGAATCTGTAACTGCCCTGCAGGGTTGGACCAGAAGACGCAAAGGTGCCTGTTGCATCCTACAAGGAGACATTCCCAGGACAGAGTCAGCATGCAGGGAAGGGCTAGTTGCATACGTGGTGAGTACGTCCATCTCCATCTAGGTGCAACTGATACAGAACTGTATATAGTGCAACGCTGTGTGCTGCCCAATTCTAATGACGCTGAATCATTCTGTCAGCCAGTCAGTATGTTGCCGCTGCTGCTGACCCAGACTGACTGCCAGTAGCCAGCGTGAGTCAACGATACACACAGATCACAGGGCCTTACAGAGGCTGGGAAGAGCCGTCGCTCCCAGGGGACAGACTTACTGGGAACATAAAGGACAGCAGGATCAAAGGTTTGCCAAAACTCGTGAATTGAGTTAAGCAACAGCTGGGAGCAGAATCTCCCCTCTCCTGCCCTAGTCACACACTACCAGGCCCTGAGCCGTTCTTAACAATTATCGTTGCCTGCTCCTGGCAGCCTCGGACTAACTCTTTCCATGCTATTTAAGGGCTGCAGGACTGGAAGTGACCTCCTGAATCACCGATCCCAGTGCCTCCTAATTGGAGGCAACCACATCATATGAGCCTAGTCAGAAATGTCTCAAAGTGAGCAGGGTGGTGGGACGTGTGATGATTTCATCCTTCCAAATTCCAGAGGCAACACCCAAGCGGTTGTGGCAGTGATTGTCTCTTGCTCAGACATTACGGGAAAACTACGGTCGCCTGTTAACAAAAGGAATTTGTGCTGAAAGGTGTTTTGTTTTACTCGTAATTTTCCTGACGTGGCTATGGAAATGCAAGTGAGGTGGGTTCTGGGTAGAGCAGCCACTCATTTCTCCCACCATGCTAAGCAGCAATGGCACCGAGTACTAAAAAGCAACTTACCAGCATTCGAGACGTTAGGGGAGTTTCCTAGACCGCAGAAAGCCCTATTGAAGCAGATAGCTGGTACAATATATTGGCTATCAGAAAGATCTGGTGTAATGTAGTGGAGCTTAATTTAAGCATAAATGTGTTGGCAATGTCTGCCTGTGAAAGGCACATAGTTCATGGCCTCTGGGATACAGAGAATCTAGTTCCTGAGCAGGAGGAGAGTCTCCTTCTCCATTAGCCTCCACCTCCCACTTCTCTGCTGTGGCTTTGGCATGTGGCAACCTGTCTCTACGCCTGCAAGAATGACAGGAGGGAGGACCTGGGCAGTCGGTGGTTCTGTCTCTGCAGGGTACAGGTCTTAGAGAGAATGATATTTTTTTTCTTTCTTGTCATCTGGTCCGCTTGGAAGGGATGCCCTGTGGGACCAGCTCTCTTTTGCTGAGGAACACACCCTGCAAAGCGCTTCTCCTACCAGCCCTTTCAGAAGCCATGAGCTAGGGAACAGCATGGGAGCAGCACGATGTCCCTGAGATGGGGATAAGTGACTGCAAGAAAGAGAGGGGTGAGCAGGATTGCCTGGCTTTTGAAGTTTGGATAGAGAAACAATTGAAATAAGAGGTATAGGACTGTCACACCAGCCTGTCTATGGACCTTAGAGGCAGCTGGGTGTCTGGGTCACATGGCTGCTGCTTAAAAAGTGCTATTGGGTGTAGGCAATATATGAGGGAGTCTGAACATGGCCCAGAAGCACAGGGGGGAAAAGGGATGGAAAGGACATTAGAAAGAAGGGAATGGATGCTTGCAGCAGCTCCGAGCTAGAAAGCCAGAGCTCCTAGCAAGTTTGGATTCACCCAGGCATGGCAAGGCCCAATAGCATGTTCCACCAGGGCAGAGCAGAAAAAAGCAGCAGGAACTCGGGGCTTTAGTTCTTCCACAGAAAAAAACCCTCTTGTGCTGATGTCCAAAGAAGCTGCTGAAGTACCATGGCAAAGAGCTATGCGTTAAAGAACAAAGGCCCCTTAAATATCAAATAGTGTTTTAACTTGCTCCAAAATGCAGGGATGAAAATGAGTTTCGTGTCACCACTGAATTGTGACAAGCTACCAACAAAATCTGCTTTGGAGAAGCTGGCGTGGTTTCCACAGCTGATATCCAAAAGCCCCATGGAATTATCTCCAGCAAGAAAGTGAGGGTAACAAGCAAAAGAGATCTTGTTGTCAGGAGCAGGAAAGGGGAATCACATAGCTCAGATGTACTGAGGCAGATGATCCAAATAGCTCAGGTTTGTTTTTCAGTCTCCTTTTCAACAAATACCTAGCAGAAGAACTTACTAAAGCTGCTTTCTCAGGAAGAAGGAGGCAGATTCACATAGCATTAATAAGCTGTTACTATAACTGTAAGTCAGGTACAGCTTATTTCACTTACATTTAAATTTTTAAATTTAAAACTAACACTCCTGTGAGTCCTGCTATTAGGGTACTATAAATTAGTGTAGGCTGGGAGTCAAGATTTGGGATTTGGGTTGGAAAGAAGTAGTGTTGACCCTTGCAGGAAAACAGTGTGGTCCTGCACCTGAAGGCTCAAGAGGTCGGTCGTTCACAGCAGTGGGACGGAATTGATCAGTACAGAGAAATTCAGCACACTCCCTAGCACTTAAAGCCGGCATTCGCAGTGGCCAGGGGCTTAGGCATGCTCCACACATCAGAGTGTGCCCACGGGCAGCCAACACATTCTGAGCTGTCTTCTCTTTTCATAAGATGCTGGCATGCCTCTGGGCAATAAGGTCAGAGAAAATCTTTCGAGCCACTAAAAATACACAGAAGGCTTCATCCATTTCTGCTGGAGATTTATCTGGTTATTTCTACATGTGGAGTGTGAAATTTCTTGGCAAAGTTCAGCTTCTACAAAGGATATTATAGAACAGAGATTGCGCTGCATCAGCATTGTGTGAAGAGATATTAAAAATAGACATAAATAGGAGTGGCAGGTGTTGGTAGTCTTTAAGTCAATTGCATGTGGTTTCCATAAAATCCTTTCCTTATGAAAATCGGTGGTAAGAAAATAGGATGACTTCTGCACCCACTCTGGAAACGAAGATCGCTGTGCAGGACCTGAGAAGAGACGTCCTCAGCTGAAAATGGTGCTGCATGCTGGCAGCTCCCGTTGCTCTGCCCTGTGCCCTCAGCCCGCTGCTCTCCCTGGCACAGCAGTAGTCCAGTAGCGTTGCCTCTCACCTGAGCACTTTGCTTGCAGCTGCTTTTACGGTGTACTTCCAGAAGCAGAAGGGTAAAATCCTGGACTGATGTGATCAGGGTAAAATCACACTGATGTGATCCCATAATCCCCCCTTCAGAAAAGGCCAGATTTTTGCCTAGTTAGAAGGAAGACACAAAGTCCTTCCTTGCACCAAGCTGCACACTCCAGGTAAGCCAGGAGCCAGGATGGCAGCTCCTGCTGATCTTCCTTACCTTGCCACATTTTCTCCCAAAGCTGATGACAAAAGACATGGTGTGACCACAGGCTTGGATGGGGGTGATAGGGAGGAATTAAAGGGAAAATTTTTCACATCAAAAACAATTTGACATGTGCCCAGCTGGGAGAGGGGGTGGGGGGGTTGGGGGGGGTGGGAGGGTGGGGGGTGGGGTGTTGGCTGGCAGTGGAGTGACAAAGCTGTTTAAAGCCTGTGGCAGGTCAGTTCTTAAAGCCCATAATGTGCTGTGGTGAACAGCTGTTTTTTCCTGATAGTTTATGTTGCTATGTAGACAAATCAAAGTTACCTCTGCAGCTCAGAACATCAGTACTCGTCGTAGGTGACAGACCCAGATGTATCTCTCAGGCTTCAGGTTCACAAGCACATCTCTCTGACGAGAGCTTTGGGGCACCTCAGGCCTCTCCTTCCTCCCTGGGTGTCTCCAGGACAAACGGTCTGCTAGCACTGGGACAAGATGAGCTTTCACCCATGCCTGGGAAATTGGTCAGGTGGTGGCACTTCACCAGACAGTGGGAAATCTGTCCAAGGTAAAGGTGGATTACAGGAGTCCAGCTTCCATGATGATAGAGAGAGAAGACTTTCAAAATTTTTAACAGGGAATTCTTCACTACCGTAAGGAAACTATTGAGCCTATATCGCCAAGAAAATAATGGCAGTACAGACAGACCTTCACTGTCACAATGGGTTTATTACAGCCATGGAAAAAGGTTCCCCCATCCAAATCAGAGACTCACTAAGCCTGCCTACTCTGAGAATACTGTTAGAGATATCAGAAAGTGACTGTGGACTGCCAGTTTCCTAAGGAATAGTTTCATTTATTACAGTATTTGAAATGTGAGATCCTGAGATAATGACTCAAGGATTGCTCAAGAGGATAGAATGCAACCTCTCTGAAAAGCCTCTTTCTGCCCTTTTGCTGGTAAGATAACTAATGAACATCTTCTGAAATGGCGCTGTGGTGCACATTGCCAAAATTCAATTTGTGCATTTGTTCCTCTGAGGCAAAGTTGTTGAGTGATGAAAACAAAATTACCAGTGTCAGCTGGGTAAAACCAGTTAACGTTCTGCAGCCTGGAATAAAGTTCCCGTACCTGCATTCCTCCTAGGTGCAGTTCACTTAGGCATTTCAACTATCCATAGAGTGAATACTTTGGGGTTTGGAGGTCAGCGGTGGTTAAACCAGAAGTGCTGGGAGGCTTGTTTGCAGAACGAGCTCTTTGATTGGAGAAAATGAGATATAAACCGGCACTTTCTCCTGGGGCATGAAAGAGAGAGGATAACTCAAGAGCTTGAACAGTTTGCCTTCTGTTAAAATCGATGCACTTCTGTTAGGCGGTTGAGTGGCCAGGGTCCAGCAGCGTGCCCTAGCGAGCGAGCTCCCGAGCACAGAACAGCTACAATTTACAGCAGCATAGAAGAGGTCTTCGTCTATTGCACTGTGCACCTCACAGTGGCAACAGTGGTACCACTAGTACAACACAGAAATAGCTAATGACAGGTAACTGATCTTGACCAGTAGGTTAGTCACAGTTAAGTCTTTCGGGGAGTTTTTAACGATCTGAGTTTAAGCATAGTTAAAGGGTGCTTCTTCAGCTTAGTGCTTTTATATGAGAACTAATGCTGTTTTATTAGCAGTGTGTGGATGCATGCACATGTGAGTGCATGAATGTGTCCACTGAACGTGAAGGTTTGACCTGGACAGTCCATATTTTGAGGTTGCTTTGGGTTAGATTGCATACACCGTCTGGATATGAGATGCTGTACCCATGGCTTTGTCTCTAAGAACACAAAACCTTTCCATTCAGGTGCTGCATGTCAGTACTTCCACTTGATAGCTCAGCCAAAATTTCCAGCTGGCTCTGACACAATCATCAGTAGGTGCAGATGCAAAGGAGATGGAGGCTCTATTGGCATCCTGTTCCACTGACCTGCGCCCGTGGATTTTGCTGATATGAACAAGACCTTGTCCCTTGGACCAAAATGCTCCCCAGCCTCCTGAGAGGAGTGCAGGCAAATCCACTTGGAATGTTGGACTGTGCTGTGCATTGTTGAAAAGCCTTTCACATCTGCTTGTAACAAAAAGCTACTTGAGACAGATGGCAAAAAAAAAAAATGGAGAGGAACAAAAAATCACATTTGGAAAGCCTGCTGCTTTAGCTCAGAGGTGACAGTGGTACTAACACGACTTGTGAGCTTCCTCTCTTTGTAAAGATCTGGTTTCTGGGAGTCTCTTTGATGGGACATTCGGATCCATCACAAACCATCCAGACAGATGTGTTTGCTACTAGAACTTCTTCAAGGAAGATGGGAGGAAGGTTGAGAGGATGAAGATGGCAGATTGCTGACCTCCTCTTGCCTTGATCCAGTGTAGTTTTCTCTGCTGAAAATGAAAGCATCTCTCTTCTGAATGCCAGAACACTACAGCCAATGGGACAGCAACTACTGAGATGAGGACCACCATTATAAACTTAGCGAGCAAATACTAGCCAGAGGAAGGAGCGAATGCTGCCAGGACACCTGCCTGTTTGTCACCATCACTTTCAGTAAGCACCCTCTGACCTGGCAACTGAAGGAAGGTAGAGACTCATTCATACCAGGGCCTGGCAGTCATCCATGCAGCTCCATGCAGTCCCTGGAGTTACAAACCATCAGCAGGAGCAGAGCCAGTCCCGTGCTTTTTTGTACTAAAATCTTGAGGAGAGGAGATCCACAACAGACAGGCTAAGGGGAACCAACATAGGTCAGGTAGGTGGTTGGGTCTGTCCACAGAAAAGAGGCTTTTCTGTGGGTCCTCCCCAAAAGCCACTAGAAAGCTGTAGCAGCTGGATGAAATGGGTATGTTGCTCAGAGAACAAATGACAACTTTTAGGCTAAAGCCTATGAATGTGACAACCCAAGCTGATGTGAGCTATGAAAGGCGTACATCAGCTTTAACTAGTTCAGGGTCAGCAGGCTGAAACCCTGCCTGGCCATCTGCCTGTTTCCACTCCAAGTTCCCTTGCACAGCACAGCAGCAAGGGGAGAGCCACGTTACTGACCAAACAGAGTGAAAACAACTGAGCATTGGGCCTGCAGCACAGAGACGCTGGTTCCAGTAAGCTCTCTCCCCGCTCTGTAAATTAGTTTTGGACCCACAAGAGGCTTGATCAGTGACACAGAAGTGGCATGGAAATTTGAAGCATTCAAAAGCAAAAGGAAATAATGCACAGTAAGTACCTCTCCCTGCAAAGCTCGAAGCTTGCCTGGCTTTTACCTGTACCCCGTCACTGCTAGAGCTACTCTGAGTGCCGCCTCCCTCTTCTTTCAAATGATTAAACCCTGACCGTGCTCGGGGAAGGAGAAGGTGGTTCAAACCATGAATAAAGATGCGAGTCTAAAGGTCAGGCAAGCCAAACTGATGTTTCAACTCTCAGTTCATACTGGGCTGTATACTCAGCTGGACTCTGCATCCAGTAGATATTTATAAAAAATTACCTCAATTGGTCCATCTGACTCCTTTCTCACCGGTGTACAACACTAGAAGATGTTAACTCCAGTGTTGCTGCTGTATCAACGGCATCTCCCTTGCAGTCCTTAGCCTTGTGTTCACACATACACACACACACACACACACACACACACACCCCTGTGAGACACATCAGTCTCGTTAGCCCTCTTTTGTAGCTGGGCTTCAGAGTCAAGGTGCGGTGCCAGGCTCGTTCCCGAGGTCAGTAAGAAGGACTCCAGGTAAGAGTTACTGCCCCAATCCATGGCACAGTGTTCTCCAATTTATCAGAGGTTACGAGGACCGTTGTGGAAGGTGGCAGCAAGGCTATGACGGGTAAACATGCAATCAGATGAAAGATTTTTGTTTCCTTAATTCATGGTCAGCCCTCCAATGGTCACTGGAAGCAGGAGGGGATAAATGCAGATGCAGAAACCACAGTATTTGCAGTGTTGTGCTGAAGCAGGTTTTTAGCCTTGTAGTTTGTTTTCAGGAGTAAGCATTATGCTCACTGAGCTGAGCACAAAGTAGCCATCTCTAGGTTTGAATCTTTCCTGTCGGATTAGAGTCAGTGGATTTGGAGCCAACCAGCCTGTTATTTGGGGAGGGTGAGGAGGTGGCTGTGTCTGAACTGCCCACCCGATCTTGCCAACACTTCAATGACCTTTCTCTAGAAGTGGAGAGCTGGGGTCCAGTGGGAGCATAACCATCACTTTAGAAAGGAAAGAAGTGGAGGCAGCTTCTGATTTTGACAGCATAAGCCCACCTGTTTCAGGGATGCAGCAGCCTCAGACCTCACACCAGTGAGTCTGAGCCCGGAATGTGGTTTCCCCTTCTCGGTGAAACCAAATTTGGGCCGTATCAATGAGTATCTAAGGAGATGCGTATGTATGTATGTCTTTAATTGCTGAGAGCTATGGCCTAGAATGCCAACGTGCTCAAGCACCCTGCTCCCTTAATCGCTTAAAGTGCTGTGCATGCTGCTTGGATACCTCCTAACACTGATTGCTAGATCAGATATCAAACAGGAATGTTAAACTTTGAAAGCGGGGCAGCGGTATGCCTTCGTAATTGCCCTTCTCTCTGAATAATGGAAGGCCGCTGGACAGGACAACGATTTATTAACATTACCTCTCCTGCCTTTCCCCTTCTCCATGTGCATCTCAAGCAATTCAGTCGGTATTTTTTTATCGCTATATTTTATCGTGGCGTGCTTATCCTAGGGGACTAAGAAATTTACGCCTCTAGAAAACTCATATTCTCATAGTTGTTTCTTGAATCCAAAATATTGTTCTACCATTGTTGTGTGAACATTTTTCTCATTCTCAGAGCCACAATGGTTTGTATTGCTGCTCTGGCTCCTATTCCCCTTACTTCCATGCATAACAAGAAATTGCTGGAAGTTAAAAGCAGTCCTAGGGCTGGGATCTGGCCTGTAAGCTCTTCACTGCTGTGATGGTTAGAACATCTCGGACATGCCAGTAAAGCCAGGTGTAACAGAATGGGCTTTGGACTGGAGGCCCCCAGATGCTAACCAAATTCCAGGAGCAGCTACAACAGAGGGCTGCTTCCTACCCCACAGACACCACTGCTGGAGTTTCATTTCTAGCTAGTCTAGGAAATTCATCATATTTCATCTGCTCATTTGCTTTATGTTTGCTGAGTTGTTAAATTAGTATCAGGAAAAAAACCTCACTGCGCACAATGGTTGAAAGCGAACTTCTAAAGTCCAGTGAAGCTTTTCCCTCCATTGCTCCAGGGACTCTATTTGCCCACCAGCACCATGTTCAGCTCAGAAAAAAATAATTAGCAGAGGAGACAGACTGATATCAGCCCACGGTCATCTGCAGCTGATCTCTTTGCTGAGCTGATGGAGGTGTGTGTCCCTCCCGGCGTGGGTGGTGCACCCTTTTCTTGCTCATGCTCCAGTGCCTGCACCCCATCTCTGCAGCCCCACAGCTGCACGTGGCCTGCCCTATCTGCCCAACCTATGCTGCTCCCACCGCACGCCGCTGATTGATGCTCCAGACCAGCACGCATTTGCTGTCTCCTCAAAGCTATTATCTCACAATCTGGAAATAATAGCCCAGTGGGGCTTCTTGGACATGCCTGCAAAACTGAGCGACAGACCTGCTTCTAAGAATCATGAAAATTGCTGCTCTTTGTAACAGGGCAAATTCAGACCCTTCTGTGCTGCCAATGGGACTTAAAAGACCTTATTCACACAACTGCCACTCTTCTCAAGAGAGTGCAATAAAGCCTCCCAGACTGGAACAGAAGCAATTGACATTTGCCAAGTTCATGTGTAAATGATCGTTTTTTGTAGCGAGCCAAATAAGCCACTGGAGCAAGCTATCCAAAGAAAGTTTTCAGAAATAGCTGACTCCTGATGAAGCAGGTCAAATCTAACTATCTCTGTCAACTTGAAGTTATGGTGAAACACAGGAAAGCACTCAAATAACGCTTCTTTCACTGCAAACAAGATATGAAAGATACACAAGGTACACAACCACAGTCAGTCTTACAGTTAGTATATGCCAGTTAAATCTCTCATCTCCTTAAAGCCTTCCCCTTGTTGCTCCCTGGATGGACATCATGACTGCACTAATCTTTAAAAGACATTTTTAGGGTTTTTTTTCCTAAGAGATGACTGAGCTGTGGGAAGCAAACTGTGTCAGAACCAACCTCTATGCCGGATAGATACATCTTTAATAACTTAATGAAAATGTGATAGATGTGCCCCAAATGGATCCTATGAAAATTGTTACTGAGAGAGAAACTCAGTTCACGTTTTGCAAAGCAGTAACCCTTGCTGTGATCAAAACATCATCTTTTTACGCCTACTTTGCTAATAAGAGTTAGTATTTTATGCTTATAGAGGAGACAGACATATTTTTCCCTCCTTTACAGTGCAAGTGTCTTTCCCTCCTTGTGGATGATAGCTTGCAGGCGGACCTGTTCCCATAGGAATAGATGGATTTGTCCCGTGAGCCAGGGGATTGGTAAGGATTTTGGGATTCAGCCACGACCAACATGGGAGGAGGCTAACATGGTGCCTGTGGGGCAGTGTCTCCACAAACAGCACAGTGTGGGTCCCATCGATGTGCCTGGTGTGAGACTGTCTCTACAGGCACAGCCAGGGCTCGCTGGCTCACCCACACAAGGTGGAAGTAACAAGTCTGACACTGAAAGCGGTCACTTTGCCTCCCTTTACGGTCAGCCTAGATATAGCCATGTTCCCATCTGCATGTTTCTTCTTTCTATGCTTATCTTGGCCAGTGATTGTTTACACTCAACCAAGGGACTGGACCCATTAACACACCAAGCAAAGGTGTGCCTGTGTGCCTGTGCGTCTTTCTTCTTCCCTATTCAATGGGCCAAATTCTGCCCAAAGTGCAGCGTGGAGACCTCTTCTCACCAGGGTCTTGCTTGGACCACCCTGTGCCTGGGTGGTCAGGGAGCAGCTTCACGTGAAACGAGGGGAGACAGTGGTTATTCCCACATTGGCCGTGCTTCAGGATGCGATGAAGAGGTTTATGTTGAGAAAAGCATATCAACACAGGTTAGAAACATTCATGGCACCAGTCTTTCCAGTGTCGCTTATGCTTACTGTGCCTTCATAAATATTTTTAAAAAGCAGTCTGTGTCAATGGAAAACAGCTTCCTTGTATCAGGAGGCTTGATCGCAATTGTTTTCATAGAGCTAGGCATTCAGTCCAGTCACTTGTCCAGAACAACTCAGCAAAAAATATAGTATCACGTCAAAAAGTAATTTCCTGGTGACGTGGCATCTTCTTTGGCAAAAGCTTCTTAAAACAAACAAAAAAGGCACAACAGATAAATTTCTCAATTCCAGGCTTGGTTTAGACCATATCTGCCAGACAGCAAGCACTGTTGGTTACACAGTAAGTGACTTTCCCTTCCTTCCTTATCCCTGCTCCGAGGCCCTGCACACACTCTATGTGTGTTTACGGATACAGCTCTGTGATTACTTTGGAAGTGCAAAATACTTGGCATAAAGGATTGTGACAGAGTTTCCTTGGCTCTGACAAATCTCCTCTCCTCAGTGCCTTCAGCTTTGGCTAGCCCAAACCAAAATCTTTGCTTCAAAATACCATTCAGTTTTTCAGCAATAAAACAACCATCTCAGATAGTGCTCTCCGGTGTTACCTGACCATCTGACCTGCTGCCTTTGGGATTTAGGAAGGAGGCTGTGGGAAGAATGCAAACGTACATCTGAAACTGGCGTTAGGATTCCTGGCTTTGATTGCTCCTTTGTGGAGTCCTGTTAACCAGCCAATGGCCTGGGTGTGAGCGTTCGAGTGGTCTTCCCTGGCCATTTCAGCGTGAATCATTAATCAGCAAGTGTGTGGGATACAGCCCACTCCTTTAGAGATGACCTTGTGCTGGGATTTAGAGTTATTTGTTGCTTTGCATGTGTTCCACTGTCTCCCTTCCCTTTTCTACTACCTACCCACTCCTGCTTCTTCTGGCTCCTGTGTCAGACAACTCAAGCTTGTGCTTGTTACTGAGCTCGGGACGGCTCAGGACTTTTGCAAGAGCAAAACATGCACATGTGTGCATGGCATTGGTGAATGAAGAGTTTTGTATTGGAACATTAATTACCGAGGGGCCTGGCGCAGAACAGGAAATACAAGTCCTTTTCTTACATAAACATTTTCAGTTTAGGTTGGCTGAATACTTGGATACCAATTCTCCATCGGTTGGGATCCTTTAGGTTTATTTATCCAGTTATGTTCCGGTTTTCAAATTTAACGACTCCCTAACTATCATCACCGTGGTAGAAATAATATTGATACGCAAGGTACAGGAGACAATTTTATGTTCAATTTCAACAGAAACTAAGAAAACTATTCAGCCAGAGGCATCACTGAACAGCTCTGTCTATTCACACAAAAAAATGGATGAATTAGATTTGTCATTTCTTGCCATTAAACAGCATTTTCTATTTCTTCTGCTTTCCAGAATGGGGACTTAAAACTCAGACACAAGTAAACAGCAACTTTTTTTTAAGCTGTCCCGATTCTGGTAAGAATATTTTATTACAGGAAAAACAAAACCAAAAACCCTACACATAGGGAAATCGGGGGTGGGGGGTGGGGTGGTTCATCAGAATACTCCATTCCACATGATGTCTAATTGCACTAGTATCAGAGATTTGCATACTGGAAGAAATACTGTCAACACTGAAGATAGTCTAAGCAATACTGTTTCGAGTTTTTAGTAACATGAAGTGTCAAATAAACAGGGTTTGGGGTAAATACAAGTATTAGTTGATTATATCTCATTAAGTAGAAAATAGGCATATGTATTCAGAGATCAAAATAAAGTATAGTGCTTAATACAGTGGAAATAGATTAGGGTTGAGAAGAGTGTCCATGCAGATTTGTCTACCTCTCAGTCAGCCTCACTCTGTTTGTCTGCCTCTACTCCTGCTCCCATTTTGCTCGTTTCCAGCACAAGGCCACATGGAGACTTTGGGAGGGCTGGGAGGAGCAAATATGACTAACTAACTGCTTTATTTAAAAAAAAAAATCTGAAGAGGTAAAATTCCCTTACAAGATAATCCTTGTCTGCAAGGAATTTCTAACAAAAGGGTATTGTGCCCATAGAGGTAAATCTTTTGGGTTTTTTTATACTAAAGATAATTAGTCACTGGACTGCAACTTGATAGTAGCCTGCCTGTAGCAGCATGACAGTCAGTAGGGGCAAATGGAAGACACTGCTGACGAGTCATAGGCATATTTTCATAAAAACAGTTTCCTGGAACTGAGAGGAGTTGGGAGAAGAAAAGTACATAGAAGACTAATGATTATTAACTTAGAGACAAATGTATTCAACAATCATATAAAACTGATTTAGTGAGCTTGAGTTAAAAGGAAGTAAACTGGGACCAAAAGTTGACCTAAAGTGATCCACACAGTGGGAACACTCACCCTTATCTGAGTTTTCAAAATTTAGTGAAATTCACAGTACATCACAAAAGAGCCTGAATTTCCTACTGAAGGAGGTAGATTCCTCTAGAGAATGACCCAGACACCAAACCTTCAAACCATATGAATATTTTAGTGTCTCTCAGAAAATTGTCTCCAGTCATCAGAAGCAATATTCAAATGAAATAACTATGCATTAATAAGAGAGAGAAAAGTTTGGAGTAACATGGAAGGTAAGAATGGGGCAGCCGTATTTGTGTCATAAGCAACGACATGACTACTTTGACGCAAGGAATACTATAAGAGGGAAATGGCCCCTTGATAGATAAAAATGATAAAATGATCAATAGTCATATAGAAAAGATGATAGACTTATTCCATTCTTATCTGTATTTGGAAGCCAGAAAGCTAATGAGCATAAATGCCTTCTTTCCACTCATAAAAGAGGACAACATCAAACCACACTGACTCAGAATGAATATTTTGAAAACCAGCAGACCTACATAATTTGCAGTCAAGAGACCTACAGAGATGATGGAGAAGATCCTGGCCTTGAAATACTCATTTTTAGTGAATCTTGAAACATCAGAAGGACACTAGAACAATGCAGAGTGTTCAGCCAACGTCACAGTAGGTCACCAGCACACTTGACAGCATTGCAGCTTAGTTTGCCTGACAAGGAATCCTAGGCAGCAGAAAAATGAATTGCTAATGAAATTAGATGGGAACGCAGTCACTAGAAGTCTACACTGTTTTACAACATAGCATTCTTGTAAGAAACTAATGATATACAATGTCTGTGTGGTTTCTTCCAAAGAGTTTAACATAGGGCTTGAAGCCACTCCAAAGAGCTCATTAGTGGGTTCCCTTCAGATGGCCATCCATATGCAGCAGGTTATTCAGTGCTGCTTAGATATGACCCGACTGAACCAACGAGCAGTTCAATTGTAGTTTGACCACAGTGTCTCAGTCTTCAGCTGCAGGTCACAGGTAAGACCGAGGCAGAATCGATCTTGCCACATTGGCAAAGAACTGTCCAGGTGAGAGATGCATGACTGATCTCTGCTGTAAAAAGAGGTGAAAACTTCACAAAGGTCCTTGATGATTTGACCTTTCAAAGCCAATTCAGGCAATCAGTATGACTTTGAGCATGTGAGCAAGAGACACAAGCAAAGCACCTAAGAGAGTGGGACCTCATTAGTGACTGGAATCCAGGTCAGCTTCTGATAGCGACTGAAAAAAATCACCTCAGAATAAGAAACAGAAAATTTTAGTACGCCAATCCAGTTTAAGCAGGGATGTGCTTTTATGCCTGTGTACAGTATTGGGGAGATGATTGTTTCAATGCCCACAGTTTTAGAAGGTTGTTGAAATATTGGAGTGGGTGCAGAAAACAGCCACAAAAATTGTGCAAGATCTAGAGAAAAAAGCCATAGCAAAGACTTGGAGAACTCAGTCTGTTGAGTTTAATAAAGACTTGTAAAAAATGAGAAATGACTTGATTACAGAGGATGTTTCCCTCCTGGGAGAAAATGTCAGGGACTAAGGAGCTCTTAATCTAGCAGAGAAATGTGCAACAAAAGCCAATAGCTGAAAGCAGAAGCCTGGCAAATTCAAATGAGAAAATAATCAGAAATGTTTAACAGTGAGAGTAAGAATTAAAATAAATTGCCAAAGAAAGTGGTCAGTTTGTCATGTCAAGCTATCGTCACATCAAAGCTCCAGGCCTTTCTAAATGGCGAGCTTCTGTTGGACAAGCCATTGGGCTCCTTATGAGAATGACTGTCCAAAACCTAATGGCCCATCCCAAGGGCTGAAATTTAACTGGCTTCGGGATGCTCAGACCAGATGAGTTATTGACTTCTCTAGCCCTCATTCTGTGGGTATAAGAGAATGGTACAGGTTAGTTTAAATTTTTAAATTCTTATCTACCAGACCTATTTGTCATCTCTCTTGTAAACAAAGACTTTCTGCAGCTTTCTCCTGTCTGGACTCTACGGGTGAGGGAAAAACTGTCTCTGCATCTCTGGAGATGCAATCCCTCCGCTGAGTGTATCTCTTCTTGTGCCTAAGTACCCTGCATTAGCAGGGGCTTTTCTCAGACTTTTCCATTTTTCCTGGAAAAAGGGCAGTTTCTCTTTATCCATCTCTCTCTTTCTCTCTTTCTCCATCTCAAGCCACAACTGCCAAGTCTCCTGGAAAATATTTTCTAGTTTCTGGAACGGATTAGTATCCCTGCTCGGTGCAGATCTTCTGTACTGTATTTCTCTGGGTGGTTTTCAGAGCCTCTTGGGGCCCACTACTTCCCATGGTCTGGCAAAGTCCCTGACCACCACTTGGGACCTTGGTTTGTTTATTTTAACATTCATAGTGCAAAAAAAACCTGAAACCAATTGATGCCGACCATTGGTACAGAACAAAAAATTAATATAGACCAAATACATTTCTATCCACTAAAGAAAGATGTAGAATAAAGGCCTCACCCAGCATCAAACTAAACAAAGGCCAGAGTTAAAAGTTTTGTCTTGTGACACGTTCTACAACTGTCCAAACTGTATGGCAAGAAGCAATAAACACTGGAGCCAAGTGCTTGGGGGGATAAGTCCTCCTGCCCGGTCGCAGCAGCTCAGGCCCAGAGATAGACAGCAGGAGCATTTTGGATCGTTTCAACTATTGTAAAAATGTAACAGCCCCAGGGCAGGTCCCTGATCCTGTTGGAGACGACAGGGCTGACAAGGCACTCAGCTCTAAGAAAGCTGGTGTCTTGAATAAGCACATGTGGCACAGGGCTCAGAGGAGCCCTTGCCTCTCACCTAGGCCCTGCTCTTCTGACACTCCTGTTTTCTTACTTCGCTCCTGCTCCATGCAGGAGGTGGGCTGTGGGACTGACTTACCCCCTGGCCTTTACTTTGAACTTTGCACCTCTCTCCACAGTCTTCCCAATTTAGGGTATTCCTCTGCTCTGTTAAAAAAACGGGAGGTGAAGGAAGTATCATTGAGACATCTGGAAAAAGCTGTCTTACACTTTATCATGGCATGCATGCCCAGGTTGAAAATGGCAGTCTGCCTCAACTCCCTTTCCTAGGTCCCTGGTATTGCTGCTTGCCCCAGTAGGGCTCCTGGGTTTCCAGACCTTAGTTCTTTGGCTCAGATGGTGCCAAAGCCATTGTTTTTGTGCTGGAGCTATGTGGTTTCTGTGCCAGAATTATAAGTAAACCATGAAAAAATATTAACATTTTTGTGTAGACTTAAGCAACTTTTTCCATGAAGACCCTCAAAAATGGCTAAAGACTTGCCTTTTCATTAACCATAGGGAAGTGTATGGTGCTTGTTTGTCTTCTTAAAAGAGCAATAGTTTGTCCAGAAAGAGCATATTTGCAGACCAGAGATGTTCTGAAGGACATCACATATACAACCCCAACCAAAAGGCCTCTACGAAGGCCCAGCTAAGCAGATGGATATAAAATCTGCTTTCCAGCCAAACTTTGGTCTACAAGCACAGCTGCTACCGCTCTTCAGCAGTCACAAAGCATGGCTACAATGTCAATTAGGTTTGAGGCAAAGTCCTACAAAAAGACTTAGCATTCCCTAGGTTCCAACATGGCACCACAACCAGAAGTGGTTATCTTTTCCATCCTGGGGTGAGAATGGTAGTCATCAGCAGCCATGTGTGCAGACTCAAGCCCGCTGGCTTCACCACTGCCTCTCACCTAGGGCCCCAGCAATGTACCCTTCGCTCTCCCACCATGAAACACTATTGTACATGAGATCCCAAACATTTTATAAAGTGCTTTCAGCCTTAGCACACATATCAGCGCTTTGTAAAACACAAGGGGATGGAAACACACATGCCAAATTCTTCGAGCAGTGAGACTGATTAATGTTCAAGGTTTGTCCTGAGGAAATGCTTATAAAATGGTGGGCTCATGTTTGGGCAGCCTTCATTGCTCAGGAGCTCAGATACATCCTGTGAAATCTGCACAGACCACCACGTGTTTTTGAGGTCAGTGGGTGGACATATGCCCATTACAGAGACAAGCTATACAGATGCTCAACAATTAAGCCATTAGTGGACTCCTACACATTTGTAAGGTACACAGGGCTCATGGAGCGCCTGCCAAGTTCCTCAAGTAGTAACAGTTCACGACACTCTCGAGATATCTGCCAGATGCCGACATAGTGTTCTGAAGTTCCTATTTCAGGACATAATTTTAAAAATACTTCTAGCTCAGGATTTAGATGCCAAAAAGCATTTGTATATGAATTGTAATGTAAACCATAAACCCAACAGGAAACATCAGAGCATTCTCCTTTTGTAGATATGATGTGACTAAGGAGCGTTAGGAAAATGTTCCTTGATTGGCAAGAAAACAAATACATTTTACTGTCCCATATGTGCAAAATGAAACAACCAATTAACATACATCTGGCAAAGAAAGAATATCTTTTACCTTCCAGCATTGCCCACACATCCCAGATTGTATATTGATTGCAACATTTATGAGTATTGCACGGGGGGCAAATGACGAACACTCTGCTAAGCACCGAGCTTGACAAGGAGGCATTGCAGTTCTAGTAACTGAATCAGCAATTCAGCTCAGCCTGAATTTGCTCATGTTTCTGGAGCTCCCACTGGGAATGCTCAGTGGCCTAGCAAAAGCTTTCACATAGTCTCTTTCAGAGAGGTGGGGGCTGACCTCTTCTCCCTAGTGACAAGTGATAGGATGAGAGGAAATGGGTTCAAGTTATGCCAGGCGAGGTTTAGAATGGATATTAGGAAAAATTTTTTCACTGAAAGGGTTATTAAACATTGGAACAGGCTGCCCAGGGAGGCGGTGGATTTGCCATCCCTGGAGGTGTTTAAAAAAGGGTGGATGTGGTATTTGGGGACAAGGTTTAGAAGTGCTTTTGTCAGGTTAGCTTAATGGTTGGACTTGATGATCTTAAAGGTCCCTTCCAACCCCAACAATTCTATGATTCTATATCATCAGCTGGCTGGCCTAATCACTCTCATAGTACTAATACAACTCTTATCCTTTCAGTAGACACCAAAATTAATTGCAGTAGAGAAGCAGTCCCAAGAGGAGACACTTGTCTGCTTTGCCTAACGTAAGATCTACATCTGTAGATCTAAATTTAATAAATAGGGAGTGAGTGCATGCATATGTTGTGTCTATGTGTTTTCAGCATGATGGTCCTTTGAACCTGACTTTTTCTTTCTGTTTTTCCTCAATTAACATTCAGGCGAGTATGAGGAAGTCTTAAAGCTAACAAGATGCTAGCCCTATTTTTCCCAGTATGTTTTTACAGGGGCAATGCAAAGACAACAACAGTGAACAACAGAATGCAGCTCCTACCCATGTGGTGAGCCATCCTCAGTGCATGCTTTTAGCCCAGCCACACCAGCCTCTAGACCAGAATAAACTACATATTTGTTGTTTCTGAGATATTGTTACTGGCTCTTTGTAACTGCTGAGTAGATTGAAATATCCCATTTTGAGCCACCCCTCATCTTCATTATCAAGTTTGTGTATGTCAGGCCCCTGAGTGCACTAATAAGCCTTAATGGCCATCACCAGCCTCAGCTGGAGCTTCCACCCACACCCATGGGCCCAGGAGCCCATTTAAACTCAGCACAGGAACCAATAATCCTGGGCTGAGCTGTGTTGGAGGACTGTTGCTCTTCAGCTTGTTTGTGGCTGTATCTTTGTTTTGCTAGAGGCCTCAACCTGCAGATGGACATCCTGGCTAGACCTCAGCCCAGACTTGTTGTGGACCTTCCCAGCCACTGCTAGACCTGATCTTAACCCTGACCTACAGATTGAATTTCCAGCTTGAACTCAGACGTGTGTCATTGCCAAGGTATTGCCTTATGATTTGGACTCGGCTGGTTCTGGCCATCATCTCCAGGTTTGTCCTGATCACCTCATTTAGCTACTGTGGATGGGCTATGATTGGGGAGGTTGGGCCTTGCTGGACCTGGGTTCTTATCACCTCCTGGCTCACCCAGCTTTAGGGAGTAGCTGGTCTGTGTGCTGCCCTGACAGTAGGACCTACATATAGGAGCATAAAAATGGCCAAGAGCCACTCAGTGTGTTATCCTTGTCATACAGGAGCTCGTAGGAAATGCTTACAGAAGACTGTAAGTGGCCTATGCTGCCAAATTTCATCAGCTGGGGCCTGAGGAGCCTCCTGATCCAGAGGTGATACCTTTATGCTAAAGCTCAAAGTCCAGGCACACCAGTCCATGCAGCTATTGACCGTTATGGTCAGTCTGTGGCCTGGTGACCAGCTCTGCCGGGAGTTCTTGGGCTTGCCACTGGTGATAACCTGGGTCACCTTGGAAGGTCCCCAGTTTCCCCACACCGTCACTCAAACACACTTCCCAGTGTGTATCCACTGATAACTGTTGGTCTTGGTGTTGTCTGCAGCAGTTCTTTTGTATTGTCCTCTCATTCATTTTCACTGTGCTGCTCCTTTCAAAGGCCCACTGCTAAACACAAGCTCATCAGGAAGGACAAATAACCCTTAGATTTCTAGAGAGATTCTGGTTTGCAAATGAGGCCCACCATGTGGATAGCTTGGGTTGGACAATGCAGTATGATGGGGTGAAGAACTGCAGTTTAGGCTGGTTAAAAGTCATATCAAGGCCAAGCCTCTACATCAGCGTAGTTACGTGTTTAGGTCTAGCTTTGGAAATCAGCCCCGTTTCTAAAATGCTGAAATGCCATAGGAGTGATAGCTTTGAATCTTTTCTGCTGAAAGCTTTGGACCTTATAAAAGTAATCTCCAGACTTGTGGCACATGTTAGTATACTCCACCCTGACCCATAAGAGGCATAAATAGGGTGCTCTGGTTTCCCATGTATCTGCATTCCCTGTCTTCTCCACCAAAATAACCCCCTCTTCTTGGTCTCTTAAGGCTTCCTTCTTACAATATTCCCAGGCTCTTCCTATGTCTCCAGAGTTATTCCTTCTCTGGTTCTCTTAAGCCTCTGCTTCATTGCACAGTCAGCATTTTCCCTTACGGTGATACCTCCACTTCGTCCTGCTCCTCAACTCAAATATTTCCTCATATTTTCACCACCTACCATTTTTGCCTGGTAGGTGAGCAAGAGGCTGTGTGTACAAGGACAAGGCTAGAGCTAAGTGCCCACCAAAGCCACAGGTAATGGTTGGCTTCTGCTTGCCTTTCCCTTGGGAAGGGCACTAGCCTTTGCGTCTCTCTTTCCCTCCCTCCTCTTCCTTCGTGGATTTCTGTGAAATATTAAATTAGTTTTAAGAGGCTGTTGCTCTCTAACATGATTGGAACTGGCCACCGTGTTCAGGAGTACCTGGAAAAAGGGTTGATAGACAGATGGTCTTTGTGTAAGCCCTTGTTCCTCTGAACTCTTGCACTATTAGGTGAGATTAAAGTGCTCAGGGACTAGAGCTATTTTACCTCCCTCATTGTTTAGTCCAAATTCATCCAACAACTGTAACAGTGTATTAAGTGTATTTAAAAATATTTTAAAACAGCTTTCTACCTTCTGTTTTCAGAACTGCTGTGCAAGATCAGCATTTTACACTGGGTTGTGATAAGAAAGAGCTTTCAAACAGCCGTTATGCTGCACGAGTATCTGGGGGACTGCTCATCGTTAATTCAGAACAAAGGAAATTTTGCAATTCTGGAAGAAAGACTATTAAGTGTGGTTTAAATGTGCCCCTCTCCTTTTCTTTTCACTGTTCCCTCGCCAGCCTGATGTGTAACCAGATAGTTTTCTGAGACCTCTGTTAGCAAGCAGAGTTTTGTGTGCAGGCACCAATCCTAATATTATGGGAGCTTAGAGGCCTTTGAGTGCGGAACAAATTGGTTTTAAAAGCAATAGCAATTGCTAAAAGGATTGTATTACAATAATAGATTTGAAAGCTTACACTGTGAGCAATGCAGCAGATGAGAGCCGATGATATAGATGGAGTACTTTGTGAGCTGCTGGGAGCAAAACAGGTCCAGATTATTGCATTGACAGAGATGGGTTGTGGGGGCAGCTGACACCTCATTAAAGTAAGGGCTTTCAATCCATCCATGACTCCCGTGGGACTTGGGAAGGGTGCAGGAACATCACTATCAGTCACAGGCTGCATGAGGGAAGAAGGAGGGCCTGTATCTGCATATTCAGTAGAGCTCTGCACTGACTAACCTAAATGCTGCTGTGATAAACGTAATAGTAACCAACTCTAATAGGAAATGAAGAAGGGAAAAAAAAAAAAAAAGAAAAAGGGAGCCCAAGTAAAGGGAACTCTAAAGAGATCTGCATGACACTGACAGAAGACACCAAGGTCTAGACCCCTAAAGCTGTTTGAATGAGAGTCAGGTGGCTGAAAAACTTTTCAGATCTCGGCCATGGTCTCAAGAAACAGAAAAGGAGCTGGCAGTCTACTAAGCTGCTTCTTGACAGACTGCTTTTCATCCATTTTGAAAGGAAGCGTGAAAGGCTGAGCGGTCAATATTTTTCAGGATGTTCACGCTATTGGGAATTTCTCATGCTTTTATTTATTGTATCATAATATTTGCGTTCAGGTTTACATGTGGTATATGTATCGGAAGTAACTTGAAATTCCAGAGTTTTCTTTGCCTGGCTGCCTAAATACGGCAACATCTTGTTTGACAGACTGAAAAAAAGATTAAAAGTGTTATTGCTGTAACTCCCTGCCATGGTCAAATCAAGACCTTGATTTCCTCAAACACAAACTCCTCATTAGGACCACACTTTAGCAGCAATGGCTTGTGTCTCTAAAGCAGGATAGTTATTATTAGCTAAAGCCAAAACATATTCAGTCAATCAGATTCTGGTTTGGGGATGTTATGGATGGCATGTAAAATGAAGTACAAATGACAGACAAAATAGCACAGCAATGAAATTCTATTCATAAATTCATGCTCACTAGTTTCCAAACTATTGTTAATGGCAACTTCTTTCTGGATGTCAACAAGCCGGGAATGGTAAGGCAGAAAAACAAGAATCACTGAACTCAACTTTAATGTGCGTACACATACAAGCATACATGCATGCACATATATATACACACGTGTGTTTGTTTTTACAAGTGATACAAAGTCGTGTCTGTTCTGAGTGTCGCCCTTCTGCTGTTCCATCTGCACAAAGACTTCTTAAAGCAATTATAAAAAGATACTGAAGATGAAGGGAGGAGCGAGGGAGTATATGACCCAAGCGAAGCATACAAATCATGTGGACCCATACTGTGCGGGCAGTTTGAGCTGGCTCACAGACAGCGCAAGATGAGTCTGTCTCGCAGAGGATGCGACTTTGTGCTCTGTCCCCTGGCTTTATTATTTTACAAACATCCTGCTGGCCCTCAAAAGGCCATGAAGATGGTGCTGAAAATGTAAGGCAAAGATAAGCAATACAAAGGTGTCCACAGGCTGGTGGAGCAAGATCTTCAAAGATCTGAACTTTTGCCATTCATCTTAATGGCATGTTATTGCTTAAGTCATGCAGTAATGTACAGTTTAGAATTGTTAACTATTTCATTGCTGGGTAAAACTTGCAAGAAAAAATAGAATGATGAGTAATAGGAAGCTATACACTAGTCACTGTCACTGGCATCTCATTTTGGCCTCACATCACAGTAACGTTTTTATCTGAGCTTCACATTTCCATTATAAAGGATTGTCATGAAACTGTTTGCTCTTAAATAAGCTGATATTCTGACTGTTCTGCTGTTTACCTGACAACCTGCCTTTACATCACAATTTGATACTATTGTGACCATGAGGTGATAAGGCATGAGTGGAAGGCATGGTCAACCCTGGACTTTAGGAGAGCAGCTTCCATCTTCAGGATACCATGGGAGACTGCCATAGAGCAGTGTGAAGGAGGCTCGCATTTGTTTAATCTTCAAGAAGAATCTCCTTGGAGCACCAAAACATTCCATTCCAGTGGGCAAGGAAATGAGCAGTCCTGGCAGGGGACTGGCTTGGGAATAGGGAACTCCTGACTGAAATAAAATGCACCCTTTGAGGTTTTCCAAACTTAACTGGATACTGCTTTGAGCAACCTGAAAGTTACGCCTGCTTTGCGCAGCAGAGGTTGGGTGGTCCAGAGGTCCCTTCCAACCTAAATTATTCTGGGTTTTATGTTTATGCTGTGCCTTAATGGGTATGTATTAGAAAGGTATATTCTTTTCAGTTAGAAAATAGAAGGCTCCCGGCCATTGTTTGAACTGGATATGCTGCTGCCAATTAAAAAAGTCTGATACTCAAATATTACGGTGATGAGACCCATACAAATAACTCCATGTTTGCAAACCAAGGAATCGTGTAGTGTATTAGGTAACAGTAATCATCTTTTCGCCTTTCTGTGCAAAAATGGCATTTTGAGACCCAGTCCTTTCCATTTTCTTTAACTCGCTGAATAAACTACTTCATTCATCTGTTCATTCTTCCAATGACATTTTTTCCTATGCAGCTTATTCTGATTCCCCACTGTCATACAATCGAGATATAAATCTTGTATGACTGCAATGATCAGCAAGTCATGCAAATAAATGCAGACAAAAAGGTCGATGTGTGCTTTGTACAGTGTTGTATCTTAGTTATTCTGAAAGTTTTGAGACTGATTCTGTGTTCTCTTTTGCTAGAGGAAGCAAACGTCTCTTCCCCAAGTAAAAATAACATGCAGATCTTTGAAGGCAGGACATAGGTATCTGTCACAATATTGCAAGGCATTTTGACAAAGTGTGGCATTTCAAAATGCTTATTTCTTGTTACTTCCTACTGAAACAGGTGTGTTCTTCACAACCTGAGGTGGTATGATGGGACTCCAAGTTGACTAGAATATTGAGGCAGATCTGCCTAACTTTTTCTCTTAGGTTGGGCACTCCCAAGACTGGAAAAGAGCTTTTAAGCTCAAACCCAAGTTTTATTTTAAGAGAAACTAGTTTCCATAGCTTTAAAAACAGATAAAACTTAGAGTGAGACAAAACAGAAATGAAAGCGTTTGGAAACTGAATTCCTTCTTGCCCACGATGTCCTGGCAGGAAGCGTCCTTTCTTAAAGGCTTCCTTGCAGTTCACCAACTCAGGAACTTTCTGTATTGCAACAACATCTCTTCTGAGAAGCTCTTCTTTGAAATTCCAGGAGTTATCTTTCACCCCATCGCGGAGGCCTGGCTGCGTGTCTGCTCTTCGGAGCAGTTTGCCAGTCTCTCCTCTGTGCTTGCTGAGTTCTCCTCACATCTTCAGCATAAGTTCTTATGCATTTTACTCAGCGATGAAGTATTTTAAGTTGATTGCTATTTAATTGGATTCTTAGATTATACAGTATCTAAAAAACTCACCTGAAAAATTAAAGAGGCTGATAAGAGGGGAACTATCTGGCAGGGGGTGGGGGGAAGGTTGGAGGATATGAACTGTCAAAGAAAGTTTATCTTAAGACCAGCCTGGAACTGAACGTATATGGTGAAAGAACACCCTGTAAAGGGATGTCTCTGGCCATGTTTTTAGGGTTGGTTTCTTTGTTGTGTTTGGTTTTTTTTTTTCCCCTTTAGATTTAATGCTTAATACCATATAAATGGCACATGGCATGATTGGAAGAACTGGCCCATAAAGGAGATTGCTGTGGTTGTCAGACAAGGACAGAATAATGAAGATCTTCAGAAAGTGCTATAGGAGACAAGGTAAGAAAAGTTTCAAGAGGTAGAGAAGCATCAAGCCCTGGCAGAAAGAGAAACTGAAATGGAGAGATGATTTTACCATAGGATAAGATGTTGTTTTGTAGTAATACTGTAAATACCATAAGAAATGTTGATGTAAACATAAGAAAGTAGCTTTGCTCACCAGCACTTTTTCTTTTTAATGGAAAACTGCAAGAGGCCTACAGAAGTTTTTCAAAAACTTAGTTCATTCAGTTTAATTCTTTGTAATGCCACTGGTCGGCATAAGGCTGTTCTAGCCCCCAGTTTTGGCTCTTACCTATTTTTAATCCGGAGTTGTGCAACTAAACTATCGAAGAGTCTAACAGTACCTATTTAAAGCCATGGTTCCCAGATGGACAGACAGAGAAAAATATACAAACACCTTTCTTTTCTTTTGCTTTTAAAAGGACTGTGTGCATAGAAAATGGTGCAGGTATTTTGGTCATTCCGCTCTGAGCCACAGACAGCCATGCAAAGGAGAACCCAGGCCCATCCCTGAGTCCGCTGCCAATAACAGCTCTGCGGCTGTACCACTCACCAGAATAGATGACGCACCCCCAGTGGTTGTGGTGGCAAGGCAAAGACCTGGTCGGGCCAGGGAGATGGTGGGTTCCTGACAGTTTATACTGGGAGGAAGGTCTGGGTGTGAGCTAGAGGAGAGTACGGAACCCAGCTGCTGGTTGGAGTCCCAGAAAGGGCAGCGTCACGCAGCAGGTATGCACGTGGGAAACTCACAGAGCTATTCCTTAATGAGTCTGCAGCATGCCAGTTTTTAGGTTGGCATGAGTCAACCACTCGGGTTTTAATCCCTTCCTCTGCATGCATAGTGACTATTCATGAGAGGATTACTATGAAGTGCCCTGAAACTAAATGGCATGTTTAGGATCTCATGGCTACATGAATAAAAGTCACAGGCAAGCTTGGATAGCACTAGCAAGATGCGGCCTTGTTCACGTTTTCCAAAAAGAAACTTGCAAGACCAAGTACTCAGTGTCACACTCGTACTCACATTTATCCAAATTCAGAATGCATCATCAGCTCTAAAAGTTCAATTGCTGTTGCCAGTATGTAAGCAAAATACCTCACATGGGTGTCACCTTTTCAGGATCACCTTGTTCTTGCTGCTGGAGAAGTCAAGCAATGGAAGCAGGTGATCACATCAGCTGAGAAAGTAGACAAGCCAGTATCTTCTGCAGATCTAATTTTTTAAAATGTTCTAAACAAGCATGTGCCTGCCTGGATTTACACTGTAAGACTATAATACCCAGCCATGTAACTACAGGGTTACTGCTTGCCAAAATAAGACTCCTGTAAAGCTGAAGTTTTATGTAGATCCAGGCACTTCAGGCTCACCCTCATCTCCAGAGCACATTTTGCAATGCTTCACCATTGAGGTTCCAGGCATATGCTCATCAAAACAAGATCTCTTCCACTAGGGGTAAGGGGAACTGGGGCATGGCAGCTAACTGCCAGCCTAAAGAAAGAGGAAAATGAGTCACAGTCATTAAATAGGTCACTTCCACTTTGTGTAAAAGTGTTCTTCTGGTAATCAGGTTAGCCTCTGAAATAAGGAACTGTCTGGGCTCAAGTTTCCTTCTGTGCTTGCTGTTTCTGCTCCAGATAAGTTGGAAAAAGTAAGGAAAAAATCCGTGTATAAAAATCGGTGTTTTCAGCTGATGAATGTATGATTGTGGATTCTAGTGAAATTATTCTAACTCCCACTGAGTGAACATGTGGTTTAGTTTTGTTTCATGCATCTATGTAGCTTCTTAAAAACAAAACAAAACAAAATAAAACAAAAAGCTCTGTAGCAGCTGCATTGGCTTCTGCTAATATTTGCTTCCCTTACAAAAAAAACTAAGCAGTCCAGTAAAAGATGAAACCCCTTTCTTTATTTTTATTTCAAATCACGTCTTTGAAACATGAATTTCTGCTGGAAGACGGAACACAATCTTATCTGTAATGAGTGGGAGGTTGTAGTATTAGATCTTCTTTCAGGAAGCCTCTTTGACCCCAAACAGAGAGTCAAAGCATTTTGGCCATCAAACCCCTCAAACAAGGGATTTTACAGCACTTGAAGATTTAGAGATAACAATGGGTTTTTTCCAAGAAATTTCTCAAAGAAGAGGGAGGGGTATTATTATTGTTGTTGTTGTTTCATTGTAGCACATAGACTGCTGTCTGGAGACACTGTCCTTGCTGGAAAATTGATTACGGTTCAGTTTTGAAAAGTGGGCGTTTCCTCTGCTTTTAGTTACCATATTAGGTTTTCATAAGAAAAAAAAAAAAAAAACACCTCATTTCTCATGTTCCTGTTACATCCCTGAGAGCTCTGTGTCACAACGACTTGCTGAATGTGAAGCAAGCTGCTGCTGGTTTTTTTTTTTTTCCTCCCCCTCTAGGAAACAGTTGCTTTAGGACCAATTCTGGTAACCTGATACCACTTGATGTATTTTTGCTGGAATATGGAGCCTACATAAATTGCACCATAAGCAAATTTCTTTATAATGGAAGGATCGGGAAGCTGCAGCTTGGCAGGCCATTTCATTGGTGTGGGTTTTTTAAGGTGGATTTTCCAGACGCTTTTTAACAGATGATGTTGGAGTCTTTTGCAAAAGGTATTAGGACTATGCAGTTGTCACTGTTTGTAGAGCATCCCACCTGTAAACAAAATGCTTTATATTTGGAAAAGATCCTACCTGCCTGACAGATACCACTTTGCAACCTGAAAGAATAACTGTCGTTATTTGCCCTTCCCAGTGTGCCTTATTATTTATTATCAGTGTTACATGAGCCCAGAGCTCCTGCTGGAATCGAGTCCAATCTTTGCACGGTCTCAAATACAGATGAAAAGTTAGTCCCCCCCTCTCCTGCACAGATGAACTGACAAAAAAAATTCCACAGAGTAGTAAAAACTTATGCATTCATTAAACCAAAACATCATTCCATTCTGACAGGGACACAGTAGTTGATGCAGGAACTTATTTAGATACCAGCTGCGCAGAGGTAAGTGACTCTGCAGTGTGGCGTGATGCTGGCAGGGGCTTTTCCAATGCTGGTCCCAAAAAGTAGCTGGAACAGACATTCAAGCAGGAGAGTGCCACAGACAGGGTTTTGGGTTCTTCAATCATGGCCTGATCTACAGAACACCAGGCCTGCTGGCAGCAGATGGGAAAAGCCTGTCTGGCAGGGGGAAAATGGTTCTTGGGGCACAGTTAGCAGGGCTCATTGGGAGAGCTTTAAACTAGATTTGAAGGGGGATGGGCGTGTAACTGGGCTTGCTAGAGAGGCACCTGGGCATAGTAGCTCAGCAACTGTGGGGCTGAGTGCTAGTACTTTCGAGAATCAGAAGGCCCACCACTCCTCAAGGGCAAAAACTACACACTCATTGGCTTTTCTGAAATGCCTGTACACCAACGCGTGTAGCATGGGGAATAAACAGGAGGAGTTAGAGATCTGTGTGCGGTCACAGGACCATGATCTCATTGCAATTACTGAGACGTGGTGGGATCGCTCATATGACTGGAACACGGTCATGGAGGGCAATGTTCTCTTTAGGAAAGATAGGCCGGCGAGGCAGTGGAGTTGCTCTTTATGTGAGAGAGCAACTGGAATGTATTGAGCTCTCTCCCTGGGAACAGATGAAGAGCAAGTTGAGAGCTTGGGGGTAAGGATCAGAGACACTGTTGTGGGTGTCTATTACAGGCCACCTGATCAGGATGGGGTAGTTGATGAGGCCTTCTACAGACAGGTGAAAATCGCCTCACAATCACAGGCCTTGGTTCTCATGGGGGACTTCAGTCACCCTGATATCTGCTGGGAAGGCCACACAGCTAGGCATGTACAGTCCAGGAGATTCCTCCAGTGCATTGATGACAACTTTTTGACTCAGGTGGTGGAGGAGCCTACAAGGAAAGGTGCTCTACTGGACCTGGTACTGATAAACAAAGAGGGACTGGTGGAGGATGTAAAGGTTGGGGGCAGACTGGGCTGCAGTGATCATGAAAAGATAGAATTCAGGATTAAGTGTAGTATAGACAAAATGACAAGTAGAGTTGAAACCTTAAACTTCAGGAGGGCTAACTTTGATCGTTTCAAGGAGTTGCTTGGAGAAATCCCATGGGAGAGGGCTCTAGAGGGTAAGGGGGCTCAAGAGAGCTGGCTGCTATTTAAGCGTCACTTCCTCCAAGCTCAGGATCAGTGCATCCCAAAGAGAAAGAAATCAGGCAAGGGAAGAAGGAGACCTGCATGGCTGAGCAGGGACCTTCTGAAAAAGCTCAGGTGGAAGAAGGGGCTGACTGTTTGGGAGGAATACAAGAATGCTGTCAGGGTATGCAGGGAGGAAACAAGGAAAGCCAAGGCAGCCTTGGAATTGAACCTGGCGAGGGATGTCAAGGCCAACAGGAAGGGTTTCTTTAAGTATGTAGGAGACAAAAGAAAAACTAGGGAAAATGTGGGCCTGCTGTTGAACGAGACAGGTGCCGTGGTGACAGATGATGCAGAGAAGGCGGAGTTGCTAAATGCATTCTTCGCTTCTGTCTTCACTGTTCAGGCCAGTCCTCGGGAAACCCAGACTTCGCAGGTAACAGAGAAAGTCTGGGGAGCAAGACTTTCCTTTGGTTGACGAGGAGCAAGTTAGAGATCAGTTAGATAAACTGGATATCCACAAATCCATGGGGCCTGATGGGATGCACCCTCGAGTGCTGAGGGAGCTGGGGGAAGTCATTGCTGGGCTGCTCTCCATCATCTTTGAAAGGTCCTGGAGGACAGGTGAGGTGCCTGAGGACTGGAGGATAGCTAATGTCACTCCAGTCTTCAAAAAGGGCAAGAAGGATGACCCAGGAAACTACAGGCCGGTCAGCCTCACCTCCATCCCTGGAAAGATGATGGAACAGCTTGTGCTGGGTATCATCTCAAAGCACCTGGATGAAAAGAAGGTTATCAGAAGTAGTCAACATGGATTCACTAAGGGGAAGTCGTGTCTGACTAATCTGATAGCATTCTATGATGAAGTGACTAGATGGGTGGATGAGGGGAGGGCAGTGGATGTTGTCTACCTTGACTTTGGCAAGGCTTTCGACACTGTCTCCCACATCATCCTCACATGCAAGCTTAGGAAGTGCGGGCTAGATGAATGGACAGTGGGGTGGATTGAGAACTGGCTGACAGATAGAGCTCAGAGGGTTGTGGTTAGTGGTACAGAGTCTAGTTGGAGGTCAGTAACAAGTGGTGTCCCTCAAGGGTCAGTACTGGGTCCAGTCCTGTTCAATATATTCATCGATGATCTGGATGGAGGGATAGAGTGTACCATCAGCAAGTTTGCTGATGACATTAAACTGGGAGGAGTGGCTGACACGCCAGAAGGCTGTGCGGCTTTACAGCGTGACCTGGACAGGCTGGAGAGTTGGGCAGGGAGGAACCTAATGAAATTCAACAAGGGTAAATGTAGGGTACTGCATCTGGGGAGGAATAACCCCATGCATCAGTACAGGTTGGGGGCTGACCTCCTGGAGAGCAGCTTTGTGGAAAGGGACCTGGGAGTCCTGGTGGACAACAGGATGACCATGAGCCAGCAATGTGCCCTGGCGGCCAAGAGGGCCAATGGCATCCTGGGGTGCATCAAGAAGAGTGTGGCCAGCAGGTCGAGGGAGGTCATCCTCCCCCTCTACTCTGCCCTGGTAAGGCCGCATCTGGAGTACTGTGTCCAGTTCTGGGCTCCCCACTTCAAAAAAGACAGGGATCTGCTGGAGACGGTCCAGCAAAGGGCTATGAAGATGATTAAGGGATTAGAACATCTTTCATATGAGGAAAGGCTGAGAAACTTGGGTCTCTTTAGTCTAGAGAAAAGAAGACTGAGGGGAGATCTTATTAATGCTTTCAAATACTTAAAGGGAGGATGCCAGAGGGATGAGAGGAGTCTTTTTTCAGTGGTGCCCATTGATAGGACGAGGGGTAATGGGCACAAGCTTGAACATAGGAAGTTCCATCTTAACATGAGGAGGAACTTCTTTACTTTGAGGGTGGCAGAGCACTGGAACAGGCTGCCCAGAGAGGTTGTGGAGTCTCCCACTCTGGAGACGTTCAAAACCCGCCTGGACGCTGTCCTGTGCAACCTGTTGTAGGTGACCCTGCTCTGGCAGGGGGGTTGGACTAGATGATCTCCAGAGGTCCCTTCCAACCCTGACTATTCTGTGATTCTGTGAGTTTCCTCCCAGCCGAGCAAAAGCTTTTGTAGACTATGGCTAGAGTGAGATAAACCACTTCATGCAGAGTCCATCCTCGTACTTCCCTTCCATTTGAGCGTGTTGTTCCTCCCTAGTAAGCTGAGTCTGTGCTCCAAAAATTTTTCTTTTCAATTGTTTGCATTGGAAGTAACGTTTATTAAAGGAGCCAGAGGGAGACTGAAATCCTTTGGGAATCCCTGGGGCATATATAGCAAACGTAGCTGTGAGGGAAGCTTCCCCAGGCTGCCCTGCCAGCAGATATTTGGATCCACAGGGCTTCACCTCTGAGGGAAAAGGAGAAGTAAAGCTTCAAGGTATCTTTATTTCCTTATTGCCCCTCGGGACACTGTCAACAAGATGAACCAGACAGGTGCCGATAACACTAATGCCATAGCTGCTAACCAAACTCACTCAGGTGATAAGGCAGGGTGTAGGTGCAGCAGTCCTGGCTGCAGGTCTCCACGGGCTGTGCTTCAGCTGGTGACAGCCTTCCTGTCCTCTTACTGATGTCCTGAGACACTCGACCCCCAGCACCTCCTGCACTGTGAGGGGCTGGTAATGTCTCTCTGAACACGTTAGCAGTAGCATGTCCTTTGCCCCAGGCCTTTCCAGGGCACTGCGCTGCTGATGTCTTTGCTAGGATTTCCTCATAGCTCTGAGAAAAACAATTCCTCATAAGGCCACGATTTATTCCTGCTATCGGTGGGAGCTGCCATCCCTTCCTGCATTCAAACAACAGAGCAGGAAACCCTGGCCGGCAAGTTTGACATGGGGAGCACTTGCCAGAGAGTTTAAAACTTGCGTTGTTTGCCTGGCAGAACGCTGAGGTACTGGGAATGCTCTGAACTATGCAGACCATGCAACCTCTGTCACCACATCATCCCAACGGGAGAGCTCTGTTACAACCCATTAAAGCTCCCAGACCATTCAGACTTGATCACGTTGTCATTACAGTATTATCTGTCCCCAAGATATTGCAGGGTAGCACACCTTCTGCCAGCTTGTCCTCTTGCTGCAGCACGTGAATGCACACTGCAGCAAATTGCATGCAGCTGGGCTGTTTGTCCGTCTGTGCTGCATGGGCATTTCTCCTGATAAGGTAAACCCTCATGCTCTGCCCTGAAATGGAGCCTAGTCCTCCAGAAGGAAGGAAAGAAGGAGATACCCACTTTATTCCTTTCACTGGAAAGAATGCTGCCCAGTGATCGGATTGAAGTAAACATGAGATAGGAGGCTGGAATGTAACTCTTGCCTTATCAGCTCCTGGCCCCTGCCTCAGGAACCCTTTGTATTTAGTAGTATTTAGTATGGGCTTACCAAGCATCAGAAAGGCTGCTGGGTTTTGGGCTTCTGCTGCTAAACAACTTGCGTGATGATGAATGAGTACTTTAGACTTACAGCATGTTGCTTCATTCATCTCCAAAACTCTTAACAGAAATTTCACTGAGTTCCCTGGAAAACTAATGTCAGTAAATTGCTTTAAGAGCCTTTCCTGAAAGGCTGTAAAGGCACAAAACATATCTGCTTGTTATGTACAAATAGTTGAATAACCTTAACTCCAGATTATAATTCCACAGCCAAGTATGGAAGACCAGCTCAAATTCACACTGCTCGGCGTTTGTCTGCCCTGGAGCAGGGTGGCTGCATCCATGCTGTACTACTGCCTTTGGCCTGGGTTTCCTCTACATCCCGTGTAGCACAGTTGTGGCTGTGAAACTTAGCTTTTCTTTTAGGGATAACTTTTTTGAGTTCAAAGTGTCTGAAATAATGGGATCTCCTGACAAATTACCCAATGAGAAAGTTCTTCAAAACCAGTCTCAGAGGCTCCTGTTCAAAGAAATGGTTATAAGAAACTAAGCCATGCATCATCACATAATTATGATAATTAAGTCCTATCCCTATGCTTTAACTATTCAAAAATGAGGGTATAGCCTTAAAAAGCCCTTTTTAAAATACATGTTTAGAATATGTGGCAGCTGGGTTTCCCTAAGCAAAAGACCATGTCTGCTGTGTGCCAACTGCTAAGGAGGAGCTGGTCTGTGCCTGCAGAAGGGATTTCCCCCAAACTCAGCACCTGGGGATCCCAGCCCTCAAACACTGACGCTTTGCATACACCTCCAGCTCTGGGGGCTGCCCCACATCATTTCAGCTGGAAGGTATCCATAGTCACTAGTTCTGGGACTATTTTTTTTTTTAAATCTCATTTGTATTTTAATAACGTGTAATAAAGAGGGAGGTGTTTTTTGAAACCAGTTTTCCAGATCATGTTCATCTGTTCTCCAAATTCTTAAGAACTAGCTACGGAGATGACACTTCTTCCCTCGCAGGGGCCTTACCCTTTACAAGGGCCAAAACCTAGACGTGAGGCAAGAAGCGTAACTGAGGGGTGAAATGTGTCATTTTGCTGTAGATGTGCAGAAAATAGTCAGGTGCTGCAAATGGGTATTAGGGAAGCAGCACAGCTCTAAATGGGTATGTGGTGAAGGAGCTAGAGAGGTCACACACCTAGCGCAGAGATACAAGCTTATGCCAGGGAAGTCCTTCAGCCACAAGAATTCCTGAAGATCAATCAGTTTTGAAGATCTGTTGTGTCTGTGCTCTAATAAAAGAAGGAAATTAATTAGGAAGCAGTTTGCTTAGCTGAATTTTATTCTTTACTAGAATTTTACTCTGAATTTTGTTTGGCATTTTGGTTTTGCTACCTTGGTCTATTTCCTTTTGTTACACATTTGATGTTTACTTTTTCACTTTAGTAACTTTTTTCTTTGTGTGAAGAGTTGTTATCCCATAGGGACACACAAAGGAAAGACAAGGTCAGAATAAAACTAGGAAGAGTGCTTTGATAGAAAACATGGTATATCTAACACTGTATAACTGGCAACAGAAAATTGGTCGTGTGCGATCTTTCTGGAGAAGATCTTCCAAACAAGGCTCAGACACAAGCTGAAGTAGTAACATAAGGGTGCTTTGAGATTTATGTGCTGAAGATAGCCTGTGGGGAAAGCATTCAAATGGGGTGAAGTCCATGCCCACTACTTCAACTGGAAAATTCCCAATGAATAAATTATTACTGTTCTTTTTTGACATTGCATGGAACAGGTATCCAACCCTGAAGCTTTAAAAATATGGAATATAAAGCATATATATAGAATATAAATAGGATATAAAGAATATATAGAATATATAGAATATAAAAAATATAAAAATTATTATATAGATCACATAACTCTAAGATGATGTTAAAAAATATACATTATTTAGCTACGATAACATGTCCAAGTCTTACCTGTTTCAGATGGAAAACTGGACAATGTGAATCAGAATGTACAGATATTCAACTTCTGTCTGACTTCTCAGACAGAAAAAACAGTAAGGTGTTCATAGTACAGCCTGTAGTATGCTGTGCAGTCTATGCTGCTACAAAACAAAGCAATGCCTTCTGATTTGGGGATGGCAGTGAGAGATCAGCATAGCTTTGTTATCAAGGGGGGTAGTATGTTGTTCAAACAGAACGAGAAAGAATTAAAAGACAAGATGCGTGCATGCATGTATCATAAATGCATGTTATATTTGTTTTTTACCATTCCCCATATTCCGGACTAACTCTTTCCTGTACAGAGTGCACTGAAAGATGAGGATAAAGTGGCAGATGAAATTCAGTGATGAGAAATAGAAATCAGGGGTCTCAGGGAACAAGAGAAATCAAGCTACCTGTGCAGAATGCAGGGTAATAAATTACTTACTGCTGCTTAGGAAGGGGACCTTGAAGTCACTGTGGCTAGTTCTCTGAAAATGGTTGCATTAGAAAGAGTCAAAAAGTCTCTAAGAAAGGACAGGAGAGTGAAACAGAAAACATTGTTTCACTGTGTAAATTTATCATCCATCTATACTGTGGTTATTGCAGGGAGTTGTGTTCCCCTGTCTCAGAAAGAGCTGGTCGAATGAAAGAAGAGATGGGATGCTCAGAGGTATAGAATGTGAGGGGAAACTAAAGAGGTTGCAATTTTTTAGCCTGAAAAAAGACATAATTGTGAGGAGATGTGATAGCTATAAAACAAAGGTGGCAAGGGACAAGATACGTAGGAAGCACTCATTCATTATGTCTTATATCAGAAAAGCTAGGTGTCACCTTAAGGAATGATCTGGCGTCAGTGTGAAATCAATACACACAGAGCACACTTATGCTGTGGAATTCATTCCCACAGGATGCCACAGCAGCCAAAAGAACAAATTAATTTGTAACAAAATATTAGGTAATTAATAGAGAATAGCTCAATCAAATCCTATTAATGCAGCAATCCAGATGCCATCTCCTGCTCTGGAAATCCCCTACCTGCTCGTTGCTGATTACTGGAAAGGTGTATCAGAGAAAAGATCACCCTCTCCACGCTAATTCTGCTCTGTCTCTAGGCATCTGCTATGGCCCGTGATAAGAAATAGGATACTGGATCAGACCAACTGGTGTAGATACTCATACAGTCCAAGCTTGCACTGGTTATGTAAGCAAAGTAACACTGCACAATGCAATCAGAAAGTGAACATTACTTATAAGAACTAAGTTTTCCAAAGGCCTTAACATTGCGTTAAGTTGACTGGAAGGGTCAGGAGTAATAAAATTAAACACAGAAGCACAGGTCATGTTTTTTAAAGTCTTTAGAAATAATAGTAACCTCATTTAATCAACAGAAGAGTGATTCGTTGGATACCTGTTTTCCTTACCAGATTCTTTTTTTCCTTTGGGGGTGCAGAACAAATATTGGAAACTAATCATCAGGATCCTTGATTTACACCCAAATTACAATGACATTACTTATAACAAGGAAAAGTCATTGCTCCACTCAAGGTGGGAATGTGAAACGTTTTAAAGCCGGTGACCCGTTGCACTTCAGGAGCAAAAGCACCCTCTAAGAGAGCAGAGGGGGGGCTGCTGCGTGGCCCCCACAGGGGCCAGAAAAGCTCCTCAGCAAAGGAGGCTGAGGCCCTTTCAGAAACAGAGTGAAAAAACAGTAGCTGTTGTTTCAGTGTAGCAAAGCATTTCCCATTTCCATTTCAAGACAGATGAACTTCTGACAAATAACAACCTATTTGGGCTCTGTACAGCCCTTGATGGCCGTAGTGCGAGTGCCTATCAGGGACTGTCCTTCCAGATACTTTGCTTCAGAGCAAGGACAGTGAATGTTGACATCTGAGGGGGTTGTGACATTTTTCTAAGGCCATGAAGCAGTTAAGCACATATGGGTAATTGTATGTATTCATACACGTATAAGAATACATACACACACACTTATGTATTCAATATATTCAAATATGTTGCAATTTTTTTGGCGGAAATTGTGCAACCAGATCTGTGTGACTATTCAGTTATTCATTTTCGAGGTTTCTACAGCATTTTCGTAATTTTTATTAAATATTTTGAAGAGTCCTCTTTGAATTCCTATCAAATGTTTGCATTTGCCTAAAATGGTTTGTTTCAGTAAATGAACATATCTGTGGACTGAGTAAAATTAACTGTGGTGTTGTGGAGACTTTTGTGTTTCTGTTGGTGAGTTGTCTCCCTGGGGGGAAAAGAAAAAAAGAGGTATTTTCTGCTGGAAAAGACTTCTCGTATACAAATTTTTTACTAACTAATAAAACGTCAAAGAAAATAAAACATTCAGATCTCTTGGCTCTTGCTAGTTCCTGCTGCTATTTGTTTTTAGTTTATTCCTTTATTTTTATTATTACCCACCATTTATTAGTACTGTAGTGGTTCCCAGAGCCTCCCCACAATGATCACCGCTACACTTTGCAGTGTGATTTGCAAACAGATGAGCTGATACCATTTCTCCCATCAAGACCTTAAGCTCCCAGCACACAGTCAACCGACCTGGAGCCAGGAGGAGTGATACAATAACATCACGTCCAGGCTTTGAGGCACGTGTTGTGAGCAAACACAGCTAAGCAGGATTTTGAACAACTGCAGGCAAAGACAGTCTGGGGGACTCGGATCTGCATGCTATGAACACCGGTATATCCATCCTTCTTGGAAGAGGAAGGGGCATTCCTCAGATTGAATAAAGGCTTTTGTTCATCCTCCAGAAATGGCTGATAGCTGGGCTCTGGAGAAGGTTTATGCTGTACCTTCAGGCTGCGGGTCTGGGGTGTGTGAGCAGTTCCCCAGCTGGGCACGCAGTGTGGGGCCCAGCAGCTGCAGGTGCTGAGTTTGGTGGCCACCCCACAGCATGTCACTCCCCCTCCAGGGATGGAGCCCTAGGCTGGCAGGACAAGGTACAGCCACCGTGCTGGGAGCCTGGGTGCGTTCCTTCCCTCCTGAGGGCTTCAGTAGGAGTGAGCAAAGGGGGAGCACAGGGCCCTTGATAAGGGAGAGGGTTTGTGAAGGCAAGAACTCATCTGGATTTGAAGATGAGTTCTTCAAACAAAAAAAAAAAAAGAGAGGAGTTAGAGAACCAGTTACGGCAGTGGATAAGTTTGGGAGGGCTTTGAGAAGGAGAGAAGTATGTGGTCTTGTATTGTTTTGAGAGTGTGGAGGGATTGAGAGAGGACTGATGAGATTTAGTGAAAGGAGGGAAGACATCAGGTCCACTGAGGCTGGGAAAAGAGATTTCCTCACCTACTCGCTCCTTCTGTGTGGGATGGACTAGTCACTCGGAGGGAAAATAACCTCAGATAGTACACCAGAAATTAAATCTGTGTCTTATATAAATACACAGAGGTTGGGAGGAAGGTATTACAAGGCTGCAGACACCCTCTATTAGAAGACAGTGGCTAAAAATGTTATAAAGTTGTTGAGTGGAAGGAATGCAGATGGAAGTGTTCAGGACTGAGCAGCACAGAGGGGATCCATGGCTTTGCAGTAAAAGATGTGCTGGACCAGACTGGGAGGGCTCGGCTGGTAGCACCTGGACCAACAACAAGGGGAGGAAGCCAGAAGTAAGCCTGAAGTAGGAGAAAATGAAGGAGTAAAGAAACTAAGGCTGCTAAGGGCACTGGAGTGAGATGTGTCTGTCGGGATGTGGCAGGAGGGTAGAGCTCACTAAGCCCGTCCGTCCCTTGCTATAAATAAAAGTAATTCCTTTGAAGCTAATGGACTTGGCTTGACATTCATTAGGTGAGGACAGTGAGGGGATGAAAGAAGAAGATGATGATGATGCAAAAGAGAGCTCTGGAACATAATTAATCTCTAAACCTGCTGGATAATGTCTGGCTTGGGCAGGGCCGTGCAGTCAGGGATAACAACAGCAGGAGAATAACTCCCTGCCTGCCATGGTGGTGAGGCTGAAGGGAATTATGTGAATTATTAACTGTAGTTTTATGTCAACAATGTCATAAGATGAATCCTGTAATGAGCTAAACTGATAATAACCAGTAAGAACTGTTCATGGCTTAGTCAAAGCAAATTAAGCCAAAAATGAGTAAAATACAATCAGATAGGCAATAAATGTTAATTAACAAATTAGACACATGGAGACAATCACTGGCAAGCATGATTATAAATGTTTAAATAATGTAGGTTTTGCAGAGCAAGACGTAAGTTAAGTTAAATGGACAGTCTCAGTGACAGAGAAGATATATTTAACAGATAGTAAAATCAGCAAGCAAAAACATATTCTGCAGTGGACTCAGAATGTAGAGTCAGGGTCTAGGAGAGCAGTGTTGCATTGCCATATATCAGATGCTTTGTTTATAACATAACCGTGATTTCTGCCTCTTTGTGAGAAAAATTAAAAACAAAATATCCATGTTCAGTCCGCGAAAGAAACCATATCTGCAAAATTCACCGAGTCAAGTCTGAAAGAGCATGGAAAGTTATCATTCTTTTTAATTCAATAATCTGGAGATATGTGCCTTGGGAAGGTATTAAATACATTATTTGCAACAACTATTAATACTATTTTCAGGATGAAATCCAAGTACGCTCAGCAACTTACTGCAAGCAAGGGTAAACTGGTATGTTAAACCTATGTTTTGCTTGCAGTGTTTATATTAGCAGCTTCATACCGTGAAAAATGCAATTTGTTGGAATACATTTTGTTATGGTATGTTTCTTTTGGCTGTTGGGAATTGTCCTGTAACTCAGATCATGCTGATAAAGAAAAAAAGACTCTACCTGAAGTATTGCTGTTGTCACATGATAGTTGTGTTGCTGATAAACAGGAAAATGTTTGCTCAGCCTCTTGTTGTAAGGCTGTCATGAAGCAACAAGTGGTTTCTGAAACGGAACTAAGTTGCTGTAGCCTGTATTTTAAGGCTAAAACCTGAAAAATCATGTGTGAGATAGGAGTCTCTGTGTTCACTCTCTCATCCCCTCCTGGCAGAACCAAGCCTTTGTGTGGGAGCTATGATGCTGAAGTCTGGAGCTTCATACTTATCCCTCTCTCCTAGCTGGAGAGAGTCATACCCTCTCACCATCCGAGTCAGGTTTTCATGTGGCCTCTGCAAATCTACTTTTTCTGCTTTCTCCCATATCCAAATATTTAATTCCTAGGTTATACACTCAGGGGGCATCAGTCAAGGTCTTTTTTAAAAACTCCAGTGAGAAAGGAGAAAGAGTTCTCTTCCTTCCCCAGAACACGGCGTATTCATTTTCCAGAATAAGCTCTTTCTGTGTATAATTTGGTTAAAAAGAAAAAAAATCTCTTCTGAAAACAGAATGAGTGAAGGTTCCGGGTTTGAAAAATGCATTTTGTATTCTCTGGTTTTGGAGAGATTTTTATTGTGCTTTTTTCTGTTTGATTGTTTTGTTTTTGTTAGTGGAGAAGAATTCAAGGGAATGAAATTAAGCCTGTGAACTAGTACCAGTAATCACATTAAACAGGGGAGAATTGAACGAGCAATTTCCCCCAGCTGTAGGCAGTTTGTGAACTGCCAGACAGTAAATCCACTGCCATCTACCACAGAAAGAACCGTTGCCTGGTTTCCCTTCCCTCTGCCTTGGGATTTGCTTTGCATTCAGTAGATTGTTTCAAATCCTTGCCTGCATTTGGTACGGAGGCCGTGGTCCAAGAGCAGCTGAGGGCTTCCTCCTTTGCAATCGCTGACCAGGGCCAGGCCTTTCAGTTTTAAACATGCTTCAGGGGACAGGCACAAAGAAGTGATCAGGTGCTGGGGAGCCTCCTGCACTGCAGAACTCAGAAAATAGGTCAGCTGTCCTTCAGCTGCCTTGAAAAAAAAAAGGGGGGGGGAGGAAGGGAGAGGAATAAACTTGCTTTGCTTTTCCTCCTATCAAAGTTGTTCCAAATGCAGAGGGGGGAAAAATCCATCTCCTACAAGCTGCACAACTGCTGATGTTCAGCTCATCAGTTGTTTAACCTTTCTTCTGCTGTGAGTTCTCCGCTCCTTGGGCTGTTAAGGGATGTGGGTGCCTGAGCAGTGCTGGGGCGAGCCGGAACGCTCCCGAGGCAGATCTCCCCCTGCTAATCCCTCGGAGCACGATGGTGTCGGGGCACTGCAGTGCTCTGCTCCTACCGCCTTTCTAAGCAGGATCACAGCTCTGTAGAAAGACCTCCTTTCTCTACCCTGGCTTTAATTTCCTCACTAATCCTGCAAACAGAGTGGGTGTTTTTTTTCTTTTCTTTTTTTCCCCCTCTGTACAAAGAAAAACCTCTCCATGAAAAAGAGGGCTTGTACTTGGCATGTAGCATAGTAACATGAGCATAATAAACAAGAGTGGCTGTCCCCATAAATAATAAAAGGAATGTTTCTCCTCACATGGCAGCTTTTCAGAGGAGAAAAGGCAGGGAATAGGTAGCCTTGCTCTAATGCGCACGTCGCAAGCTCTAATCCCCACTTCTGTTGTTTTCTTTGGCAAGCCACCAGCCGGCCAAGCGGGGGGTACCTCTCCGCTCTGCATTCCCTTGTAACTTTTATTTCGTTTCTTATCTCCTGCGCCTTGTGCCTGCTGGAAACTAGCAGGGTCCTTAAAAACACCGTTGTATTTCTTTCCCACTGTCTGTGCGGCGTTTTGCATTCTCGTAATGATGGAGCCATGCTCTGCTGGCGATGAACTTGGGATCATAATACCAGCTCAGAGGTGAAAATAGACCTTTCTCAGCTTAACATCCTCCAGATTTATGTTACTGCAGCAAAGGTGATGAGCTTTTGATACAAGTGAATAACTGTATCATTGGAAAATGTTTCTGATGTTGTTTCAGCTGCTTATGTAAAAATGTTAAGCTTTCTCACCATTAGGGGCATGATTTACTGGCACGTCAAAATTTCCCTCCTCTGGCCACTCAGTTCAAACTTTGAATATATTGTAGTTGGCTTCGGTCTTCAGAGCCATGTGTGAGCTACTGCAGTAGCTGAAAACGCATGCAAATTATCCTTTTATTCTGGCTGAGATTACAACATTAAAACAACAACAACAGAGAAAGGCCTGTGCAGAGAGTATCATAAATAATTTAGCTTAAGTGAATGCTGAAATTAGTCAAGGCACCGCATTGCTTGGCTCCGAGCAGTCTATTTGCAGCCAGATATGTAGAGTACCCTCTGGCCAAATCCTAACCTTTCAAAAATGGAAAGCAGGAAAAACAATATGATCTTATTTTAAAGAAGCGTGTTGGAATGATCCGCGGGGTTAAATATACCTAGACAGTCCTCTGTGCCATAGCTCCAGTGATCTCAGGAGAAAACAGACAGTTTATAAAGAGCCCTGAGCTGGGGAAGGAGATCATGAAATGCGCTTGTGTATTATTGGCAAGTGCTCTGAATGGTACAGGCAAGCTAAGTGCATACAGTATTATCTTGCATAATTATTGGGTCACTGTACTGTAAACTAAGTGGTTACTATACTTAGCCGTACTACTGCACTTGCTGCCTGATTAAGGACTAGATCCAGCTCTCACTCAAACCGGGCTGGATTTACGCTGAGTTCAAAGGATTGAATCGGGGCCTAGCCATTCTTCTTGGGGCGGCCTTTGCTTCTGAATAGCTGAGATGAACATGGTGACAAAATAGTGACGGGCATTTCTAATCATAGCAGTAGGGGTGCTCCCACTGCAGGGGTGTCTGGGGAGCCTGTGGGGCTTGGGAGCTGGTTGTGGCTGGGCATCGGGCAGCCTTTCCCAGGGAGCCCAGGGCTTGAAGACACGGCAAGACAGCAGGTGGACAAACCCAAAGAGATGACTTGGAGGATTTCAGAGGGAGAGAGAGAGAGAACTGATGTGAACTATGGACTAGACTATTTTGCAGCTGCTGCTTAGTCTGCACGGATCAGAAACCCCAGATAATCTCAGCTGAGGAACAAGAGTGTGTTTCTCATACGTCCTTTGAACATGGATATCATGTGCAGGTAGCATTTGAGGAGAGACTTCTACTAGCACAGTATGGGAGATCAGGGAGCAGGCCGTCTGGGCACTCACAGATTTATAGACGGCTCTGACAGGCAAAAGCCGTGTTCTGTGGAAGGGGAAAAGCTGAAGTTTTTTATTATGGGCACTTTCAGAACCAGCCTCCTTAGCACATTTAAGAGTCAAAAAGTAACTGCGCAGTTGAATTAGTCATGGAGAATGGGGCAGACCCCCAAGATAGCCCAAGGCAATTACTTAAGCAACAAAGTGTGTGTGTGTTGTATCCTCATGCAAAATCACACAGCTACCCAGAGTTTAGCAAGCTACATGTAGTGCCACAGGACTGCACTAACATCAAGAAGAGAGGCTGTGAAAACAAGGGGTGAGGGAAGGAAAAGAAGCCAAGATTACAAATCAAGATGAGATGGAAAGAAAGGCCAGGAACTGAGATACAGAAATGGGAAGTAGAAAACACAGCAGCAAGAAATGAAGCTGTGAACAGAAGACAAATGGAGAGAGAATGGAAAATGAAAATAAAATGAAAAATTCTGTTGGTTAAAGTAAGAATAAACAGCTTGAGCCTTGGGAAATATACAGGGTGAGAGAATAAATTAAACAGAAAACGTATGTAAAGAAAGTAGTGTGAGAAATCACTGAACAACACTAATGCGGCAAAGGAGATGAAAATTCTGTCCCAAGATGCTAGTTGCAGTATTTTCTCTTAGCTGACAGGTGAAAAATGGGTTAGATTTTGTATTCTTATTGCCCTTAACCAATGCTACCACTTTTTCTAAATGTGTGTGCTGCACTGTGGCAGGCCCCTACCAGTTCTTACTCTGAAAAGTTTGTGGTATAAGAGTGAATATAGAGATAAGTAAAAGGCTAGGGTTTATTTATATACCTATATTGCCTGACATATTACTAATGCGTTTCAAGTCCCAGAGAAACACTCTGAATTACTAGATCATAAGGTCAACTTGAAAAAGTTCTTGATAACTGGGGCTTCTTTCAGTTCTGGTTTCTTGGGAAAATATAATGACAAACCCTAAACACTAAGGATTTCTTGTGCATATAACCATCCTGCTCAAGGCAATCACTGAGTGTATTGTATCGGGAGAAGGCTGTAATAGAGAATTTCCTCTGCCAGTCACCCCTGCCCTGTCTTGATGTCCACCATCCAAACAAGAGGACATGAGGAGGGAATGGTACTGCCCTCCTTGGAGAAAGAGGAGGTTGTGAATCTGCTTTAGGTAGTGAAAAAAGGATCTTAAACACCCCTTCGCATCTAATGTATCCCTAATGCCACTTTCATAGACGGAAGAAAAGGCAAAAAGAATCTGCTTTTATCAGCTCCACATGACACATTAAATTCTGGGTCAGAGTCTTCTAACCATGTGTGTTTTAAGCACTATAAAAATTTCTTTTCCAAAGATTTAATTCTGTTTGTAAACAACATAAAAAAGAAGCCAAGATCTGACATAATACCTTAGAAAAACTTCTTTAAGACGTTCAGCTTTCATATGACCTGAAGAGTAGCAGTGGAAATAGAGGCTTAACCCATTCACCTCCCTTTCTACGCAAGCTGGGACAGGGCTCGCCGCAGAAGAAGCAGCTGGCCCAGCTGCGGGCACATACACGGGGAAGTGGCCTTCACTGCATGACGTTGCAGAGCATGCTACAGCTCACCCTTTATCGTTGGACTTGGACTGGCTATGAACCTTGTCTATGGATACAGTGTTGTGAAATACTGTAGTGAGGGTGCTTCTATTTCTTCCTTTCTCTCTCTCTTTTTTTTTTCTCTTTTGTTTTCAAGCTGAAGACTGCTGGTGTAGTCCTTGGGAGCCCAAAAGTGTATCATTTTTATGGCACAAAAATTCATCTTTCAACTAGAGTGAACCAGTCCGCTTATGGTAAGTGGGAGGTGGTTGTCTGCTTCAGAGATGGCCAGTTATGAAAAAAGTAGCTTGGTTTTTGAGACTGAGAGGTGTGGCTTTGTGACACTGTAAGTGAAGCCTGAGGTACATGAGCAAAAAGCGTTTCCAAAGCAACTCTTTCATTAGAGCTCTTTGTTTCTTTCACTTTTAAAAACATGAAGTCTGCCTTACGTATTTAAGATTAGGAAAAAACCATACCTTATTGCACAGGACTATTTGCCTTATTAAGTCATGTTGACCCTGTGTGTATAACCAGAGCGCTGAACAAGATGCCATTAGGACTAGGTACGGTTATTAGAAACTTGCTACAGGTCAGAAAATCTCACAAGAAGATGAACTTGGTGTTTCTTATCAGCACTCTTCACCTCTTTCCTTGTGGAGCGTTTGGGATGCACAGGAGCCCCTCGTGAATGTTCAGGCGAGGTCTAAACAAATGTTTCAACAAACAGAAGTTATTTTTAGAGGTTTTTGATCTTCAGTAAGCTCACACATGAAACAAGTTGCCACGACTCAATAATCTTTTGTTCTGAATCCTTACAGGGTTTGTTTATTTTGTTTTGTTTTGAGGAGATCAAATTATGCTTGCAATTTAAACCTGCAGTGTGTGCATGCAAGGTAGAAGGAGGTTGCTTGGAGGGAATGCGTTATACATTCAGTAACCTTTGTATATTTATTTGTTCAGCGTGCTAGTTCTTGTGCTATTTGCTGGGAAGGAATGCCTGCACAAAAATCTATGAGGTGGCTCAAATAAAAAAAGCCTAGAATGTTTTGAAAGCCTCCCCTTTGACTTCTGATTGAAGGGAGTTGTAGAGGTTTTGGCACATTATAAATCTCTGTTTACTGAAAAGAAAAAAAAAAACAAAACCAACAGCCCCACTCCAATTCTGGGTCTATGAAAGTCTATGCCAGCCCCAGTTTGTAGAATATTCAGTGCTAAAAATTCACAATAGTTCCAAGAGAAAAGAAGATTTTAACTACATTTTGTGTCAAAACATGTACAGTATTAAAGTCTAAAAATACTATGCAATTCAATCTTAAGAGAATGAGAAGATCCAAGCTTCCTCCACATTGTTTCAACTCTTCTCCTAGAAACTTGAATGTAAACTTTGTGTTTAAATATAAACCCACCTCTGGATTTGGCCTATTCTCTGTATTTATTTTATTTGCCGTGCTGCTGAAAAGGTCATGCGCACAAAAAGAATGCCCCTCTCCTAATCTTTTTAAGCTATTGACGGTGTAGCTCATGCAAACCACTTCATTTCATTATGCCTCTAAAAATGGAAAGCAAACTATCTTTCTAATTCCTCAGTCCCTTTTTCTCACACTGCTGCATTTTTTTCTCTCTTAAATACTCATTCTGGCCTTTGGTTATAGACACACACATTCAGTATGGGATATAGATACATTTCACAGTTTAGAAGTAACGCGGGCACAAAACTCTTCTTCTAACAAGATCAGATCATTATTTATGAAGTCCTTGCTAATACCAACAGCATAAGTTGGCATTTCATTACATATTAATTGTTTAAATCCTGTCTGCTGGTTCATACACTTCCTGAGAACCAGGCAGAAGAACTTTGGGAACAGAAGATCGTGTGGTTACCTAGCGTATTGCCAACCTCATAATCTAAATCAGAGGTCTGAAGATGAAATCCAGCACTTAGACATGTGAGTTTGTGTCATTTTCTGCACAGTGCCTTCTCATTTTTCCTGAACTTCTGTCTTCTGAATTTTCTTGGCAATTTCACATCTCACCTTGCATATGCGTCCCTCATCACTTGCACCCTGGAAGAGGTAGGGCTGTCTGCTTATAACGACGATGTTTGGCTACACTGTGATGAACACCTTTTGTGAGGAACTGGATGAATTAAGAAATTCAGCCCTTTGCTTTCAAACACCACCACCACCCCACAATTCTAAAAACTCATGTTTGATCACTCAAATTAAGAGTAGAAAATGTAATGAACAGATGCTTTATTATATTATACAAGCATAGGGGCTGAATAAAGCCTCCAGAGCTAGCTTCTTTCACAATTTGAGGAAGGTTTCTCTTGCAAAGGGGAAGGTTTTCCACCAAACGTCAGCATCAGAATACAGCTACTGTGATGGGTTTTAGAAGCAAAAGAAACCTCCAAGACAGAGAGGTTTATTGGCATTACAAATGACGACGATTTCTTTCACTGACACCCAGAGCATATAAGCACTCAGAGCTAAGTAGAGGCGCTGTGTCTGAGACGTCTGATGCCCCTGAGGCATTTCAATGTGTTCTGCTCACATTAATGCCTCCATGGCAATGGTTACAAAAAAGTCCCAAGGACAGGCTTAAAACCACCTGCAAGGTTTCTGCTCTTGTTGCTGGTTACTAGTTTAGCTATGGGTCAGAACTGAAGTATCCAGTTACTCTTTGAAAGAACTGAGTTTAGCGTATCTACTGCTGCACTTGTGGAACTACCTGTGGCTAAAATCCTCTGTGAGTCCACAGCAGTAAATGACCTGCAAAGCAGGAGAAGCCAGAGTGGTGCTACCACCTTCTACCTCACCTACTTTCTGCAGTTCCCAGACTAGGTCAAAACTGCTGCTCCTTTGGAAGAGTGCCACATACAAAAAGAGAAATCTAAAACATTACTGAAATGGAATTTAATGAGCCATCCACAAAAGAGACCTTGCTTTTTAGCACCTGAGGAGCCCTAGGCATAGCTAGTTTTCTGTACACCCTCAAGTTCTGCTGCTACCTGCTCAGGACAACTTGGTGCAGCTGAGCATCTCCACTGCTGCTTCCACCTAACCCCTCCCTGAATTCACCAAGTAGGTATCCCTGGTCATCCGAGGACCTTGTTTTCATACAGTTACACTGAATTCAGCATCCCAGTGCCATGGTCAACTTTTCTTGTGGATCTTCCGGTCTGTGGCCAGGAATGTGTCTACTACAGTGCTAAAACTGACATCTACTAGGAATGAAAGATTGAGAAAAGTCTCCTACATCAACACAACAGCCCTGGAAATGTTTCTTCTGTATGTTAGAGCATATCTGCCCTGTCGACACTGCATGCAAATCCTTTGGACTCTCATCCCCTGATCTGATGTGACCAGACAACTGCGAAAAGAAGGGGACCATAAAGCCTGTATTATCGCAGGGAATGTCAAGAAGGGAATGTCCAGCTGGTTCGTTAAATTGGCTTTCCAGAGCATTATGGAGGGGGAGCGAGTACTGACAGTGACCACCTTCTAGCAAGGTGAATGGAGCTCTTTCTCTCTTCGCTTCTCTTTAGACAGAATTTTTTTTTGGAGCAGATGGAGCTATTTGGAGGTGGTAAATTGAGATGTGTCGTACTTTGTGAGGAAACATCCAGAAAGCTGATTCTGCATACAGCAGCAGGAACTGGGCGTGCTTTAAGGCGGGGGTGGGGGCAGGAGGGAGGGGGAATTGGAGATTGCAGACCTGTAAATGAGTATAAAGGTAGTAACAAAAATTGCCAGAGTTAGAAGTTTGGAAGCTTCACTGATAACCAGAGCTTTACAAAGCTGCTTAAACAGAAAGCCTATGTGCTGCTTTGTTCTGCTCTAGTGGAATACAGAGGCTTATGTTGTATTTGCTGGCCTTTTTAATATTTATTTTAAAGCAAAGGAAATGCTCAAATGAAGAGGAGGATTAAATCTTTAAAGCATGCTACAATGTTTTGTTTATTCCTGCACTTTATCATTGCAAACTTGATCATCTTTGCTGGCATTTTAGAGACTCCACAGTTGCTCTACTCTCAGCACTGCCTGATAACAGGAGATTTGTGAAAATGTCTCTGTGCAAAAGAGAACAGGGCGGACAGAAAGAAACTTTTCAGTGACTCAGAATTATCTCACTGGTAAGTTTAGAGAGCTTTTTAAAAGCTCCTGCTGCCTTTGAAACAAATTGGGAGGGGAGGAAAAAGTATTCATTCGCATTGTAAAGTATTCATTTTTAAACAGAGAGAAAGAAAGAGGTATTTAAAGTGGGGGAGGATCATGTGTTTCTCATAGCAACACTTCACTTTCTACCAGTAGATCTAGAGTTTCCATTAGACAGAAAAACAAATAACAAGGCTGCCAACCACAGAGATGAAAGAAGCAGCCAATGGAGAGAAATAGATTTTTACAAATAGTGCAGTGATGACAAAATACCAAGGCTCATTGACAGCATTGTCAAAGCTTAAAATTATAGTTAATGGTACAGTAGTGGCTCTCTGACATTTTAAAACACTGCAGTACATGGATTTCTCACTGTATTTGCGGTTTCCTTCTCTAGAGAGCAACAAACTTAAACTGATCCTGCTGCTAGGTGATAACAGCCAGTGTGAAACAATTATTGTCTCAGGCTATAGCATAAATAGGATCAGGCACTCCTCCATACGCTTTGTTATCAGCCTGCTGGGAGCAAATATAGCACGGTAGTATCAAGGGTCGTTAGTTCAAGTCAGGACTTGGGCGACTGAGCAGGTGGAAGTTTTACATGTCAGACGGAGGAAGCTTAATGCAATATTGAGTAGCAGTTACATAAACTCTGCTAGGGTGTTCCCACTCCTTTACAGACAGGCAAGCTGCAGGGGTTAAGGAGTTTGAAGTGGTTGGAAAAGTCAGGTAGTCCACAGCCATAAAACTTCTCTTTAATTTCTGTTGGATTCAGGTTTTACCAGCAAATTGTTGATAAAGAAGTAACTTTCTAAGCACCAAAGTGCTTACATTTGGTATAAAGTGGAATTTAGGTGCCTAACTGTAGCCGTCCAGCCTGCAAAACATGCAGCCAGCTTCCTTATCTGCCTCCCCATCTGAAGGCATGCTAATTTGCACCACAGCAGCAGGTTTCTCTCTCCCGCACCATCAGTAGGCACTGAAATGTGAATGAGACACAGGATTTCTCATTCACCCAGGCTGATTTTGTTGTGAATGTCATCTTGGAGCACCCACCTCTCTGGTGCTGTGCACTACACCACCTCCGAGTGAAATGCCCTAACAGCCTGGGACCTACACCTCAGGAGTCACATCTGCCCAAAACCCTGACACTGGGCTGCAGACACAAGCTCTTTTTTCCTCCTTCCACTTTTTGCCCCAAGAAGGTTTTTTTTATTTGAACTACGGAGTTACTCGGGCTAATAGATGGGATGCTGGAGGCCCTACGTGAGAATTGCCTGCAGTGGGGTGGGTGAGTGGAGCACGCCTGTAGGAACAACTGGGACCCTCTCTGGTCGAGGATGACTCCACATCCGAGCTGCCTCCTTTCTGGTGAGTGCTGTAGGCTACCATGCAAAATGTAGCTGGTGAGACTATTGACTGGTGTCCTCTGTTTTAAATACGTGCTGATAACCAACCATTTGAGGAAAGATACAGCATGCAAACAAGTAAAGGGAGTGAAACCATGGGTAAAAAATGGTATTGTCTTTAAGTTACTGAGGAATACACAGTTTCAGGAGAAGAGTGTTTAATACTGAGAAATGGAAATGAGCACACCTGAGATAGCAGCAAAGTTGAAAGACCTGAATGTACTTATTTGAAGGGTGGGACTGAGATAATACATTAAAATAACCAGTATATTGGAAGAAGTAGCATGTGAAATGGAATCCAGAAGTAAAGATTTTGAATAAATAGCTAAGACTTAGTCAGATAGTGAGGAAAGGACATAAATAGCAAATACTGTGCCTATGCTTAGGATGAAGCAAAACGACAACATAAGCAGTTGAATCCATTGATCATACCTCAACCCTATGCAAGGCTTGTAGATATTGAAGGAAACATAACTGAAGATATTGAAAAAAAAATAAAAATAAGATAAAACACAACATATACTTTAGGAGTAGATTATGCCATACTGATGAGGTACATGTCTTTACCAACTGATCTTCTTGCTGCCACGGAAAGCATTGGATCCAATCCATCTAGATGTCAAAGAAACATCAAGGAAAACAAGAGTTAATGTAGCAAAGATGAAAATTAGTAGGAGAAAATGAAAGGTGGCTAAGGGTGAAAGGTGGCTAAAGAAGAGACAAAAAAAAAAATTAACCTAAAAAACAAGAGAGAATAGAATTGCTGTCACTGGGGGAACAGAAAGGAGATATTTTAGGTAAAGATCAATGCTGCCACTGTGAAGTGCTGGCAAGAGTGTAGTAGTATAAACTGTCCTAACTAAATTTACACTGAAAACTTAAGAATTTTTGAAACTTCAGAGGAAAGAGATCTGGAACAGCCACCCAGTCAGTATAATAGAAGCAGCATTTTAAGACAGAACTTCGCAAGCAAATTTAAGCTTGATAAATTATAGATTGCAAGGCTGACTCTGAGACTGGGACTTGATGACCCAGGAGATCCCTTCCAATCCTTTGTATATAAATTGGAATACAGGGGCTGAAATACCCATGGACCAGTCTTCTTACTGATAATGCATGAGATGATAATTTCTAATACCAAATAGCATTGAAGAATAAAGTGACTTGTTCTTTTATCACCTGTTAGTCTGAGGGAAGAGGTAAAGAAGAGAGGTATAGCCTTTTGTGAACAGTAAGACTTTGCAAAAATGCAGATCTTTTTTTCTGTTTACATTGAACAACATTTTTTTTGCATGTATCTAACATAGTAGTGCTTTACGTCGATAAAGGAGCTGATCACAACAGTAAAAAACCCTGATAAGCTAACAAAAATGTTTGCATCTTAATTACAAATTTTATTGTATAACCAGAGTTGTGTATAACAGAAATAGGCCTGGGTAGGGATTTAAAGAAGAAATTTAATCTATCCCTTATGGGACGAACTATACCTTAAAGCATTCTTGACAGATGCTAACCTGTTTGTAGAAATCTCCAAAGATGGAACTGTGTGAACTTCCCTAGCTTTTGCAATGCTTTTGTTGCACTCGCTGTTTAGAAAGGTTCACTTAAGGTCTAGCCACAAACCTTGCAGCAATTGAAAACCTTTTTTTTTTAAGCAACTGTTCCATATTTGAAGATTGTTATTTTATCTGCCTTCAGCCTTCTCTTCTCTTGATCAAACAGCACTGTTCTTTCAATCTTTTCCTCATAGGTTGCATTTTTCTGACTTCTAATCCTTCCTTGTTGCTCTTCTCTGGTTTCAATAAAACAGATCTAAAGCCATACTGAACTCTGAAAGCCAGTGCTGAGTAGGGCAAGATTACTTTCTCTATCTCGCTGACTTTATTCTTGTTTATAAAGCCTAATATGACATTGTTTACTCGGAAGTTCTTCCTGTTTTAAAAAAGGATCATTTCATGAAGGTGAGAACGTGTGTCAGCCAGGCACTTTCGAAAAAAAGAACTGAAACAAACTAATGTGAATGATGACCAAGAACTGGCTCTGTGTAGAAATGTTTTTAATAAGCTGTGAATAATAAGTTGGTTTAGGTTGTATGCATGCCAAATGCCAATGGCTCCATGCTCCCAGTGTGCCTCCATTCAGCCTGGGTTTACTTCATGCGTGCCAAGGAACCTGTTCTGCACTAGGGGGAAGGACCCATCCTTTGCCCAGGTAATTCTGCTGCTCTTTGTGGTTTTGGAGAGGTTTTTCTACATGTAGATTTGTTTGTTACAAATCTTGTTTGTTGCTGTGCTGTCCTACATGCTTGCCTTTTAGTTAAGACATTTGTAATGTCTCCGGAGTTAGGTGGATGGCACATTATTTACTTTTTTTCTTACCACAAAAGGAAATAAATATTTTACAGGTGAGCATCTTCCTACAGGATTAAAATGTTAGGGATTACAGTGCTCAACAAATGTCTTTATTAACAGTGTTTCAGGCATTACTCCTGACAGGAACCTCTTGGTCTCTTCTTATTCTTTGTTTTTCCCGTAAAAATAAGACGGCAACATTACCTCCCCCTCCCCCGCCCCCCGCCGCCTTTTGCTTTGCCAGAGTAGCAATATAAACAATACTTGCTTTAGAGCACGTGTAAGCAACCACTCTGCATTACGCAACGTGATTAAAAGACACATCATACAATTTTCAGTATCTGTTGATTACACGCTCTTAAGCAGGGTATCTTTAAGGCACATGTTGCCAACACAGTGCAGGTACTGTGTGTTGAGTAGTGACATGCAAGAACTCTGCTCATAAAATTATCTTGATTAATAGGGGGTCTATTTCGAGATGGGCTGCAGAGCCAGCTGGGGTTGTAGCTGTGCGCCGCAAACAGCTGTCTGGTACTTCCTGCAGCCTTGTGGTCCTCCCTCTACTTCTGCATCGGTTGTTATAAGCCAGACGGGAGAGTTTCTGCTTGCACAGAGTGACTCGACATAGCACGCATTGCTGCCAGTATGACGCTCCGAACAATTTTGCCTAATGCTACCTGGAGTTATGCCACGAACACAGGACCTCGCTACAATCTACACTAGTCAGCTCCACAAGGTCAATGACCAAAAGCCTTCAGATTTACATTTGAAACGCTGTCCTAGATAGTACTAAACCAGGGATTAATGCTCACAGCACCATAGACTGTGGAGTTTAAAATGTTTATTATTTGTACCAAAAACACAGTAATGAGGTCTCTTAAAATACATAGCTGATTGTTAAACAAGTTCTTTTAAACTACTGATCTTTTCCTTAGGTACAAAGATTAAAAGCTGTATTAACTTAATGCTTGGCCAGGTAACCAGAACAGAAAGTATCTCTGCTAGTTACATTACAGCGACACTGGAGCTGTGCTCAGCAAAACATTTTCAGTGTACTTTTGAACACTCTGATTATCTGATCTGCATATTTGAAGGCAGGGCACTGGATTATCGCAAGAAGACGTAAACTGATATGGACACTGCAACTCTCCTATATTTCAATAGCTATTTTCAGCCTAATTTCAGTGCCTAGAAGTGGTACTGCCACAATACTGCTAACAGTACTTCCTAAAGTAATATGCATATTTTTTCTTAAAAGTTGTATCAAATTATTACTGTTTCAAAATTATCCACTTTTTATTGTTTCTCTATTATAAGATGGTTAGAGCAATTTCTAGGAATTGTTACAAATCAATACCAATAAAAGGCAATGTTTGCCCCAAATATCCATGAAAGAATTCTTCATTTTAGTGTGACAACTGCAATATGGGACACCTTACAAGAAACGTAGGTGTACTATCTGCAAGCCAACTCCTTTATTGCAATGCATTGTGTTCTAATATTGTATACTATTATTTTATTGCATCATCTGTGACAGCGTGTCCTTTCATTTCAGCAGAAAATTACACAATGTACTGCAACTTTTTTCCCCTCCCTTTTACAACATTTCTATTTGATTCCATTCTAAAATGATACCAGGTACTGCTTTTTCATCACTACATTGCTTCAGGGTCACTACGTATCTGTAATTTTCCTGTACAACTCATCACACCTCCAAAAGAAACCGAAAGCACTGGTAGTTATATTGCCCAGTTACATGACCACATAGTCTATGTCATTCCTTTTCTGAAGCTGCAAACTACAAATTCACTTATGCTACTGCTATAAGAAATAAAGGCTGTAGGTTAAAGTAGATGGAATCATGAATCAAGATGAATGACTTATACATTCTTAAACTAAAAATTGGAGGGATTAAGTTCCTAACTTATCACAGAAGAACAACCAAAAAGAAACCTGTTATTTAAGGCATCTTAACTTACACACTTTAAAAATCACCTCTGGCTTCCTCTTATATAGCATGCTGTATTACTTGTTCTTTATACAGGTACCTTATGAGTCTCAGCTGCAGTGCCTTAACACCATGTCTTCATTGTTTTCCACATCTGTTTTTCTTTCATTGTGATCTTCCTTTGTATTTTCAGGGGTGGGATAACTATAATCAAAATAATAACCAAAACCTAACTTTCTTTTCTGGGTCCTTTGTTGTATGTTATTTTGCCGTTTTCTTCTCTCCTATATAAGCTGATGGGTAGAAGCTAGTTTAGATTTCAAAGTACTCATTTGTAACCCCAAAGTTCCTAAGAACACTAATCATACTCAAAACACACTTACTACTTGAATATTTATTACCTTGGGAATGTACAGATGCTTTTGTAATTTAATATATGCATTGCCTTTGTAGACTTACTTGGAACAAAAATTTGTGCATACTACTGTAGCAAGATTTCTGGATAAAAATATTACTCCTAAAAATAAAACTGAAACTCTCTAAACTAAAAAAAAAGCGTGTTTATGCTGTTGGGCATCGGGTATTTACAAGTGAGCTGAGAAGTGACTAACCAGTTACTAACAGTGGTTTAAATCTTCGGTTTTTCTGAGGGTGATGGTCTCATTAAAATAAATACTCTGTGACAATTATTTGAATCAGTAACAGTTCAATGCATGTACAAATTTCAGATGACTACCAGGTATTGGGCTTTCTTTCTTTCTTCCTTCCTTCCTTCCTTCCTTCCTTGGGTAGCTAGGAAATTGAATGGGATGAGATATCTATGGTTCATTGAACATAGTTCCATGAAGCTGCAATAATACGGTTTTATTTCATTTTGAAACTGGTTTTCACTGCCCATTACCATTGGAAGACTATTTCAGAACTTCATTTCTGTGATTAGAGACTTGTTTTTAATTTATACTTTAACTGCAGCCTGTTGCCCAGTACCAGGACTGATTCTGACAAAGATTAACTGAAACGGGTAGGAGTTTTGCTTGGAGAAGGGCTGATGATTAAGCTTTAAAATATGTAGTACATTAGGAAAAAAGCTCCCAAACTGGAGACCTCAACCTGGTGGGAGTTTTTATGGTTCCATTACTACAGCTATTTAAAAACACAGCAGTAAGTTAACTGTTAGTGAATCTAAACTGTCATTCTGGCCATCTCACTTCTTAGCCTGGTGAACGGGGCTGGTTTCTGTACACAGGTCAGCACATCCTGGCTTAGCTGCCCAGCTCCACTTCGCCCCAACCTTGCTGCTATTGCCAATAAATCAAACTTTCCTTTCTCCCACACTTCTGGTCCATGCGCAGGTGAGTGCTAAGGCTTCTTTGCAGCACTGTCTCGACACAAAACCTGCACACATGCAGCACAACACAATTTCAATTTGTGCTCGGGTCTCCCGCCCATTGGCAGAAGATGACAGGCATACAATGGAAGTGAGACATGACTGGCATGTGCTATGGGTTCCATGGTGCTTATTTCCAGCTGAACAGGCAGCACAGTGGTTTACTAGGAGTGTGCAATTTTAAAAGTGGTTAGAAACTTTAACCTGATTAATGGTATCCATATACATCACTGCAGAACTCAAAAGGGGACCTCAGAATTGTTGGTAAAGTGGTGAACTTTGAAGAAAAGGCAACCCCTGACATAAGAGGTAGGAAGAAGAATGATTTTATTTTTTTTTTTACCAAACACTGCTAATTAGAGTCCCATAACTGTCCATAAGGATTACCAGAGAAAACATTCTCTTGGAGCCATTTTTCTTCCCATCTGTGATCTCAAGTTTTATGCAGTCAATAAATTTACTGTTTAATGCTTGTTTGTACTGTAGGGCATTGGGACCTTGAACAGGTCTTCACTGAACAATGGACTGTGCAAATGAAAAGAGGACTGAGGATCCTGAGCTTTGAATCCCAGTGAAATCAGGAATTTGGTAACAGTGGAGTCATGAAACCTCGTTTTTTCTGTGTTCTGAAGCTGGGGTTTCCAGTAGATTGTCTCATGTGTCATAAGGATGAGGGAAGACGCCTCTTTAATCTTCCCTTTTTCAGGGGCAGTGCTGTCTCTCTTTGTACGCCAGACACTTATTTTCTGAAAAACTTGAGAATTCCAAACGTGTCTGTCTGGAACTGTCCAAGGGGCTCAGAGGCTGTGGCTAGGAATGAGGGATGAATGCAAACACCTGCAGGCTGTGTACTCAGCAACCTTGTCCCCTTCGGAGAACTGGCCGTAAGGAAACGGCTACTGAAGATGGGAGGAAAAACTAAGTCAAAACCAAATTATTATGTCTTGTCTTTTGAATGAAAGATTTTCCTCTTGAAAACGCAGAAAATAGAATGCATGTGCATTGCCTGGTGATCCACGTGTGACATAATGCTAAAGGAGGAAATGATGCTGTCATTGTGAAAGAGTTTGACACATTTGCTGTGTAAGGACATTAGTGAGAGTATTGCCCATCGGTACAGCTCCACTGCGACTGGGGAGAGCCAAAGCACTTGTGCAGAGTGAGCTGCTGTGACCACCGGTGTCTCGATACACAAGACAGAGCTGTTCTGAACAGGGCCAGATAGCACTGTACTTAAAACGCCAAAGGACCTCTGTCTACACTAGAATTCATACTTTGCTGCACTGTTGTTAGCAACAGAAAGTTTTCGCTTGAAAAAATAAAATTAACATAGACACAGTCTTGTAGAATTGTATCCATTCCGGTTTTGCAAATGATGTAAGTTCTCCTTAAAGGCTAAACATACAATACCAAATATTTAGAGAGGTTCTTAGCCTTAAAAATAAATACACATTAGTGCACAATGCATACAAGAGAATTAGTTAGCTGACATTTATTGTATATATGCAATTATATACAATTATATACACTCGAATGAGCTAATTCAGGTGCATATGTGTAACGAAACTTGGTGTTTAAAGAGCTTGGCCTCCTGTCTGTCCCCTTCTCCAGGGAATGCAATGGTATACCTGGAACAGCCAGGCTGTTACTAAACAGTGGGAAAATTGCTTTTGAAGCTTGTGCTTGCAAAACTTTTTTTTCCTTGATGTGTAGATTAATTTGCTTTTGGGGATGCAAGGATGTAAAAATTGTTTTTCATCAAATTAAGAAAAATGAAGGTGCTTCTGCAGCAGACTAATTAGATAGCTATCTAAAATAAATGTTCTGTTTAATGCCTGATTTCTTCTTTAAATATATAAATACCAGCTAGTGTTTTAAAGCTTCTGTAGCTGTGAATGGCTCTGCTGTCCCTCACTGCAAGCTACGTTTTTATTACTTCTTCCCAATAAATTTATTTTGCTGACATGGGCCCTAATCCAGTACAGTGTTAAAACATATGCTTAATTTTAAGCGTGTGAATAAAGCCAACAGAACTTTACTATGCCTGAATTTAAGTACAAATTTGCGTTTGGCTTAGCTGGGGTTATAGTTTCTGGATTATGTTCTTGAGGATTGCGTGTATTTTGTGGAATGGGTGTCCTCCTGATGGAAGAACAGACTTCCGTGAGTTTTTAAGGTATTTTGTTATTTAACACAAGATCTTGAGAAGAAAAAAGTACCAACAAGTAAACACTGAATTTTTTTACATTAATGCATTCTTTTAAATATGTTCATTATGCAACTCCCAACAAACCTCCCACAATTTCCTCTTCTACCCCGTATAATATTATAGTAGCTGAAAACAGCTGAGATACTAGCTGATTGTTTTCATGAATTAACACCTTATCTTCTGTATTGATTTTCCTACTTGTATGGAGCATTTTAGCTTGGAGACAAGATGACCTTCTAGTGAGCTGATGAGTTAGAAGTTCAGTATTTCTTAATATTTTGTTCCGTGATACTGAAACATTCTTAACTGTGGGTACACACAAGTGATCTTTTCCCACAGGAAAGGTAAAACCTTGAGAGATGATGACTGAAACATACCTGAACTTGGAACTTGAAAGTCACACGGGTAGAACTTGGTGATTTTGACACAGTAGCTAGAGGATAGCTGGTTACATAGTGAAATGCGTTGCTGCAATTTTCACTCCTGCTGGCAATCTCAGACAGACCTAGGACAGAGTGGACCTGGAATCGGAGCTGCCTTTTCCTTACAAGGGCTTGCATGAGATCCAGGAGGAAACAAACCGGTACAGTGCGTATATAAGCTTACATGACTGATTCTGTTTTGCTACATCAGTGAGTTTTCTATAGAAATGGAGAATCCAGTACTGCTCTTCATCAAAATTTACTGTTCCTAATACATATCAGCATTAGAAAGCTCTGAGTTACCTTTTGGGTTTTTTTTTAATATGGGATGGCTTAAAGGCTTTGTGTGTTTCATTTGTACCATGCAAGCTGTCAAGCACCACATCTGAAGAGAAGAAAGAATGCAGAGAATCCATACTAAGTTTTAATTTTACTTAATAGCAGGCACAGGATTTGCTCAGAGTTTTATTATTGGGTGAGGAGTTAAGGTAATTACAGCAGTGGGGCAGAAGGCCAGAAGATGATGGAGAAATCTAATACCAGAAACCACTTAGGTTTAGAGAGTACTTTGGGTTATTTTTTAAAATATACTAGCCACCTACCAATAACCCCCTCCACATTTGGGGGAATTTAAACACATTATAATTACTGCAACTTGTGTGTTAACATATATAATAAGATAAGGTATATTGCAGTTTGCACTCTCTCACATTTACAAAGCGTGTAAAGGAAAGGGAATTGGCTGAAGTCAATGAAACAGAAGAGGTTAAAATCAGTAGCTGGAAAATGAAAGAGCTGTAAGACGTTCTGCAAGGGTTTTTACTGTGAAAACATTCATGCCCGATTTGAATCTGGAACAGGAAAGTCATTTGTTTGGACTTCAAGGTAGGTTTCCTGTCTCAAATCGGCAAGTTATACCTGTCCAGAAAAACACTTAAGCCCATTCTTTGCCTCAGGTTTCAACACAGCACAAAGTTTAAGCAAGTGGTTGAAAGGTATCCTGAATAAAGATGGACTTTAGCGAGAGACTAGATCTTTTGCTGAATCAAGACCCTAAAGACATGCAGTGACTACATACCTGTATTATATACATCTTAAGAAAAGCAGATTATTTTTTTTTATCCTTACTGTCTACTGAATTTCCCACAAAGCATAGGAAACTGGATTTGGAGCCTCAGATGGTCTTGGCTTTCTATATTTTATGTCACCATGTTTATAAAAAAATTGTTTCATAAAAAGGCATATGGTAGCCTAAATTTGTCTCCCTAGTAGGTATTGACTCAACTGTATGTCATGTGAATGTATATGAGCTTTTATTCATACATTTTTAATTCTCTTATTCAGAGTACTGAAAGATCTGTAAATTGTTGATTCTATCAGTGATACACTTTTTTCAATTTAGCCAAAAGATTGATTTAATATGGCACTCTTTCCCAGTTTTAGAACAATTATTTAAAAAAACTTCAGAATTGCTTTGGCCAGGCTAAGATATTTTCCTTGAAGTGTAAACATTCTTCTTAGACACTCAAAAACAAGACACTTATACATGGAAACACTTCTTTACAGTTTGGGTGACAGAGCACTGGAACAGGCTGCCCAGGGAGGTTGTGGAGTCCCCTTCTCTGGAGATTTTCAAGACCCGCCTGGATGCAGTCCTGAGTAATGTGCTCTGGGCAGTCCTGCTTTAGCAGGGGAATTGGAATAGATGATGTCTAGAGGTCCCTTCCAACTCTGAAACTCCGTGATTCTGTGATTCAAGATCAATATAAATGAAAGGGGGTTTTAAGATATTGGGGGGGGGAAAAAGTCTTACCAAGTCTTCAAAGCCATATTATTTCAGTCTGTCAGATTAATACATAGCCTACAATAACGCTCCACTGTAACACAGCTCACTGTGCTTTTAAAATTGAAATGCCAGGGTAGGCTGTCTCTCTCAATGGATTTCCTTTATGCAAAGGCCTTATCCAAATCCTGTGAGGCTGCTAGAACTCATGAACCACTAAGGCACCTCTTAATCGTATCCTTATCTCAACTGTCATGTTTGCTCTCTAGTCCTAAATAGATGAGCTGTTAGGAAGTAAAAAAGCTGGTGCTATCTTGAAGAAAGGAAGGGAACAACCTGGAAAACCAGGGGAGTCTCAACAGAGATAGCGGAGCTGTTTGTTTACTGTGGATTGAAAAGAAAAACATCAAGGCGCAACAGTGTTTCGTACCTGCACACACATGCAATCTAAGCAACTGGAGTTCACTAGAGTCTTTGAATGATTTGACCTGAAACACGTTTTTTTACCAATACATTTTCTTCTACTTGAATGATTATACTTGTTTGTTATTTTAAGATTGTACATAAATTCTGAGCTCCTAGAGCTGATGTTTCTGATTAAGAAGAGTGTTTTAGGTTTGGTTTGTTTTTTAAACCAGACTTAGAATTACACTGACATTTAAAACAGAAGGAAAAGATAGTAAACTAGAATATCAGCACTTGTTTCCAACACACTCCTCCAAATAAACATCAATAGCTGGATTACTCCTACACTGGGAACAGAAAGGGTTTTTTTAAAGCTATTACATAGTATAAGCACTCATAGTGGATGGGGGAGACAAGTGCTGAGACTTCACTTGCACTATGCTGTACATTGATCACAGCTTTGGCTTTACGCTGAGGGTCTGCAGCTGAATTTAATTCCAAATCCAGCATCATCCACTTCTCTACACCAGGCTAGTGAAATTATTGTACTACAGCACAGAGCTGATAACTTTGAGATAGAACCGGAAAAGTACAATGCACAAATCTTGTGAAATAAGGTGAATTTCTGTATTTCCTTGTCACGTTATTAATCTAAATTCTAATTGGTTTTATAGGAGAGGCTGTGGATGTCACCTCAGACTGGGAGCTTCCGAGGACTGTCCTTTGGCCAGTGAATGCTATCTCTGTTTTTCTCAACCTGAAGACTGACAGACCTTCTGTCTAGAATAATGAAAAAGAAATTGCCAGGTGAATGTTCAAGAGAAAAGTGGTGCTTTTAAAGCTGCCAATGCCACCATTTTCCCCTGCAGAAAACTAATTTTAAACTGAATTTCAGAAATAATTATGCCAGCTGTTGTAGATCTCCTTACCTTTTCTAAAAAGCATTCTCAGGAAATTTCAGCATCAGAAATGTCAGTACCAAGCTGACAAGATTGCACTTTGCAGAAACAGTTTCCCTGTACAATATGTTTAGAATAATTCCCCAACCCTATTTATAATTTCACTTTCTAGCAGCGAAGAATATAAACAGTCTGATGAAGGTTTTAAAAACATGAACTCATACCTTGTATGGCCAAAAAAATGGGTAATATCTGAAATCTGCAGGGAAAGAAGCAAGGCTCGGAATCAACTGCACTGCTGGGCAGGCAGCTCCCTGAGCCCCACTGGCGCCTGAAGCCTTGATTTGCACCGTGAGAGGAGTTACACACAGATTTTAATATTAGATAGATCCTCCTAGTTCCTGTTACAGATACATAGGAAAAGAGTTCTTTTCTGAATCTCAGTCCACAGGGCTATTTTCCTAAATATGTTGTTCTTTGATTTTGGAAAGGTGTTAAAAAATTATTCCAAATTAGCCACTATAGAGGAGAGAAGAGCAGCTTTAGCAACAGGCTTAGACATAGTTGCAGCGTGGAGAGTTAGGGAGAGGGGGGGAAAGGGCCGTGCAACTCACTCACATGATCCCAGTGCCTAAACATTGCAGTAAATACTGTTGATGGAGAAGTGAGAGATGGTCTTTCACTTTCCTGTGGCAAATCCCTGTTTTAGCAACTGCAGGCGAAAGGGTCAAATATTTAACTTGGTATTAAACTTAGCAAAATAAACTCAGTTTCTAGGGCACAAAAGGTATTCGTGTACGTATACTGTCATATCTGTCTGAAAGGTCACGTATGGCTTAGCAAAGTTTGAAACAGTTGTGCTGGAAGAGTTGAAGAGCAGTGTGCTTGAGCGGGTGACTGAGCAGATCACAAATTGTCTACAGCATGGGTCGCAAAAGAGAAAGGTTTGATTAATGTACCTGAACAATTACCGTGGAGCAACCCCAGCAGTACAGCGCTCTGTGATCTGAAGTTTCCATTGTGTCTTCTTTCTAGATGACCCATTACCCATTTATGTAAGGGACTATATTCATTTCTGGCTGGCTTTGGGGAAATACTATTTTGTTGACAACTAACAAACAAATTTCAGCAGATTCTCAGCCCTGTATAACCTTGACTCAACACAGGACGAGTAGTAAACTTTGGACACGTGTTTCATATGCCATGCTGCTGGTGTATAAAGAATTGCAGTCCTCTCTGTTGTAGCTTATGAAAATGACTGATTCTTACTGGAATGTATATACACACCTTTATTTCTACATTTGGGGGAGGGGGACACACTGCCTTCTTTTTTCACTTTTTTCTTTTTTTTTTCTCCCATCATAACAACTCGCTATTAGACTGGTTGGTGTCATCTTCTCTCTCTCACTGCCTGCTCCAAGCAAAGCTAGTCTCTGCAATTGCTTACCCTGGGATTCTCTCTGTTTGACAATTTTAACTAAATGCAATCAAGAGGTTGGGGTTTTTTCTACATGTTAATACTTTCCTTTGGAAAACATATTTTCAATAATTTCTGAGAATATCCATTGTTGCAATGGCAAAGTCAATTTCATTTCTTGTAACAGAACACTTACCCTAAATTGTCACTAATAAGCCTAGTGTATCTGTTAGGGTTTTGTTAATGTCATTTTATCTCACAAGTTTTGTAGTTCCTTTCATACTGGAGCACACTGGAAATCACTGGTGCCTCTGGGAGTTAAGGTGGGGGAAAAATAGTTTTTCTCTCTCCTGATTTCTGCCCAGTACCAGAGCTCTACAGGGAACTCTGAAAGGCCCACCACATCCCTTTCCCTGCCAAGCCCCATTCCGGGTTGCGGGGTTTCCGACAGTTTCCTTCCGCTACAGGTGATAAAGATTACATTCAAACAATTTCTGTTTGTGACTGTATTTTGCAGAGTAGGATTACCCAAGAATAGATGGAGGGACTGTCCATTGTTAGACAGCACCTGATCACTGCAGGGAGGAAGGAGGATCCAAGAGATGCAGGAAGAAAGGAAATACAGGAAGAGTGAGAAAGAGTAAGTGGTGTAAGGTATCACACCCCAAAAAAACCAATTGATTTACTGGATGATTTTACAAACTCATCTAAAAGTTGTCTTTTCATTTAAGATGAAACTTCCTGAATTATGGAAATTCAAAGACCTGCTTGAACGCCCCACTAAAATAAATGATGCCTGTCTTTCTGTTGTAGGAGGAACTTGATCCCTGTTTTCAAATCTGCATGTTAGGACCCACAGGGACTCCTGCCGCCGAGGCTGGCAAGACTCCCCTCCTACGAATCGTGGCTTCACTGGCACCCCACACTGGGTGGAGGATCCCTCCAGCAGGTGTTGGTGGCTGCTGAGCTGAGGGAGAAGAGGGCTTGTCCAGCCAGCCTACGGGCCCCTGCTCGCCTGTTGGCTGTTCAGAAAGAGAATTAGGCCGAGCTATACCTCAGAGGGAGGATGGAAATCATGTACTTTGTGTAAAGCATGAAGAAATTTAGAGAGCACAACAGTATTTCTGACTGAGAGTGCCTGGCAATTTCGACTCAGAACAACTGTTTCAGGCATAGGGGTGGCTTTTTTAATTAATCCTGCTTTTCCTAGTTTCTTTTTCCCCTTGCAGATGCTACCCTCTGTGGCGGCTGCCCTCCCTCCGTCCCTGCCTCAGCTCAAACCCTCCTTCGTTTCCAGCCGGCCCCCCCTTTCCCAGGCAGGTGGGCGGGCGGGTGGCCCACCTACCCACCCTCTGCCGCCGGGGCAGCCGGCGGGGGGAGAAGAGGCGAGGGAAGAGAAGGGGCTGAATGGGCCGGGCACATGGTGGAGCCAAGGGCCGCAGTGCCAAGCCGGGCCGGGGCTGCCCGAGGGTCCGGGAGGTGGAGGATGGGGCCCGCCGTCGCCTGAGGCGGTGGCCGTTACCCTCCTCGCTCCGCGCGCGTGCGGCGGGGAGAAGTGGGGGGGGAGGAGGCGCGGCAGCCTGCGCGCGCCGCGGGACACCCACCCCCGCGCAGAGAGGAGGTAGCAGCCCCCTCTGCCCGCACCCCGCGCAGCGCGGCCGCACCCCCCACGCCCCACCCTGTGGGCGGTGCCGGCAGAGGCCCCGCCCCCGCGGCCCCCTTTCCCCCCTCCCGCCCCTTTCCCCTGGTGCTCATTGGCGCGCGCTGCCTCCCGTTAGTACCCGGGGCCCGGTCTCGCGATGCTGGGCCGCCGCCGTCGCCGCCATATTGTGACACTATTTTGATTTGGAGCTGCAGCGAGCGGGGGGAGGGGGGGGGGCCGGGAGCGACGCGCGGCCGGAGCGGTTCCAGCTGAGGACGGCGAGCGGCGCCGCGGGTACCCACCCACCCACCCCCGGCCTCCTCGATTCTCCCGCCCGCGGCGGCAGCACGGACCCCCCTTTCTCTTCCTCCTCCTCCTCCTCCACCTCCTCCTTCTCCTCCCCCCGCGGAGCGGAACGGCGGCGGCGGGAGGCTGCGGAGCGGGTCGGGTCGGCGGGGTCCCCCCTGCCGGGCGGAGGCGGCGGCGGCGCTGGTGGCGGCGGTGGTAGTGGCGGCGGCTGCTGCCGTGGTGGGGGAGGCGGAGGAGGAGGAGGAGGCGGAGGAGGAGGAGGAGAAGAGGCAGCAGCGGCAGCAGGGTAAGGCTGACCCCGCCGAGGCGGGCCTGGTGGCGGCTCCCCGGGCTGGTTTCCTGGCGGGGCTGGTCCCATCCCCGGGGGGCTACAGGGAGAGGCGCGGGGGGCTGGCCCGGCCCGGCCCGCAGGCCTGAGCGGGGCAGGGGGCCCGAGGCGCTCCCGCAGCCCCTCTCCTCGCCCCGGGCGAGGGCAGGGGAGGCCTGTGCGCCGGGAGGGAGCAGTCCCCGGGCACCCTGCTCATCCCGGCGCGGCGGGGTGTGGAGGGGAGGGCAGGGGCGGGAAGCCGCCGCGCAGCGGGGCGTCCAGCGAGAGATGGAAACTTTATTTTCCTTCGCCAGTCGCGGAAGTTCCCCCCCACTCCCTGCGCGGGGAGGGAGCCGGCGGGGGCGCGGGGCGGCGTGCGTGGCGGCGGCCCCGGCCTGCCCCGCGGCGGGGGGCTGCGGCGGCCGGCGGAGGAGCGGAAGCAGCCTGCAGCGGGCTCGCCTTGCTGGGGGGGAGGGGGGGGGGTCTGGCTTGGCGCCCAGCAGGTGACAGGTGTGAGTGCGCTGGGCGCGACTCTGCCATTCGGGGATGAGTAACAGGGTGTCAGAGGTGCGATTTTTTGGTGCCTGGTTTCTTTGCGGGGGCTGGCTGGGCTCGATTCCATATATAGTATATTTGGGACGTTAGTTTCCATTATTCAAGTCGGTTTAATTGTTGAGCAGAAATTCTTGAAATGGTTCTGATAAGAGGGATTTCGAAGAGAGGAAATGCATATGTTTTCTTATTCTCTTCTTCTTCTCTATTGCTGGTTTGTCCCTCCAAGACACCTGGGAACTTTATGCAGAGGTGTGTAGTACTTTGTCTCATTCATTGAAAGGCTTGCATTAAAAGTCTGAGTGCTCAGTCCTGTTATATGTATGAAGGCCTTCAGGGCAGGGACCTTGTGTTCTTTGTACTTTACTAGGTAGCTCAGCAGAGCCTGGTTTGTGCCCCAGACCTGTAGGTTTTTCTATGTTAATGATAGTAAGTACATACTTTAAAAAGGGTTTCTGAAGGAATACTTCTTAGCAAGGAGTGGGTATCAGGTGTGGCTTTCTAGTCAACATACGTTTAGGATATTTGATATTGGCTGAAGCTGTTTCTGAAGTTCTGTAGAACACAGAAAATGGTGTTGCATAGGATTTTCAGTACTCTGACTTAGGTAGATTTTTAAAAGACAAACTTTAAATACAGAGTCATTCTTAGACTCTTCAATTTTTTTGTGTGTTGTAACTTTAGCCACCAAAATGGTACTTGCTGCACATGCGCTACAGTAAGGAGGGCTAGTGACTGTAGCATTAGCACCATATTCATGATTGGCTACGATTTGCTGAAATCAGGAATAATTTTCAGCTTAGCTAATGATTTACCAGATAACTAGGCATTTGCATTCCATATACATATTTCAATTATTTGTTCTTTAGCTGTATAATTGTAGTTGGGTTGTGTCAAACCTCAGAATTCTGGTATCTGCTTTTGGCAAGAGGGAAGTTCCACTGACAAATTAGGAGACACATGTCATCAGCTTCAGTAAGTTCTGCCCTTCAATTTAAAAGAAAGTTTCTGTCACATATGGCTGTTATCCATATGTTAAACGTATGGATGCTCATCTGTAGGTAGTACCTTGGCTTGTGCTGCAGCAGTATGGATGCTGAGCTGACTCTCGATTTCTTTTAAAAGCTAAGAAGGCCTGGGTGGTTTTTCTGACATTGCTTCATGGGAGGGCCTGCAAGGGGGAAGAGGGGAGGAAGGCTGTTGGAGGAGGTACTTAGTTTGGGTCATCCCAGTTTTGTTTCTGAGACATGTTTGATAAAGCATCATCCCTATCATTATATGTGGGGGCAGTGCCATCTTCTTGCTATGCTATGCTACCCTGCCTTACACCGTCTTTCAAAGACTTTGTGAAATGTAAACCATTTTCCTTCTCCACATCAAGAGAAGTCAGAGGGTTCTTCTCTCTTGCTTTAAATTTGCTGATATAAAAATAGAATTCTTGAAAAATGGGCATTCTTCCTATGACACTATCCTGGTAGAAACTTCTCTTTTCCAGCAGTGACAGAATGGAAGAAGATAGTGTTTTTTCTTGCCATGGCACTGCTTTGAAGGCTGAGGCCCTGCGTTGTTTTGTAACAGTCTTTGGCTTTATAGGTAACTGGTATGCTTTGCAAGCCTTATAGAATTAAACCTGTCATCTGTTGAAGAGATTATTCTCAGCAAACTTTTTTTTTTTTTTTTGCTAGGGATCTTAAAGAGCTTTTGGCAAACTGTTTCTTTGTGAGAAATGTAACATTTTGAAACATAAAACTAGATTGTTCCTCATCCTATTGCAAGTGCTGCGTCCTTATCGTGATCTCCATGGTTGGAAAAACTGGAAGAAATAAGTTGGTCAGATGTGACCTCAAGTTTATGAAATGACTGTAAAGTTAGGACTGAGGTGGATCAGGCTGATCTTTTCTGAACTGCTGCAAGCGGAATGCTGAATGATGTTGCTGTTGGTGCTTTTACAGGAAATAGAACAAAAATTCCAGTGATTCAGAACTGGATTTTTTTAAAGCTATACTCAAAACTCAAATATTTAAATGATTGAAATGAAAGTTAACTTTTTTCCCCACTAATGTATACAGTGATTCAAGTTGGGTTTTTTTTCTCTTTAATTGCATGGTAGGTTATCTCAACTGGAAAAATACACACTTTGTTTCAAACAGGATAAATGCTGGTGAATGTTCTAAAGCATCTTGAACCCTGCTTAGCAAGCTGATCTGGATTGGTTTCCGCATATTTAAGTGCAACTGTGAGAGCGAGAAAACTATCAGATTCACAATTGGATAATAGTTTTTATAAACTCTTAATTGTAGTCAGAGGTTGAAGTGTAATAGTTGTTTCAGTTTCACCCTATGTTGAGAATACATACCAAAAAATCACTGACATAATATTAATGCTTTCCCTGACAAAAGTTTTTGTATATGTCTATCCTAATTATAGTAAAATTAGGAACTTATTTTTATCGAACTGATCAGCAAGCTCAACTGTCATGCAAGAAAGTATTCCGAACAGTATACAAATCTTTACTGTGTTCTTTCTGGCTTTGTGTTATCCTGCCTTTGGATTTTGGTGTTCCTTAATCAGTAGTAATCGGGTTCTAGTGAAACCAAGTGAAATAGCTTGACTTAATTAAAGTTGAAAGATCTGTGTCATTTGTATGTGGTACCCTGATGTTCTTGGAACGTGTCCGTTGTTGAATGAATGAATGGCATCACTCAGGGTGTTCTTGTTGCCATAGGTGCAGTTAAATAGTTGATATTTTTAGAATGTGTTAGATTATTTTTTTTTAGGGCAAGAAATTAAGCATAACTTATGGTAATGTGCTAAATAAACTTTAAGTTAGTATCTGGCCACAGATTTTTGCAAAAAAAGATTCTTTTGTTTAAAATATGCATTATATTCTTAGAAAAAATGGTATGTGTAATCAATTTTTGTAGCAATAGGGAAAATGTATAGCTCTTTCCCATTCTGTGCACAGATGAAGATCAAATTTCACTGTCTTTAATGATGAGTGGTTTTAAACTCGTTCAAATCCTGGTTGTCCTATGAGCGAATTTAATTATTATTTAAAAATTGGTGTTTCAGGATGAACGTAAAACTTGTGCTCCCTTTAGTGTTTAAAAAACCATTAACTTAGGATCACACAGTGGTAGGGAAAAAACATACATTTCTGTAGGTTGCATATACGAATTTAAAAAAAAAAAAAGCCAAAAAACCCCAACCAAAACTGTGCACCTATTAGTCATGATGTTGGTGGGCTTGCTAGAATTTACCAAAAACAGGACAAAGCCATTATGTATGCTCAGCACTTGAAGGTTTTCTTGAGTTAGAAAAACACTCAAATACTAAGTATCTAAAGCTTGTTCCAGAATTAATCAAATCTAGTGCTATGCACATGCTGGCTGATTGGTCTGCTGGGGCTGCCAGTGGAGAAGGCAGAGTTCTGCCTGCTTTTCCCCTCATTGAAGACATGAATTTGAGTTTCTTTTTTCTACAAAGCTGCCAGTTTTCACAAAATTTGTAGAAGCCTTTTCTTATCTTTGAGACTTCTGCGCCTCCTTTAAAATGCACTTGAAAATGGTCAGAGGATGCAAATACATATTAAAAGGACAAATAGAACATGTAAATGCGGTTTCTTTAAGAAACCTTAGATGATTAGACGTGCTAGAGAAGAAGTTTTTGCAATTTGGGAGTTCAGAATCAGCTGCTCTCACATGGATAAAATGTTGAGATGCACCTATTTTCTGTGGTTTTTTTTTTTTAAAGAACTAGAGTTACTGTTGTTTTTTATATCTTGAGCAATTATGTTTTCTTTAATCCTGTATCTTAATAAATTTTGAGCTTATCAACTAATTTCAGCAAAGAAATTAGCCAAGGGGCAAGGTCTCAAAAGATTTTTACATTTTAATAATATTTAACAAGCTTAGTTAAAATTAATGGCTTCATTGAGTAAGATCATCTCTTTAGGGGAAAGTTTTGCATGAATTGAGCAGTTACCTGCATTTAGCCTGCCAGTTGGCCAGCAAACAGTTGTCTGTGGGGTAAGAACTAGGTATGAAGCTCAGTATTCTTTTCTTCAGTCAGTAGTTAGAGGACATGAGAGGTTAAGTATATTGTGGCTAGTGCTTGGAAGAGAGGGGTAAGATAATAGGCATCTGGGATAGAGGTGGAATGTGACTACTTGGAACACGGGGGACATGGCTGAGACAGAATGCAAATCTATGGGAAATGGGGCTTTGTTAGTTCTGCTATTTCTGGGACAGTGCCTTTAAGAGGAAGGTTAGCAGCAGCTGCCAGTTCTGGTTTACTAAACAAAAGTTATGTTACAATAGACTAAGAAGATGAAGACTGGAAAAAAAAAAAGAGAGAAAAAGGAAAAAAAAAAGGGTGAGATGTAAGGTAGCTGAGCAGACTGCTGGGCTGTGAAGACTGTGTTGTAACAGTGGCACACTTGACTACAGTGATAGAAATTTTTAGGTTGAGGTGGCTGTTAGATGTTGGGTGATATTTTTGCTTCCACGCATACACAGCCTCTTCTGCTGTGCCTGCATCTGAGTTTATATGGGTCTGATTCAAGAGGATTGCCCTAACCCTTAGGCTGGCACAGTGCCTGTAGTGGCACAGGACAAGAATGTACATGAGTAAAGGAGGAGTTACTTAAGCTGTGTAAGAAATACATGTTATTCTCAAAATACTTAATCAAAAGCATTATTTTATTGTTACATCATATGTAGTTATAGTTTCTTTAGGTAACATGATGTAGATGTTTGTCTTGTGCTATTAGTGTAATTCAGTCATGCTTCTGTGGGCTGTTGCATGCAATGGTATATTTAACATACTCCCAGGTCTAATAGCTTTATCTGTGAAGATGAGCGATGGTAGAATCAAATTGTTTTAATAAGCCTGAAATTATTTGCTTTTTATTACAGACTAAAGATTTTATGGAATTCATTGAATCTTGAAATAAGTATTTATCTGGTATACCTCTGTTTTGTAGATAATGCTAGTAGAAATGGATAAGAAGCCACTGGCAGACATGTGAAATAGTCTTTAACAGCAAACTTTTGATTTTATCTGCTGCAGCATATCTTTATTGTTCAAGAAGATGCTTTGTTATTATCAGATATTTTCATAGGTGACTTGTAGAAAGATCAAGCATAAATATGTTTAAGAATTTTCCTAAGAATTATTCTCTAGGCTGTCAAAGTGAGGGCTTTAGAATGTTTTTCAAAGGAAATCGCATGTGTGTAAAAAACAAACCAACCAAACAAACAAAAAACAAAACAAAAAAACCCAAAGAACAACAACCCAAAACAAACTAACCTCATTTGTTTATGAATATATTCTCAGAATATCTTATTTTTTCAGCAAGGTAAACTAACTAAAAAAAAAAAAAATACAGTAAATTTCAGAATGTAACCACCCCACAAGCCATTAGTGCTTGTTAATGATCCGATGCCTCAAAAGTTATGACTAATATGTGCATCCAGATAAATCATCTGTTTTCCTGAAGCTGTTGGGGGGGAATGGGGTGTGAAATCAATTTCTACTTTATACTGAAGTTTAGAAATACAGAGAAGTTTTTTCCCATGTAAGTCCTAAGCCTTTTTTCCTCACGTGGAATAATTAACTGTTTCAACTACATAGGAAAAAAAAAAAAAAAAAAGCACAGACTTAAAAAAAAAAAAAATGAAGTCGTACAGTGTGGCATGTAATTGTATTCTTTGCTGTTCATGTTGTGCTTAAACCCTTAAGAAAAGTCTCCACCTCCTGTGTCTGTGCTGTGCTACATATCTCTTTTTACAGTACTTCTCTGTCTTTTTACAGCACTCATTTTTTTCTGTTTATTTTTTCTTGACTCTTAAATTCCACATGGGGCAGATTTTTAATCTCCAACCACCTTTTTACTGGCATCCTATCACATTCGTAGGTCAGCTACAAAACAGATTTGTTCATTCATATCCTTTCTTTGGTCTCCCCTTCCCTTGTCTAGGCAATATATGATCTATACTTTACAATTGAAATATTAGTGCCCTCTTGTTTATGCTTCTCTGGCATTCTTTTTGGAAACTTTTTTTACTTCTTAAGAGACCAGTTCAGCACTTGTAATTTGTTTCTCATTCTGTTTCCTCTTCAGAGTATCAGTTGCTAAGTTTGCCCCTGCTCCATTTAGGCTTTCTTGAGAGAATGAGAGAAAAAGAAAGTGTAATGAGTTCTGTACTTGGATTTCTTTCAATTCATTCAATTGGTTCAAACTGCTAGTTTCCATTTGTTGGACAAACCTTTGTTTTTTTCAACAGGAATAGTAGGTTATCTTTTTTAGAGAGCCTTCTTTAATGTAACAGGCTTAAGCTTGGGAACAGGGAATCTCCAGGGGCTCAGCAAAATTATGCTTAAAAAGGCATTTTAGGTTGATAAGTACAAAGCTGTATGTTTCACATTGGCTTGTGAGGCTGCTTCAGTTAAGAATTTTGGTATCTTGTTCCCTTTTTTTTTTTTTTAAATACTCGTCTTTGGTAAATAGGGATAAGATTTGTGTGTGTCTCAAGCTGTGCATTTTAAACTGTCTTGCTGGAATAATTGGCAATACCAGATTATTACATTCTATTTATGCTTTCGTATTGGCTAGAGAGCTTGACTTGGATTAGGCCCTTCTGTGCAAGGCACTATATAAATATTTATTTAATAAGTCAGTCCCAGAAGAGTTTGCAGTCCTGTGAATAATAAAGTTTGTTTATCAAGATGCATATATTGGATTAGACAAAGACATTTAGCAAAGTATTTGGTATTTTTCATCTATTATGCCTGTTAGTTCTTCAGTCATTTTAAACCGTGCCAATCTTAAAAAATTAATTAAAACTGTCTTTAATAGCTGTAATTCATTTAGCTGTTTTGACACATGACTCTTAATATTTATCTGAACAATTCATACAATGATTGTGAAATTACTTGATTTAGACCCTCACCAGCTTGTATTCACTGGTAGCTGCTTAGGGTAGAGGTTGGTGTATCAAAGCTGGGGATTCTGTTGAAGGTTGTGACAGTGGATCGCATTTATAATGCTTACAACTCAGGACTTCAGTCAGAATGAGAACATTTTTTTGTAAAATTAGTTGAATACAAGGAGAAATTTGACCACTAGCAATTTTTTTAAACTTACTTCGTGTGTCTGAGTTAGGACTTAGCATGAATGTGTGCATAAAAAGGATTGCTAAAGAATCGGTTCCTGCTCCTCTACAAGAAGCACATTTTGATCTTCCTTTTCCAGGCGTAAAGTGCAACAATTTTTTGATTCCTTTTCCACATAACTGATGAAGGAGAATAAAATAAATTGTAAGCAGAGAGAGAGAACTGTTATTTGGATTGTGGAAATTTCTGTTCTCTCCAGCCTCTTGTTTCTAGCGGGTGATGTGTTAAACAGTTAGGTTCAGAGAAAATACCCATTATTTGTGTTTCTCCCCCCCCCGCCCCCTCCATGGGGTTGAAAACCACTGTGGTTTCCAGATTGAAAGGAAAGTATCAGTTCTCCCAGCAGTGCTTTCATATACATACTGTGGAGGGAAAAAAAATTGACATGATAATCTGTTATCTTCACTCTCCCGGTGATGTAGATCTTGTCAAAGCTGCGAATGGTACCAGCATGGCTGCGTCATTTTGGATGCACAAAAGAGTGTTACCTTTCCATAATGTAGCTGCGTGCATACAGAGGTTGCTAGTGTAGCTGCAGTTACACATGCTAAATAGCGTTATTTTTCTGGAAGAGCTTCAGTCTTTACCTGGGTGAGTAGTTTTGGTTTATTGATACAAAATATGCCTTTGCTGCTGTGAAAGAAATGCTTTAACTCTTTTGTCAGTATTTCTATGTAAATGAAATATACTCCTGGAGTAATATAACAAAATGGCTTTGGGATAGCAGCTTTAAAGCAAAAAAATGGAAGAATGCAAGCATTTATGAGCATCGGGGGCCAGTTTGGTAGTTTGCTGTGATTGAACAGGGAAGATTTCTTCCATTGATACAAGCAGCTGGTCTTGGGTACTTGTTTCATTTGTCTGTGAGCCAGGTCAGTCTGTGTACTGGGGGTTAGAAAACTAACCAGAAAAAGATGATTGCTATTTAACTGTCTTGGGTGATCTCATGAAGTAAGACTAACCTCTTCATGCGGAGGAGCTGTTAGATCAGTTCAGTAGTTTCCTCTAACTTCACACTGTGTGGGATGTTTTGCACTACAGCAGTGACAGTGTATGGATTTGCCATCCTTTCCCCTTAGTTCACTGATGTGGTTTATAGTATGATCCCACAAATAGTTTTTTCTGCAAAACTGAGGTCTGGCAAAGAGTAGAAGAAGAGATAAGAGTTTATTAAGCTGGTACTGTTGATGAAGAAAGCCTCTCATGAAACTGTAGACCTGAGCGCAGTGTTATGATAGACAAGCAGGAAGACCAGTTCAAGAATTCATCTCTGCCCATCTGTGGCACTGCAGCTGTTTACAGGGTGACCAACTGAATCGCCAAAATGATGCAAATTCAAAGCTAGCCCTTCAAAAAGTAGGACAGAAAGTAGTTGAACTGACTTCACCACAGAACCCACATATGTAGATTCTGACATTGTGTGAAATCTTCACCAGTGGCCTACCTGGGTGAAAAACTGTAATCTTTCTCCTGTTATCTGGACATTATCAAGGAGTCTCAAATGCTTTCAACAGAAGTGTTTTACTTATTGAGCTTTAAGTGGTGGTCCCTGTAAGGATCCTAGCAGTGTTCTCTTTGTCAATAAGAATGGCTAGATTTTTCTAATGCGTTTAGACTTTAAATGTTATAGTCCAGTTTTGCAATGGAGTAGAAAATTCAGGTCCCATTGAAACTTGTGAAAGTGTAGCCAATAGATAAGCAAGTAAACTATGGAAATGGAGAAAGATGGAGAGAATCATTTAGAAAAGAGGTGCAGCACTTGTCAATACTTGAGGAGGGATGTGGTTAAAATGGGATAGCAAAACAGATGTTTTGTAAAGATACTCCTATTTCACCTGGGTACTACCGGGGAGTATTATTTGAGCTGGCCTAGAGTCAGAGCCTTTTGTAACCTTTAATGGTTGTGAGAGGAAACTGGTGAATCTATTAAATTATAATCTGCCATATTAGTGAACATAAAGCTTCATTTAAAGATAAGTAAATTAAAATTAGCGTGTAGGTGTTTTCTTTCTTTAAACTGCAGATTTTTTTATGGACTTTGGAACATAACAGTAGTTGCCAATCTGGCCTGCATGTTCAGATTCTAGGCTGGCAGATACTAACAATGTTTTCAAGCTAAAGCTTAATGTAAATGTCCATCTGTTTACAAAATGCTGTACAAAACACAGGTGTTTAAGCCTTATCTAGGTGCTGAAGTTTGGTATTACTTCTTTCTTGTTTCTTGGTTGTGTTTATTATATGAGATTTGCATAATTTTTTCTTGTGGATTTTAGTTTCAAGTAAACTCCCTGCAACAGAGAGCATCTTAAAGTCAAAGTACCACCTAATGGTGTTAGCAGAGTTGATGGAGCTTCAGGCTTCCTTCCTGTTGAAACTGGCCAGAAGAACAGGCCAAACTGTAGCTTGTGTTTCTTCAGTGTAGAGCCAATGGCAACTCTCTGGAATGTTTTTTCCACTCCCCATCAATGAGTGGGGAAATTCTTGCCAACGCAAATGAGATGGAGACCTGCAACTTGACTCAACATAATATAGTTCATACTTTAAAAAGTACTTTAGGAAAATATCCAGAGTTATACTAGCATGGGATCTTGTTAATTAAAAAACAGTTGTCTTCTGGTTTGGAGTTTTTAAGAATCTTGGAGCTTAAATAGTATTTCAGCTTTGTCTATGTGACTTCAAGCTGCTGCCTGTTTGTGATAAGGGCAAGTCATCACCTTACACTGTCATGTCAATGAATGTTGCAGAATGCCTACAGTGATTGCTCAGACTGTCAAAATTCACTGATTTCAAAAGCACTTTCTCCTTTCACATTTTACTATTGCAGTACAGCTTCTTTGACTCTTGTAGCTTTGTTTTCTGGTGTACATATATTGACTAGGATTTTAAATTGATTTAGGAGAAGCCTAGCAGTGCAGCTTTGTTTGCCTTCTGAACTTACGAATTTATTGTCACTGCTTTGTAATCCTTTGAACCTATTGTGAGAGTGAAACTGTATGTAATTGGAAGGAATAATACTTTGCTATTCATTTGTGGGGGGAAAAATTGTCCTTTTACCATAAAATTAAAGCACAAGAGTTTTTTGATACCTTTTTTTCTTGCCAGCTCCTGTGAAAAGTCCACATCTGCATTTTAAAATTGTGTGCCTGTAACCCAGGGCTTAGTATTTTTGCAGGACAAGCATTAGACAATTGGAATGGGTGAAAAATTGAATCCTTCTGAAATATGATGCTGAGTATAATAGTTACAAATGCTTTGCCACTTTATCTGCATGACATTGTTCATCTTATCTTTCAAAAGTTGGTCTACTTCTATTAACAGGCCTCTTATCTTTGTTGCAAATGCAAGAAATGTATTAGTAGGTCTAAGTTGTGAAGAGCTATCTAGACTAGGAGAGTTACTTTTCCTCCATGGAGTTGTTTAATATTTGTTTTTATAAAATGGAATCTTGTTTCTCTTTAGTTTCCTGAAAATACCTGATATCTTTCTGTATCTCTGGTTAGGAGATAAACACTGAGGCTTAACAATTCTTCTGACTTGTATGTACTTTTTATATTTTCAGCCTTTAACTCCAGTCGTAAAGAGAAAGATAAAACACAGCTAATTTTTTAGTTAAAGGCTGTAAGGTGATATAATATCCAGAAAACACAGGGGAAGGTCAAAATCTGAGTAGAAAGATTAAGTGTTTAATAAAGGGAATGGGAAATTAACTCATTTTTAGAATGACTGGCAAGTTAATAACAGAATTCGGCATTTTAGTAATTAGTTAGGCATCCATGTTTTTTACTTTTGGCGTGTGTTAATATGTTCAAAATATTGGCAGTTTCCTAATTTAAAAGGTTTGTTAGGTTTCATAGTTTAATAATACTTGTATGTGAGATTTATAGAGAACCCTTTTCTTTTTTTGCTGCTAGGTAATAGTGTAGTCTTGATTTCTAGCTTTTTAAACAATGGTTTATTTCTGCACTTTCCCTCTGCCCCCCCTGTCCATAGTTTACAAGAAAGGGCCTTGGAAGAGGGATAAGACAGGGACAGAATCTCAGTTGCAAATGTTCTGGAATTTTTTTTTATGTGGATTTTAGTCTTCTATAAATCTTGCTGCTGTTGTGGGAGTCTCTTTTCTTCCCAAGTGGTGTGACAAAGTGGAGAACCTTACAATGTTAAAAGCTCTTTACTCACCTTGCACTATGAGGCATCTTTTCTGTTCTTAACTTCCCTGTGCTGCTTTCCTCATCTGCCTTTTTCAGAGCAGGTTATTTTTATTTTTTTCCTTTTGAGTATCTAGTAGTCTTGTTAGTTTGTATCCGCTGTCAGGACCTTTTTAAAGAGCTATTGTTTAAGGTAGAAAAAGTAGAAGATAGGTTAATTTGTAAAAGGATTACCATCCATATTTTAAAGGTTGTAACAGCAGGAAACAATATGTATTGAGAAGCCTTCAGTACTGGAGGCATTTCTGCTATTCCCAGCTTTCCTCTCTCAATCCTGTGTGGAGTAAAGTGCATAAAAGCAAGTCGGGGGTATTAGTCCCTTACACAGCAGGAAGTGCAGTGATCGCATCTTTTTTCCTTTACAGAAGGTTGGAGAACAAGTAGCATTATCCTTTCTTTGAAGGAAGTCCATAGTGAAACATGGAAAACGGGGGGAAAGATAGCAAATTTTAAAATCATGTATTAACAGTTCCTAGGTGGGAAATCTGTATTTTATTCTAGAAGAAGAAAAGTATGGAAAACTAATTTGGAGTTAGAGGAACGCCTATTTAGACACCTGTCTGTTACTTTTCCTTGTGTATAAAATATGCTTCTTGAATAAAAACAACAGGAAAAACAAGTTGTATCGGCACCAACATGACTATTTCTATTTGACTCTTGCTTATCGGTGTCTGTTACCCCATCTTGGTGTGGGTTTTTTTCTGGGTTAATTGACTTTTGTGTGTTTTTTCCCTACTACTGTGAAGTTGGCAGGAAGTAAGTGGAAACTAGAGGCTACCTCCCAAATGTTGCAGTGGTGGTCTTGATTTTGTCCTTATGTATGTTAACTTGGGAACTAACAGAAGAAGGAAAAAAGAACTCCTGGTTTCCATGACCATGCTTCTCCCTTTCTTTTGCCCCTTTCCCTGGCAGCTGTTCTTTCAAAGAAGTCGTCTGTTACTCTGGGACCTTCTGCCAGTGTAGTTTCACAGGTGAAGATATCTGCACTTAGATACAAAGTCAAGGTCTGTTAGCCTAAAACTATGGCAGCCCGGCTGTAGGCCTCTTCCTAATATGGACACCCTTCATATCCAAGGTTTTCAATTCCCCTTCGAGAGAAGACGATAGACAGAAAAGGGGGCTTCTGTGGCCTTTCTTTTCTTGGTACTGTCTTAAATAACTGAAGGTTGTTCCTTCCCTACCTCTTGGTGGTAGCTTTCCTCTTGGTGCTGTCCTACCAGTCTTTCTGAAACTTCTCCACCTGTTCTTACTTCAGGTGCCGTCTTTTAAGATAGTTGTTTCCAGATAGCTGCTAACAACTCAAGGAAGTGGTTTGCTGTTATTAACCCTTTTTGTGTTGCTTATGTAGAACTTTTATGTCTCTTCCTTCCTCTTACCCTACAGTTCCACATTGTTGGTTGGTTGTAACAGCTGCCAGAGGCAGCCTTGTGTGGTTGGGCTAGATTTTTAAGTTCCTAAATGTTTATTCTAGTGCCAAGATAAGGTAAAATCAGAAATCTCTTTCAGTGTTGAGTACAACCTTGTTCCCCCCCCTCCAAGATTGCCCTCAGGAGAAAATAAGGGGTGTGATTTGTAAATCAGTGTAAACTGGCTCTGCTCCTTTCTCTGTGTTCGCACTGGCATTCATCTGACTAAAAGCTAAACTAGCAGAAAATTAACACTTCCTCCGCCCCCATCCCCACCCTGGTTTTGCTCCATGAACTGGCTTGCTGCAGGATCAGATGAGTGCCAGCATTTGCGTAGATCACAGGACGGAGAGGGGGAATGCGTGCCTGGGAGCAGGAGGAATGACAGTGGCAGTATTGAATTGTTTTGGAACTGCATTTTAAGGAGTGGCTGAAATACCCAGCCTTACTGTCACTGAAACATTATGAGTAAACGATACATTAGTAAACAAGTAAAGTCCCTGACTAAGATGAATATTTTTTTTTTTTTGCCAGAGTCTGGCTTTCAGTAGGTATTTACCCAAATGCTGGGTTTACTAGTGATACCTCTCCTGCCGAATAAAGAATTTTTTTAAGTCTTGTAAAGAGGGGAAGAATGGTAAAGAAATTATTCAACCAGGCTAGAAGTAAAAGTGTGTGTGTGACACAGTCTTTTGTGCTCGTTGACCAGGAGAGAATAGCATGAGGGTTGCTGGGAAATTAAATCTCAAAGTTCATGAAATAAACTGAGGTGGTTCTCAAGGTGAGTCACCCAGGGTAAATGAGAAGGTAGTAGAAGTTGCCTTATAGTTGCTGGGTTTATGATCAGGGAACAGGACGGAAGTTGGAGCTCATGGTACTTAGCTGCTTAGTTAATCTGACTGTGTCCACTGGTGCAGTTGCTTCAGATCTTTCATTCTGCTTGCATCTGTTTCTGTGGGAAATAGGACATGGGACTTTCTCATCGATACCTAAGTGCCAGATAGTGGTCACACATTTTTCTCTTTACTAATCGGTAGTGATAGGTGACACTGTCATTTGTTGCAAAAGATTGAAGTATTTTGAAAACGGTCAGTGTACTTTCAAGTAGTGGGTGGATCTATTTTCTTTGCTCGCTAGCCTCCTTCCACCTACCCACCTCTCAGCTGATCAAATTGCTATGGAATGGGAGTTAACCATAAGAGACTTCACCATTTTGGAGGCTGCAGAACAAGATATCTCTGGTCGTGCCTGAGGGGGGAGAGAGAGAGAGAGAGATGGGTTTGATGCTGCCTTGAGGCTTGTCCTACTATGCCAGTTCCAAGTGTAATTGGAAAAACTTTTAAGTGTGGTAAAATGAAAAAAGCAGAGTTTAATTTTGATTATAAGCCTAGCAAGGAAATTTCAAGCATTTTTCTTAAATAATTGTAGTAATTTTCTCAGAAAAGTATGGGTAAGATGAAGTACAGCAATGTACAAAACTGAAGATGTGTTCTGTTCAATCTGCGAAAATATCTTTTAATCATACATTTGGTTATTACACAGTATCTTTAAGCCTGCTGTTCTCAAAAGATGACCTCTCTGAATAAACTCTTGCATGGAATTATTCCCCAAATTCTTAAAATAGCAAAAAATGTTTGACCCCATTAGAACAGATCTGCTTTTACTTCATTGAAATAAGAGCAACCTATGACTGACTGCTTTAGCCAGTCATTTTCTACCTCAAAAAAACCCTTTACATTTCAAAAAGAAATATTTTTCTCTCACTTCTGCTTTTCAGTTTGATAAAGATTTAGACTGTGACGTATAATAATTTTGTGTGGTATACTTTAATTGATGTGTGAAACATTTTAATAGACTGGCAGTGTTTATTGTCTGGATTGAAGTAGTGTGAACATTTCAAAGTGGTATTGTCTTTAATGAAACATTTTAATTGAAACTCTTCTTGAGCAGAAAGAAATACGCTGTATGTGAAAGGTGTAAAGAAGAAGACAGCGACTACTTTCTTTGAAAAGCTGGAGAACCTAATTTTGTGCTTGAATATTCTGAACAAACCAGTTTTTGATTAGGCTTAAATGATTCATTTAATCTCTTACCGTTAGATTCAGATCTCATGACACTTCTGATTCAATGTTCTTTCTTCACTTTTTAAATGAGGGAAAAGAATTGGTAGGTTTTCATCACCAGGTTGTTTGATATTTTTTGTTGTTGTTGTTTTTGTTTGGTTTGGGTTTTTTGTTTGGTGTTTTTTTTAAGAAGCCTGGTGATTACAGATGTTTGTAAGGGAGAGGTTTTTTTAACTTCTTCCCTCTTTCTTCAGTAGTTAGGGGTAGTGATGTTCTAAGTGCCTTCGTTCTGTTAAGGGACCGTGATTATAGTTTTAAGGTATTTGCAATATAATTACTTAAAAGTCTTGGTAATATAGTTAAATTATTTGGTTATTCCGTATGTGTTATTTTTACCTTTAATGTCATGCATGGAGAACAGACATTTGCTTTTATCAATATTTGAGCAAATAGTGAGTCAGGGACATCAGACTACAACTGTGTGTGTAGGAAGGTCTTCTCTGATAGTCTGTTCTGAAACTTTTACTCCTCTCTTCTTGGTTATGATCACATTTGTTTACACTTATTTTTTTCTTTCCTTGACCAAAAAGGGGACTTTTTAATTGTCCCTACATGTTAAATCCATCATCTAACTTTGCATAGGTAGCTGCTGAGGTGATTATCTTTTTGCAGCTCACTCACCTCTTTGTTGGACTGAGAGAATGAAACTTAAAATACTGAAGACTGCTGAAATTAGAGGGGGAGAGACTGAGCTTTGAGCCTTAAAATCATGCTGTTGTCTTATGTTTTGAAGTAGATAAGAGTTTTAGCAGAGAAGCCAGTAAAATTATCTTTCAAGAGCAGATGCAGTTTCCAAGAACAGGATCAACAAGGTGTTGTAGGCACATGGACTTCTATATTGGGGACCTTGTAGTTGTAAACAGTACTTGGTAGGATTTATATCAATAACGTGTTAAAGGAATACTATAGAGCGTAGTCAAAGACTGTTTCTAGTAGATTTTATTCACTCACCTGCCCCCCTCGAGAAGTCTGCAGTTTAAACTGAGTGCCTGCTATGTGTGTTTTTTTCTCATGAGTGATTGTTTCTCAGGACCTTTCTATACCTGTTTTTAACCTTTTTTCTTCCAGCCTGTAGTGACAGGTCTGTTTCAGACTATGTCTTTAGCTGGTTTTGTCTTGCTGATTGTAGCAAGTGGAATTTCTATTATGGTTGGAAAGTGAAGTTTTTTGTTGTGTTGCTCTAACATGACAGAGTGGAGAAAAAGGGATGTAGGGTAACTGAAGTGTTGGTTTCCGAATATATTCGTTCTGTGATTTCTGAATATATTTTTTGTTTACTGGTAGGATGTGCATGAAGAGATGACAGGAACAAGTAACAAAAGAAACGCTGTGCCTACTCCAGTGGTTTTTCAATGAGCAGCATGATACTTAGTGTCCTTTGAGCCCCGGCTCCTGAAGTCAGAATTTGAATGTCTTTAAGACACAACCTTCTTTCCTTCAAAGCTGCAGAACATAGCTTGCTTCTATAAAATTTCAAGGTTAAAAAGTTTGGGGGTGAATATTTTTTTAAGAAAACAACCAAAACCCCAACCCCAAAACCACAAGAACCCAGGGTTTTCTAGATTAAGTTTGAATGCTTCTGTTTTTTTCCTTTTTTAATCTTTGGAATGGATGGACTGTGGGTGATGTGGAAATGAAAGGGAAAGACAGGAGAGAAATGAGGATAGGGCTGCAATAGTAAGACCAAGTTCCTTCCCTTCCAAGTCCTTCAATCAGATAAAGTTGTCAGAATGTGTAGAAAAGCATTACGCCAAAGGTGAAACTGAAAGTCTGTGCTGAGTTTATAACTGCTCAGAGTCCTAACCTTCTAGACTGGTTTTACTCTTTTGCCTTCCATGCTGTCAGGCAGAGACTCTGTGGAGCCTAATGTCTTCCCGTAAACCTTAGAATTTTCCAAGACTTAGCCTCTAATGCTTAATCTGCTCCATTAAAGGGTATAACTGCTGCTTGCTTTGAATGAAACAAAGTGAAAGAGAGAAAAAGAAATGATACTGATAAAATTCCTTCCTTCTTTCTTGCTTGAAGCCTTTCAGAAAAGCGAAGCTCATTTTTATGTGGTTGTGACAATCTCTTTTGATGATTGTTTTTTATTTTTAAAACTGGAATTGCAAACACTTCTAGTCAGCTTCATGCTGGTGATGACTATAATTGAAGTAAAATTACACTTGTTGTAAGGTTACAATTGTAGAACTATCCAATTGAAAATTTGGTATTCTGAAGGGTGTTCACAACTGGGTGGTAAAATATGTATCTGAGCAAATATGTCACCATTGCACGTCTGGTGCCAAGCTTGAAACTATTACTTTTGTGAATTACGGAATACCTGTGTAACTCAATTAGTCGATATGCTTTGATCTTGCTTTGTGATGTGGACAACAATTTGGGGTGGGTTTTTTTTTCATGTTGGGGTAGAACTGTTCTGTGGTTGTGTTCATGGAGTATCTAGCACTTGGGCTAACTTTGATTTTAGTCTCTTTGCCTTAGTTCACTTGCAACTTCAGGGGACTTCATTCAAATTTTAAGGAGATTAGTGGAAAGATGAATTGGCGTTTGGAGATTACTTTCTGTTCTCTTACAAGACTGATGGGTACTAGCCCAATTGCTAACAAAGGAGTAACTCTTAACTCTTTGGAGATTCATTCAAAGCTTGGAATCATATATATATGATCTTCATATTAATTCAGTACTTCAGACTATTTTTTAAACACAAAATTATGCAAGACCAAGAATTATGGAAGGTACCTAAAGTCAGCTAAGCGTTTATTTTTAAAGGCTTAAGTGTCTTTAAATGTGTATGTGAAACTGGTAAGCTTGAGAAACCAACTTTTTATGGTTTCTGTAAGCAATATTTGTATGGTTAGATATTTGTTGATGATAGCAGTAGCAGTGGTCACTTTATTTATAACTAGCAACATGCTATTTGGCTGTTACTTCTTGAGTTCAGCAGTCATTCTACTTGTTCCTATAATTGGAAATAATGGAGTGCCAATCTAACAGTCTGCTCCTGTTAACAAGGGAAGTATGTCCCCAGTCTGTAGTCTTTCCCTACATGTGGACTTGTTTTGGCACTTCTTAGGTTCCTTTTTCTAGGCATCTCAATTTTGTAGAGACTAATTCAGGCTTCCCACCATCCACCAAAAAAAAACTTTCTGCTGTACTAGCAAATGGACTTGCCTCTTTGAAGTGTCCACTGAGCAGAAGGGCCAGAGAGGAAAGTTACCGTGGAGGAGAAAGGGGAGTCAGACCTCTTCCGGTAGGTGGCAGCAGCAACCTGTTGAACTGGAATGAACTGGAGGTGTGAGGGGACAGGTATATGATAAACAAGTGAAGAAAGTTCAGTTGAGGTAACTTGCTAGCTTTTAATAAACTGTCCTGTTAAAGGAAGTTGTGATGCAGAACACTTAACTTGAGGACACCTACCAAAAGAGGTCTAGTAGTATGTAGAAAGTAACCCTTCTGAGTGACAGCAAGTTGTTGTTTGCTCAACTACCTGTTGTAGGACCTTCTGAGAAGGTGGATTAATTTAAGTGCATCTGTGTTACCATGATGATACAGTAAGACTTAAGTAAGAGAAAACAAATTTTTAAATAATGTGTCTTACTTTTTGTGCATAAGTAGATAATACTTATGTGAGGTGACTTATTTGGGCACATCGAAATTCATGACTCATACCTGGTCTTATACAACTGTAATGAAGTGTTGGAAAAAGTACCTAAATAAAGTTGTATGTTTTATGGGCTTCCACAGACTACAGTTTAGTATAACTGTGGGTTTATCAGAATGCACCCCATAACAGAGTAATGCAGTGAAACCTGACCACTGAAGAGTTGTGTTCAGACCAGATGAGAAACCAGCCTACTATCTCAGGACTTCTGTGTGGTGTTTCCTTTACAATACAGGCTACTGCGGAGTTATGCTGCAGGATGATCCATAGTTTGAGATCATTTGGTCTAGGCCTGACAAATACACTGCTTGTCATTATTTTGTGCCTCTTAATTGCTGAAGTAGTGCACACTTCTGGCTAGTATTTTTATCCAAATGAATTTGGAATTGTACAACCTTAACTCCTGGGAGGGTAAGCAACTACGGTGGGATAAGTTGTATTCAAGATATAGGGTAACGTTGTCTTAACCTGAATTAAGCCTGTGTCAGTGTTTCACACTAAATAGATACCTGCTTGAGGTTTAAAAAAAAAAGTCCCAAGTTGGCAGATTTTAATGTATTATTGTTACTGGTTTGTTACATCATAGTATCTGTAGGAAGTTTAATAAAAGGTCAAAATTACTAACAAGATCTGTTGCTCATGATCCATCTCTGAGAAGCATTCTCTGCCCAGTGATGGCTGGAAAGAGTACAGTGCATTCTTGGCATTAATATTGATTCAGAATAACTTTTATAAGACTCATTCCTTAATTACAGTATTCCTCCCTTGAAATTCTAAACTTTACTTTGTATTATATCTGATGATAAACATCTGAAGTTAACAGGTGAAAAAAATGCATTTATTCCTGTATTCTCTAAGTTGATAGCTTTCAAATCTGAATGCTTTGAAGAAAATTCATAGAAGGAAACTACAGAAGTTGGACTTGGCTGTTTTATAGATGTTCAATTTAAACATTTGAAAAGATACATTTGATTTATTAACTATTCTGAGATGTGTACGGAAACTTGCCTAAGTGTGAATCATGTATGGATGAATAAGATATGAACTTAAATGATAGACTGTTACCAAAAGTAGGGTTTTTTTCTTTTAAGTAACAGCATATACTTGCTTTCGGGTACTAACTGCAATTCCTTCAAAAACTGCTCTGTAACTAGAAGATGGAAGATGATTATGTGCCAGGGATGCTGCTTTTTGAATGTGGTTGAGACACAGGTGTGTGCTCCCTGTGTCTTGCATGTCATGCTAATATGATGTAAACCAGCTTCTGTCTGGAAGCCTTGTCCACATAGTGATAAACTGGAGCAGTTTGTATGCCAATAGCTCTCGTCCCCAGGAGTAGAAAGCATTTATATCAATAAAGTGCAGCCAGCAAGGGTTCATACCTTTTCGTGGCCTTGTCAACATCTTTATCCAATAGTTCCTTTGGACTGAAAAACATGAGGAGTAAAGCAGATCATTAACAGAAAGGCTTGTCCTATTGCTGCTGAAGGTTAAAACCTTATCAAGGACGTAGGGTGTAGCCCTTGCACAAACAGGGTATGTTGTGAGGTGAGTTGTATTTTTTTAGTTGTCTTGCTATTTTATCATAGTACAGAAAATGTGCTTACATATAAAGGTGCTGTAAGCAGATATTACTGTTCTAGCTTACAGTTTATTTTCCTTTCCCTTTCCATTGCCCAGAATTTAAGAGAACAAATGCAGTAGCATCTTGCCTGTTTGCCTGAAGTGCAAAGATCCAATACCAGGTTTTGTGTGTGAACTAGCGAAAGAAACAGTAAATGACAAAATACACATGTTCTACACAAACAGGGAATGATGATGGGGGGGGGGGGGGTGACTTCTGTTTTAAAAAATACTAGTTTCTAAGAGAATTTCTTAAAGCTCTTGTATAGTATTTCCTGAAAAGTGGGTGGGAGCCTCCTGTGCTTTTTTTTTTTTATGCACTTGTGACGTAGTGTCCTTCTCTTTCATTGTGCGCTATTTGAATAGTGTACTTAATCAGGGAATGCCAAAACATTTAAAGACCAAGGGTTTAGGTTCATAAGTATTTCTTTCCATGTCAGCACCGGCATGGCTGCCCTGACCTTAGCTTCTTATTCCTGCCTTGCCCCTCAGTTGCACTAGTATAACTAGTTAATGTTCCAGGTGGCTATGCAGCAAAGCAGATTGTGGAATTTACCATCAGAAAAATATTATTTTTAACCTGGATCGATTCCCTGACTAGCCTCACTGCTCAGCTGCACAAACAGTTGTGCCAGCACAGCTGAGGTATGAAGACTGCTTAAGCTGGTACTGCAGTGGAAAAAGTGTTGTGAAACTATAGCCTATGGCTTAATCTGTGTATTCTAGGTGTTTTGCTGGTACAGTTATACTGTGCTGGCAAAATATTCCTGACACAGATGCAGCTTTCATCAGTACAATTTATTTTGATTGTGGAATGGAGAAAAGGATAATTGTGGGATTTGCCTTGATACTTCTGTGTTGTCAAAATATATATCGTATACAACATGTCTGTCAATTCTGTATAAAAATTATTTACATAAAAAAAACTGATTTGAACTAATATCATTAGAAAATAGAAGAACTTTAAAATCAAGGCATCCTCTGTTTATTTTTACTGTCTACTTGGAATACATGTAATGTTGAGGTAGTTGCTTCCATCTTTAGCCACATCAGTATTCCTGTAGATGATGAAATATTAATAGCAATCTTTATTTTTGAAGGTGAGGACAACAGGAACTCTTACAAGAAATGAAATTTACAATTGTTGAGCAGATACAATAAGAAGCTAAAAGCTCTGAAGAAGAGGTTTAAAATTTCAAGAGATACAGGATTTCTTAATAATTCCTTTTTTTGTCACTACACACTTAAAAAGATGTTTACGTAGCTATGGGTCCACTCCAGAAAGAAAACATCGAAATGTGTTGCTTCTTTGTCCAGAAACTTGGGCACTGCTACTACTTGTCAAATTTCCTGCACCTAGGCAATTAGATTCTTTATTTTCTTTTCTGATCTGGTTCTTCTATCATTTTAGGTGTCGGTTTACTTCAGGTTTCATCCTCATGCTATAAATTATAAATGGGGGGGGGGTGCAAGTATTCTCCCTTACTTGGAATAGTTAGTTAATTTTTTCATGCTTTGCTTTTAAAATTTCTAATTCTGCATATTGCTACATTTGATATACAGTGAAGAATAATTTAAAACTGTTGTTACATTTCTTTCTATTCAGATACCACTCATTCAGCTAAGGTGGGCTTCCTTCAGTCATATTTGACCAACAGTGTATTTATAGGATTTTTAAAAAATGCTACAGTATTTCATATTTTTTAGTCTTTTCAAGTTGATAAATATCTAAGCTCACATGTGGCTATAAAACAGTTTCATTGATTTCATTTGGTAATTAGTGTTTGGAATGCCTTCTGCCCAATTCAGCTTCCAAATACCAGTCTGGGATTGGCTTTGTAATGCAGGGATAGTGAGAAATCTAAGGTTTTGAAACAAACTAGTACTCTAAATGCTTTTATCAAATGTTACTTGTAATCATGTAATGTTAATGCTGAACCAATTACAAATTGACTGAGAAATGTATAGTGTTACAGTAGAAATTTGTGCTGTGCATATTCCTTTAAGGGTTCACTATCCCTATGGCAACAACTGGAAAGAGCTTTTTCTAATTATGCAAAGTTTAAGGTTTCATTAAAATGGAGGGGGAGAAAAAAAGCAGCTCATAAACTGCTACATTTTGTGGCTTGGAAAGGAAAAACAAATCTGTTCTTTGTAGACAGTTTTTTGCTGACTCTTTGTAGCTTTCCTAAGCACTAAAGAGAAATTTTAATATGCGGGTAGGTTTACTGATGTGCTCAAGAGTGAAATTGCTAAAATCACTGATACTTGAAAATTATGCAGTAATTTAAAAGCTATGAAGAAAACTCATGCAGAATTTCTTCTGAAGTTGGAGAAAGGCACATGGGCAACTCATTTCACCATAATAGTAGTTTCCCTTGCTCTTAAATCTATAAGAAAGATATTTCTAACTTCCAGTGTTGTTTGTAAGGGAGTTTTCTTTACAGAATTTTAAAGTTTGAGAAGAACTGTCTTTTGTCTCTTTTATGATATAAATTGAGATACAAGGAATGCTTTTAAAAAAGCAAGTTACATTTATTATTGAAGAGTTCAAGTAATTTATTCTTAGATTAGTCTTTACTATGAGACATTATAGTGGATAGAATGTATTTTAATCTACTATTATACATACTAATTTTACTATTAACCCAGGCTTGGGAGCATTTAGTCATTCTTAATTCTAAGTTCATATAACCAAAATGGCAGTGTTCATGATAGATTTTGTTGTTCTAGAGTATGTTGGTTTGGTTTGTTCCTGGAGGGTAGGGGCCTGTAGCTTGCCCCTCAGGCTGATGGTATTGGTATCGGCATTTAGTTTTGATTTGGCTGGAGCAATCAATCCTGTTAGGACATGTTAGGATGGTAAAAAGGGGTTTACTGTAACTGAAACAGTGAAGCAAGTGTGAATATTTCAGAATATGTTTCAATATTGTGCAATTGAATGGCTGTAGGTTTATTAGTTTTAAATTATTTATGGTAACCTGTATTGCATTATGACAAATTCAGTTGATTCTGTGGAAAACTTTGCGTTTTACTTGCCTCCTTGGATGCTGTCTGTGGCCAGTTTCACTAAGCCTCTCTTACAGAGACTAAAATTAGGTATGTATTTTAAACCTGTATAACTTTCATTGATGTAAAAGGGCACAGTATGCTCAAAATTCGTGCTACAATGTCTTGAAAATTTGTCCAGATATGATTTAGTTACTTGTCATTACACACCAATCAACCAAGCTGTGGGTCCCAATGAAATGGTTAAGATGTCTTGGTCAGTAATACTAGTCTATAACAATAGGGGGTGCAAGGCCTCAACATCCACAGTCTGGGCCAGGTTTCAGGGATGCCTGGAATTTTGTGCTGTTTGATTCCCTCAGTGGCCCAATCACTAGAATGGCTTCTTTTTTAAAACGTGTATAAGGGTACCCTGACAGTGTCAGAGTGTGGGTGTGACATTTCCAACAGCAAATTATTGACTTCTTTACAGCTTGAACATAGCTTTAAGGGTAAGGAAGAAAGACATTTAAGCTCAAAAGAGGTGTAATCTTTCAATATTATTTCATAGGCTCTAGTCTTTGCTTTTGTTCTGAGGAATTCTCGTGTAATGACCAAAAATGATCACACATCTATCTGTCTCAAGACTAAGGCTTTCTGGAAGATCTGTAGGTTAAGAGGAAGCTACAACATTTCAAAATATTTTTAATAATTTTTTCCACCTAAGGAATTAACTATACCACCTCATTTAAAATAACTAACCATTCATTTGCAACATGGTGGTAACTTTTATTACATTTAAAGTGTAGCAGTTTCCATTCTTTACTGGAAAGAAGCCGCTTTTCAAGGTAGGAGGGGGAAAATGAAATTTAAAAGTCTGTCTGAAACTGTTTTGGTTTGGTTTGGGGTTGTTTTGTTTTTTGGTTTTGGGTTTTTTTTTCTTATTTTCATAATGACTGGTGCCAGTAACAACTCATAGTAGCCCTTTTTGATATCTGTATGCTATTTCACTTACAAGGTTTACTGTTCTCTTAGTCAATAGATCTCCATCCTGCATTTATCCGCAAATGCAGAGCAAGATCTGTCAGCTGCTATGGCATGGGAAGATGTGGGGCTTGACAATTTTTTCTGGAATTGTCACTATGATGTTGAAAAAGGTTTTCCACTGTCTATACTGGCATCTAAAACTTTCCTACTTCCTCCCATTGTTAGCTTTGATTTTTGGCATTAAGAAGTTTGGCATTTTAAAATTTGAATTTTGGGTATTTAAATGGGTTTTCTGTGATGTCCAGAGAGGACATTTGGGCTAGAAAGAAATAAGTCTTACTCAAATGGAGCTAAATTCCACTGAAACATGTGAACATCTAGTTAGTGGAGAGGGATCTAAAGGACTCTGGAAAAAAAGAGTCAGGGCTCACATGAGCTACTGATTAAGGATCTGCATAGACCCCAAGAGTAGCAGATAAGTACTTGGCACAGAAGTTTGAATTCAATATGGGCTCAGCGTCACAAAATGCGTTGAGGCTTATTTTTCCTATAGGTCTTCCTCATAGCGTATTCAGCCCCATAACTTTCATTTTTCTCTTTTCTTCTTACTTTCCTTAAGTAGGCAGCTGTCAAACTAAATGCTTTTTTCCAGATTCTGCAGGCTGTGTGTTTGTTCACAAAATAATCAGAAGTACATTCAAATGTTGAACGTATTACACACGTAAAAGTAGGGAAAAGGGTATTTTTATGCTAATTATTCTATTTCTTTTGATACCTGTTTTTACTTCATTTAGAATACAATTGCTGATGCAAAAGCACTGTAAAAGCTTCAAGTTAACCTTGCTTTTAAAAAAGCCTGTTTCAAACAGCAGCTGTGTATCTAAATGGGCTTCAAAGTACTTCCCAATGTGTCAGTCTTCTCAAAGCTTAGGCAAAAGGGCTTTTCAGACTGAATATAAGAAAGAGCATAGCCAGCATGTTGTAGGATATGATTATTCTTTCTATTCAGCACTTCTGAGGATGTATCTGACAGACTATCTCGAGCCTGCCATTGCAAGAAATACTGACAAAGCAAAGCAAGTTCAGCTGGGGGCAAGTAAGTTGCTTAGTGATATATGTGGAGAGGCTGAGGAAATTCAGCATCTTTAATGTGGGGGAAGAAAGGGCTAAAGGTGAACTTACATGTAGTCTTACGTTGTTTTGATGGGAATTACAGGCAGGAGTGGGGGAGGCATACTCTTCTTAGGTGGTCAAAATGTCAAGATATAAGTCATAGATTGCAACAAGGGAAATTCCAATTAGACATCAGGAGAAAGGTCTTCTTACTGGAGGTGATTAAACACTGGAGGAAGTTTTCCAGAAACCTGGTAGAAACACCATTCTTGGGGACTTTCAGAATTTGGCTGGCCAAGGCTGTGTACACCTGGTTTAAACCTGAAGTTAGTCCTGCTTTGAATAGGTGTTTGGAGCTGTTGACCTCCAGAAGACCCTTCCAACCTAAATTTTTCAGTGATTCTGTGAAAATTGAGCTGTTTTTTATCGCAGAGTGTTCCCAAGTTGTAAGTCCAAGTTTAGAAACCATTCCAGATCAATGCTGTTTTATCAGGGATGCTGTTGGATGTGGTTTGAGACAGAGCAGTCTTAGTTTATGTAATACAGTATAATTCCAGTCTGTTTGAGGCTGCATAAATTGAGACTAGTGCTTCCTACAATACATTTTTACATGTTTCCTAGAAATGCTTGGGGTGTTTTTTTGTTTGTTTGGGGTGTTTTTAGGCAGTCACTGCTTTTATGCACCAATTGTAGTTGTAGAATTGGTTTAATATGCAGTTCCACAGGGAGATAATAGGAGTGGAATATATACAAATAGTGCAGTCATACCCTTGATCCAATGCTGACTGCTAAAATAATATTATACATGATTCATAACTCACTACTCAAATTCAGCTTTAGACCTAGCCATGCTTACAGGGTCTGTAATTCATATTCTTAATTACAGTTCTTGGAAAGTGGGTGTAATTTATATCAGCATCTTTCATTTTTCCTCTGTTTAGCAGTGAAATCTTTTATTTCAGAATGATGGAATTCCAGACTTTTTGCATAGTAGGGTCTTCCAGTGTGCCCTAGTGCCTGCTGGATGTGGTACGGGTGAATGTACCCAAGGCAGTTTGAGCTCATGCAGCAGCTCATTGCTGCTGAAGCATAAAGAATAATCCAACAAAAAGAAAGCTATTGTCTTCTAACAGATTGATCACTTGAATTTGGCCCAGAAAAGAGGTCAACAACTATCATGGTCAGAGCAAGACAGATGGCAGAACTGCAGTATCTGGGAACAGAGTGGAGGAAGGAGAGATACGTTCTCTTATGGAAGCTTTCAGTCTTCTCGGCTTTCTCATGTAGTTTCACCCTAAATCTCTAAGCACTTAATTAGTAAAGGAGCATGCAAGTTTAGCTGTTGCTGCCAGACAATTAACTTGCGCTGCAGATCTCTCGTCTTCATAAGGGAAGATTCACTCAACAGTCTCATCCTCACAGTGACTGAGAATAGTCACTTGACTGAGACAGTGCACTTGTTGAGTATTCCTCATAAGCAGTCTGGAAATTGAAGCTAAAAAAAAAAAACCCCAAAATCGACTCAAGGTGGCTCTGTCCTTTCCTGGCTAATGTAGCTTGTGATCTGGGCTTGCGCTACAGGAGGCAGCTCACAGATCTAATAATGCTAGAGCTTCATTCTTTGCATCAACAACAATGACTGACCTTTGTACTTGGTTTGGGAAGGTTCATAGAGATTTCAGGCATATATATACAGAGGACTTTTTTTCTACTCCTTCTCCAAAAGTAAAGTAGTCTAGATTGTTAAGTCTGAAACTACTTTGAAGAGTTAAAAATCGGGAAACTCTTAGGTGGCTGACTAGCCAGGTTTCATTTGTATAGAAGCCAGTAGATTTTAGCTAAAATATTTTCAAGTAGTGTTTTCTTTTTTGGGGGAAAGGGGCAATTAGCAAAAAGACAGGCCTTAAATAGTTTGTTCCGTTAAAACTTGGGGTTACTTTTTTTGCATAGGTATGTTCAAATAACTGTTGTTAGTTAATTAACAAAGAACAGAAAAGTTATGAACATTCAGGAAGAGTGTGATGAATGTTACTTGTGGAGTCTTTAATCTGAATGAACACAATTCTCTTCAGCAATTTATTTTTTTTTCCGTGCATAATGTTTTTGCCATAAATCATTCTTAGTTTGGCAGTCCTGCCAAACTATAAGAAAAGTTTTGCTTTTGACACATTATAGTCAGTATCGTTACTATTCTGGACTGATGTTTTAAGTTACTTGATTATATTTAGATTATTTTAATTGATCTGATTGAAATGATTTCTTGAAATAGGAATATATAAAATAAGTCACTTTATACACACAGAGCAGGGAACTGAGAGCACTTTCTGAAGGGAGTATGTGGAAAGTAAAGGGAATACTTGGAGTTACTCTTAAACTTCTTGGATTCCTTGTGGCTTTTTGTGACACATGCATTCATTACTTGGTGAATGCCAGGGAAAGTGTAATTTGATCATTGAGCCACGTTTGGTAAATACTAGTTTTGTGGGGACAGCCTGTTCTGTCCATAGGGGGAAAGCTCACTGCCAGAATCTAAAAGCTTTCTCTTTTATTTGGGTCTCTATTCTTTTGCTCTAGACTACTGAAATACAGATATGTGTTACTTGTGATACTAACAGGGTCTGCATTTGTTTTAGTTGTAGTGTTTGGTCAATAAGTTTTCAAAATACACTCTTGTTGAAACCTGGCTAAATAGTTACTTTGAGAAAATATTTTGATAAATGATTTTGCAAAACTTTCTCTAACATATGATCAGTTAAACATTAAAATCTGATGTGATGCCCATGGCCTGCTGCTGCCTAGCAACTGTTTGAATACTTTCTCAAGTCTGGTATATATGAAATAAAACTACTTGTGTTCTGTTTGATGCTTGCTTTAACAGTCCAAAGCTACTTCCAGTTTCTCTGTAAATGGTATATTTTAAAAATTATTAGCTAGTCTTCCCCACATGTTTTCAACCTTACTGGCAGTATAAATTACTAGCTGAAAGCTCTTTAAGTGTTAAATTTGTGTTCCTTCCATTTGGATTGTAAATGAGAATAAAGTACCTGTCTTGCTGGACATACTTTTAAAAAACATTCCAAAAGCTTATTTCTTGGCACAAAATATTTTTTTTTTTTTTCCTCTGGGGGGAACATCAGGGAAGAAGGATAGCATTAGCATTCTGTGAAATAGTTTTTCATCTTCAGATCATAATTCTGAGAATGATTTTAGCTAGCACAACTTCTGCCAGCCTGTATTGCTCTAGTTGGCACAAGCATTTGACTGGCAGAGTGATGACCAAGGCTGGGAAACTGATTTAGATTAAAGTTAACCTAGCCCCCCAAAAATGGGATTACTAAGTAGACTAAGGTGTATTCTGAATAAGTAATCTAATTTTTTTTATGGAAGTGCTCGCTCAAGGGAGAAAGGGGAAGTGCGAGCCCACATACTAATGGAGAGAAAAGCAGGATCTTAACCTTGAACTTGGACCTCATACTATCCCAAATGCCTCTTGTCCTAACCATCATACTATGCCTGGTATAAACCTGCTTAAATGACACATATGGATGATTTTGATATTAGTGTTTCATAAGGAAACTTTGATATACCAGGAGTGATAGTTCCACAGTGCAATTTATTGACTGGTTGAATAATGATACTGAGTTACAAATACAAGTCAAGCAACTTAAACTTTGTTTACATCTTCATTGAAACATGAGTAAAATTATTTGGTTTGTGGTAATGAAGGCTTAAACTGTGAATTTGAATTCAGTGGCTTGAAAAGCAAAAATCTGTGTTGTGAGGAGTATACATTACTACTATGAGGAAGTTGTGTAGTTCATGACTATACATGACAACTACAAGGAAGGAAAACAACTTGATTTTCTTCTTCTAGTGCAATGCACTAACAGTCCAAACACAGTTGTGGATTGGTGGTGATCTGTTTTAACGCTTCGGGCCATGGTTTTCATGTAAATGGGATCATAAATTCCACCACCAGAGCCTCAAACTACAGTTGTATGTGGCATATAACATACATTTTTACGTAAAAGGCACTGTTTATACTGTACAGAAAAGAACACTGAAGGTGATACGTGATTAATTTATTTTGCACTTAAATTATACAGTTTGTAATTTGTAATGGCTTACAGACTTGCTCAAAATACTGTTGCTGAAGCTGTCCTTGGTATCTTTTTGCATTTCTTTGAGCAGATAACCCCTTTAAAGTCAGTAGTACTGCTCAGGAATTTTTCACTTCCAACACTTTTGAGTGGTGTTTTGTATAAACCAGGCATTCTCAAAGTAGTCCGTGAATCTCAGTGAAATGCTATTATGAATGGGGCTTCAGCTGGCTGAATCCGGGGTGTGTGTGAGGGGGGTGTATGCACATTGTATACCAGTGCTGACAGTTCCTGGTTGTATGACTGCCACAGATATGAGAGCCCTTGCTTTAAGTTTTTGCAAAACGTTACTGTTCATCTCTGTGACCTGGGAAAATTCTTGTTGTTTCACAAGTTAGAATTGCTGCTCTGTTTTAAAATGAGATCAGCAAAAAGACTGTGTTGATAAGACTGTTTAGGGGATACAATAGTTCAGAAGTGTGGTGTTTTGCCTAGTGATATACAAAAGAAGGATGATGAATGAGCTGGAGTATGATAAGAAGAGAGAAATTGTCTCTTTGGTTGTGTTCCAGTGCGTTAAAATCAGTGAGCAATTGTATTCCTGACATTACTGTGGAGTTATTGCATGATGTTAGGCAGGACTCGAGTGACATGTGTGCAAATACACATCATATGGCTTAATTGTGATGTTACTAAATTTTTTTACTCCTCTTAACTTCCCAGTGCTTGACTTTTTTTTTTTTTTTTTTTTCAAAAGTGATGTTATTTTATGTGGATGTGTATTTGAAGTCTTTACTGAGTTAAGTCAGCATTAATATAGTTTGCTCTGCAGTAGATGTATCAACTGATGAACACTACACGCCAATTTAAGATACAAATGAAGAATAATTTCATTAAAGTGAGATGTATTTAAAATAGGTATTATTTCTACAGTTTGGTTGTCACGATATCACTCAACCACCCTTAAATTTGTAAGTAATAGAGAGTATCACAACTATATTTAATTTGCCTTTGGTACATTCATGCATTTTTGAGGCCTTTTATTCATTTATTGCATTGGTCTGACTTCGTTTGTAGAATATGATGAAGAGTACATAACATGGCTGCAAGGGCAAAGACACAGCAGGAATATTCTTCATAGCAACTTTATTGTTCATAGTAGCTTTATTGTAGAGGGACACGACAGTCTTAAAGACTTCTTTGATTGTTATTATTCTAATATACCTATTGTCAGAAGCTCATTTTTAAAATTTAGGAATGAGAATTCCTCAAGCTAGAGACCCTTCTTGCTTACCCTGTGAAAACTGATTGCATCTCATTGGCTGAATTAGAAACTTAGTAAAATAAGTTTCCCTCCTAATTGTATGACTTGAGGAGACTTCAGCAATGTGCTCTGACAACTGCATTCAAATACTTATACTGTATTGCCCTTGCTGTATTAATAACAACCCTTAGAGTAGCAGAATAAATGAAGGATGGAGAGATCTCTGAATGGTTGATTCTGTTCTGGGATTATTACAAAGAAAACAAGATTCTCCTAAGTCTTAGACTAGAGGTGGTAGTTCTCTCCAAATCAGTTTTCCAGACCTAGCATTTGTTTCTCCAGCTTCTGCTTATGCACTTACAGTTACCCATGCATTTTATCCTCAGTAAGAGGATTGAACTGTTAGCCTTTAGACAACCACTTGCCACTCTTGATGGTAACTCATATGGGGCTCTACTTATATAATCTGAATTTATTTCATCTGCTTGTCTAAAACACAGCTAAAGTTACTTGTTTACCTGGTTTAATCAGATTCATGAGACATAAAGACCGTACTTGCCACAGGTGAATATCTTCCAAAAAAGAACATGTAAGTTTTGATTTGAATTTTAAAGAACTGGAGAGAGTATCAAAGGTGCAGCTAGTCCTGAACTTGAAGTACGTGTTCACCTTTGTTTCTTTCTGTAGTCATATAAACATTTGAGATTTAACACCAAAAAAAGGCAGTGAGATGTGGAAGAAGGGGATAAATCATAACCTATATTTTGGAGGTCAACGAAAATACATTTTATATATTGCAGCTTGGCTTTTCTCCTTCTTTCCCTTCCTCTCAGCCCCATGCTGTCTAGGTCATTTTCTTAAAGATGAGACTAGGTTTTGTTGGAGTAGGACTTTCAGGTCTTCGCTTTGTTTGTCTTTGTTTCCTGTCACTGGATGCCACTGTCTTGCTGGGCCATGTTGCAGTGGCCAGCTTGTGCCAAAGTGTCTAGACTGGGGTTGCACAACTAAGGAGGTAGAAATTTAAGTTAAAAGGCAAAAAATTGAGGATGAATTTAATGAAATCGGGAAAATAAATAGAAAAACTTCCTAATAGAACCAGGAAATAGCCTGTACATTATGTGTGCCTAAGAGAGATGCAAAAAGCTTATGATTTTTTTTCCATAAATATTTTCAGTCAAAGTAGCAAGAAGGTATCATCTTAATTTTAAAAAATATTTGGGGTGAGCTCTTTTGTTTCAGAAAATCTCATTGTTGATACACTAGGTGTGTTATAACAAGATTTTAGTCCGGTATTATAAGCAAGCCATTTCTTTTCTGTAAGAAAAAATGTAATGCATGGATTAGGAAAAAGGACACAGCACATAATGTGAATAAGAAAACTGTTGACATACCTTGTTACTGCTAGGATTTTTGTGGATATGTTTTTCTAAAGTAATTGTGTACAAGTTGCTATACAGCCTAACTTCAGCAACATCATCTGATTGTAGGGAAAAAAAATTCTTAAGGCATTACTTAATGCTTTGTATTTTGATGCAGTTAAAAGAATTGCAGTTGTCCTTGGTTTGGACGTCACTGATACAGATTCATAGAATGGTTTAGGTCTGATGGGGCCTTTAAAGATCATCTAGTTCAGGCCCCCTGCTGTGGACAGGGACATCTTTCACAGGATCAGGTTGCTCAAAGCACCATCCAACATGTACACTTCCAATGAGAGGCATCCACAACTTCTCTGGGCAACCTGTTCCCAGTGTCTCACCACCCTCATAAAGAATTTCTTCCATATGTCCAATATAAATGTACGCTGTTCTAGTTTAAAACCATTGCCCCTTATTCAGAGTTCTTTGTCTCTAGGTATGGGCATTTATTGAGTTGCTTTGATTCTGGAATGCTGTCCCTAAAATGCTGTCGGGTCCCTTGATCGTTTCATTTCAATTCTGGCTTACAGTTGTTGGATAATGGAACTTGTTAGCATTTTTTAGGGGTACTTGCTTTAGTATTGGTATGAAACACAGAAAGGCGTCTTTCAAATACCAGTCTAGTCATAAGTAAAACCACTGTAAGATTGGCTTACGTAATGGAGGCTTTGAGATTTGTAATGCTGGTGCCGACTTCTGCATTGAACTGCTGAAGTTCAGATATTTGCCTGCGTATGGAGGCTTTCCAGAGCTTCCTGCTGTGAACTGAATAACCCAAAATACGTATCAGAAGTGGAACTACTGGGCAAGCAGCTAAAACGTGGCACAACAGGGCTTGTCTTGCTTATGTTCTCATGAATTTTGAAGAAATATGGTAAATGCTGTCAGCAGGAACATACTAAACGGGCACAAAGTTCACTCTCAGACTTCCCAATGTTGTGGTAATGTGACAAGGGGATAACTTTACATCTAACAATTGTAGGTGATTATAAATGAGAGCAAAAGCATTATGTATCATGCATGTAACTTAGCACTTCTCCAGCCTTCTACATTCTTTCATCTTTGAATTGGCGATATAGGAAAAACAGTAATGTACTTTCAGTTATGACATTGAAGATTTTTTTTCTAGAACTTTTTCATAGATAAATATGACACTTACAGAATCACAGAATGGTGAGAGTTGGAAGGGACCTCTGGAGATCATCTAGTCCAACCCCCCACCCCCACCCCCACCCCCCCCCGACAGAGCATGGTCACTGTCGTGGTTTAGGCCAAATCCACCACTGGGGACTCGAGGGACCCCAAACGGGACCAACAGATGCTCCCCTCTACCCCTCTTCAAAGAGAGAGGCAGAGGAGGAAAAAGAGACTTATGAGTTTAGAAGGAACTAAACTACTTTAATGAAATATTTCTTTTTATTTTATTATTAATAATGAAAAATATATACAAAACCGTATCAAGCTCCCGAGATGACAATCACGACACCGGCTGGCACTGGGGCAGTCCCAGGCTGGACTCAGTGACAGACGGGAACTGGATTCCGGATCTGCATTCAGGATCGGGATCACAGGCAGATGAACAGAGTCCTCCTCAGATGTCAGCCATTGAAGGAAGAGCCCATGACCCTTTGATCCCTCAGCTTTTATACTGAGCATGAGGCAGATGGGATGGAATACCCTGTTGGTCAGTTTTGGGTCACCTGTCCTGTCCGCTCCTCCCTGCAGGTGGGACCCCACTATGCTTTTCTGCTTCCGACCCTCCAACGTGGCAAATAACAAAGTTGGTTGGCCTTGGGGGTTATAGCAATAAGTATAAGCAAGAGCCTCTCTGCATACCATGCCTGGGCATCAGCTATAAACAATTGGCCTTATCACTCTGAGAGAGTGAACACTGTCTGCACAATATGTAGTTAATTTCAGTTGTTAGAAGAGGCCCAGCTAAGAAGTGAAGTTACTGAACAAGATTGGTTCTGTTTTACCTCAAACCAGGACAGTCACCTGCAGCAGATTGCACAGGATGGCATCCAGGTGGGTTTTGAATGTCTCCAGAGTGGGAGACTCCACCACCTCTCTGGGAAGCCTGTTCCAGTGCTCTGCCACCCTCAAAGTAAAGAAGTCCCTCCTCATGTTAAGATGGAACTTCCTATGTTCAAGTTTGTACCCATTCCCTCTTGTCCTATCACTGGGCACCACTGAAAAAAGACTGTTCCCACCCCCCTGGCACCCGCCCTTTAAGTATTTATAAACATTAATAAGATCCCCCCTCAGTCGTCTTTTCTGTTGACTAAAAAGACCCGTTATTTCAGTTTTAAACCAGTTGAGTTTGAAGTGCCTCTCTAATACAGTCTTCCCACTGAGAAAGGTGTAGTAACAGTACTTTTATGTAGTTCTGAATCAAAGTGGTGATACTTCTTGCTGTTCTATTTAGGATGGGAGCTAAGGTATGTGAAGTAACAGCAAGCTGTGCATAACTTTGATTTGTGAGAAACTTTGTAGCAAGGCTGTAATAAAATCTGATCTCTATAATGGCTGTATGTTTAGGCATAAATACATTGTTTCACAGAATCTATTGGCTCCCCAATATGAAGCCCAGCAATTGTTCTCTACCTAAGTATTTCAACGTGGATTTGATTTTCTTTGGGTTTTTTTTTTAATCCAATTTCAAAATGTTTCCATCTACATTTACTTCTCTCATAAGCCATGTTTCTGTCTTCTAAAAATCAATTGTTTATGTATACTTTTGAAGAGAGCTTTACATTAAGGAAGTCTGAGATATTCCTGGTTGTGTGATCTTTTGAGAGCAAAAAGCATCATCCTCATCCTATGTGCCACCTCCTACATGGTGATGTCCCATGGTGGCTCTTCAGATAATAATCATGTGCATCAGTCTCTTCTGAAAGATTTGATATCTACTTTGTGTGCTGTCTTGTTTTGTTTTTAAACTGGGAAATAACAATGAAAAAGTACTGCAAAATAGAAATCATGATTCTTGTTTCATCAGACGTCTGTTTCATTTAGCTGAACATTTTTAAACAAAATATAGGCTTAACAAGTGTAAGCTGAATCTTACCTGGATTCAGTGGAACTACAATGGGACTCTTGACTCGAGTTCAGATTGACAGCTCTGAAGCAGGCAGTCATGCTGGACTGTGGTTTTCAGTGGTGGAGTCAGAAGCCTGAAAGCTTTGCAGCTCCAGGTCTAATTGGAGTGTGGTTTCATACTATTGAGAGGGTGTTGGGAGCCAAGAGGTTTTGAGATGGGCTTCTGTGTACTTAGACTACAGGGTAGTCCCCTTTGGCCCAGAGTCAACCATTGTAGAGGTTCCTGAAGCTATTGAATGAACTTGTCATTCATGTCCATTTTGTTACTGCTGTTGGCAGTAGGTTACTGGCAAGTCCCTGAACATCTACAGCTTTTTGGGGGCAACTTGTTCAAGGAAGACTTTGATCTGATTTGGACTGAAGTCAGTTATAAAAACTGGAACTCTACAAACTGCTCTGGAGCCAGGTCTTTTTAGAATTGTTCTCTGTGTAGAGTAGTAATTAAAATTCATGAAAGCAGGGGGGATAGAAATAAACAAACCAGCACTTTCAGGTGCTTGTTACCCTACTTGTTACTGTAGTCACAACCAACACGTACCTTAACACTTTTCTGACTTTGGTGTACTAAGGAATTTGTGGACTATGACTCATCTTTCTGTTGCAGCTTTTACCAAGCTGTCTCCTACTCAGCAAACTAGGAGGTAGTAAAGCATTGGAAAGCGTTTTAGACTCTCACAGCTAATGATGTTCAGGAAACTAAATATGGAGAAGGAAAAGCATAGGTGGGAGCAAGAGATAGGGAAAGGTGATAAAAGTTCTGGTATGCAATCTTGTGGTGTGTAATAGACCTGGTGATGCTTACAGGTACTATATTGGAAATATTACAATTCAGAAGAGAGATCCTGGTTTCATGGCAATTACCTGAAACTATTGGCTCAATGTTCAGCAGCAGCCAGAAAAGCCTGCAGAGGTGCTGGGCATCAGCAGAAAGATACTGAGGATATGAGAAATAGTGTCTTTTTGTTCCTATGTGAAGCCCTGCTTAGCCCTCCTCTTGAGTACTGGGTGCTACAGTCCCCATATTTGAGGGAGGATATATTGGTATTACAGAAGGTAGCAAGAATATTTATTTTACATCAAGATGACAGCTCTTGCCTTTCAAGGACTTAAGAGACAGACTTAGCAGTTTGGAGAGGCGAAAGTTATACGAGGATTTATGAGTGCAGCTTACAAATTCATGAAAGTGATGAATGCAGAACTGTTACTCGCCGAATCCTGCAACCTTAGAACTATGTAGCACTTGAAGCTTATAGGACAACTGGTTAGAAAGAGTCTGAGGAAGACTTGTGTGATTTTGGTTGAATTTTTTTTTATTATTACTTTTAAATGCACAGCATAGTAAACTTCTGGAATCCTTTGCTATGGAGTGTTGTAGAGGCAGTTGATTTCAGTAGGTTAAGAAAAGGAATTTGAACAGATTGTCAACAGGGCTGTAAAGAGAGTAGATGGGGGTCTGCTCTATAATTTCTGTAACCACACACATGTATATCCTAAGAGAATGAGAGAAATGTACTACAAAAAGGCTCAGGTTTACATATTCTTGAACATTGCTTTTTGTTGACCCTGATGCAGAAAATGCTGAGCTAAAATGACCATTCGTCTGACTCTGTGGGATATTTCTTAAGTCCTTGCACTAGTGCACATTGTGATCAGAGAATCTGTAAGAGATTATAGCATCTAGTTAGATTTAAACTGGTTGGTTAAAATAACCCCTTTTTAGAAAATCATCATTTTAGAAAGGCTTTGAATTTTTTTCTATTTGTCAATCATCAGTAAAAACTAGATTTTAAAGGAAAGCTAGTCAAGTAAGTTGAAAAGAAGAGAAAAATAACAAGCTTAATCAAATATTGCTTCTGTGTAGATTATGTCATTGTCTTCAAACTGTTTTGAAATAAAGGGCTGGTCATATAGGTGTGTGTTTTCCTGCCTCTTTTTTCAATTGACATTTTTTTGTCTAAGTTTTTTTCTCTTCCTCCACATCTCAGAACAGTTGCGGTAGAAATAATGCATACTGTTTCAAAATAGCAATACCTACATTTGACAGTAGACTCCAGGGAGTTCATGGAGTATTATCTTTTATATATCTATCTGAGGAGAAGGACCTGGGGGTGCTGACTGACGAGAAGCTCACCATGAGCCAGTAATGTGCGCTCACAGCCCAGAAGGCCAACCATATCGTGGGCTGCATCAAAAGAAGAGTGGCCAGCAGGTCAAAGGATGTGATTCTGCCCCTTTACTCTCCACTCTTGTGAGACCCCACCTGGAGTACTGCATCCAGCTCTGGAGTCCCCAACATAAGGACACAGACCTGTTGGAGCAAGTCCAGTCTGGCAAGTCCCACAAAGCACCTCTCCTCTGAAGACAGGCTGTGAGAGTGGGGTTGTTCAGCCTGGAGAAGAGAAGGCTCTGGGGTGACATATATCGGCCTTTCAGTACCTAAAGGGGGCCTAGAGGAAAGGTGGGGAGGGACTCTGCACTTCTTGTTAGGTATAATTATTTCATAAAATCAGTTTTGGCAGTTTTTTGCATTGTAAGTGTTTTGTGAACCAGTCTTTGTGAAACTCAGAACCATGAGTTTTTTAATAAACAAGATAAGCAGTTTTTGTCTCGTACTCATGGTTCTGAGTAGCCTTTAGTAGACAACGTATTGTTTACTTTTGTATCAATAGTTTTCACAGAATAAAGCTTCAACAGGAGCTCCATCATGTTACAATTGCCAAGCCTTTTAAGTTATCTGCGGATCTTGCCAGTAGTCTTTAAAAGAACACAGCTCATTAATTTTTCCAGTTACTTAGTGTTTCTGGCATAAGTGAGTACTAGGATCTTTGTTGTACATGTCTGTCTCAAATAGTATAAAGTCCCACTGAAGCGTTTTTTGAAATAGCTAAAAGCAGTATGTAAAAAGATTAGTAAATGGACATTACTACAAAAAAAACTTCATATTGTACTGCACTCCAGTATTTCAAAGTTACCATTTGTAAGTAAACTGCTTTTAATTGTTTTCGGAAGAGTTCTTTCTCTGAGTCACTGTTGCTGGATTTTGTTTCTGCTGATAATTAATTTCTTGAATAGATTTTTCGTCTTACTTCTGTAGTGCTGTATTGGCCTTATTTTATGCCCAAGTCTCTGAATGAAGCCAAAATGTTGCTGTCAGCAGTTTCCCTTACGTCCTTTCTTCTACAGTCTATTCACTCGCAGTCTTGTCTGTTCACTCTTGAGTTTGCGCCTTTTTATTTTCCACTGGTATATATAACTTCCTAACAATATTCTGGATGTCCTGCTAGCAGATTTTGAGTTCCATGGCCGACAACAGTGCTACGTTTCTGTTCCTTAGGCATGCATCTGTCAAGATAACTTTCAGTTCCTTTAAGCTTTCCTCTGGCAAGATGGATGCTTTGTCCTTTTTATAGTTCCTTTGCAACATTGAGAATTGGGGAAGAAACTTTTTAATCTGTCTGTACTAAAGAGGCCTCATGAGCCTTCCTGGCCCGCTACTTCAGTCTTCCTTAGGGTTTATTTGAGTTTATTAATAATCTTTAAGATCTTTGAGCTTTGCAGTAGGTTTTTCTTTTTTTAAGTGATGATTGGAGTGAGACCTTAATATTCATATGATACAAGTGCATTTTTCATATGCTATATTGTCAGTAAAGCCATATTAGTTACCCATTATAATGAAAGCTGAAGGAAAAAAAAAACCTTTTTTTTTTTTTTTTGTGAATGTGGTGGGTATACTGCTTTGAGTATATTTCTCCGTGAATGAAGATAGTGGGAGCAGAGCTTATTGCATTTATTTTCTCCCATAGTACAATACATGTAATCATGTGCATCAAATGTGTCAAAATGGTGGAACATGTACAAAAACTTCTTAGTAACTTCAGTAAAATTATAGAGTAGATGTTAATTCTAGCTCTTCCTGCACTAACTACATGCATCTTCTTGGTGCTAAACCACTGAAACTTAAAAGTACAGCAGCAAAATCAAAATAAGCAGTCTTCCAAGTATTGCATGCTACCACAAATAATTGGATTTTGCAAGCATTTCATCCGTCATGAAGATGCAGAGAAGCTTCTCTGCAGGACGTCTTTGAATTTTAACATAATTATTGTAATGCTTTGCTGGTTTGGAGTAATAAATGGAAATTGTGGTCATTTTGTGTTTTATCAAGACTACAGACTGAAAAATGAGCTAGAATACAAAGTATTTTATTGAAATTAGGCACTGGGGTGATGTGAAACGTTCTCCTGGTTTTAAATGTTTTAAATAATGTTTTTTAATCTATTCTCTGTGGTTTTTCATTAAATGAATCTTTTTCCACGCAGTTTTTGCTGTAAGAGTGCGGTGAAGGTGCTGTTTTGCCAATCTGATGCATCAGACAAAAGATGGAAATTTTATATGAAGAGTAAACAAACTTTTTAGTACTGTACAGGGAATTTGTGATAGAGAGTATAGAATATACTGTTCTGATAATGATATTGTGTGTTATGGTATGGGTTACTTTAATGTAGGTTAGAGATTGGAAGAAAAACTAAGAGGTCTTAGGAGGATAGGGGAGGGTTAACTGTTCATTTAGCAATAAGTTTAATGGCCTGCTTGGTGTGAGAGGGGAGGGGTGGAAAAATGGCATTTGATACTGAACTAAGGTAAAACAGTTTCCTCCTTGTTAATAGAATCCTGTATTTTTCTTGACTTGCTGTGATCTTCCCAGCTTTGAATTTTAGAGAAGCATTGCAGTACAGATATCCTTGATAAACAATTGAAGTGTTTAATTGCTTGATTTGTTGGTGTTTTTTCTTCTGAACAGTATTTTTCTTAACAGTTGCTTAAAAGAAAGTGTAGGATCAATAGTGTTTTGTCACTGCTCAGATTTGTCTAGCATTCTAAACCATTGAAGAAATAACAGGAGTGTGTTGTTAGTGAGGCATGGATTCATGAATTTTTGAAATTGTGCTACCACTGCCATGGACTTGACTTTTTTGAAGTTTAGGGATGTAAGATTTCAGAGCAGTGTCAACCCAGCTCATGTTTTCTGTCTGAGGGCGTATATTTTAAACAATTGGGAGCAGGATCTCCAGTCACCGTTAATCCAAGCTGAGGGTGGATAGCTAGCTCAAGGTGCTTTCAAGGGAGCATGTGCAGCCACCCACTCGAGGGCCTGCTCTTTGGTCTGGCTGGAGCTTGTGCTCTCTGCCTGGACGGTAGCTCTTCCTTTGGGTCTGCTATAGTGAACAGCTGTTTGCTCCAAGACTTCAGTGACTCTCACAATATTCTTTGTTCCCAAACCTTTATCAATTGCCTGCTTGAAACCTGAGTGAATGTAAACAAGCTTTAGCAATGTTTTAACAGTATATGTACATACTGAACGTTGTGCTAGCCAATGCATGTGAAGTGAGAGGGTAAAGGAACTCTATAGTGCTTGAATTTATGTTTAAAGGCTGTTTCATGACTTCATTTTAACTTTTGTCGTTCTTATCCCTTATATTAACCATGTTAATGTTATGTTTCATGTAGCTTTTTTCTATAACAGAGTAAAAGCCTGATACTTTTTCTGGTAGGAAATAAATTACTGCTTCTTGTTTCAGAAGAGGTATTTACTTGTGTTTCTTTATGGCCAGGGTGATTTTTCTCAGTTGTGTAAGCTATAATTTGCTGCTCCGGTTGGCTTTTGAGCATGGTTGTTTTTCACATGTATAGCTCAAGTTTTTAAAAAAAAAAAAAAAAAAAAAAAATTTGATCCTCTGTTTGCAGTGTTGTAGTTTCTGAGGCCTCTTAGGTGTGTCTAAACTTCAGTCTAAAGTATGACCACAGCTTGTTTAGGTGTATCCATGCTACTTTTAAATTGCTGATCTTGGGTACTGATAGCAGTTGCCACAGAGCACAGTAGCAATTGTCTTCAATATTTCTCCACCCCTTTGAGATAGCACTCCCAGTATATGCAGAGTAAATTTGTGCGGGATTAGTGCAGGTGTGTCTAATTAAACTGTAATCATATTGTAACTGCTAGTGTTAAATGTATGCTCACTACTTTTAATTTACTTTTGTAGGACTCTCACAAAATCCTGTCTTGCCCACTATTTTCACAGATCTTCATACTGGTCACCTCTTCACAGATATTTTGGGGTTGTGTTTTTTAATCATACAGGTCTGAAGGGAACCAGGCTTCCTAGCTCCTGAAGAGTTGGGCTGCTCTGGGTCTGTTAATAAAGTCTGTAGAGAGAAGGGAAGCTGAGCTTGCATAAACAGAATGTGTATTTTGGGAAGGAATACCATAACCTGAGTTTTGATCTCTAGCGGTCTTGGCTGGTACTTGTCATACATCAAGGTTTTCTGAAATTGTGGTACAGTTTTCAATAGTATAATATTGTGTTGTTACATACACTAAAAACTGTGGGTAGGATCGTGATCTATATTTTATCAAAACGTCTCTGAGTATTCTAAGAAAAATTTCTGTTCTTGCTTGTATGTTTAAGTATGTGTTGTGATTATATCAGAGAAGATGGGATTTATGGGACTAAAATAATTAGCAGATGTTTACTGGAATATTCTCGTGACTTTCAGTCTTCATTATTTCATTAGCTAATAAGTTGTTTTTTCCCCATGTCTAGTGTGTATAGATGGAGTTTCCATCTATATATAATATAGATGTATAGTTCAGTGGTCCTGGAATAATATTATGTCTGTCTTGTCATCCCTGCTGAAAATTGTGCTTTGTGCTTTCCCATCAATTCTTTGTAGGTTTTTCTCCATCTCTTCAGTCCCAAGAGAAGTTGTGGCATTGCATTGCACTACGTTACATTTTAATCACAAGTGGTGTTAAAGCACTAGAAAATTATGATTAGTGCTTGCCAATTAATTTGCCACTAGTCCCCTTTTAGTGCATAGGAGTACAGAAACACAAGTACGTAGGCTCACTTACAAAGTGAGTGTGCCAGTGGGATTGTTGGGGAAAAAAAACTTGGGCTGACAGGATTCAGGGACTAGCATGTACAGGTAGGTGCCTTGTGGTACTGGAGTCAGCTCTCTGCTGCAGGTTGTTGTGAGTCAGCACGTGGGGTAATAATGAAAGTTAAATATGAAGAAAAAAGAAAAGAAAAGCATGTAGAGAAGGGGAGGAGAAAGTGAGTGAATTGATAGAGATGTTTGAGTAAGATTTGCTAACTTAAGAGGTAAATGAAGGTTTGAGTTGACTAGTTTGGGTTTTTTTATAAACCATGTGGTCACAATTATTTGTAATATTAGTTTATACGAAAAAGATACCATTCCATTGTGTAATACATAGGTGCATTCTTCCAAACTTAATGGGTAGAAATTCTTCTTGGTAAAAGCCTATGGGTATCACAGGGCCAGGACAGATAACTTGTATAAATGTGTTGATTGGATGATTGTGATTTAATCTTATTCATAACTCGTCATAATTTCCTTCAAAGAAGAAATAGAATTAGTTGAAGAAACCTGAGTTGTTACAGGGTTATTTCCTTCTAGTCATAATGTCAGAATATTTAAGCGTGTTGGGTGAAAAACAAGTAGACAATTGCTAGTAAATCCTGAAACTTAGAAACACTGAATTTCTAGCCACAATATCCTGATAGTAAACAATAACAGTGATGGCAAAGGTAACAGTGTAAGTACACTCAAAAGCTGAATGAACATGAAAAGCCAGAAAATGAATTCTTTCCTTTGATCTTAGAGATAAAAGTTTAAGAGAAAGCTTATTAGAATTATTTTGTTCTCATACATTTCTGAACCCACTGATAAAGTCTTATGAGGAACGACTGAGGGAACTTGGGTTGTTTAGCCTGGAGAAGAGGAGGCTGAGGGGAGACCTTATCACCCTCTACAAGTACCTGAAAGGAGGTTGTAGAGAGGTGGGGGCTGACCTCTTCTCCCTGGTGACAAGTGATAGGACTAGAGGAGATGAGTTCAAGTTATGTCAGATAAGGTTTAGATTGGATATTAGGAAAATTTTTTTCACTGAAAGGGTTATTAAACATTGGAATAGGCTGCCCAGGGAGGTGGTGGATTCGTCATCCCTGGAGGTGTTTAAAAAAAGAGTAGATGTGGTACTTGAGGACATGGCTTAGGAGTGGTTTTGTCGGTGTAGGTTAATGGTTGGACTGATGATCTTAAAGGTCCCTTCCAAACTCAGCGATTCTATGATCAAAAGCTTATTGATTACTAATGCCCAATATCCATTGCTAAATCTGATCCACAGAACCATTCTATGATCTTCCTATTTTTGATGTGGAGTTCTTCGTGTTTACTTGTGTTTTAAATAAGTAAAAATCCTGTTCTTAAAACCATTACTTTTAATACTTTGATAAATCAAGTATTTTTTTGTTCTTAATATATTTTATAATGTCAGTATAAAAACCAAGACAGAAAAAAATTGATTCTGAGATGCGTTTATAAATGCGCAATTTTCAAGGTTATCAGTCTGTGAAGGGCAATTAGTTAGCCAGAGATACTGTGTGGGAAAATGCTGACATAAAATACAGGCTTATATTTCATAATTGGAAAGGTATTTTGTGTGTGTCTTCTGGGTTTGGGGGTTGTTTTTTGTTGGGTTTTGTCACATCAAAAGTGCCTGCTTTCAGTGTCTTAAGGTTTTCCTTCCTCTTACAGAAAATGCTGGGACAGAAGAGATGAGTACTCCCTTTACTAAGGCCTAAAACTGCCTGTTGAAAAACAATCCTGACCAGGCAACATACGAATGGCCCAAGGAAGCCAGCAAATTGATATTCAGGTTTTACATGACCTGCGACAGAAGTTTCCTGAGGTACCTGAAGGTGTTGTATCCAGATGCATGTTACAGGTCAGTGTTCTGTTAATGACTGTACAAGTAAGCAGTGTTACTTATTTTAAGCATTATGTGTGAGTGTCTCCTTTTGAAAGTGGATTTTTTTTTTTTTTTTATTTTCCTTTTTGAGTGAGACAAATACACACAGCTAATGTCTTCATGTTGCACAGCAAGCTCAGTGCTAAATTGGCCTCTCTTTTTCCATGTCTAATCAGGGGTGGCCCAGGGCAAACCAGCCTGGAAATCAGTGTGTGCATGGAGACTACTGTCTTGCCAATCAGTATGCTTGTGCCTTTTGGCCATCTCAAGAGCCAAAACTAACCATGGCAAAAGGAGGGATGCAAAGCCAACTTGAGCCCAGCAGGGACAACTTAAGGCAGTGCTACAAGAATGCAGCTTTTTTTTTTTTTTTTAAACTGCTTTGAGGGTCAGGGCAGGTCCAGAAGCAACTTTGCTACCTGGTCTCCATCATGCTTCAAGGTAATTAGTGGGCCCTTGCCCGCATGCAGGTTGACCCCACTGCTTTTCACTCTCAGCTCCCTTGGCCTGCAGAGCTGCTTTTGGTGGCCTTACATATCTTCTGCAGCATGGAGTATATGAGTGTCATGTGGGCACACCCAAGTCCTCTGAGGCAGCATGAATCAGGCAGGACTTAAGTGGTTTGTAGCCTAGCGTTCATCCTGTTGGACCTGAGTGGGTGTGATGCACTCGTGTGCTTCTGCCCAGTGCTTCCGAGGGTTTTGGCTGCCAGATGGACTTCATTTGTTTTGTTGTAGCTTTGGAGCCCATGCTGCTAATCTATAGGTTTCTGTTGGGCTTGCAAATAACAAAGCATTTTTGCCTGGTATTTCAGTTAGTGCTAAGGCTGTGGACTGCCCTATCATCACCTTCTATCTTCAGCTGTTTTCTGTACTGCCAATATCAGAGTAACTTACATGCCCATATTTTGTATCGACTTCTCTATAACATTGTGTTCGTTACTTCAGCAGATAAATTAATATGCCCATCCAAAGCCTGACATAGGGACACACCTGAATGCCTAGAGTTAACAAATGCTGATAGACTTACTTAACTTGCTTGAACATGTTTGCTTTGCATTTTTCAGTGATCTCAAAGCATCCATAGTGATTAGAACGTTCTTTTATTATCTAAGGTATTCAACCTTTGAGTACTCTAGATAATAATAGGATTGTCTGAATGTTCATACCGATCATCAGTATACACAACTTGATTGGAAAAAAGATGGATTAATAATAGGATTGTCTGAATGATTAATATTGAATAATTATTGTCTGAATAATTAATAATAGGATTGTCTGAATGTTCATACTGATCATCAGTATACACAACTTGATTGGAAAAAAGATGGGTCTTGAGTTCCCAGAAGCTAGCTGTCTCTGGACTGTGGCTAGGACATCTGTGGTTATGATTCAACATTCTTTATATGATAATTGTTTGTCTTGCTTTTTATATGTATTTTTATTTCTAGAATACATATAAATGTATACTTATATATTTATATGTAGTCACACGCACGTGCATCCAAACATAGTGTTTGTACTGTTGGGAGAAGTGTGACACTACCAATTTAATGTTCATATTTTCAAGACTTTATCATGACTCTCTTTTCATACTAGTGTAAGGAACTGGGAAAAATGCACTTCTTTGAGAGGATTTGTTTTGATTTGCAAGAGGACAAAATTCTGCTCAGGGCTTGTGAGGTTTCAAGCTTTCCCCAACCCTTTCTCTCATAATTATTTAGCTGAAGAGGAAATTAAACCAGACTATAAATTGCCTGTATTTGTTCTCAGGATTGTACACTGCCATTTTTATAATACTTCTCTGTAGGACGAATCTAATTCTTATACTACAAGTACAATTTTGTTCTTCAAACATGAGAACTGCTTGTTGAGCAAGGTCAATGGACTTGACAGAGTGAATGCATCAGTAATCACCTTTTGAATGTAATTCTTGATAAATTTAAAAGCTAGTGCTTGGCTCTTGAGAGACTCAGCAGTCTTCATAACATTGAATACAGTGGATTATTATTTTTATAAAAAGGAGTCTTATAACTGTGAAGAAAAGATACCGTACTTGACAGAGATATGGGAGAAGGGTTTAGATTCTGAAGGAGTGTTTTAGGTCAGCTTTTATAAGAGGATTTTTCAGAAATTCTGTAGGGTAATTAATGTGCCATGTGTGCAATATTGTTACACTAGACAGCTACCTTTTTTGTTATTAACTGGGAGCTGCTAAGACTCATCAAAAAAGTGCTGTCATGTTGGTGGTTCTTTGACATTCCATGAGCTCTGGTTTCTCTGAATCAGTTACCTTCTAGCTGTGCTACTCCTCTGACATAGTGGGGTTTTTTGGTTGGTTTGGGTTTTTCTATTAAAAATTAAGCCTAATATGACCTCTTTAAACCAACAAATTTTGTACTTGGACTGGTGGCAAAGATTAGAAAGCAGAATTTGAGAGTACTTTTGCGTGTCTTGCAATACTACTGGAACAGCATCTGAATCCTGAGTTCTGCTGTCTTGTAGTTGAGCATAGTGGAAGGCGTTTCCAATAAATGCAGTAACTATGGTTTAGGTCACAGAGAAGTACTTAAGGACATTATTGGGTATAAGAAATGGTGGTTCGCCTTGCCCGCCTAATACCTGATGTGCGAGCATCATGTGTCAGGATGAAGTTGGTTTTAAAACAGGAAGTATAAGATATCCCAGGAGAGAACCTGAAAGTTTAAGCAGTTACACAGTTTATGATGATACAGGCAAGAGGCTTGCGTAACAGGAAAAGTTTCTTCAGATCACTGTGAATTGTACAGGAAAACTATACAGATGCTTCAGTCCTGTTCTTTTGAAGTTTTTAGCCAAACACTTTCAGCTTGTTTTTAAAGGAAGGTTTATAGCATTATATGCTTATAATGAGAAACTGAAGGATAAACAGAGTACACATATCTTCAGGTAAATAGCCCATGGTTGAAATATCTAAACAATATCTAATACTCTAAAACCAGAGGACCACCAAAAATCTAATAGGATGAAATTTAAACCTGTGGAATCCAGGGAGTAAAAAGTTGTATTGCTTTCTTGGGCTGACAGCACTGAATGTTCCTGAAAAGTTTTGCATCCCTCCATTCTTCCCAACAAGTCCTCTGCATTCAGCTCTCCCCTTCTCCTTATTTGAAGGAGTCACTGCAGCATCCCTGGTCTGTGGACATTTGTCCCCTTTTGTTCTTTTTTGTTTGGAGCATTCTATAACTATTTGCTCCTCAAGTCTACGTCCTCTCCTTGCTTCATCGTTTCCCTCCAACATTCTTATTCTTTCTTTTTTTTTCTTTCTCTTTCAGGGTGCCAACATTTTAAACTCAATTGGGACATGGGCAGAGCTAAGATGAGGGGTATTGTTTTGCTGGAATATGCTCAATTCTGCCATCAACCGGTTCTCTGATCTATAAAGAGCTAGAAGCGGTTGAAACTCTGCCTCTACCAGCCAGAAGATGCCAGGGGTGCCATGTGCCCCTGTTTCCCCTTTGAGTTCTCCAATTTGCTCATTGACGACACTGAAATTTTGGAATTGATTGGATGCAGTCTTAAAAAAGAAAAAAAAATTGTCCAAAGAAATGCATTCAAGCTGAATGTAAGGGCCTTGCAAGCTTGGCCTGTTCCTTTTTGGTTTGGTATTTTTGGCCTTTCTGTTAATAATTTTAATTCACTTACGTTCATGCAAAATCTGCCTTTAAGATCTTTCTAGCTTGTTTTTCTGTGGCATCTGATCTTTTTCCCTTTTCTGGCTCCCTTTTCTCCTTTGCAACAAATACAAGGCTCTTGTTCTTATCTTTTCTTACCTACTGTTCTGTCCGTGTGCGATTCCTTTCTTCGCTACTAACTTCAATTACTTTGTCGTCTGGTGCTTATTCCAAACTATATGTACCATCAGTTTGACCCATTTTCACATCTCTCAAGACTTTTCTGCAACAATCCTTATGGACAGTTGGCTAGTTAGGTAGTCTTTAGGGAATCCTGTTACTGTAAAAGGTTTTGTGGGTGGGGGTTTTTTTGTGGGTGAGTTGTTGTTTTGTTTGTTTTTTTTTTAAGAATTCAGAACTGCATCTGGCCTGTATGAACACATAGTTTTGGTTTTATGGGTGGAGTTTAGCCTTGTCCCTCTCCCACTTCTGTTATGTCTGTCTTTTTCTTTTTCTTTTTTTTTAAATCTATAAGGTAGCAACAGTCTTGCTATGTCTGCACAATCCTCTCTGACCTCTCATTCTGATGGAAGGATGAGAATTACCATCTGCTAGTTTAACAAATGTAACTTGATACAAAGCATGTAGCATGGATCAATTTATCTTGATTGTATTATTCTTTAACTAACCGATAATGTTACTACTTGGCATATGCATTTTTTTTTTCCTTGATCATATGCATTCTTTCTAGTAACTATTTCTGTGTGCTGGATGAATTTGACACCTGTTTAGTTTTAGTAACATCTGGGCCTCAAACAGTGCTCTTCTGGCTGAAAGTATTAACCTTTATTTCTTGGGGTGGGAAGGATGGGCAGGGAGTTCTGTAAGAAAAGTGAAGTGGACAGAACACAACATTAAGAAATTATGCCACTGATGCATGTTCACTGTTTTCTAAAAAAATCCTTACGTAGGAAACTAAATTGAGAAGATCTAAGTATAGTATTACTAAACGTGGGAAAAAGGGAAGAGCGATTAGCAGTTTGCTTCCAAGATGTTCTTAAAAAGCAAATCAGCTAGGCTGTGGCTTTTGTTTTAAGTTATCCTATTACAGGTTTTGTAAAGTAACTTTGTACAAATGTGAGTATTTAAAAGCTTTGTAAACAGTGGTTTAAAATGAAAATACAAATGTCCCTTGGGATTTCTGTTAATGGTTTCATATTGCAAAAGAGTAATCCTGCTGTATTTGTATAAACTGAATTTTTACGTTTCTTCTGAAGTCCTGTACAACTCCGTGGGTCAGCATGTTTTTTGTCTGCATACGTTTCCGTTTTCAGCAAGTGGTAATGCATAACTGGTATTGAAGTGTTTGGGAAAACATTTAAAATAAACATGTGCTTTGATTATTTTTTTTTTGTTGTTGTTGTTTTGTTTGTTTGTTTTGTTTTGTTTTTAAGTTATTAACCAGTAATGTAGGTGCTGTGAATCCATTCCTTCTGTCATTTTCCCCCTCAAACCAGAGACTTGGTCATTCCTGAAGATTGTTCTGAAATTGAGGAGGAATAGCAAAAGTATTCATTCCAGGTGTATCATACTGTACGGTGTTAACTTGTCAAGGTCCAAGATCTACCTGTCATTGCTTTAACAGCAATGCAGACCTCTGCCCTTGGTGCCAGTGATAGAGTCACTGTTCTTAAAATAGTAAGCTTCATGTGCAAGCCCTTTGTGCCTGTGTAGCAGCTACGCTAGTCAGCCACCTAAAGCTTTCTGTTTAATGCTACATTATTAATTTTTCAGTGATGATTGGATGAATATATATATCTAACTGTGATGGTATTTTATCAGTAATGTCAAACTTTCATCTGTCTCTTATAGAATAACAATAACTTGGATGCCTGTTGTGCAGTTCTCTCTCAGGAGAGCACAAAATATCTCTACGGTGAAGGAGACCTAGGTTTTTCGGATGATTCTGGGATTCCTGGACTACGAAATCACATGACATCTCTTAATTTGGATTTGCAGTCACAGAACGTGTATCACCATGGAAGAGAAGGAAGTAGAATGAATGGAAGTAGGACTCTAGCTCACAGCGTTAGTGATGGACACCTTCAAACCAGTCAGTCCAACAATGAACTGTTTCAGCAGGAACCACAGACAGCACCTGCACAGGTTCCACAAGGATTTAATGTCTTCGGGATGGCTAATACAGTTAGTACTTCTAATCCAGGGCAGCACCTTGGATTTCACCTAGGCAATAAAGGAGTATCTAACTTGTCTCAACAAACACCAAGATTCAACCCCATTATGGTAACTTTAGCCCCAAATATTCAGCCTGGTCGCAATACCCCTACGTCTTTGCACATACATGGTGTACCTCCTCCTGTACTTAACAGTCCACAGGGAAATTCTATCTATATTAGGCCTTACATCACAGCTCCTAGTGGTACCGCTCGACAGACACAGCAGCAGCCAGGCTGGGCATCTCAGTTTAATCCCATGCACCCTCAGCAAGTCTACCAGCCTTCGCAGCCAAGTCCCTGGACTACTCTTCCTACATCCAGTACTACGCCACATACCTCATCACAACACTCAACACAGCCAAATCAGCAAGGCCACCAGACTTCTCATGTCTATATGCCTATCAGTTCTCCTACAACTCCACAAGCACCTATGATTCATTCATCTGGTAGCTCACAATCCTCTGCTCATAGCCAATACAACATTCAGAATATATCCACAGGACCTCGCAAAAACCAAATTGAAATCAAACTTGAACCACCACAAAGAAACAATTCTTCTAAGTTGCGTTCAACTGGCCCTCGCACCTCCACTACTCCCTCTTCCCTCAACAGCCAGACATTAAGTAGAAGTCAACCCACTGTTTACATATCGGCCAGTCCTCCAAGTACTGACGAAGTGATCACACGTGGTCAGCCTAAGGTCTACATTTCAGCAAATGCCACGACAGGAGATGATCAAGTTGTACGGAACCAGCCCACGCTTTTCATATCGACAAATCCTGGAGTATCTAGCACTTCTAGGAATATGTCCGGTCAAGTAAGCATGGGTCCTGCATTTATTCATCACCATCCACCCAAGAGTCGAGCAGTGGGCAACAGCACCACTGCAACCTCTCCTCGAGTGGTGGTTACGCAGCCTAACACAAAATATACTTTTAAAATTACAGTTTCTCCAAATAAGCCCCCTGCAGTTTCCCCAGGGGTAGTGTCCCCAACCTTTGAACCTACAAACCTTCTAAACCTTCCTGATCACTATGTTGAACCAGAGGGTATCCAGCATCTTACTGACCCTGTTTTAGCACATGTGGATAGGATCAGTGATGCACGGAAATTGAGTATGGGATCTGATGATGCTGCCTACACGCAAGGTAATATTCTTAATATAAATAGTAGAGATTTCATCCAAGTTGTCAATTCAGTATGTAGATTACAGAACAAGAAACAGTTGATAACCTTTGTGATGTTGATACAGTATCTTCAACTTTAGCATTCATGAGCATTTCCTAAATAAAAAAGCTTTATAAGCAAATCATAGATTTCTTTTTATGGTGAAGACATGTAACTGAATACTTGGAGATAAAACTTCTGTTTGTCTTAAGTAGATATGTTATCTGTTTAATGAAGTGGAGTCATAGCATCTTCATTTTTATGTTGTTCTAAAAGAAACATCTAAGCTTGTTCAATTTGTCCTGACGATTTAAAGTTACAAGTCTACTGGCAGATTTTTGAATCAATTGAGATA